>NC_088182.1:2185293-2785293 GCF_028769735.1 Zonotrichia leucophrys gambelii | reverse complement strand
TTTTTTTCCCCTGTGTGGAACCAGACAATCCCCAGCATTTCCTCTCCCATGGTTAATATTCCTGTGTTCCTCTGAAGAATTGGATATTCTTAAACACAGCCCTGTGAGTTCCCATGCTGTGCCAGGGCACTCTATGGAAAACCACAGTAGCCCCTGTCACTGTGGGGTTTTCAAATAAGAAAAAAGCCACTGGAGCTCTGAACTCCCATTGATACCAGGGTGAGGATGACACTGCTTCAGTTTTATCTGTTTTTTTAATATTTTTAATGCAGTGTCAATCACTGTTGGCTGAGGGCTGGGTGGCTGTGGGTTGGTATTGCTTTGTTTATGATGTGGGAGGAAATTCAGGTCTGGGTGTGATCCACTGGGTGATCAGATCAGTTGTGATCCCCACAGCTGCTCCAGAGCAGGTAAAACCCAGGTAAATGATTTTTACCACAATCCAAGAGCTGCTGCTTCCATCCTTCTTTTAAAGGACAAATATCCAGGGACACTGTCACCCTCCCTGTCCCCCAGCTGTGGCAGCAGACCTAATTCTGTGTATTGATACACATTAGAGTGGCATAAATAAGTAATGTTGTGCTAACAGAGAGTACAAAACTCACTTTGTAATCTTCTAAACGTGCAGTCCCTTTTTCTGGTTGGGTTTCTTCTTTCAAGTTGGTAAATCCTGTGCTGCAGTACCTGAGTCTCACTGAGGTGTGTTTGGAACTCCTCAGAAACACACTAACCTGATTTGGGAGTGACAGTGGAACTTCCAGGGTAAATTCTAAATGCTCCAAATGTGCTAAAAGACATAATTTGGATAATTTATGAACAGGCAGCCTGCCAGCCCTGGTGTGCATCAGTGCTCTGTAGCTTGGCACCTGCTGCTGGGAAGTAACAAATTGATTAGGAAGTCCTGAGATTCTTTCTTTTCCTTTTTGCGCTGGATAAATTATTTCTGTATATTAATAGACACATTAGGCAGTGGGGTAAAAAGTTCCTCTATAGATTTTTATTCCTGGAAGTGACAGAGGAATAATTTGAGTGTCCCACTCACCCATCCCTTGATGCCTCATCAGGAAATGATTCAGCCATGCTGCTGCTGATGCCAAAGCTTTGTTCAGACACACCAGAGGTTTTTGGGGTTTTATTTTGATTATTTTTTCCCTTTTTTTTGTTCATTAGCAGTTTAGTTGCCTATCAGAGAAAACCCATCATTAACCTATCTAAAGGAAACAATGACATCACAGTGCTCCAAGGCAGATAATTGTCTGTATTAATTACATAAATGTGGAGTCGTTGTCACACGGAGTCCCCCTGAAATGTCCCATGGGGGTCACAGCACCTTCAAGCAGAACAGAGCAGGCCAATCCATGCAAGCAATTATTCCAACCAAAATCATTCCCTAGCTGCTGGAAAAGCAGTGAATAATTTACTCAGGGTGTACTATTTGAAAAGCTGAGCAGTAGCATGAAAACATTGTCAAAAAATGTATGAGATCAGCAGTGGGTAAGAAATTATTCATATAAATCCTATAGGATTCACTTCAACAGTTCTAATTCAAGTTTTCTGAGCTTTTAAAGTCATTGCACTGATTGATCAGCCTTTGATCACTGTTTATCTCAGGACAGGAATGTGGGGACCCTTTCTGCTGGGCACTGACATTTATGGTTCATTTCCTTCAGAATTCCAGGAATTAGCACCCAAAAGTCCCCCAGGCCTGATCTTTTCATAGGTTTCCCCTGTTTAGAGAAAATTTTCCCTGAGTTTTCTTTGCTTTCCTTCAAGAAATACGAAGAAGCTTGCCTTGCTCTCCTTTAGCAGAACTCAGCAGAAATGACACAATAAATTAGTATTTTAGTTCTGTTTGAAATGAAGGTGCTTTCTTGCTCCTCTTGCCATATCTGCTGCCTTGGATTTCTATTTTCTCTTGCTCTGCCATCTGTTTTTAACAATAGCAAGATTCTAATTTTCAATTTTCGGTGAAATAAAATGCCTCAGGTGTTAATTCATGCTTCACTGGTACCATCCTCTGCTTTATCAGTGCTAAATATGGATCATTGTCTGACTCTGCATCCTTTTTCATTAGACAGTTTAGTATTCTGGCATGATTTGATTCACCTTATTGGACTGGAAATAATGGCCACAGTCTGATTTCTGTCTAAACCTACACTACAGGGAAAGCTGCCTGAACTTATGCATCCTAATTTGGATCCTGGAAATATTGCTATAACCACATGTAGTATTTCCAAATTGTCAACTTAATTTCAGTTTGGAACAACTCATTCTCAGTGCAATGGAAATACCCCTTGCACTCATTATCCTTCCTTATTGTGCACATGGAAATTCCAAGTTTTTCTAGGGAATAACAGACACAGTTTATTCTGTTTCTCATGTGGCAGAACAAACTCCTTTTATTGAGTGATTGCCACAGTCAGTCCCTGATAATATTCAATAACATTTGCTATTAATGCTCTGTTTTGTTGCACCTTCAGCTATATTGCACATTGTGCTGCAATTATTTTGCATTTTGTGTTGCAGCAGAAGGGTTCTGAATAAATAATCCAGTGGAAATGTCCCTGCCCATGGCACGAGTTGTTGGAGTGAGATGTCCCTTAAGGTCCCTTCCAACCCAAACCATTCTGTGCTTCTGGGATTTGAAGCCTCCATTGATTTAGAAGCAGCTATAAGTTAATTTCTCTCCTATTAATTAGTTTTCCAAATTTTGTTGAGTATCCATGCTCCTCCCTGCTTTCAGCTGCCTGAGCGATGAAAATGCAGCTCAAAAGCACAGATTGCAAATCCTCCTGCCTGGCCATGCTGAGGTTCCAGACATCCAGTGCATCCTGGGGGATGTTCTTGATTACAACATTTTATTTGATTTACATCATTTTCCAAATTCACCATGGACAAAGAGCTGTTTCCTCCACTGCAGCCTGTGCAAGGAATTCCTGGAGGAATGAGCTTCTTCAGGTACAGGTCACAGCCTCCAAATTGACCAAGATTGACAACTTAAACAATTAAAACTCAGATTCAAGCTCCATTTTTAGGGTAGCTTTCACAGGTGCATGAGGTGTCCTTAAATACAGCTCATTTCTAAGTTATTTTAAATTTTAGGAGGTGGACTCTGGTTGGACAATGAGCTGTAAGTGCAGGAATCTGGGCTAGAGGAAATCTCTGTTCCTGAAAAGTGAATTTCCAGAGAATTGCACATCATTTTATGATATTGCATAATTTTTAAGGGATGCTGTAACAGACAACTCTGTTAATGCTTATCCAGACTGTTGTAACTCTTTTTACAGGAGGATTTCACAGTGCTAAATTTGGAACAAAGTGCCTTCCAGGAATGATTTTAATAGCCAAGATAAAGAGCCTGCTAGTTAATAAAAAAAGAGAAAAAAATCCCAGAAAACTGTTGAACATGAATGTCAACATTTTTAATGGATTGCATTTTTTATTGTATGCTTCATGTTTCTGTCAGGGGAATATGATAATTATAAACTAGGAACAATAACGAGGGTTTGAATATTCATAGGCAATTAAAATATGTCTCTATGCATTTTGTCAGTGCCCGGTGGGAAATGTTGCTCATTTTTTAGGAATAAATGGTTCACAATCCTTGGTGAAAAATATGGGGTGGAAATCAAAACACCAAGCAGGGCACAACACTAACAAAGTTCTGTTGATGATGGGGAAGGGAAAATAAATGTTACAGCATTGATTAAAAACAGATTAATGTGTAATTCCCTGTTCCTCCTGGCAGTGGATTATTAAAATTGTGGAATATCCTGATTTAGAAGGGATGCACAAGGATCAGTGTGGAATAAAAGTACTGCAGCTCAGGTTTTAACAGGTATGGGGACACTTTCCACAACTCTAAATATTAAATATCTCTTTAGAATCAAAAATTAAATGCAAAAATACCCAAATATGGAAAAAAAGGGGATGACCCAGCAGAAGCTAAGAAAATAAAAGGCAATGTTAAAATAACTGGTGGATATATGCACTAAAAATCCTTGAAGCAGCACTTGAAGCCTTTCCCCACAGTTTTATCTTGGTGCAGCTGAAAGTTATTGGATTCATCCCATTAAATGGACAGTTGGGCTCTCAGAGCCTGGCAGATGAGGAGCAGATGCTCACTTTGCTGCTGAAGATGAACCAGCCCAGGTTTTTCAGGGATGCAGCCTCATTTTCCAGTGTTTTTTTTTCTAATATTGTGCTTATTTCTGATATTTAAACAGGGATTCCCTCAGAGTTGCTCCCACTTTGGAAGTGTTTTTCTCAGGAGATCCTTTTATTTCTGGTTTGGTGTTCAGGAAACATTGATGGCACATCCATGGGCTGTGACATTGAGCTGTCACAAGCCACATTTTGCTCTCATGCACATCAGGGCTTGATGAGAACCTTTAGCACTTCCTCAGGCACTTTTCAGGAGGGATCCTGTGGCAGCAAGGCAGCAGCAGCAGGGACATTTTGGCAGGGATTTTGGAATGACACCTGTTTGTCATTCTGCTGCAATGACACCTGGGGTTCTCCTACAAGCAATTCCTGAATGGCCAAAATTCAATTTTGGCCACAATTCCTTGGACAAAAATGCCCAAGAAAGGTGAAGTGTGATGTCAGCTTCCCCTCAGAGCTGCCTGATGAGCTGCAGAAGAGTTTTCCATGGCAGTGGTTCCAATCCACTTTGGAATGCTGCATTTTAATTTAGGAGGAGGAATTTTAATTCCATTTAAAGCTGTGTCCTTGCCAGCAGAAAGAGGTGAAGGAAATGGAAAAAAACAACACAGGCAATGTAGATAATTTAAAAAATTTAATCAACCCGAGGACTTCAGATGTGTCTTAGTTTGTGAGGTTGTAATTTGTACTTGAGGTGTCAGGAAAATGAGGGTTTTGTATTAACAATGTGCAATCTATGTACTGTTTTCAGCTTTCCTCCTTAACACAAAAAATATAGAATTACCAAAAAAATATAACCCAAGTCCAAACCCTGATAAACGGTTTAATTTTGTTCCCTCAAACAGTTTCCATCATTTATAAATAATAAGTTTCAAACTGTGGCCATTTGCTGCACAACTTTTGGGAAGTCATTTTCCAGCTCACCTTCCTTTGCCTACCACAAGCCTGAAATCATCTGCAAACTCAACATTTCCCATCTCCCTTCCAACTTCTCTCCTCCAGGAGAGCTCAGAGCAAACTCTCATTTTTGTCAGCAAAAATTATATTGGCTCTCCGAGGAAAGGAACACAGAAACCCACCAGGGACTAATTTCTTTAATATATTAAAACCCATTTTTACATGCCAGGATATTCCATTGTTCTTTGATGTCCCAGCATGTAGCAAATGATTATGGTTTTGTTGTGGCTGTTTGCAGGATGATGAGTGATAAGGTAAGCTCTGTGCTTTTCAGTTTTTTCTTTGCTTCTGCTTCGTGGGCCTTGATAAATAATTCATGGAGCAAAATTACTGTCCCAGAAAAAGGCAGTCTGTTTCATCAGGCCTCTCACACTTTATTGATTAACACATATAATTTTTTAATGTGCAACTTCCCTGGAGTTTTGAAGAATGGGGAGTTTGTTGTTCTCTTTCTCAGAATGCTCCAGCAAGGACTTCAGGAAAACTGGGACAGCCATGGAAATGTTCTTTTAGGCCAAAGGAGAACAATACAGCCAGCAATGGGATTGATGCTGTTATGGGTGCATTTGAAATTTCACCAGGTAATAGGAGAGCACATGCAAAATTATACCAAATGGAGAAAGAATGATAAGGAAGAAAATTGAATTATTTTGAGGAGTTAAGTGCTGGATGTGCAGCTCCTGAAAATCCTCACTTTTTCTTTCCACTCAATAGCCCTGATGTTGATTTTTGCTGGTTGCATATCTGGTGTGTAAAAGGAGTGAGATCTGTGCTGGAAACAGCAGGAAAATGGAGAAAACACTTTCAATTCCTGCACATTTGCAAGACTTAACAAGCATTTTAAGAGTCTGTCCTTAAAAGCTGTTTTAAGGCAAAACCCCAATAAACCATCAGTTCCTAATCTTGTCCCTTAAAGCCCTGCTGGGTTTTTCCCAGCCCATTTTTCAGTTTGTTTGAGGCTCTGAGTCTCTAAAGAGCCAACTTTGTTCACCTTCAGAGTATTTGATTTTCTCTTCTTTACAGTGGAGCTGTATTCCAGTTATTCCAGCGGATCCAACTCTTCTCCTATCACCTGTGTTGTGTTTCCCTACCCCAAAAATCCTCCTGGAAGGTTTTTTTTTTCCTCACCTGGCCCAAAGTTCTGTTGGTTTTTAATGATGGAACAAACCCAACTCCATTGGGCTTCCTGGCACTGAGCACTGGGCAAGTTCTGAGAGAAAAAACAAAATAACCTACTTTCAAATGTCTGCATTGTGTGAGAAATGATGGCAATTGTTCTCCCAGGTATTAATCAGTTCCTTTTGATGTGGTGGTTACAGTTTTTTAAAAGGAAATTTAAATACTTGGGAGTGACTGTCAGCAGGTTGGGTGTGACCCTGGCCAGGGATGTTCAATGAAGTGTTTCACCCAGAAAGAAAGGGAATTTTTAATAGGAGCATTAAGTTCGTCTAATGCAAAAATTAGAAATATTTTGGAAGTGTCAGAATAAGTGTTCCTTTAATTTTCAAAGCCCTATCCATACTTGTTCTGGAGATGTTTTTATTTAAAATTCATACCCATAAAATGCTACTGAACGCTGTCAAGATCATCAAGAAAAACCTTGGAAGAGCTAAAATGCTTTTCTCTGATCTTTAGTTCTTATTCTTTCTTGCAGAATATTTTAGCACTTTTATTCTAGCATAAATACAATAATGCTAAACACACCAATATTTCTTTACCAGTTATTTGAAATATTTCTGTGTATAAATGCTTGAATTTATGAAATTACTGTAGTGATTCCATTTTGATTTAAGAACTTTCAGAACATGGATTAAGACCCTTTCTTTTCCTAAAGGAAGAGCACTGATAGATTTAAAAACTGAGGTATTTTCAGTTGAAAATGGGATGTAAAGCATGGATGGCCCAGCCCCTGTGATGTCTTTGCAGCTCTGTTAATATGGAATCACTGCTGTAAATTTTACATCAGCAGTAAATGGGCAAAGGATGAAATTTGGGTGATGGCTGGTTTAAAAATGGGGTTTTTTTCTAACACAGCAACACTAAATTATCCTCTCTTCTTTTTTAGCCACTAAAAAAATGTAAAAATGGTTATCTATGTATCATTCTCTGTATTTTTAAGCAGATTCTGAACAAGGTTATACTTTATTCCAGATGCATCTAGGCAAGATTCCACTTAGGTATTTATTTAGAAGAAAGACATTTTATTTACAAGGCCTCCAGGATGTGTTCTGCTTTATGAGAAGAAATTAATGCAATTTTGAAAACTAGAGAAAATAGCTGTAATTGCAGTGTGCACGTAATGGGATTGTTGTGACAAAGCACCTGCCAGGTGATACAGAGCCCTGTGGAAAAAGAGAATTTTACTCAATTCACCAACTCCAGCCCAGCTCTAGGACTGAGAATAAGAATTTTCCCCAGGGCTATGGAGCAGCAGTGCTGCAGGTGCCTTGTTTATGTTGCATTTATGACTCTGTGATCCATTGGTTCATGGCTTTGTGGGATCTCAGGATCCCAGTCCTGAGGTGCCGAGCCACCGAGACCACCCTTGGGGAGCTCGGGAGTCCTGGAATGTTGCCAGAAGTGTCTGGTGGCTGGACTTTGATCCTACACAGGAGACGACACCTGTATGAGGACAGGAGGGTTTCACCGGGGTGAATGGTGAAGGGATGAGTTAATTAGAGGGTGAGACACAGGGTTTAGGATTTCTGTACAGGGGGGTTTAGAGAAGTAAGATGGAGGAATTGGGGCGTGTCCTGTCCTTCTTCTTCTTCTTCTTCTCCTCCATCTTCTTTGGCCATGGTGGCACTTTGGGATTGGTCATTACTGAAAGTGCACCCAGCAATAAGAATAAATGGTATTGGGGAAAAATGATAAATATTGTACACGTAACCATGGGTATAAAGATAGGTGACTGTCCGGAGGACGGCACAGTGTGCTCATGGCTGGCTGCTGAGCAGAGCTCTGTCGGGCCGAAAGAAAATCTTTTAGATAAACAATTAATAAACATAAAAACCGAAAGAAGAACTGAAGCCTCTTCTCGTCCTTCGATACGCGGGCTGCCCCAAGGCCACTCCGGGCCTTTCCAGGCCCCTCAAACAGCCGAGAAAACCCGACAGCTTTGCAAGCTGTGGTCACATCCTACATCTCTCTTCCCCATAAAATTGGTTCCCCTGCCCAGCTGTTAGATGGTTTAGGATCTTTATTATCCCCATTATCCATTTGTTATTGCAGGGATGGGAGGGGGCTGCACTTTGTGCCTCTGCAGCTTTTGGCAGTAATTAATTCCTGCACTGCAAATTTCTTTTTAATCACATCAATGCCAGCAGCAGATGAATGGCCTTTGCTGGTAAATATCTGTATCCCAGTGCTGGATTGGCAGGAGCTCCCTTCCTGCTGGGGTTTTTTGGGATAAAGAGCTGCTGGTTTATTCTATCCTGTGAAATAACCCAGAGTTAGAAATTATTCTGGAGTGTTGTGGTAACTTTGGTTGCTTTGCAGTAATTTTGAAGAGCAGAAATCGGATGTTCAGCACCACTTATTCATTATTTTATTTAACTTTGATCAGGTTCTAAAGGTGTGGCAAAATGAAATGCGAATAAAATGCGTTAAAGTAACAAATATTTGATGTTGGGATGCTCAGGCTTGAAACTTTTGGGGATTCTCTCAGGTTCCCCTTGCTGGGGGAATGGGTGCAGAGCTCTCTGTGGTGGCTGCTGGGAAACCCTGCTCAGAATTAAGCCACAGCTTCAACTATTTCAAGGATAATCTCAGTTTAAAAATTAATTTTTGGTACCTAACTTTTGATCCAGAATACTGATTTATGCTGTTCCACACACCAGAACATTCAGCCAGCTCAATTTATTACTGTAACAAACTTTTAAAAATTTTTCTTCACAAATTTCTAATATTTGGGATCCTTTTGATGTTTCGCTGGCAAGTTCAAATATCAACCAATTTCTACTGAGAAGCTTAATTTTGTTCTTCTCCTGAAGTTGGAAGATTTCTCCCCAAATTTCAGCAAAATTTATTGCAAGTGAGTAAAACATTTTTGATCTTTAAAATGCTGCTTTAACTCAGACTTAAGTGGAAACAAGGAAATGTTTTTATTTCAAATCTTGTGCTGTAATGACAGTAAGATGTACCAATAGGATTTTTGGTTCAAAGACGTTTTCCCTTTAAGTTTTGCGTTAGTTTTGGGGTTAGCAAATAGAAATTAATTTCTTCAAGGAATAGAAAAAACCAGAAAGTTATTTAAAGATGGGAAGTGTTATGGGACTGGGTTGGTGTGTTGGTGACATCTTCCTTTATTGGGAAATCAAAATAATAATTGAAATCTGCTGGAGAGGACCTGGTTAAAAACCATGTGGATAAAACCAGTTTTGATGGTTATTCCATTCCTCCTTCAGTCAGAGGTTTTGCTCACCACTTGCCAGGTGGGAGCTGAAGACAATAAATATCTCTGTAGAAGATGATTTCTTTAAAATTAAGTGGGTTCAGAAGGCCCCATTTAATTGAGTAACTTTCTAAGCTTGTTTTATTTTTATTTTTTTTTAGTTTTGTGTAGTTGTTGGTGTTTTTTTAGTCTCAACATGATTTGACAAGATGAATTCTTACTTGGTAATTATGTCTGTGCTAAATTCATTTTCCACTGATCATAATTCTTCAGGGAAATCTACTGTGTCAGAAGGAGTTTTCTGGTTAACAGATATAACTGGAGCTTGCTTTGAAATGTGTGAAATGTTGCAGTCCAAAAACAAATTAAGAGCATTGTGGTTGCATATTCAAGTAGCATCTTTAGCATCACATTCCATAAAGAGTTCTAGTTTGAAACCTACTGTCACTTGTGAAAGCAGATGTAAAAGAATGAGAAAACATCTCTGGCATCACACAATTATATCTAAATAACTAAATTTATCTTAAAAACATGAAGATTATAGTTTGCCATCTGTCATGGGCTCGTCTCTGTTACTGAGGGACATGTTTATTTTGTGAATAGCAAAAAGCTGGTGATGACCTGTGTTTGTACAGCCTGTTTTAAGTGCTGGAGGTTTTTCTGGCCTTACTTTAAATTTTGATGCAATCAAATCCTGACAGGAATCTGTGATTGTCACCCTTCACCTCAGCTGGGGTCGCTCTCTGGGCTTTCCTCTGCTCATCCTTTCTTCCAAAATCACTTCCTCTCATCTTTCTCTGCTGGAGCCAAATCTAATTCTAAAGAACCTATCAAAGAGGGATCATTTTATAAATTGATTTATGTATTGGTGCTTATACACGACTATTTTAGCTGATACAAATGGATTACATAAATTTTATCTCTGATTTAATTTTCTCCCACCACCCCATTCATCCCTGATGTTCTTTAGAACGTGTCAAGCCAGCCAACCTGATTTTCCCATGGGTCAGAAACATCTCTAGAGGAGCTTTATTTATGATATAAAAATAAAATAAAATATTAAAATATATAAATATTTGCTGTATTTGTGACCCCAGTGAGCAGCAGCAGCCCTGCAGGGTGGGCTGGGCTCCAGGACAGGATCCCCAAGCCATTCCCAGCAGGGCTGAGAGCTCCCAGAGCTCTTTTGTCTTGAGCTGGATGTGGTTTGGTTTGGCAGGACGTGTTTTATATCAGCTGTAAAGCCCTGTGGAGTGCTGATAACCTGCTCAGCTGTCAGGGAACTCCTATTTCACAGGGCTTTTAGGTGGCCAGAACTGCTCATTGATGATTTACAGCACAGGGCTGGGGCTGGTTATGCAGGTTATATATGGACTCTCTTAGATGGGCTCAGTATTTCCACACAGGGTGGCTGAGATATCAGTGCCTGAACCATGCAAAATGACAGGGCACCCATCATCATCAGCTTCATATTTTGGGGATACTGTGAAATGTTGGTGTTTTTCACTGTCTGTGAAATCAGCAATGGAGAAAATCTCAGTTTTTCTCCCTCTTAATGGGACAGATCAATCAGTTCAAAGTGGGGACAGCGTTCTGCACAGCAGAGAGAAAACAAACGTTTGGGAACTAAATGGATGACAAATTTCTCTGCGTTTTATGGGCCATCATACACCAAAATTGAAGTTTTTATGGCTGGTGGTGTGGGGAAAGCAGCCAGCCCTGTTTGGGAGCTGAGGGTGAATCCAGGGGAGCAGAGTGCACACATTTCCAGGAGAGGGAACATAAAGAGTCTCTGCCTCGAAACACCAAATGCTTGGTTCAGTCACACTCTATTTTTGAAGCTTTCAGCTCCCACATTTTAAGATCTACTGTTTCATCACTGTGTGAACCAAAGAAGATTGTCAGTGTCTAGACTACATCTCCACCATCGTGTCTCTCTTGATTAATGACGGAAATGTGCAGATGAATTGCTTGGATTTTGTCCTTGAGAGCTGCAAGGGGAAGGTTGCCAGCAGGGAATGGTATTTCTTCCCGTTAGACACATTCCTTGGAAAAACTGATCCTCTGCTGTACTTACTGGAACAATATTTCTCTTGATGTTATCGCCCATTTCTGCCATTCCCCTGAATAAATGAGTGCAGCTCCCATTTGTCAAGGGGCAGCACTGGGAGGGAGGAGCAGCCTTTGCTGGGATCCCCTCAGCCAGGCAGAGCCATCCCAGCAGCCATCACACCCCCTGATTGCAATTTGGGACAAAATCTCTCAAAAAACCCAAAGATTTATTAAAGAATAAAATCCCTGAAGCTTCCAGCGTATTAGAAACTTGTACTGCACTGGTATGAAATGGGTAAAGATCACGTTGCCTTCCTTATCCCATAAATTCATTCAAGGAATAGACCCTTCCTTGCAGTTAAATCAGAGTTTTTTAACCACTGTCTCCATATTTTAAAGGAGTTTTTTATTCAGGATGAATATAAATCACTCTCCCAATACAAGCAGATTTCAGCTAAATGTCATGTTCAGATGAATTATAATGATCACTGAAAAAGTACACGACACGAAAAAAGTCTGGAGAGGAAAATTCATATAATGAATTCATTCCAGGCTTGTGTTTTGGAATTAGATGAACGAGTAGGGAGTAGGAAAGTTATGATGGAATAACTGGTATTTTTCCAGAAAAGCAGGGGAGGTTGTAAAAATAAATCCCTGAATTTCTAAGCAGAGAAGGGGGTGTCTGTGTAAATCTGCTACCACTAATATTAGTTAACATTTTAGGGATGATTTGGTTCAGCCTTCTTCAGAAAAAAACTCCAATTATAGTTGCTTTTTTCTTGATAAAGTTAACAGGAAGAGATCAATAATGTTAAGAATTATGGGAAACTTGATTTTTGTAATTGTGTAACCAAAACCTCTTTCTGGACCAGAGATATTTCAGAGTGCACGTAGAAATACTCATCAGTTTGGACAAAGAATTAATTTGTAGCTCTTTGCTTACACTCTGGTCTTTTATTACTGAAATGTCACATTAAGAGACTTGTAATTCTTTGTGTTAAATGCATGAAGCTGAAGGAAAAAATAGGAGTTGGTGGTTTCTCTGTGCACCTCTGAGAATAAATTATTTTACTCCTGTGAGTAAAATAATTGTAACACAAGTGTAGAATCTTGTGCTGACTTCAGCCAAGAAGTAGTCACAGATATTTCCCCAAATATATTAATTTACAGTAATCATTTAGCTAATAAATATGGATAGAATGTTATTTACTTGTTGATTCTGGAGAGAAAACATTGTCCCACATTTCAGACGGGAATATTTTATGTAATAGTAAAGGTTTAATATGAATCCATTAAAGGCAGATAACCGCAGATATTTCTGCAGATGTTTTGGTGTCAAACATCACTCAGTAGGAGAGCCAGGAAAGCTGCAGCTCTAACCAGAGCTCTCCTCTCATTTATAACATCTCAGTGTGTCAATTCCCACCCAGCAAACAGCAATAAAGCTCCCAGATAGAAGATTAATGAGCATAATTCATGCACCACTGGACTGGAAATGGGATGGAAACCTGGGGTTTGGGCACTGCAGTCACAGAAAGGAGAATTGTAAATATTCTTGGGAATGGTGCAGTCTGACTTACAAACTTTTACCGAAGTTGTTGCTCTTAAAAAAAAAAAATAGAATATTTTAAGATTTCTGCTCATGGCTGATGTAGATTTTAATTCTCTCAATTATAGATGAGGGTTATGTGTGTGAAGAAGTGAGGACAGTTGTGCCTGTCACTTCATTCCCCTGAGCACCCTCGTCCCAGCCCTGCCAGGACTCCTTGCCTCCCAATCAAACATTAATGAAGCAAATCACTGCTCTGGAACTGCTTAGCACATCTGCTTTTCACTATTTCAAATTAAAAATAGACCAGAAATGTACTTTCCATGCTTCCTAATGATGTTTTCCCTCATTGCCCCTCGTTTGGAGTACAAGTTTTGAGTGGGAATTGGGATAATCAGTGAAAAAATTTGGATTTTTGAGGATGAAATGCTGGAAGTGGGGATGTTTTAAGGGCTACAGAATTTTAACTGCTTAATAATAGAGTAAAAAGGTTGTAATTATTTTGTTAATTTTTTTGCTGTGTGTTGTTCTTAATCAAAATGATTTCCTGCTTGAAACATTAGCCATTAATTTATGCTTAATACTGAGAAGGACAAAGTTTTTTCCCTTGTCAAAATAAAATTTGTTTCTAATAATAATGAGATTGTCACTTCTCCTATTTTCCCTTTGCTTCCTCTTTTGTTTCTCCAAAATTAATGTTTTCAGATACCCTTTTTAAATACAAAATTGAGCACAGAGGAAAGAAACATCAATCTCATTAATTACATGGCAGCTTTGTCCAGAATTCATTAACGTTAATATCTTATTTTCCATTGTGCGTTTTACATGGATTATTTGCATTCACAGACATTCATCAACAAGTGCTGGCTGAGATGGGACAGGGAACAAAAGTGGCAGTGACCTTGTCATGGATGAGAGAATTCAGACAAAGAAATGGTGAAGTCAACATTTAGGGACAGATCTCAGGCCCTCAGCTCCAGACTGGCAGGAGATCTTTGGCTTTGGGACAGAATTCATGGACTTATTTAGATAATTCTTATTGGGATCCTTTGGACTAATTACCCTCAGTGAAGAATATGATATTTTTGTTGAGTTTTTTGGTGTGGTGCTTTTGTTTTCAGGCTGTTTCATTGTTTTGCAGGCTTTGTTTTTTGCACTGATTTTGACCCACAGCACTTGATATTTTTAATTAGTGCTTTTGTGAAATCCTGTGAACAGTGGTGGTAGATGTCCAAACCCATTTTACCCAGATATATCCAAAGTAGATATATTTCTCCAAAGCAGATTTATGTAATGTGAATACAATGATTTCTCTTAATTGTAGTGATTTCTGTAATTTCATACACTTTTGGTTCCATGTAGATGTGATTGTGGCATAAATGTTATGGACTCTTTCCCATCTCCAGAAACCAAATTCCACTGAAAACGCTGACTGATATTTTGTAGAACCTTTTGTAAAACAGCTCCACACACCACATTTTGTGAGACTCCTTCAAAGTCTTTCTAGGAGGAGAAAATTCCTTCCTCCTTCTTGCAAAGATGAGATTTTAGTTAATAATGATAATAATAATCACTAATAATGGCCACACACGTCCTTTCTTCAAATGAGTCATTTGGATTTCGAGACCTTCAAATTCTTTGATCTCCTGATTTACCCAACAGCCAGCAAGGTTAATGCTTAATAAAGTAAAATGCCCTTTTTATAATCACTTCATTAAAAGTGAGCAGCAAAAGGTACATTAAATTAAAGTGTTTGTGATATGGGATCAATTTGGTGGAATCCCAGAGGCCTCCCTGTGCCTCATAAAGAGCTCTCCACTTTGAACATATCCATAAGTGACCCATGGAGAATTTCTGTTCTCTTTAATTTGAGGAATTGAAATTGCTTTTATTGCCTCCAATGGTGGGAAGTACAGAATTGAGGGATAAATTGTCCTGGAAAGGAATTAGGCTGTGGGTGTACAGCTTTAATAATTCATACTCATTCAGCAAATGAGTTATTTATAAATGAGAACAAAATTAATAATCATATTCTTTAGAAAAAGTTTCCTTTTGCCTCCTTTAAGTGGGTAGGATTTGTGAAGGTTTGAATGAGCATTTCCTGGATTATCCACAAATTAAAGGGGAAAGATAAAATCCTGATTTCTTGGCCCATTCTGAATCCTTACACCTTATAATTATTGGACTGAAGCTCTAAAAGCTTTTAGTGCCCTGCTGTTTGCTGATGAATTGCCTCCAGGTGTTGCAGTAGTTCTTCTACTTAACATAAATAGAAAGCAAAACTAAAAATATTTTACACATCTGTGGTGATCTTGTGGCTGCTGGTTTTTTTTTAAAAAAAGTAATTCAAAGACGCTTGTAAATGTTTAATAGAACTAATGTCTGCCTTTATGGCTCTATTCTCAATTTAAAATATGGGGTTTTTCCTTGCAGTTGGGTCATTTTTGGAATATGGAGCATTAAAAGGACAAGGTGAGGTACAAAAGCATCTCTCTCATGCATGAACCAGGGATTTTCTCAGTTAAGGTTTGACATTTCTGTGCCTGGAGCATCAGGTTCTGCTCTGTCTCTCTTTGGGACACAGAGCAGAAAGCAGAGGGCTGTGGATGCTCCACAGATGCCCTCAGCTCATTCATGACCAAAATGAGCCTTTGCAGCCTCTGCTGCTTCCATCATTAACAGCCTGCTCTAATTACTGATGCTGCACATGAGCACTTCCATTCAGAAATGCAGAGGAATCCTTCTCTCCCCCTGTTATCACCGTGCAGCCCTTCATCCTCGTCCCTGTAATTAAAATTATTCCAGGTTCTGCCCCATTTCTTCTGGACATTTCTCACTGGCAGAGCTGAATAACCAGACCTTGCTTTGGCCTTTTACATTTTCCACTCCCTCAGTTATGACTGGGAGCTGTAATTTATCAAAGGCACAATGAGAGGTTATCAAAGTCTTGTTTCAGGAGAAGAAAGAGGAACATTACCCTCCAGAGATAAATCTTTCATTAAACTTTACAAAGACCTTAAGCAGTTCCTACTCTATTTATCTTGCCTGTCTTTCTTCTCCATGCTCCAGCTGCCAGTGTTTAGAAAGCAGCACAGGGCAGAGAGCCAAAACAGGAGCTGATTTCCCAGCCAAATGCAGAAACTTCCCCTTCCACAGCTAACATTTCACTTCATGTTTAAAATTGGCCTTAACTCCCAAAATTCTTATTTTTTCATGTCAGGAAATTGTCCTGTACAAGACCAATATTTTTAGGATTCAAAGAGGGGCAAAGAAAATATTCATAGAACACAAAAGATTAATTTTGTCAGGAATAAACCCCTCTTGTTTTGTTTTTTAAAATTTGTCTTGATTAGGAATTTGTCATTTGCCATTTTGTCAGGTAGATATTGGAATATTAAGGAATTGGATGAGGAATTTTCTCAGGTGGATCACATTGGAAAGGAATTACAGAGGCAAAGTAGGCATTGAAAATAAAAACTCTTCTCAGCTTCTGGGAAAAGACATTGATTATTTTATAATTTTTTAAATTGCATTGCTTTTTTTCTCTTCCTTTTTAAAAGATGTTATTGAATAGGGAGGAAAAGTATAAATAAACTAGACAAGAACAAGGATTGCGGGGAAGCGAAATTATGGAGTTGTGACTTCTGTAATACCATGGTTATGATTAAATATTAATTTAATTCTTTGTAGGGAAAAAAAAAAGACACAATATTTGTCCAGTCCTGACTCAGGAAATCCTAAAATGCAAATTTTATTTTAGATCTATGAAGTTTCTTCTCATCCCATGGACACTCTCAGCAGGGAAACAAGAACAGGAAGAGTTTCCTTGGGGAGTGGTGGGGATGGGACGAGATTGGCTCGTTCCACAAGGACCATTCCTGATTTCCCTGATTAAATCAGATTTCTGTGGGGTTTTCCTCGCTCCCCTTTGCACTGAATCCCGGGGGATTGCTGTGGGAATTGCAGGAATTGCTCCTCTGCTGCCAGCTCTGCTCACACCCCCGATCTGCACAATCCCCAGGGCAATGACCTTCCTTTGGGAAATTCATTCTCCATCCTCTCCCAAAATGATGAAATATTTCATGGATCTGTATCTTACCCCTATATGGGCTCTGTAACAAGTGGCTGAAATTGCATTTAGTTGATTAATTGGTTCTGTCATGAAGCTGTATGAAATTAGGTTTCTTTTCAAAGTCTCCTCTTTTTCTCTGTGAAACAGTGATTTATTTAATGGCTGTAATGCACTCAGGCCAAATCCATTTAATGTTGTTATATCTATATTGAAATCCCCTCATTTATTCATAAAAAAGAAGGTGCTCTCCCTTTTATTAAGAATTTCAGTCAGAAGACAAGTGAGGCTTGACCTCTGCTAATGCACTGAGCCTTTTCAAAATGTGTAATAAATGTTAATATTTAAATTCAGAAATATTTAGGGAAAATAAAGTTAGTAAAGGTTAACGAAGAATAATGGATATCAAGTAATTTTCAGCACTGGTGTCTAAAATACCACATTTATTCCAGCAAGAGGAATTCCAAGGGCCACAGTTCTGATTTCAGGAACATTTTAAAGTGAGGGGTGTCCTGTGGGATTCCTCTGGGGTCTCCATTTCCCCGAACTCAGGCTGTGACCCTGCAGGAGCTGGAGCAGCTCTGGGCTGGTTCAGGGCTCAGGGAGCTGGGGCAGAATTTGGAATTTGGGCTGGGAGAGGCCCAGGGGTGGGAGCTGAGGGAAATTTCCCTTCACGCTGCACTTGGTGATCCAGAGCCACAGGGGGGCTGAAATAATTCTGATTTTGTCAACAGGCAGCAGCTGCAGAATGGTTGAGATGAAGCTTTGCACTTTGCTTTTTTTTCCCCTTTTTTAAGTCGTTTTAATGCACTTTTAAAGTGTCCTTACATTAAAATACCTTCCAAAATAGCATTTCTGCCCTGACTCCTGCTCTCCCTGCCCTTGTCAGGATATTCCTGAGCTGGTTTTGGTGCTATTTAGACAAAAACATGACATTGTGAGTTGGTTTTTTTTCAGGTTTCCTGGCCAACGCTCATCTCCTGAATGGCACAGTAAAATCTTTTCTCTGTCAGTTGTTTTGGCTGCTCCAGAGAGCCTCCCATCCCAAAGGGCAGGTAGGAATGGGGATATTTCTGCTTGTGGGAGATCCTAGTGACAGATTTAGGGTTTTGGGAATGGCAGCTGAGACAACAGCGCTAAAATTCAAGGTACATTCATGTTAAGATCCATTCATGTTCAATTTCTACAAATGGAAGGAAACCAATTATCGAAGATCTTGGGAGGTTTTTCTCCACATAGTGCCCTGTTCCCAAACTCTTACAACAGCCCTAGGGCAAAGCAGGTAGTAGAAAACATTAAGAAATTTATTTTTAAATACTTTTCCAGTACTTGACTCTGGGAAATCAGTGGCAGAGCAGGGCTGTGAGCTGAGAGCTCTGAGATGTGGATTTTGAGGAAGGTAACTCAGCTCCAGACATCAGGGATGGTGAATCTGGGATGTGGAGGGAGGCACAGAGTCTGGCAGGGAGCTGTGAGTAAAGGGAATTTCTACAAATGGAAGGAAACCAATTATGGAAGATCTTGGGAGAATTTTCTCCACATAGTGCCTGGTTCCCAAACTCTTACAACAGCTCTAGGGCAAAGCAGGTAGTGGAAAACATTAAGAAATTTATTTTTAAATAAACTTGACTTTGGGAAATCAGTGGCAAAGCAGCCCTGAGTGCAGCAGGAGTCCCAGAGCAGGGCTGGATTTTGAGGATTTCCCCCAGGAGCCCAAAGCAGGAGGAATCCATCAAAGGCAGCTTTGAGGCTGGGCTCTGGGAGAAGCTCCCATTGATTTTCCAGCAGGAAGTGGTGGCAAGGAGTGAAGCTCTGGCTGCCACTCATTTCTGCAGCCACAAGAAATTATTATTTCCTTAGTAATTTCCACAGTTAATAAGGAAAGTTCCTTTCCTTAATGACTCCCAGATAAACACAGAGCTCATTCCAAACCTGAGGACATCAGGGCAGTGCAATCACCCTCAGCCTGCTCTGAACCTTGTTCACTGATGCTTTGCTTTAAAGTTTGCTGCCTGGAAATGTTTTTACTGTGGAATTGAAGGTGTGAAGCTCAAATGAAAGGAATAAGTGATCACTCCTCAAAGCAAGCCGACAAATTTGCGTATTTTTCTTTTTTTTCAGCTGTAGTTTTTAACTGAAGTCTTTTTTGTCTTGATGCTGCTGCAGTGTAGAGCACCCAGATAAGCTGAGAACAGCCTTATTAATCTCTGATTAGACAGGCAGCTCTTTAGTTTTTACCAGAAAGACTTAACAAGGGCAGGAAGGCAGCAAAAACTTCAGCTGAGCTCAGAGAACAACTCAGAACGTTCACATAATGAGCTGCTTAAATAATGTCACACATTTTGCCATTGTCAAATTAGGCTATTTTTATTTTTTCCATGCCTTATTTCAATTGCAGGTGCCTAAAATATTGAAGGCTTCACTTACTGAGTTTTCATTTCTTTTTTTCTTTAAAATGGGGAGGGGATTTACCTAAAATAGGGTTAAAGATCACAACAAGGTTAAAGGTCTGGGAGTTAAAGGTTACACAAGGGAGTGAAATTTCATTTATATCAACTAAACCTTCCTGACCTTTGAGGTCAACATATCTATAGCAGTTTATTCCAACTCATGTATTTTATTAAATAATAATGGATGTTGGGATTTCAGACACCACAATTCCTTCTCCCTCTTTTACTTGGCTGAGGTTTATGAGAGAAGGATAAGGATCAGCCAATCCTATTTTCAGGATGTTTTAGGAACTGGAGGCAAAGAACTGAAATTCCTCTGCTTGGCTCTGAGCATCTTGGTTTAAACCATCTGAGCCCTGATCTTTATTTTGGAATTCCTGGATTACATCAAGCTGCTGCAGAGATGTGGTGCAGCAAATGTGGGGTTTGTTCTCCCTCTTGTGTTCACTCCCAACCCTGATTCCACTCAGAGCCAGGAAAGTTCATTTCTGAAGCTGTTCCCACTCGAATTCTTCTTGTCATGGGTGAGAAAAATCGAGTCAAATTCCTGGTGAGTTAGTTAAATTCATTTTGAAAACAGGATATAAAAAACTTCCAGGAGATTTCAATTTCTCTGCTGCAGGAAAAGAATGCAGAGAGAAAGGGGAAGTTTCTCTCATGCTAAGAATCTGCTCTTTTCAAAATTTTCTTGCGTTTTTCATTTTGCTCATGCACCAGTGATGGTTTCTGGAAGTGAGAATTTACACAGTGAATGGAATTCTCCACTGAGCAATGTGCTGGATGTCCAGAATTTGTGATAAATAAATTTCTCCCACATAGAATTATCTGTATAATTCCAAGTTATTTCAAATTTTCCTTAATCATTTGGAATCTCTGAGAGTACCACTTTACCCTCATGTATTTTCTTCTGCAGAACCTGGCGCTATCCTGAATAATTGTGGAAATGCAGCTGGATTTTCTTATTACATGACAGTGAAGGTGGCAGTAATAATAAAACAAAGGGTAAAATCAGAGGAAAAATACAGATATGACCATAAAGACTTATTTTTAAATACTGAACTGGGTGTAGTTCCCTGTATTAAAATGAAGCACAGCCCAAACCAGTGAATGGTTCTGTCAGCAGCCTGGAAAATGCTGTGGGGTCATTCAGGATCCCTGTGCTCTCTCCTTGAGTCAGAACATGAATTTCTGCAGATCCTCCCATATTGCAGATCCTTCCCATGTTGCTTTTGCAAGCCTTGGAACATAATTCCTGTTTTCCCAGCTGGAGCAAATCCCATCAGGAGTGACAGCTGGCTTTACCCACACAGGATGGCTTTTCCTGGAGTGATGTTGCTGCTCTCATATCTGCAGCCTCCATCTCCCAGCGCTGTGTTTGGTGCTGCAGGTGCCCAAGGCAGCTGTATTTTCAGGAGATAATTGGGTGTTAAGATGCAGAGGTGAACTTGCAGGCTGCTGTGAGAATTCCCAGCTGTTCCTTACCTGCATTCCTTCCCTGCTGGAAGAGTTTTGGAACCTGGTCTGTAATAAATTGTGCTGGAGTGATGGGAGAGCACAGACAGAAGGGCAAAGAGGGGGAGTTAAAAACCAGCCAGTTCATCAAGTTTTTATTAATGACATTTTTCAGGAAAGGCTTGTCCTGCTGAATTAAAGAGAGGTTTGATAAGCGCAGTGCAGTCGGTGTGTGTGAGGTTATTCTTACTCTAGGACATGGAGGGAGGTAATTAATGACTCTGCTTCGTTACTGGGCTCCAGCAGGAACTCAGGGCTGAGCTTGCCTGCTTGGGCAGAGCACTGGAGGAAGAGGAAGAGGATGAGGAGCAGCTTTTCCTGGTGAATCATCACTGCAGGTGAGGAGCTTGCACTGATTCACCTCCGCAGGTGAAACACAAACATGCATTTTCCTTGATCTTCATAAAATCATGGAATGCTTTGGGTTGGAAAGGCCTTAAATCCCACCCAGTGCCACCCCTGCCATGGCAGGGACAACTCCCACTGTCCCAGGTGCTCCAGCCCCAGTGTCCAACCTGGCCTTGGGCACTGCCAGGGATGCAGGGCTGGGAAATCCATCCCAGCTCATCCCCACCCTCACAGGGAAGAATTCCTTCCCCATATCCCACCCATCCCTGCCCTCGGGCAGTTTAAAGGCATTTTAAATTGTTTTCTGTGTTTCCTGCTCCCAGGCTGTCTCAGGCTGCTGGCAGAGGCTGGACCAGCAGCATCCTGATGTCCAGGAAAGGCAAATTCTCCATTTCTCTGCATCCCAGCTGCTGGGATTGAGCTTCTCCTCCTCATCTCTGCTGCCAGGGGTGCCAAAATGAATGGTTGAGCATTGGAAAAGAATTTCTCCTCATGGGAAGAAAATTTTAAAACCCATATTTCCTGAAGGCTGGGCTGGCTCCTTGCATAAACGCTGAGGTGCAGTTTGGAGCAGCCTTCAAGCAGCACTGGATCATCAAATCATGCTAAAACATGCAAATTGTCAAATTATCTTTCTGATAATTCCCCCTTTCTGATAATTCCCCCTAATTCAAAGCCCACACCAGAAAAAAAGCCCATTATTAATCCTTTTTTTTCCTTTTGCAGACTGATGAGATATTTTCTTGCTTTAATTGACAAAAATAGGTTTGATAGTTTTGAAGCATTTAATGATTTTGCTGCTATCTTTGATCTGTCATTTGCTTGATTAGCTCAAATTTTGAAGGGAAAGGTTGTTTTGAAATGGGAAATCTTCTCATTTTAATTTTGAAAATGCCAAAAGAAGGTATTTTGGTAATTTTACCAATTTAGGAAATAATCAGATCTGCAGAACTTGCTGAAACTTTTTTTTTCTTCCTGCAGGAGCTTTGGTTTTGAGGATTAATAAGAGTTCCAACAATAATTTTTCACTAAAAAGGGATATTTTTTAAGAATTGTTTTCCAGCCTGATGGCTTCCATTTTCCTGCTGAAGTGACAAACTGTGAAGTCAAGGATAAAGTTTTTCAGATGTCTTTAAGGCAAAAGTGGACTTCAGAGTTTTATCAGAGCCCAACTTCCCAACAAATTCTCTCTTTACAATATTTTCCTAAATTGCAAAATTTCCATGCAGTTATCTGGTTTGCTTTGTTCTCAAATATTCAATGTACTCTTCAAACTCCCAGCAACTCTCATCAGATTGCTTTGCAGAAAGAACTGAGGAACACACAGAATTATTTTTGGAAGAGAAACACTTTCTCTAATTGGTGCTGCAGAAGGGTTTCGGTTTATTAGCATATGATTGCATTTGGGAAGTCTGAAGTGCTGCTTTAATTGGAAACTAATTTGACAAAGAGGAGGGCAGACACGTTGTTTAAATTAAGAAACAGAGAAATAAATAAGTCCTGCTGGTGTTTAAATTTAGTAGGAATTACAGAGATTCCCATCTCAGAACATTTCAAAGAGCAGGTATTGCTGTGAAGTCCCAGCTGCATCATAGAAATAAAACTTTTTCATAGCTGCACATCTCAACAAAGAGTGAGTTACCCAGAATGCAGAGGCTTCATAAATTTGATTTTTAGAAATAAAACTCACTTGATCTAGGAATAAAATGTGCCATTGCTATGGAATATCTACTTTTCTGGCTGCTTACCAGGCACAGCCTGATCTCTCCTCTCCCTGCTGAAATCTCTGAAGCTGTTGTTGCCCGTGGGAATTTGTTGTTACCCAGAAATTTGTGGAAGAGGTTTTACAGCGACTTCTGTGAGCCAGAGAGAAGTTTGATAAGAGGATCCATGTTTACCCCTGAAAGAATTTTCTACCAAGGTCACTAAAAGAGGAGATGAGATTTATAGAAAATAAATCCTCCCATCCATACATTTACACATGGAGGGGTGTGCTGAGGGAAACTCCTCTGAGAGTGATTGAATTATTCTGATTTGTCATTCGTCATGGTGGTAACCAGGGCACACAAAAACTGAGGGTTTCCTTTAATAGCTGAGTTAGCTGGGTTTTGATCAGATTGATATTTGATATATTGGTTTTCCAGGCATCCAAGACAAAAAGGGTGAGAAGCAAAATTCAGAGCGGTGCATAGGACTGAGGTGAATGTAGAGCAAGGTTCAGTGTCTGGCAGGCAGGCTCAGCCTCAGGCTGGGTTTGAATTCAGGAATTCAGGGCCTTGTGTCCCTCATGGCTCTGGAGTGGGCAACCACACTCTTCCCTCTGGTTTTAAAGCTCCCTGTGTTTCTGAGACCTGTATTCACACAGAGTTTCCTCAGCACTGATCTTCCATGATTTCCTCAGGAGAATGTTACCTCCTCTCTCTAGGCCTCATCTGGGCCCTACAGGAAGTGTTTTAAATTTTGGTTGATTTAAGTTGTTTAATGTGAAAAGCTAACTTTAAAACTGATTCTGATCTATCTTTTGTGTCCAAAGAAAACCTCTAAAATTATCTAAAAGTAAAAATAATTGCCTTCTGCCTTTCCAGGTCTGAATTCATTAAAGGCATGGATTGACTTTGAGTGGCTGTAGAGGTGGCAGAGCAGTCTATTAATAGATTCACTCTGCAGAGGTCCTGCTCTCTGTTAAATAACCACTGCTGCCACTGGATGGGAGCCTGGCAGGACAAATGTCACGTCAGCTCAGCAGTTGGGATGCAAATTGAGTTATTCCTCATAAAAGATGCAAGTTCCACCTGCCAAAATCAGCCTGGTGCTGCTTTTGTGGGGCCTCTGCTTTTCCTGCAGGGATATGTGGGAATCATTCCAGGTTCTTGTGCTGCTGGAGATTTTTTGTGATGTCTTAATCCAGTAAAGAAGAAGAAAATAACATGGAAAGGAGCTCCCAAGAGTGACTGGCAGAGGATAGGAAGGAAGAGCGTGGCCACCTTGGAAACGCTCGTGCTGGCATGAGGTTGGGCTGACCTTCAAGCTGCCATAAAGGTTTTCTCCAGCCTAGGATCTGCAAAAAGGACTAAAAAAGTGACTCACAAACCTTTCTTTTCCTCCAAAGCAAATGGCTGAGGTGGGGTTCAGTCTCTTCTGCTCTGGCACAAGAGATGAGAGGAAATGGCCTCAAATGCAGGGGAGGTTCAGGTTGAGTTTTAGAAAAGGATTTTTCTCTGAAAGGTTGGTTAGATACTGGAATTATTTTCCCAGGGAGGTGATGGAGTCACCATCTCTGCAATTGTTCAAGAGGTTTCTGAATGTGGCTCTTGGGGACAAGGTTTAGGGGTGATTATGCGGTGCTGTTCGAATTAATGACCTTGAAGGTCTCTTCCAATCTTGATGATTCTGTGCTTGCTGCTCATGTTTATTTTGGAAACCCCATCATGGAAAATATCCTTAAATAATTCTGCATCAGTGCCATGAATACAGAGCTTGACTGGTTAGAGCTTCAAGGATTTGACACAAGAGCCAACATTTTCCTGTTCCTTGTTTTCAAGAAAAGAAAGGTTTAAAATCTTCCAGATCTTGCAAACTTTAGGAAGAATGCAGACAGACACAGAATGCTTTGAACTCCCATAGAAGAAAGCTGTTAAAGTCAGTCTCTGTTATAAATTTATTCTGCTGTGGTGCCTGTGAATGTCCAAAGCCAGACTTGGACTAGATTTATGTGGAGTCATACATTATGTATCAGCTGTAAAAAAAAAAATAAGATAGGGAAAAAAAAAGAAAGAAAAGGCTTTATGATTTAGCACTAAATTTTTAGAAAATAAAAATTCTGCTGAAAAAGGAGCTGTGCAACATTAAAAATGCCAGGCTTGTGATCAACACCTCCTCCTCCTTCAGCTGTCTTTGATGCATTTCTATTTGGCCTCATGCTGGTATGGGTTGTTAAATTTGCATTTGATGTCAAAGTCAAAAGTCAACTCCAAAAGCTGTGGAATTAGCATTCCATTATGAAACAGTTAGAAAAACCAGGAGAAGTAGGATTTCAATCTCAGTAAAATGAAAGACTAAAATCAGTTGTGAAAGGTTGATTGGCTGGACTCTGTTGGAAAGGTGTTCAGCCCTTGGAATTCTACACTCCATGAACATCCAGGACCAGAGGGATGGAGCAGCTCTGCTGGCAGGAAAGGCTGGCACAGCTGGCATTGCTCACCTGCACAGGAGAAGCTTTGGGTGAGCTCAGGGTGGCCTGAGGGGGCTACATGGAAGATGGAGAGAGACAATGGACAAGGGATGGAGGGACAGGAAAGGCTTCACACTAAAGGGAAATAGGTTCAGATTGGATATTGGGAAGGAATTCCTCTCTGTGAGGGTGGGCAGCCCTGGCACAGGTGCCCAGAGCAGCTGTGGCTGCCCCTGGATCCCTGGCAGTGCCCAAGGCCAGGCTGGACATTGGGGCTGGAGCACCTGGGACAGTGGGAGGTGTCCCTGCCATGGCAGGGGTGGCACTGGATGAGCTTTAATCCCTTCCACCCCAAACCATTCCATAATTCTGTGATCTTTAATACTTGAATGCATTTTCTGACACAGATGTTTAATTTTAAATAACTGTTAGATAATGCCATAAAAATACTTTCCCAAATAGCAACAAGTGAAGGTGCTCCATACTTGGATCAGATAATTCTTTAAGTACAAATAAAACCAAGACTGCTCATTTTGAACTTCAGGGAAGAGCTGGAAGCTGCAATGAGGTTTGGAAAGAGAAAAGTGACTCTGCTGCTGGAGGTGTGACTTGGGCTCAGAGTTCCTAGAAATAAATAGAAATCAATCAGTGCTATAGGTCAGGTTTGACAGCACTAAAACTTAATTAAATGGTGTAATTTTCTTTTCAAATTGAAAACCAGCCCATAAATTGGGTAATTGTAAAACATTTAAATAAATCCACCATTTTAATTTAATTTTAAAATAATTTAAATAAAAAAACCAATTTAAATTAAAAGAAAATTAAATAAATCCACCATGGTGATTAGAAAAGTGAATGCACGAAGGGATTTATTTTAAGTTGAAGGAAGAAAAGTGGAGAAGGATTGAGAGGACAGCAAATGTGAAATGTTTAGAGTGAGGAGTGGGATGTGTGAGACTGAGTAGGCTGTGGCTCCCCAGGGTTGTGTGGCTGCTGTGCTCTGTCAGCAGCACTTCCACGGGGTCATGGATCTGCCTGGCAAAACTGGGTAAAAATGGTTTCACTGTAAACACTGAAACTTGCTGTGAAAGCATGACAAAAATCAGCTTTATTCTGCAAACAGGAGTCAAAACTCCAGGTTTTGCTTTGTCTCCACAAGCACACCTGGAATTTCTGGGCATTATCGTGTCACTGTCCTTAAGGAATGAGCCACAGTCCCGTGGGCTGTTGTTTCCTGGTCATTTCTGGATGTCTCCTCTTCTGGATGACCCAGAAACACAAATCTGAGGTGGCTCAGGCACCAAAGTGCAACTTTTCCCTTCAGAGACAGAACCCTCACTCCTGTAGGAATATATGAAAACATCTCCCTTTTTTCTTTTAAAAAATTAATTTTATTTTTTTTTTAAGTAGGACTGAACACAGAGATCTGCACTTTATATCATCTTGTTTGGATGATTTAGGTTCAGTACTAAAGCCTAAATCCAGTTTTACACACTGACCAGCCTCAGCCTGAGTCCCTGGTAGCACCCGGGTCTCTCCAACTGAGCTGCCACAGTTGTTTCACCCTGAATTTCCAATTTCACCTGGACCCACAACAAAAGGGTGGAAAGCTGTCTGGGAAAAAAAAAAAATAAATGGTGCTGCTTATCTGTTCTGCATCTCATTTACTTCAACTGTGCACAAGATGGGAACTTCAGGGGGCAGAAAACATTTCAGAGGCTCTGCACTTCAGGCCACCACCAAAATCCAGATTTCTTTTGAAACACTGGGTTTTATCACTCTTAGATTAAAAGGACATGATCTTGCCTTTTTATTTTCCTGGAACATTTAATATTTATGCTACTTTTGGGGTCAAATACAATTGAATAAGTCCAGTTTATCTTTGTCTCATATGTGAGTAGGTTGAAAGTTTTATTTGGATTAATGTCCCACCAGTTTTGTATATGAGGGATATTTACCAATAATGCATGTAAATAGTAAGGAGAGTTTAAGCAATTCATTGTGGAAATGCCATGAAAAAAGGAAATAAGAAAACAACCTCAGAATGTTATATTTGGAAGCAGCTTTCCATTGGGAAGGTCTAGGAATTTTCTCTGCTCTTTGTTTAACATAAAGGAAAGCTATGTTGGATTTGTGACTGTCTAGAAACTTAAACTAATGAAAATAAAGCTGTAAAAATTATGTTTCTCATATGTAGTTATTGGAAACCTTAACTAATTTCCAGTAGTTGTTGGAAAGTTATGCCACAGAGCAATTACTCCATAGTTTAATGCTTGGTTCTAATTAATTTGTACAAAATATTACTTTCTCAGCCTTTTTATTGGTGTGGCAAATTTGCATTGACTTTTTTTTTTTTTTTTTTTTGCACCCTGTATATTGCAGCTCATGTAATTACTGCTCTTCCTGCTGAGCAATTAGTGAGAAGGAATCCCAAAATTAAATTTAACAGAGCCCTAGAGCTGCCTTTGAATTTCTCCTGGAGATTTTCAGCAGTGCCATACATGAAGACATCAAATCCTTCCTACTAAAGCTGTGGGCTTCACTTTTAGAGTTGTTAATCAATTTAAGTGATTTAATAGGCTGTTAATTGATTTAATAGGCTACTTATCAGCATTTTCCAAGCAAAACTGAAGTCAAATCACTGCATTTTCTTTTAGTGTCCAAAGACTGTGAGCATCTTGGATGGGTTTTTTACATCTTGCTCTGTACAGAAAATAAATCCGCTTATTAGACAGATAAAAATAGAGAGAGAATTTCATTTTAATGTGATCTTTAAAAAGCCTGATTATTCTCTGCATGTTTACCTTTCAGCTTTATGGTTGTGTTTTCCCCAGTTTACTGTCTGATACTCCACTGGGCATCTCATGCAAGGGATTTTATGGGTGCATAAAAGCAAAGCTGAACTCTTTCATTGGAGCTGGTTATCTAAACAGGAGCTGCTATCTCCTGCAAAATTTCTAAACCTCATGTTTAAAAACAGATCTGTGAAAATCCTTGTAGAATTTATTCTCTTGTGTTCCCTGAGTTTTAATATGTGCAGAAATCCAGGTTTCCTTCTGTTCCATCGCTCCATTCCATTTTCCAGCTGAAAGCTCCGTCCCCATTTGTGATCCTGGGTTTCCACAATGGGGAATCATTTTAAGGTAAAATCTACATTCTGAAGAAAGATCAACTCCACACTCCAAACTTGATTCTTCAGTGGTTTCAGCATAAAAAGAAATATTAAACCTCCAGAATATTTTAAGGCAGAGCTGCCAAACTTTTTCCTGGCTTCCTATAAGGAATTCTGCATCTCTGCCTCATGAGTCAGCCCAGCCTGGGTAAAAATTTCATAAAATGCAGTTTATATTTGGTTAAAACCAAGCTGTTATTTTAAAATTAATGTTGTTGAGTGAACCTTTAAGATGTATTAAAAATGCCACCTTTATTTCAGAGCAAAACCATGCATGAAAGTAAATTTAGTATTTAATTTTTCAGTGATAGTCACTGACATTGGATGTTGGTTTTGCTGGGGGCTGAGACTCAGGAATATCAGGAATATCCATCCATTGGGAAGTGGCTGTTACAGAAATTTGGGATAAAGACCCTGGGGATATGTTGATTAAATCTTGTCCATGTTTATTGCTCCTTGGTTCAGCTCCAGCTCGGGAGTTTGCAGCCTCAGGGATGAGTTCACACCTACTCCTCTGCCCCAGGAGGGTTTTTATTTGTGGAGTTTGCTCTACCTGGACATTAAAAATTCATCATTCTGGCTCAGAGTGCTCACTAATGATCACTCCAAACTAGCTCAGGGTCTCCATGGCTGATTAGAAGGAATGTGAATTTTCATTCAGACCCCCTTTGATGCTGGGGAATTTGGGGTTTATCCCCTTTTCCCAGTGAAATCCTGGGGAATACAAAACACAACAGACAGTTCAGCATGGAGTGATAACAAAACAATGTCTAACCCAACAAATGATTGTTGTTGCTCTAGAAGAGGAGTGCAGAGGGACACAGACAGTTTTGGGGTGAGGTGACCCAAAACCTGGAGCTGTGCAGCTTTGGCATCCTCTGGGCAGTGTTTGCTGCTTTATCAGAGAGATCCCTGAATTCTCTGGAGACAAATCCTTGGAAATTGCCCGATTAAAACAGGAAATTGTTGTGTTATTGCCCCAGTTTTCTCTGACAAACTACTTTGTCTAATGAAAAGGAGCTGCTTTCTCACTTAGGAGGGAATATTAATAACTCTAATTGCCACTTATTAGCAATTTTACAAGATGCTGAGCACATAAGTACAATTTCTAACAGTCTATAAAATAGAACAGCATTAAAGGTAATACGATCACTACTAATTGTTTTCTGGCTGGAAAACAAGATTTTACAGAAATATTTGAATATTTCACCTATGGGATGTGGAATGAGATCAGCAGCATTGGTATTTTCAGGACAGAAATCATTGGGTAAAACTAAAAATTCTCCCTTTATGTTCTTTGTAGCTTCACAAAATTCAAAGTTAAGGCTTGAGTGGAGCCTCATGCTCTTCTTGATAGAAGAGTTGTACAGAAAAAGCTGCAGCCGAATGTGTTATAATATTTATAAAAGCATTTTGGCACAATCATTTCTGCAGGGTAATCCCCTCAACAGCATTTGTTCTTATTTGGGGATGTTCTGGTTTAATTTTGCACTGCCAGGTTCCAGTTTCTTCACAATTCTGCAATGAGGCTTTGCATACAAAACTTGGTTTTTTTTGGTTTTTTTTAGTATGTTCTGGATTGGATAATAATTGTCCTTTTAAAAGTTCAAATATCTAGTTTTTACTAGAACTGCCTGCTTTTGTATTGGAAAAAGGAGATATAATAACAGGTGTGTGTGTGTTTCTACAGAGAATCACAGAATCATTAAGGTAGGAAAGAACTGGTTGTGCTGCCCCTCTATTCCTGATACTCCATATTTATTTATCTCATAACAGCCAACTCCACAGAACAAGGTTCAAAGTGGATTAATAGGCTCTGATATAAATATTTCCTAAATGGATTTGCCATTGCAGGAACAGCAGGCCTGGGAAATTCCTCTGGAAAATCAAGAAATTGAAATCAACACTAAACTGCTCCTCTCCCACCAGGAAAGGTTTTTTGTCTCCTGTTTTGGCCCAGACCCTCCCCAAACACCCCTGCACGCAAAGTTTTGTGGGTTTTTCACAGAAAAAATCTGATAAAGCCCTTTCATCATGTTCCATTGGAACAGAGCACATCAAGCACCACCCTTGATGGGCCCTGAGAAGTGATAATGTGGCAAAGGATCCTTTCCCATCAAAATGTTATGGCTGTGTTATCATCAGAGAAAAATGTATTTTCCAACACTCATTCAAGTCCAGGCCAAGGCACTTGTGCTCAATCAGATGAATAATTTATTTTGTACTGGCAGGGCTGCATTAACACCGGGCATTTCAAAGGGCACAAAGGAGGCGCAGATCAGGCAGGGAGAGCTGAGGGCCTGATGAATTTAGCTGCTCACATGTCCACAAGCACCTAAATGGATTACTTAGGAAAATCAGCAGTGCTGCTCGTACAGATAGGTAATAAATTCTGTTTCATTACAGCGACTGGTATTTTAAGATTTAAAATGAAGACTGATTAAATCAAGTGAAATATGCACGTAAATTGTCATTATGTGGATGGATACACCTTAGTCTATTAAAATTGGATTTTAGATTTTGCTCCACGCTTTATTTTGCAGCTCATTTTTGATGACAGCTCATTCCTCCCACTTCTCGTTATAAATTCAGCTGTATTTTAGCTTTGGATGGAACAGGGCTGGTGGTGGGGAAACTTTATTTCTCTTTTCCCCCCTGTTTTCCTGTGTCAGTATTTTACACAAGGTCAATAACAAGCTCCAGTGTGTTTACAATTACCAAGAGGATGGGATTTGTTATTGTGCCCCGACAAATGTGCTGATGCTTCCATTATTTATGGAGAGGAGATAAAAATGGTGCAACGTTCTGAGACAGAAGTAAGGTGTGTGTGCTTTATATCTGTATTTTTGATGAGTTCTCTTAATAGGCATGGGCAATGCACAGACCTCTGACAGTGGGATGTAAATTTTGCTTTGCAGTAAAGCTGTCAATGCTTTGTGGGGGTTTTTATGACTCACATTTATGCAACTTGGAAAAAGAAAAAAAATCTGGTTTCCTGTAGTATTTAAACCCAGAACTGATTGGTTTGTAAAGGCTGTGGTCTCAATGTGAAAATAACACAAACATATTCACTTAGGACTCAGAGTATTTTCAGCAAAATTTTATTGTGGGAATTGATTTTTTTTTTTTAAGAAGGGACACAATTCAGGTTTTAAAACCCTCATTAATATCTGTAATATCTGTAGCTATTAATATCTGTATTCCTGTGGTCCTTGGTTCAGCTGGAGTTGCTGAATTACATCCTGAGCCTTTGGGATGAGTCCCATGGAGAAGAACAGAATCCATTATTGGGCAAAGTTTATTGGGCAAGGGCTGTGACCCAGCTGTGGCTTGGGACTGTCACCTCCTTTCCCTGCTGGGACAAGGTGGGATCAGTGTCCTCCCACCACATTCCTGTCTGGGCTTTCAGGAGCCATCAATGAAATGGGGAAAAGCCTCATTTCTAGTGTTTAAAGGGGTTCATTCCAGCTCCTCAGGAGCTGGGGATCCCAATCCAAACTTTTTCCTGGCTTCCTATAAGGAATTCTGCATCTCTGTCTCATGAGTCAGCCCAGCCTGGGCATGAATTTCATAAAATGCAGTTTATATTTGGTTAAAACCAAGCTGTATTTTAAAATTAAAGTTGTCAATAGATCCTTTAATATGTATTAAAAATTCCACCTTTGTTTCAGAGCAAAACCATGTAAGAAAGTAAATTTAGAGCATTTCATTTTTCAGTGATAGTCACTGACATTGGAGTTTGGCTGTGCTGGGGGATGAGATTCAGGAATCAGGAATATCCATCCACAGTGGCAAGTGGCTGTTACAGAAATTTGGGATAAAGACCCTGGGGATACGTTGATGAAATCTTGTTGTTCATGTTTATTATTTAACGTTGCTGAGTGATTCTTTAAGATGTACAAATGCAGAATCCCTTTTCCCTGCGTCCCCACTGGTGACACCCTGGTGTGACAGCTCTGTCACTCCGTCCCTGCCCAGCTGCTCCCCTGGGAATACCGGAGGACAGGAATGGGATCAGGACTCACCTCCTGCCCCAGCTGAAGCTCCCATTACAGCAAATTATCCTTGCTAAGGGTGGGGTGGGAGGGGTTTTGTTTGGGGAGAAGCTCAGAGCACCTGTCTCACATTTACGTTTGAATTGCCCTCTCCCTTTTTCCACCATCCCAGGGGATGCTTTGACTCCTCTGCGCTTCTGTAGAATTTGGGAGCTGTGGGTCCCTGCTCCTGTGCCAGGAACAGCTCCTGGAGCAGGTAAGGGTTGATTTCACCTGCTGTCGTTGGCTGAATTTACTTGGATATGGATTTTTCCCAGGATCAAGGATTTGTTCCTTTATCTCCCTCCAACCCTCACCACAATTTTCTGACTAGATCCAAGCAATGCTGCTCTTTATTGTGAGATGTAAAATAATTTGTCTGTTTTTTTTTTTTTCTTGAGAGAATTGATTTTGTACTATATTTTAACAGCTTGGTTTAGATGGAGAAATGTTTGAAAGTGAAATTTGATTGAGTTTTGCTTTATGTTCATCTCAGAGTCTCTTTATTTATTATTTGGCTAACCTGGATACTGAAACCACTTTTGAATTCCAGAACTGTACCAAATTCTGATCAGTCTTTAAGGCTCCCCTGAGTGTTTTATTCTCTGGTGAAAGGGAAGCTGACATCTTTGCTAAGCTGGGATACTCCTTAACTCAGAATGGGCCTTTATTAGGGTGTGAACTCTTCTCTGCAGAGTTATTTTAAAGCTCCTGAGAGCAGCAGCTTTTCCATAATTGGGTGCTAAGTGTGCATTTTGTCTAGAACAAGGCTGTTTATGCACCTTTTTATTTTCTCTGCTGCCACTGCTGTGCAGCTCAATAATTATATTTGTTTCAACACTGCCAAACTACTTAAATTTTAATTTTTTCTCCATCACACGCTTCAGAACTGCCTCAACCACTGAACAGGTTATTCAGGAGGGCTGGCAAAGTTTCCTGCTCACACACTCAGCATTGTACTGTGGATGTAGGAATGGTTCCTGAAAGCATTTTGGTGATGTGCTGTTCCTTTCCAGAAAACAATGAACTTTTAAATACCTTATAAGTAATTTCTGTGTTGCTCTATGTGTGGTTATAGTTGAGACATGATGGGAATTCTCCAGCTAAGTTTCCCTTAAAATAATCTCAGAGAAAATTCTTACTAAGGGAATGCAAATCTTGATTTCCAGTAAAATTTCTACGGGAATCTTGGTGCATTTAGGACAGAGATAGAATTGGATAAGGGGAAAAAGTTGTGCCTATTTAAGCTTTGAGTGAGAGGATTCAATTCTGCCTGGTGTGAATGTGAAACACAATATCTTTAATTGCTTTTTTGGGTGGGTTTGGACTTAGTTTGTTTTTTCTATTCCTGGTTTAAAAGTACCTAAATTAACCTGAATAAGAGGATAAGAAACAAGTATCTCAAAGTTTAAAGAAAACAAATAGAAGTCAGAGGAAAATCTATAAATTTCTCTTCACGACAGAACTTTCTTCCCAAATTCTACTTTTGCTGAGCAGGGATGGGAAGGGGTCTTCAAAAACTGACACAACTTCCATCCATGCCTTTCACTCTAGGAAATGCTATTTATTATTAAAAGCCTTTTTTTGTTAGTGTAGCAGCAAAAAGGGAAAGCAAATATTCACAGTAATGAACTTCATTACAACTCTCTCATACGTGGAAAACTTAGTGACAAACTGCCAGAGGTTATAAATATCTGCTTATAAATATTTTAAAAAATCAGTCATTCAAGCATCTCCTTGTCATCAGCAAAGCAAACTCTTTAAATTTACAAAAGCAATTCCTGCAATAAAACCATGGTTCAGAGCTGCCACCAGCTCCTGCTGCTGATCTGTCACTTTGTGCTGACTCAGTGCAGAGCTGTCACTGCCCCTCCTTGGGATGGAAATCTGCTCCTTTGCAGGCAGAAGGAACATTTGCAATGGATATTCTTCGCTCCTGGGGCTGGGAATGAGGAGTTTTGTCCTGCTTTGCTTTGTGTGAATCAGAGGCTGAGCAAGCTCTGCAAATCCCAGGGGTAGCAAAGCGTGTGGCACATCAGTGAGTGAGGTGGAATAAGGATTTGGGAGAGAAAAATTCTTATTTTTTTCTTTTTTTCCTGCACCTTTATACCATAATGAAGTTTGTGTGTTTCAGGAAAACAAGGAAATTGCCATTTATGTAAAAAGTGGATTGCAATAGTCAGGAATTCCACTGCCGATTTCTCACCCCCAGAACTCCCCTGGAAATCTCTGCTCAGGTGGAGTTGAGCCAATATTGCCATCACAGCCAGGTTAAAGCTTGGGGGGCTGAAGAAATAACTCAGATATGTGGGAGTAGAACCAGAAAACATCTGTCCTATAGGGGATCAATTAAATTAAATAATGGAGTCACCAGGGAATTTCAGTCCCAAAGCAAAGGTGCTGGAGTCAGTCCTGTGCAGCTGCATCATTCCAGAATTGTGCTCTGGAATTCTGCTCCTGAATGTCCCCACCACCTCCAGCCCTTCTGGAGCACCTCTGTAACCAGAAATTCCCTCCTGCTTCCAGCTCCTGTGGCTCTTCCCCAAAAAATTTCAAGTGATGGCATCAGGGTGCTTCTGCATTCAAACCCTGTAACAAAGCCCAGCCTTCAACCTGGGATTGTATAAAACACAATGAAATCTTAGGAATATTCTTCAATTTTGGGGAAAACTTCTTAGCAAAAAATCCCCAGTGTTGTTAAGAAGAGAGGATAACTCAAATCCATGGATTAATCCTTCAGTTTTAAAAGGGAGGGGTTGGCACAACTGTACTAACAATATCCAATGTGTTGGGTTTTTTTTATAAAACATCTTTATATTTCACATCCTCACGGTGGTTTTGGTGTTATTTTAGTTTACCTGCTTTGCGCCTGTTTTCAGTTCACTCACAGGTGTGTTGGGGCGTTCCTTTTAAATTTTTAATGCAAAGGGACCTCCACATGCTCTATAAATGATAAGAGAGAATAATAGTAAAAAATTAATATCTGTTTGCTGAGCTTGGAAAGGACAGGACTATGAAACAAGGGAGGATAAAGATAAAATCAAACATTTTTGATTCCTCAAGTCCAATAAAACGAGGTGGAATCTGTGCCTTCCATTCAATTTGTGCTGCCAGAGCAGTTCTAGTGAGCTTTTCCTAAATAAAACAAATGAAAATTCTTGGTAAATACAGGAATTAAGTGCACACAGACTATAAGGTTTATTTTAAAATGAGGATTTTATAGAAGAAGTGATCAGCAGTTATTCAGTATCCCTGCAGGGAGGCAGAGGAGCTGTTTCCTCCTGGCATCACCAGAGGGCACTCAGCAATTGCATTTCAGCATCTTTTTCACCCACGTCAGGCAAATTCCGCCTTTCCCTCCTTCAAAATAAAAGACAACACGAGATTCCACACAAAGGTTTCCCGTGCGTCACTGCAGGGTGTTTGCTGATAAATAATTCTCAGCAGAAACGTAAAATAAACGTTGTGTACAAACAGTGCTGTGATATGGCACTTTGGGGAGCAAAGGAAGTTTTAATTTCAAATAACAGGTATTTATTTGTGTCTGATCAGAGACTGGATGCTCTGGAGTCATGGTGGTGCCTTCCAAACGTTCTCTGAGAAGGGAAAGAATTAAAAATCTGGTAGAAAAGAGGATTTTCAGGGTTTGGAAATGGGGAAGGATGAGATGGGAGAGGCAGCCTGGCTTTGGTGCTCTGTACAGGGAGGGCTGATCCCAAACACCCTCGAGTTCCAGCCCTGAAAATTCAAACTGTTAAATATAAAGGTTTTAGAATAAACACAAACAGTTAAAAGTAAGTATTTAAGGAAAAATACAAATAGTCAAATATAAACGTTTAAGAATAAATACAAACAGTTAAATGTAACTATTTAAGGGAAAACACAAATACAAACAGTTATATATAAATATTTAAGAATAAATTAAAGCAGCTAAATGTAAATATATAAGGAAAATACAAATAATTAAATATATAAGGAAAATATATAAGGAAAATACAAATAATTAAATATAAGTGTTTAAGAATAAATGCGAATCGTTAAGTGTAAGTATATAAAGGAAAATACAAATACAAACAGTTATATATAAACATTGAAGCATCAATACAAACAGTTAAATGTAAGTATATTAAGAGAAATACAAATAGTTAAATATAAACGTTTAAGAAGAAATACAAATAGTTAAATGTAAGTATTTAAGGAAAAATACAAGTACAAACAGTTAAATATAAACACTGAAGTATCAAAACAATTACAAACAGTTAAATATGAACCACTGTGGATAAGTGCAAAAACCATGGGCTGTGTTTTCCCTTCTACCCAAGAACCATGGAATCACTGAACCCTTGGTGTTGGAAAATCTATCCAGGGTCAGAGTCCAGCCAAGAGGGAAAAAAGTTGTCAGGACAGAGGTTTGGCTTTCATGGTGTGCCTGGAGCTGTGTCTAAGTTTCTGTACCAACATTTTGTGGTGAGTGTGGAGCTCTCCAGGCACCTCCTGCTCTGGGAGCCTCAGGAAATCCAGGAGAGGTTTCTGAAGGACAGGACAGAGGATCCTGCAGGGCACTGTAGCTGGGGCAGCTCCCATCAATCCTGTGGCAGGACTTTGCCTGGACTCATCAATGAACCAATTATCTCATTGCAATTGTCTTATTGCAAGGAATTATTTATGGGGAGCACAGGCTGAGGCAGAGCCTTGTCCTGAGCCCTGCTGTGCTCCCAGTCCACTCTGAGCTTTCCCATCACTCTCATGTCCTTTTTCCAGCTAAGCATTGGTACTGAAGCCTTTGGAGCTTCCCTTATCTCTGCTTCCATGTGCCATAAGCTCTCTTGTTTAAATCCAGCCCCTCTGTTTCCACCAGAGGCTTTCCCAGTGGGAGAGCTGCCCTGGCATCCTCTGCCCTCCTCCTCCTCCTCCAAAGGGAGTCCTGAGCAATTCCAATGTTCTTCCCTCTGTGCTATCACCAGGAAACACGAGGTTCTTAGCAGATGAAAGGTTCTGAAATTCTTGGCTGTCCAAGCCAAAAGCCAGGCACACAAATCTCTGCACCTGCCTCTGAGCCTGGCTTGGCATCCTCAGGGTGGTGGCTCTGCTTTAGGCAAAGCTGGGGTCACAAACCCAGTGTTTTCTTACAGGAATGTTTTCTCCTTTTTTTAAAAGTCCATCATTTGGCTGCTTCCAAAATGGAATCTAAACTTTATCACAATAAGCCTGTTTTAAAGGAATTACATCCTTCAGAGGAGTGCATTCTAAAAATACAGATATTGTGTACAACATTCAGAAAGTACAAAAAAATCCCTGGCCCCTGACTCTAGAAATGAGTGTTACTGTTTTCCTTCCTGTGCCATTCCTTCTGCTTTTAAATCAACTGTAGTGAAAAAAGGATGTGGTTTCTCTTTTTAGGAAAGAAAGGGGAGCAGGAAGTTTATTTATACAGAATCATGCTTATGACATAAAACATTTAATGTCCTTAAATGATCTAAAGTGTTCTAGCTCTGAGTTAGAGCTGCAGTGCTGTTTGGGGTCTCAAGTTTGTGCCATCCTAAAACCCACAGAACTTTGATTCCTGCACAGCTGCAGCATCACAGATGGATGAATACACAAAAGACTGTTGGAGCTGTGAGGTCATGAACCAGAAAAGTTGCTCAACAAGGGTGCAGGGAACAGTGGGTCCTCTTGAGAGCAGAAAGCCTGTGGTGATGGGGGGAAATGCCAGAGCTGTGATGGGCTCAGTCACGTGTGGTCACCCCACACTGATGGAGGATGTGTCATTTTCCTCAGGAAGGGAGCCAAAGGTCAGGGAGAAGAGCAATTCCAAGTGCTGAGTCATTTTCTGTTCGTTTGAGAGCAGATGCTTTGTGTGCTGGCTCTGTGGGTTTTGCACAGCACAACATCAAACACAGCAGCAAAGGACAGAATGGTGATACACAAAGGCAGAGAAATCAGGTGGGGAGCTGGCAGGGAAAGGCTCTTCCTTTTCAAAGGACATTTCTAGGAGTGAGCTCTGCTGTGGCTTTTAACTGGAAATAATGAGAAATAAAAGCCAAGCATCTGAATTGGCCAGAGGAACATTGCACAGTTTGTTTGGGAGATTTCTCTTTGTGACAGTGGGGAAACCTCAGCTGGTGGGTGAGGGAGAGTGAGGCAGACAAGTGTGATTTTCCTGGGAAAAGGTTTAGTAAGAAGGTGAAGGTGAGAATCTGAGGGGCAAGAAAAAGTCTAATTTGATGGTTTGCACCCCTTGGCATCTCTCCATATCCCAGAGATCCCATGTGTTTGGCATGAAAAATTTTTAAAGTTTGGAGTGTTCATTTCACCCATGGTCTGTAACCCTCATAAAGCATTTAATGTCCTTAAATGATCTCTTTAAAGGAGATTATTTCCCTTTTTCATGGAATGCAGCAACTCATCAGTCCCTCAACTCTCTTCCAAAGTTGCCCAAAGCTGGATTTCCTGCCTGCTATAGCAAATAATCAATAAAGGAGGGCAAGAACATTGATTGGGGGAAACGCCTTATGGAAAAATCTTATTTAGGCATTTGTGCCTGTCTCTTCTGTGTGGGCTGGAGCTGCTAAAAATACCAAGATAGAAAACTAATTCCATGATACAGTAATGAAATTTTCTTCAGTTTTCCTAGGGATCTTGCCCAGATTTGACTCCTGTTGATCTCATTAGAGCTTGAGGTGTCCCAGCTTTGCTCACAGCCCCTGTTACACCAGCAATTTCCTGATGCTGCAATTTGGCAACTTTGGGCAGAGCTGTGGGAGCTGCTGGAGAAGGTCCCTGCCAGGTGAACAAGGACACCCAAAAGTAGATATCCAAAAGGTTTTCCTGCTGAAAATAACAGATAAACACAGTGTTAGATTGATTTAATAACTGCTGCTGGCAGCTCAGCTGTCCTGCTGTTAAATACAACCTGGCAATGTTTAATGCCTTCAATAATCAGATATTTTTGATGTATTTGTGGTACCTTCTGCAGGTTGTAGGAATTCACCTACCTGAACCTGGCTTCAGGTCTGCAGGCTCCAAGGCTTTGGAGCAGTTTCCAATGAGTAATAGCGGAGAATTTAAAGGAATATTTGCAATTACTATAATCCTCTCATTATATTTCGTTTTACATCCCCCAGCAACAAATTCCAGTGATAGCAGCAATGAACCAGCTCAGAGTAACATTTCCTAATAAAGATCAGGGAAATGCAGATGACAATTGCTTCTCATTTTTCCTGCATCCTGGCATGATGTGAAAATTCACAGTAATTTCACTGCATAGAAATCTAATTAATCAATACATTGGAATTGCAGTCGCAGCAGCCACTAAAATAGGGCTCAGAATTAATTCTTTCAGCTCTGAGATTCCAACAGCCTTTCTCTTTAATTCTGTTACGTATTTCAGCACACAAAGTGCTGCATTTAAATAGGAACCGTATTATTTAATTATTCAAGTTGATTAAGGTGGGTAATTAAATGCTACTACTAATATATTATGTACTTTACATTTTATTTCCATTAAGAGTGGTTTTTAAGTACAAAGTAAAAGGATTATTTGAGTTTCCAAATCCACTTTTCTACTGCTTTTTCCGAGTTGCCTGATTGCTCATCCCCCAGTATTTCCAACATTGAACCAAGAATCAGAACAAGCATTTGTGGAAACCAACACAATTTGTAGTTACTTGTTTTAGTAACTCTTTTAATCTGGCATTTTAATTCCACCTTTTCCAGTTGCCTAAAACCCTGTGAGTGAATTATCCTCAGCAAGTCACCTCTATTTTCTAATTCCTGTAACCATCTTTTTGTGTGCTGCTGATTTCCCATTTTGGTGTGGGTTTTTTTGGTTGTTAGTGCTTGGTTTGGCTTTTTTCCCTTCAGTTTCTGCTTTAGGGACAGAGGAAGTGCCCAAGGCCAGGTTGGACATTGGGGTTTGGAGCAGCCTGGGGCAGTGGGAGGTGTCCCTGCCATGGAGGGGTGTAACCAGGTGTAGCTTTGGGTTTATTTGGGTTTTGATGTATTTTCTCTTCCTCAGCTGTTTGAGGGGTGAAGTTTCAGAGCAGTTTCTGTGTCTGGTTTCCCTCTGGAAGTTGGGAACAACCAGTTAAAGTTGAGCAGCTTCCAGCCAGGAGTCTCCATGGCTACCAGAGGCTCAGGCTGTTTTCTAGAGACAGCGCAAAACTGGGATGTGAAAATATTGCAGAGATTCCTTGTGTTGTAGGCAGGGCAGTGGAACCCCTCCATAAAGAAATCAGCATTAAAAAATAATATATATATACATATATATAAACGTAATTAGGCTGGGATGGGGGGGAGTGTTATAAACACAGATTAGGACCAGTCCCTGGATCTGGGGTGATGACATCTCCATCCTAATGTTTTCTGCTGGGATTTTCCTGCTCTGTCCCACAGCAGTGTGGTTTCCATGCAGGTCATGAGCCAGCTGCTCCTTGGCATGTGGTACTCAGGACCTATTTTGGGGAGAATATGGGAATCTGAGTGCTTTAATAGGATGTGCAATGATACCTTAGGATTTCAGCTCTGATATTTTCCATCTATTTGTAATTCTGTAATTCTTTAGTGTGTAACTCCAAACCCCACACCCAGTGTGAGCTGCTGCTTTCCCATTTGGGGCAGACACAACAATTCCTCTCCAGCCTGGCAATCAAGGACACCTCACTGCCTCAGGGCCCAGAGATGGGAACAAAAGTGAGTTGGGGGCAGCAAATCTGGGGTGAATGACTTCATTAGCTGGAGCTGGAATTGGAAGATGAGCCCCCAGTATGTCCTGCAGAGCTTCCCCTGCACCTCCTTGGAACCGCGGCCTTGCCCGCACTGCTGTCACCCCTGAGGCCTGCAGGGACAGGGGCAGCTCGGGCAGACACAACAATTCCCTCAGGCCTGGAATCAAGGACATCCTCACTGCTAGGCCCAAGATGGGAAAAAAGTGAGTTGGGGGAGCAAACCTTGGTCAAGACTTCATTACCTGGAGCTGGAATTGGCAGATTCACCCCCAGTATGGAAATGGACCAAACTTACAAAAGTGTGCAAACCCTGACCCATCATCCATTTTTGGGTGTAGCCCCTGGGGGGCTTTGTCTGCTCAAAATTGGACCCTTCAATAAATAGAACAGCTTTTTACTCCATTAATTCAGTCTGGCCCCTGTTTTTAGGCAGCCCCAAAAGGCATCAGCTGCAGGACAGGTTCCAGAGCATCCCAGCAAGGAGCTCTCCCTGCTGCCCCCAGGGTGTTTGCTCTGCATTGAGCAGGGATCACCCCGGGGCTGACAGAAGCCCTGGTGACAGAATGGGCCCCATCCAAGTTTTAGGGCTGATCTCCTGTGCATGAATTGAGTTTCTGTTTGAATTTTGGCCCTCTGCGAAGCTGGCTGCTCATTTTGCTAAGGCAAACCCAGAATACTAAACAGGTAATTAATTTCTGTTCTTTGCCAGGAGTCAAAAGGCAGTGTTCCCCAGGCATTGAAGACTGTTGAGGATTTTCGTGAAGCTGAGCATTTAAAAAATATATAAGTAACACATTGCTGGAATTTGTATGCAAATAAGATAACCGAGTATCGCTGATATTCACAATTTATTTTATTAGTGCCTGTGTTTTCCTTCTGGCTTATTTAAAAATGCTCTTTGTGGTGCAGTTGTTTGTTAAGAGGCTACAGAGCTCTCTAATGAGGTTGGGGTGTCTGGCTCACTTGTACCAGAGCAGTTTCCCTTTTGCAATAGAAAGGAGTGAGGCAAGCAGGAGGAGAAGGCGCTGCCCCCAGGGATGAAATTACCTCTGTGCTTCCCTGGACCAGTAACAGCAAAATGAACCAAAACCATGGTGGTTTGGGGGGAGGATTGCCCCAAAAAAACCCTCATGAGCTCATTCTGGCTGTTTGCTCTTGGCTGTATTTTCCTGTTGGAGGAGGAGAGGGAAGGGGCTGTGGCCAAGCAGCTCTGTGGAGAACTGTGACCGTGTTCACAGGGGTCTGAGGATGAGGGAAGAGATGAGGATCTGACTCCATGTTTCAGAAGGCTGATTTATTATTTTATGATATATATTACATTAAAACTGTACTAAAAGAATAGAATAAAAGGTTTCACCAGAAGGCCAGCTAAGAATAGAATAGCAAAGAATGATAACAAAGGCTTGTGTCTCGGCTCTCTGTCCGAGCCAGCTGACTGTGATTGGCCATTAATTAGAAACAACCACATGAGACCAATCCCAGATGCACCTGTTGCATTCCACAGCAGCAGATAACCATTGTTTGCATTTTGTTCCTGAGGCCTCTCAGCTTCTCAGGAGGAAAAATCCTAAGGAAAGGATTTTCCATAAAATGTGTCTGTGACAGAGAACAGCTCCTGTTCTCTGCTCAGCTCATGAAAGGAGAAATGCTCCCAGTCAAACACAGAGATCTTGGGGAGCTCCAGGCAGGCTGGGCAGTACAAGAAGCCCTTGGAAGCAGAGCAGGAATTTTTGAGCAATGTGATGAGGGAAATCTCAGGCTGACTCAGACCAAGGCTGGGAGCTGAGAAGTTCTTTGCTATTCCCAGCAAGAGAGTGGAGATAAATAAAGATAAATCACCTTGTTACATGGCCAGAGTGTGAATTAAGAACTCCAGCCCTCTGAAATGAGAAATTAAAGACCCTGGGCTGAAGGGGGGCTTCTTGTCCAACAGATAACATTGAAAACCTCATTAGGAGCTGTCCTGGAGAGGAGCTCAGCCCCTTGCTCTCATTCCCCCCGATCTGGTTTTCCCAATAAAGCTTCCTGAACATCTGCCTGCCTCTCACCATCTGAGCTGCTACAGAGCCACCAGGCATGTGGGATCTGAAGGGATAAAAGAGATTTGGAAGCCTTGGGCCTGCCTGTGCCCAACTTTCTGCAATATTTCTGAGCTGAGCGAGAGGATCTGACAAGACAAAGCTTCTTGGAAGCTCGAGTTGTCCCAGGGGGTCTGTGAAACACTGAGTTTTTACAGGAAAATCAGAATTAAGAGGACTCAGACTCGTTTTGTTTCTCAATTTAGATTGCAGGCTGCTGTTTCTGAGGATGTGTTCCCACGTGCTTAACACTCAGGGTGGTTTTGACATCCTCCAAGTGTATCTGGGTATTTTTAGGGCTGTGTTTTTTATCCAAAAAAATGCTCCAGTAGACATTTGTCTAAATGTCTCCAAAAAACTCCAGCCAAAAAAGAAGGCAAAGGCACTGCAGCAAGGCAGCACCACTCCAACCCCATGTGTTCAGGAAGCACAGCAGAATTTAAGCCAAACCCAGCTTATCTCTCACCATTTTAAAGCACTAAATGTCAGAGCTTGGCAGCTGTCAATAGAAAGCATTTCCCCTTTCACACTGGTCATTATTTATGCACGCTAAATTATTTATTAATTTGCCTTAATAGAAAGAAAATTGTCTTTTTAAACCCCCGCTAAATAGCTGATGGAATATATAAACTGAATTATGTCCAATATTGATCTGATCTTGTGTATATATACTGACTTCCAGTCACTTAAAATTAATATAATTGACTACAGAAGTGCCAGGCACGTTCCTGGAAGGCAGATTAATGATCTGGTGAAGTGATCAAGCACTCAGTGGCTTTTGGCTGATAAATCATTGCAGCTCCTTGATAGGTAGGGCATTTAATTATGGTCATTTAACCACTGTTGACTGTTGTGCCATTGTACAAACTAAAGCAATCAAAACATTAACTCCAGTGTGGAGTTGGAAATTATTGCATCCACAGCCTTGCAGTTCCTGTATGAGCCATGCTCTCAGTTAAACTGGGACAAATTTGGCTTTTTGAAGAAGTCTTAAATATTTCAGAGAACTTTTCTCTTATTTAGCTGTTAGTTTTAGGAGGGTACTAAATATTTTTTATCTATTTCTGTGCACACAAAGCAGAGATGCAGGGTTTTGTAATGCTACCCAGGAAAGCTATGGGATCAATCCCTGGAAAGGCTCCTAGGATCATGGTTTGGTGGTGGATTTGGCAGTGCTGGATTAATGGTTGAACTTGGTGGTCTTAGAGGGCTTTTCCAGCCTTAAGGATTCTATATTTATGTAAAAAATTATATTTTATTTATATAAAATAAAGAATGGCATAGATTCATCCTGCTCCCCTGGAGCAGCAGGGAGGAAGGGCTTCCCTGGGGATCCCACATCAGATCCCCTCCAAGTGCAATTAAACCAGTTGTTCTCTGGCTGCTCAGGTATGAATTTGGGAGTGTTCCAATATTTTCCTAATATTCTTCTTAGGCAGGGTCCCTTGGAGTGAGAAACCCTTCAGCAGAACCACAGGCTAATCAGTTTTAGCCCAGAAACAGTAATTTAAACCTGAAGCCCCAAACAAGATTCTTCCCTTCCCACTGGAAATCACTTTTATCTGCAGAGCAGAGCTGGCAGCAGGTTTGGCTCTCCCCCAGGGAGAACCTGCCTGTGCTGGAGATAGAAAATCCTCCTTCCTCCCTTATTCCTGCATTCATGCTTGCAAAAATTGCCTGCCTGCTTAATTTTGCTGTTTTCTGTCTGCTAATCCCCACCTTGGAAGGGTTTTTAGGGGGTTCAGAGGAATGGAACCAGCAGGCTGAGCCAAGCAGGCTCTGATTTTTGGTGTTGTTTTAATAATAAATGAGATGAAATAGGGCTGGTGGCTGCAGTAGCAGCTTGGGGGGGTCAGAGGCAGCTTGGGATGTTCCCATTGTTCCAGAACCTCATACCTGGGCATTCCCTGGCTCCAAAACCTTCCCTGCTCAGGGAATTGGGTGTGCAGGTATTACCTGGGCTCAGAGGAAAGAGTGCTGGGTTTGGATGATTTAAAATCTCCTTGAGCCCAAATCATTGGGATTCTGCCCCTTTTTGGGTTTTGGAGGGACAGTCAGAGGAATTGCTGAGGCCAAGGGAGACTTTTCCCCCACAAACCACAGAGGTGCTGCTGAATTCCTTTGGAGATGAGACAAGGTTCATTTCTTGGGGGGAATTATTTGTTTTGATGGAGTAACCAAGGTGACAGTGGGAAGTTTTTTCCATTGCCTCAATTCCCAGTCAGAGCCAGGGCTGGGAGGATCTCAGTGCTCAGTCAAGGACATCCTGATGGCACTGCCAGACTCCTCAGTGTCCCTTTGTGTGGCAGTGGTGGCCTCGGGTGACCCTCAGCAGTGGCACTGGGCTGTCCCTGGCTGTCACATCAGGAAGGGGAAGAGGGGCTGCTCCTCTCTGCAGGGACAGCAAACAGTGAGTGGCTGCAGCAGCTTCTCAAAGCACCCACTAATTCAATCAGATTTCATTAGTTATGAAATTAATGTCATACATTTTCTATTTTCATGTTCTATTCTGAGTGGGGAAATATAAATTTAAATACAAATAAGCCAGGGAGGCAGTGCCACCATGAATTCTCTCAGCTTTGGGAGTCCAAAGCTGCTGAGGTTGGCCACGAGGTTTGGAGGGCACCGAGGAGGGGTGAGACCCTCTCTCTGGCAGTGAGGCCTCAAAATGGGTTTATTTGCTGATGTCTTCCACATTAAATCATGGCTTCTTTGCCTAACCTTTTGCTGAGTAAGATTTTATACCATTGATGCTAGAAATGAGCATTGGGCCATTTTATACCATTTATGCTAGAAATGAACTTGGCTCCTAGCGCTGTCAAGGTTATCTCTGACCCTTCTGGGGTCCCCACAGAGATCTCCCTGTTGGAGCTCATGTGCTGAGCTAAAGATTACAAATTACAATTAAGCATTTGATGATGAGGGGAAAAAACATCTCAGCCCTTGGTGTGGACTGAAATCCAGGCAGGCAGACAGGAACGAGGGGCTGTGTCTCCTTTTCTGCTGCTCAGGGTCAGCCTTTCATGGCTTCTCCTCAAAGGACTGGGAATTCCTGCTGTCAGCAAGGGGAGGAGCTGTGAAAAGAGCGTGACTTTTGCTAAAATGTCATTGCAGGCCGTTCTTGGAGGAGAAATGAGGGGAAACAACGCCGTGGTGTGCGAGGCACTGCGCTGCCTTTGTTCTGTGCCAGCACAGCTCCCAGGGCCCGAGCGGGATTTCAGCCCTGCTGCGGTGACATTTGCAAATGAGAGCATGGCAAGGCCTGGCCTTGGCCACGATAAAATGCTCTTTTTAAGGGTGGGGGATAAAAAAAAAAAAAAAAAAACCAACAAAAAATCCCCAACAAAACAACAAGTCTGGCTTAATGGAAAAGGGGAATCAGTCCAGAGGGGGGAAATATAAAAAAGGTTTAAGAAGCAAAACAGAATTAAGAAAGAGAAGAGCACGAATGCCAAATCACACAGGAGAAAGGGTCCTGCAGAGGTAGAATGAGAAGGGCTTGGAGGAAAGGGTTGAGAAGGACAGGGAGAGGGGGGAAACAGCTTCTGGAATGGCACAGAGGCTTAGAAAGCTAAAATGAAAACAAAAGGCCAAGGGGGAACATTCACATGGATATAAGGAGGAATGAATGGCTGAAAGGCATTTGAAGAATGCCTCTTACAGTGTCTGAACTGAGGATCCTTTTAAATTTGTTTGTTATGAATTTTATACCCTGTGTTCTGTTTTGCTGTTTGGTGCGAGGCTGTTGTGTGAAAAATGCAGCCCCATTTGAGGGAGCTGCCATCATTCCCTGGGATTTCATGGATCTTAGCACTGCTTGATGTCTCCTTTCATCCTGCTGAGGAAGTGACAGATTGACTGGGGCTATCTTTGACCCCCTGTTTGTGCACCAGGTCCCTGTGTGCTGCAACAAGGGCAAAGTCTGAGCCACAAAATTTAAAAAATTCTATTTGGAGACCAAGAGGAGCGGCAGAAACAACCCCTGTCCCAGCACAAACCCTCAGCAGCAGCTGCTCGGGGCTGGGGGCAGAGGTGGGCTGTATCACCTTTGTTTTTCCCTTTCCACCTCCTCCTGCCTAATGAGGCACCGGCTGTTTGTGAGCACAGAACTGCTCAGGCAGGGCTGGGAGGTGGCTGAGAGCTGCCTGCCTTGCAGGGGCATTGTCAGCAGGGCTGGGGGGCCATGCCAGCACATCCATCCTGCAGGCCAGGCTGGGTCTGAGCCCTCAGGAGCAGCCCCTGAGGTTCTCTGGGTTCCTCCTGAGGCTGTGTTTGTGGCTGCTCTCAGAGGGGCTTGCAGCAAGGAGAGGAGCCAGGTGACATTCTTGCCCTCAGGAATGGGCACAGGAGCTGTCCAGCAACCCTGGAATGATCTCCTGGAGGTTTGGCTGCTCCAGACATTCCTGGGCTGTCAGTCTTGAGCTGAGAATGACACAGGAACAGGTGGGAGGCAGTTTTGTAGAAAGAGCAAAGAAGGTTTTATTCAAGAGAACCACACGGTTTTATAGAGTGATACGATATCTTCTACTTGACTGGCTAATGAACAAAAACATCTTCCTCACACACTGTCCTTGAGAAGAACAGAAAAAAATAGAAAAACACCACCTGCAGAATATTTATACTTAAAAGTTATCACATCTTTACAACTCCCTAAAAGTTCTCACAAGCCGCTGTGAGAAATGCTTGCTGTTTATCTCTGTCTGTCCCATCCATCCACACTGGGCAGCCCTTGGTCCTGCTGTGCTGGAAGGACATGGGACACAGCTTCAGGGAGCCCTGCACCACTTCTGCATCCTTCCAGGCACACTGTCCCATGGTGGAGAGTGGAAGTTTAGATAGAAATGGAATTCTTGATATTTTTCTGTCTTGGTGGGGATGGGAAACCGTGTCTTCCAATCTTATGTGGTCACCAATTGTTGTGGTGCTGGGAGGGTTCCCAGGATGAGGTGAGAGATGAGAATCTGACTCCAAGTTCTCCAAGTTCAGAAGGCTGATTTATAATATTATAATATTTTTTTTAAATTATACACTAAAGAAAGAGAAAGGAGACATCAGAAGGCTAGAACAAGAATGAATGATAAAAACCTGTGACTGACCAGAGTCTGACACAGCTGGACTGGGATTGGTCATTAAATTAAAACAATTCACATTCTGAGTAAAGAATTCTCCAAATCACATTCCTGAGGAGCAAAAAATGAAGAAGCTGAGGCTTCTCCTCTTGCCAGGAGAAGAACTCCTGGTGAAGGGATTTTTCATAAAATATCACAGTGACAATCTTATATTAAAAAAACAAAGGCTTTGACTGGCAATGTAATTACAGCCTGGATTGGTTATTAAGTCATTGCATTTTCTGTCATCATTTGGTGTTTGCTTACAAGAGCTGGATGTGCCTGCAGAGGCTGGGAGATTTTGTAAGCAGTTCTGGCAGTTTCATTCCAGAGCTTTACACACTCACCCAACAATACAATGATTTCATTAAACTGGGCCTTTAAGTAAACCTCCAAACTGAAACTCATCTGCTCTGACATTAGAACCGTGCAAAAACGAGACACACGGAAAACAGCAGATGAGATTGGGCTATTAAGAATAATTAATACCTAATTTAATTGACAATTACTTAGCAAGAGTGATATTTGGCTTTCAAAGGCCATCTACATTTACGGTGCTACACAGAACAATAAAAGAAGCAATCTGTTTTGGGGAGATGAACATAAAACATAAAAATGCAAATGCTGGGCTCCTTTATCCTGGGCCAGTGCCTCCTGCAGCACAGCAGGTACTCGATGGGAAGTGCCCACACCTTCAGCACAACTTCAGAAGGCATCTCCTCCTTGTTTCCTGGATTCTGATCCTTTTGGGAAAGGAGGGGGAGCGTTTGGAGTTGGTGTTATTTACATGTAAAAGATTCATCTGTTGTGGGAGCGTTTACCCACAGGCAGGTGACTCACAGCCCTGGATAAATTCACTTTTATTTCAATCCCTCTTGCTTTGTGATGCCTGGCAGTATTTTTCATGGTTTTTTGTTCCTGTTCCTAGTTTGAACACTGATCTCCTACGCTCTCCTTTGTTCCCATGCTCACATTATCACTCCTTTCTCACTCTTTAGGTTTTTCCCCCCACTTTGTGAAGCCTTTAGATGTGGGCAGGAGGGAAAGGGGACAGAAATGAACAAATTAGTGAACGAATCTGTAATGGAATGAATGGAAAAGCCTCGGCACCATAAGGAATCAGTAACTAATGAGTAGGAAGTACTGTACAGTATGTCATTCATTTAGCCCTCCCTGCTCAGGGTAGCAGCAGATGGTGCCCTGAGGGACTTGGATGTTCCCATCCATGCTCCAACACTACTAAAGAGGTGAGATGAGAGAAGGAGACGAGATGGATCACACCAATCAGCCCAGCAGAAAAATGATTATGATTACATAACTAATGACCCAGGGAATTAGACAATATCAAAAATAGGAAGGATGCCAATTTGTGCTGTGACACGTCTGAGCAGCCAAAGCAATGTGAGGGCTGTGTAGTGAGAGTTGTGTGGTTAAGGAAAAACGGGGGGGCTCCTCATCAAGCTTTCAAAAGTATTCCTTTCATTTGACAGCAGTTTCTCTAATGCTGAGAGAACTCCACCACTGGGTTTTCCTGCAGTAATCCTGACTAGCCTGTGCACTTACAAGTTCTTTTTTTGCCATATTTATCTCAGCTAGAAACGTGTTAGAGGCTGGTTTAGCTCTAGTTTCGTTACACAGCTTTGCTGTAGGAGCAGAGGCCACAGCTGAGGAGCAGCAGCTGCTCAGGGCCTGTCCCAGTGGTTCCTGCTGGTGGCACAGGGAGTGTGGAGCTCCCAGCTCCTCCAGGAACCCCTGTGTGCCATGGGAGTGTCCCCTGCAGGACCAGGCTGAGCTCTTGGTGTTAGGCCCTAAAAGGATGGATCGTGGCCCTACAGAAAACTGAAACATCCCAGGGGAAGGAATATTGGATGAAATTTGAATTTAGTTGTGACGATGTTCACAGGGGTCTCAGGATGAGGGAAGAGATGAGGATCTGACTTCGTGTTTTAGAAGGCTGATTTATTATTTTATGATATATGTTATAATAAAACTGTACTAAAAGAATAGAAGAAAGGATTTAATCAGAAGGCTAGCTAAGAATAGAATAGAAAAAGAATGAATAACAAAAGCTTGTGTCTTGGACAGAGAGTCCGAGCCAGCTGACTGTGATTGGCCATTAATTAGAAACAACCACATGAGACCAATCCCAGATGCACCTGTTGCATTCCACAGCAGCAGATAATCAATGTTTACATTTTGTTCCTGAGGTCTTTCAGCTTCTCAGGAGAAAAAATCCTAACAAAAGGATTTCTCATAAAATGTGTCTGTGACATTTAGTTAGGAAAAGCTTTTGTTTAGCTGATCTCCCTCCCCCATTTCTGATTGGTTTTCTTCTCCACTTTATTGATTTACTTATTGAAATGTCTGGATTGAGACTGCAAACTCCTCCTGGCTGTGCTGTGATCCTGATTCCAGGATCCTGTTGGTGGTTCCATATGTGCCTGCCAGCCACTCAAATGGGAAATTCTGACTTTGCTGTCCCACAGCTCAGAGGTCTGGCCACAAAACGTGGAGCAGCCCAAAAATGACACAAAATGCAGCTTTTTGCCATCTGCTGGAAAATGCTAATGAGCTGATGATCTCATCCTCTATTTTAGACAGGTGTCCACATCCCCAAAAATGTGATGAGAAATGACATCTTTGTTGACAGTCTCATCAGATTAATTGGACTTCAGGAGTGAGCTAATTCTCACATCGAGAGGCTCGAGAACATACTGTGGGAGCTGTGTGAAGAACCTTGAACTCCTGCTTCTTGTGCTGTGCCAGATCATGGCAGCTTTGATGGGCTGGATTAGGAAATCAATATCCACACATTGACATGCTAATCCCTCCAGGGACACTCATTAAATAACGCTCCCATCAAGGGCCACAGCGGGATCTGTGCAATCAGGAGCTGCAGCACAGTGCCACGTTTCATTTGGGTGCTTTCAAAACACAAAATGTTTTTCTAAAACGTTAAAATATATATATTAAGCTCCCCAAGCCATGAATTTGGGCATTAAATGGAACCTAAGGTATTAAAAGCAGAGGAAGGGTCAGGTTTTGGGCATTAAATGGAACCTAAGGTGTTAAAAGCAGGAGGAAGGGTCAGGTTTTGGTGGTACATGTAAATTATTAGGGAGAAATGCTGAGGAGTGAATGGGATCTGCTGGGTCATGGGTTCAGTCCTCTGCTCTGGGAGATATCCATGCCATGGAAAACCTTCCATCAGGTGCTCAAGTGCCACTTGAAAACCAATTAAATATTTCTCCTCTTGGGACTCTCTTCTGTAACCTTTCCGCAATAATGGGGAAGAGGCTGTAATCTAATTTCAGAATAAATATATTCCTAGCTAATTTATATTATTTTTTTCCTATTTTTTTTAACTTACAAATCCTTTTCTCCTCATCGGGTGCATTTACAAACAGGAATATCAACTCTCTAAATAAATGGAGATTTTTCCCTCTAAGGCTGGATTGCCACACTTGGCTTCCATGTTTCAGAAGGCTGATTTATTATTTGTGGTGTCATTAAAGCATTTTCTCATCTCTATATTCCATTTTTGCACCAATTCCTGCAGGATTTCAGGCTTTTGAGCATCAGGGTGATGCAGTGACACCACTTTTCCTGTGCTCCACATCACCACCATTCCCAAACTTCCATTCTTTGCCCTGCACAAACCTTCCAGTCCCGTTTTGGGACAGCAGATGTTTCTCCAAGGAGCCAGCTGGGGAGGTGGCAGAAATCCTGGCAGGACAAGTGTTCTGCTGGTGTTACATTTGCCTGAGGGAAGGTGGGGGAAAAATAATAATTAAAAAAAAAAATCACTGAAATCGCCTGAGTAAGCTCATTTATATTTTACTCCTTGGACTTGGTTTTCTGTAAGAAGTTGCTGACCCTTGTAATTAAATAAATAGAATTACTTTGGTTTTATGCCATTCTGGAATTCAGAGCAGAGATTCAGATCATTGTCAATAGTTAAGTATTTTGTAAAGAAGAAATAAAGCACCAGCAGTATTTCAGACTGGATATTTTAACCCTTTATGAACATAACTGTGCATGATACTGAATGCATCAGTTTTACTCCATAAATTCTTCACTATTCTTTCTTTTTTTTTTAATATTTCTGTGGATAAAGGCAGCTCACAGCTCACCTGAGGTACCCAAGGTCCCCAAATGTGGTAATTTGAAATTTTTAAGTATTATTGACCACAAACACCCAGTGGGGCTGCTGTTTAATGCTCTGCCTAATGCTTTGTCTGGTGAATTACTTCCTATGGGGTAATTACTATTGCAAGTCCCAGCTGAATGAAACAATAGGATTTAAATGTTTGGGAATCAAGCAGAAAAGGGAAGGACAGCAAAAAGATTTGGATCCTTCATTTCTGTTCTTTATCAAATCTCATGCTTGTGTTTATTGCTTGAAATGTATGATCAGCCAACAGGAATGATGGCAGAGGTTTTGGATTTGGGGTTTTTTTCATTGATTTTGGGGGTTTTTTTGGTTGGTTTTTCAGTTCTGGGGTTTTTTTTTTTTGGTGTGTGTTTTGTTTTGGGGATTTTTTTGTGTATTGATTGAAATGTTATAATGACTCATTATTCTAATTATTCTAACTACTGAAAAAACATTATCTCATCTATTTCAAAAAAAGCAGATTATCCCAAAACACCTAGATGTGAAGTGAAATAGAATAATATTTATTTCCAGGTTTATATTGTTTGTAGCTGGCTTCCATCAGCTATTCCTGAGTTTACAAGATGAAGTAAGACAAAGATACTTTAACTCTTTTCCTCAGTTGCTCCCATAACTTCCTTTTACCCCATCATGAGTTGCTGCAGTTTTCACAAGTCCAAGGCTGCTGTGCTCTGTTTTTTCCCCTGTAAAATCTCTTTTTTCACTTCTTTTTTCTCAGACCACTGAACCCAGACCCTGCTGGGCTGAGGCTCACACCCAGTCCTGCCCTGAAGTTTTTCCCCAGCAGGAAAGGCTCATCCTCATCCCCCAGGATGCTGAATTCCCTTTTTGTGGGGTTGTGTTATCAATTTGGACTTCAAATAAACATCTTACAGAGCTTCCCTGACTGCAAATTATAATATTTTTTCTTCATTTGATCTCCCTGCTCTTTCTTGATCCTCAAAGCAGGCCTTGCAAGGCTCTGTTTAATTGATTATTTGGCTGTTATCTGTTTCATCTTGCATGATTATCAAACACTTGGTGGGCTGGCTTTGGAGGTTTGTTAGCAGAGGGATCAGCTGGATCAATGGCACAGAACAGAGATGTTAATTGCTTTAATTGCTTTGTCCACAGCTACTCTCACTTTTAGTCCCCCTTGTCAATCTTGCACCTCACCGTCGTGTGAACTCTTGAGAAACTCTCCAAATATGCTGTAAATCCAAATTAGTTTTGTTGTTTTGTGTTATACTTGCAAGTTTTATCCTCAACTGACACAACCTCTGGGAGAAAATCTGAAGTTTCTGGGCTCTTTGCTGGTATAAACCCAGATTTGATCAGCCATTGCTGTTGCATTCTGTGTTATTGAAGTGTTGGCAGAATGTTGTTTAGAAAACAGGTGATCCTTGCTCCCTGTAATTCCACCCTCTCCATTTGTACAGGTTCCACAAAATTGCTTTTGTAGGGTCAGTGTGGGTCAGACAGCCTCGATGGGTGGGAAACTCCTCTGACTCTGGGTTTAAAGTGACTTATTTGAATGAACAGCCAGAAATTCACACTTGTTTCCAACCTGATGGAAACGACAACATCAGCACCTCTAGAAAAGCTCTCTTGGTTTGAAAGAAAGTGAAAACTTGGAGGTTTAAATTAGCAAGAAATTGTTCCTGGGAGGGTGGGCAGGCCCTGGATCCCTGGCAGTGCCCAAAGCCAGGGTTTGGAACACCCTGGGATGGTGGAAGGTGTCCCTGCCCATGGGGTGGAATTAGATCACCCTAAAGGTCCCTTCCAACTCAAACCATTCTGTGGTGCTACAACTCTACAACCTTCCTGCATGGATTGTGTTTGAGCCATTTTTAAAAGTATTAATTATATATATTTCATGTGAGATGCGAGAGAAAATTATCCATAAAGTTTTTAGCAAGCTGCCATGTAAATCATAAAAGCTCATTGTTATCACTGGTGAGGAGCATCCATTTATGAAAGAGATTGTTTTATTTATTTCCTATTTTATAAGGAGATATTTGTCTGGTGAGATAGCATAATTGGGAGAAACAATAAAACCAGATTATTTTAGATGCAAGTGACAAGATGACAGAGAATTACATATCACTACATGACACAGAGAAATTAGTGTAAATATCAATGCAGAAGCAGAGAAAAGAATGGGAAAAGTTGAAGGGAGAAAGAAAGCAGACAGGTGGGTCAGGTTGAGAGCATGGCAGCCTTTAGTGCAGTGCCAGAAATGTTTTAATGTGTTCAATAGTGAGGCACTGGTGGAATCAAAGGAGAGGTGATGGAGCCACAGGACAGGAATTGGGACTGGCTTGTCAGCTCAGCGTTGGAGTAATTCCCTTTCTGTCTGAATCTCTCCTCTTTGACTCCCATTGCAAACTCAGCAGGAAGGAATTGAATTCTCAGGAAAAGTTTTGTTGTATTAAAAAGGATCAACTGATTTTGCTGCTGATGCCCTGTGCAGGCTGCCCTGGAGCAGAGGCTGGACAGTTCCAGAATAAAGCAGGGATTTATTCACAGCATCTCCTCCATGGATCCACCTTGGGCAGCACCAGAGCCCAGCCAGGGCTGCACCCAAGATGAACCAAAATGGCCCCAAAATGCACGGCCGGGCACGGGCTCTGTCCCTGGGATCAGTTCTGCTCCATTTGCACCTTGCAGTTCATTGTCCCATCCCAGCTTTAGCCCAGGCAGTCCCACCCTGCTTGTTTTTCTCTCTCCAGCCCACGGGGTTTGTGCTCCTGGGCTGAGATTGGGATCATTTGTCCTTGGTGCCCAGCTGGAGCAGGAATTGTTTTGTCTCCCTGCTCTGTGCACAGAGCTCACCATGCCCTGATATGGAGCTCAGACTTTATATTTTTCACAAATCTGAAAAATAGAAAAGCTAAACCTGAGGCATCACTACAAACCTTACATAAAACAACGTTACAATCGGATCTGACACCCTTTGGGATGTTGGCTTGGACTGAGAAATCCCAATCTTTGATCTTGCCTTCTCCTAACAAACCCGGGATCACTGAGGGATTATCTACACAGGCAACACTCCTTGTCTTGTTTTGTTTGTGTTGTTTAACCAACTTGCATTGTCTGCATCCAGGACAAGAGGGAGCTTTAAAAGCCACATTCTCTTCCCTCCTTTTCCCCCTATTCTCAAGCCTTAGGTTTGAATAGAAATGTGTAAATAATTGGTCAATAACAGGAGGAGGCACTTACTGACAATCATCTGAGGAGCCTTCAAGGTCAGATCTGGAGAACAACCAGGGAGATCTCCTGTGAAGTTTGATTTTTCTCTGTTCCAGCATTTTTCTCCACTCATTTTTTTAACTGCTGTGGGAAACTAGCAGATTTAATGTGTTTATAGATGTATTTTGTGTGTGTGTTTGTGCAGCACAGGTTGTGCACACTGGAGACACATCAAAGGGCAATGATTGATTTGGTAGACAATGACCAAACATGTTTAAAACACTCCTTGTTCTTGTAAATGATAATTGTTCCTTTTTTTTATCTATCCTGAATAAATTGCCCAGACACAAAGTGTCATTAAATGCTCCTCTTTTACAGCTTACCATTTCCCCATGTCCAAATTTCAATATTAACACTGTGTTCCTTTGTGAATTGAGCTTTTATTCATTATATTCCTTTTCAGACTAATAGTTATTATTATGCTGCTCATACTTTAACTTCAGAGCTAATTATAGTCTTTGGCTCTCTCCTTCTGGAATATAGATACTGATATATATTAATGCCACGTACCTTGCTCTGCAGCCAGCACTTCTTTCACAAGCATGCTGTGATTTTCTCCTCTTACACCAACTAAAACATCCCAATTTTATTTTTTTCTTTTATTTTTTTTTTTTTAATTTGCATTATCATTTTGCCCTGCTGAAAAGCATTATCTGGGAGAAATCTCTGCAAAGAGAGATCACCCCCCTCCCTGCCAGGGTTGGAAATCCCTTAATACAGCCATGTACTGTCAACTCACACATAATGAAAATGTCAATAGTGCTCAGATTGGAGCAGTTTAAGGCACTGAAACAGATGTAGCTCCACACAACATAAATCTATAGAGCAGAGAGGGGGGAGCCTGCTTGGTCACAGCCATTAAAGAAATAGAAATGAAACTCTAACTGAAATTAGCCCTGAAAGCTCTGCCAGCAGCCACACTGCAAATAATGCAGAGTGATGAGGTCTGGCCCAGCAGAGTCGTGGTTTGGGTGCTGGATCCAGGGGGATTAAAGGGAATGAGATCCCAGTTCCTGCTCCTGCTGATGGGATGGCAAACCCTGCGATCCCCACTTCAATCTCAGCTCTCCTGGAAAAAACCCTATAATTTAATTATAATTTTTAATAATTAAATTATAGGTTTTATAATTTTTATAATGTATATATATATATATGTATATATACATAGATAAATATAAAATTATAATTAAATATAAGTAATAAAATATTTATTTCTATTAAAATGTATATATTTTATATATTTATATATTATTTAATATCTTTTATATTTATATATTTATATAAAAATATATATTTATATATAAATATATATTTATATATTTAATCTCTATATATTTATAGAGATATTAATATTATATATTTACACATTTATATATTTTATATTTTATTTATACTTATATATAAAATTATATATATATATATATAAAAAATTATAATTTTGTTCAACCTTCACCTTGCAGGCAGGGTAGAAGGCAGAGAGAGAAGTTCTGTTACAATCCCAGACACAATTCCAGTAGAGTGATCTCTCTTTGCAGCGATTTCTCACAAATAATGCTGTTCAGCAGGGCAAAATGATAATGCAAAAAAGAATAAAAATAAAATTGGGATGTTTTAGTCCGTTCAAGAGGAGAAAATCACAACATCCTTGTGAAAAAAGGCTTGGATAAAATGATGGAATCTGTGGGATACACACTTTTCTTGGTGTCGGTCTCTGAACCATGCAGGCAAACCTGAGCTCTTCCTTTCGTTTGGCATTCCTGATTTTTTGGATTGGCCTCTTCAGGTTTCGGTGGTTCTCAATCAAGAGACAAGGGCAACATCTGGATCCACTCAGGAAATTTAATATCCTTTAAACGGTGCTTTGAATTTTCATTTTAATTTCCTGACAGGTCTTTTTAGATCAATGTGAGTAATACACAGTTGGCTGAGGCCTGCAGAACAGTCACAAAATGAGGTGAAAACTGCTTAATAATCACTGTTTAATAATCAGTGGGAAAATAACTCCCATGAAAGCGAGTGACCAAAAGGTCACACACATCCCAGGATTTATGAGCAGGGTAGTATTCACACAATTTATGCAATTTAGAAATTTCAGGGAGTACAGAGGAGACTCAGAGGATGGTGAAGTGCTTGGAGAATTTGTCTGTCAGTAGGAGACTGCAGGTGCAAAGAGAATATTAACAATTCACCCAATGAGTCTGCCTTTCCCTGTAAGAACCCAAATGTGGATAATCAGCTCCTTCAAAAGTTACTGGGAGATGCTTGTCAGGGGAAAAAAGGAGTCATAGTCTCAGCAGGCAATTAACCATTTCAGCTGCTGAATGTTTTTGGGGGATTTTCTCTCCACAGCACTTTTCTTAGAGAAAATTATTCCACCTCCCATAAGATCTGCTTCTGTGAGGTGAAATTAATGACTGAGTGTAGATAGCAGCAAGGTTTCTAAACCACTTGTAGTGCTGGAGAACTTACCAGTGCTCTTGAAAATAGTTCAGGAAAGACTGGAAAGGAATCCTTTAAATTCAGGGGCATCTGAATAATGCTGTTGTACTGCTCATGCCTGTGTTTGCAGGGTTGTACTCGACAGAACAGAGCTGTGATCAGCAGAGATCTCCTAAAACAAACACAGCTCAGCCTCACATTAAAGGGAAAAGGGAGCACTGATCCCATTTTTCCATAAATTCATCATTTCCTCGCTTGCCTTGCCTGCCCACACACACAGAGCTCATGATTTCCCTCTACATTTCCTCCCTGAAATCTATAGTATAATCTCTTTGTATTTATTTATTTCAAATAGAATCTATTTGTATCTCCCTTCTCAGAGGCTTATTCTGTATTATATTCTCTATTCTGTATTGTTTATGATATTTATTTACCTTTGAAATCGCTCTTAATTCAAAATCCCATTAATCCCATTTAAGGGGGTGAGCACTTTGTGTGGCATTGGGATCCTGCAAGGACATGGAGGAAGGGCATGGGCAATATCTCTATTAATGGGGGATAATCTTATTAATGAGTGAAAGGAAACCAGCCTGCTGTTCAAAAAGATAGCAATTAAATGGGGATGTAGCAGCACTCTTGTCTAGAAATTCTCTTTTTGAGGAGTATTTACAGGGCTGGGAGATGAACTGCCTGCAGCACCCAATATTTCAGTGTTGTGGGTGGGATTTGTTACTCTTGGAGCAACGTTGTTGTAAATTAGTCTTTGCCAGATGCTTTGTCTTGTGGCCTAAATTGCTGTAAAACCCATTAGGGTGTGTAATGCACATAAAAGGGACAGAGGAGTTGCAGAATCACTGCGATAAGGGATTATGTGTTCCTTGATTGTTATCCATTAAACAAAAGGAATTTCATCATCCCACTTGAATCTTGCCTTTAGATGCTTGTGTTTGAATCCTTAATGAAGATTAAAGGCTGGAGCTGCAATCTGCCGATGGAATTTCTGCTCTCTTACGTTATTGTTCATGAAATTCCAGTTATTCCTTTGTGCTTCTGCAGGAGGAAGGTGCCAGGGCAGCACCTGGGATGTTTTAAATCCCAAATGCAGCTGTTGGGGCAAGGGGTGTCCTTGGCCCTGCCCTCGCTGCCATCAGCCCCCTCCAGGCTGAGGGGGACACAGTTTATTTATCAGCCCAGCAAAATGATGAATTTACTGGGGATTCAAGGCTCCAGCCTGGCATCCATCACATGGCTGCTTCTGCATTGCACAGGCTTCACTGCAGGCTGGAGTTATTGGGAATTACTGAGATTTAGATATTCTCCCAAGAGCTGGATCAGACAATATCACTGCTAACCATGGGTGTGTGCACCAGAAAATTGTAACCAAGCAACAAGCTGCCTGTAGTATTTCATTTTTAGTGGGTTATTTTTATTATTTACACTCTTGGTTTATTTATCTGCTTGGTGTGGATGGAAATAATACAAAAGAAATTTTAAGAATAACTTTCAAAACTATTTCCCAGCACAATTTCTGTGGATATTGCATTCTTCCATGAAAATCCATGTCAAATACATCCTGTTATGAGTTTTGGCTCAGAGTTAACAGGCTCAAAGAATTGAAAATAAGTGACCTGTGATCCATTTGCCTCAGCTTTCCTTCCATCAGTTCATTTTCACTTGAAGAGCTGAAATTTCCTTCCTTGCAATCTTGGCACTGTGGCTGTTTGGATTGTCTCAGGGAATTGCATTTCATGTCAGCAGCTGCTCCAAGTGTCACAGCTGATGCTGAGCTGTCCCAACGTCAGCTGAGCTCCAGCAGGTGCTGATGAGGAGGAGATGAAGGCCTGGCCCTTTTCAGGCTGGTTTTGAGGTCTTTTTTGGGTAAAAATTTGCTTATGAAACTTGACGGGCTTGGATTTAACTTGTTCTACCGACTCTGCTTCTCCTGTGTTCTGGTGATGGTGGAGAGCTGCAATTCCCTGTTTGGGAAGGATGAACCTGTCCTAAACTCAGCCTGGGATGGAGGAACCTCTCCCAAACTCAGCCTGGGATGGATGAACCTCTCCCAAACTCAGTCTGGGATGGAGGAACCTCTCCCAAACTCAGCCTGGGAAGGATGAACCTGTCCCAAACTCAGCCTGGGAAGGACTGCCCAACAGCTGAGTGTCCCGGGTGATAAGCAAATCAGTCTGGGAGAAATGCAACCTGGAAGATGATCCCAAACTCAGCTGGAAGGGCTGTCTGGCTTCCAGCTGGGCTGGAGTTCCTGGGTGATTCAAGAGAGAAGGATCCAGCTGGACCAAAGGCACATGGACAGACACCTGACCACACAGCCTGGAACCTGTGGGTGTTTTTCTGGCCTTTTTTCCTCCTGAAATCCCTGCTCTTGTTGTGCTGAAGTGCAGACACTGACTTTACCATCCTGGCTGTGTGTGCTGAAGGAGGTGAAATCTGCTTTTGCCTTTTCCTGGTTTGCTTTTCCATGACTAAATTTATAAATAATAACTATACCCTCTCTGTACCTGTAGAGCCAGGTCTGCAGCTCTGACAGTGTCACCTGTGAGTCCTGTTGTGATGGTCTTGTGTCACTGGAAATGGGAAGAAAATATTGTGAGGAGAATGCAGACTGAGCCACTCTCCAGTTCTTTCAGGTAGAAAGCAGATAATACCTCAGGGCTTTGTTGTTATTCAGTTTTTCTGAAAGCAATATTCAGGGGAATGTCTGCATCTGCTGAACCCACCTCCTCTCCTTTCCCAGCTCAGAACTCTGCTTCTTTGGGGAGACAACAAGAGTGTGAGGGTTGGTTTTAATATTAATTTGGAATCCCAGTGTGGTTTCCTTTCAAACAGAAAATTGCTCCCTGTGCTGAATGATGCTGATGCATGCAGGGCTCAGAAAGCAGCCTCGTGTCTTGTTTAGGCTTGGAAATTGGAAAAAAACTCAAGATATGATGAGTGTGTAGATTTTGTGATTCTTTTTGTCGTGTCAGACCCTTGGAAGATGAGGTGTGGGAGAGATTTCATGCTGTGCAATATCATGTCATTGCCAGGGTCTCTTTGGTAATGGAATTTGGGATTTTCAAAGAACAGAGGCTGCTAAATCAGCCTGCATGGAAATCCAGGGTTTAGGGCTTGTAATTGTGACACTTCAGTGAGAAGAGCAAAAATTGATGTTAAAGGGAGTGCTGCTGCCTGGAACTGTCTCCCAAAGGTGTAGAACAGAATGGCCAGTGGAGGAAAAATACCTTAGGAATAAAATCTGGTTGCTTAGGGTTTAAATCAGTTCCATCTATAGCAGCAGGGTAAGATCTTTCACTCCATCTGAATGATCAGGAGGTAAAACTGGTGTCTGCTCTTTATTTCATTTTGCTGGCTATTAAAAATTCTCTTTTTAATACAAATGTAGCCTTCCTCCATTAATCTTTAGTGGGCTTTTTACAAAAGGAAGCTTTAAGTCAGAGTTTGGGTCCTTTATGATGAAGTTCCATTTTGGGGCAAAATAGATTCCACTTCAATTTTCAAAAAGTTTGGAAATCTATTGAACATGGAGAGAGGTGACTTTTGTTTTCTAGGATTTTTCTCCCCAGTAAGGCACATGTGACTTTTATCAAAGCAGCAGAGAAATTGCTACAATCTCTCATTATTATTTTTGGTTTTGTGTTGATTAGTCATAGAATAATTGATTGGTTTGGATTAGAAAGCATCTTATCCAACCTCCCTGCCATGGGCAGGGACCCCTTCCACTATCCCAGGTCACTCCAAGCTCTGTCCAGCCTGGCCTTGGACATTTCCAGGAATGGGGATTAAGAGCAACCAAGCTGTTATTAAAACAACAGCCAGAAAATAATCACAATTCTTATGGATTTTTCCTTTAAACAGTGTTTGCAGTGCTTTTGAAAGAGGAGCTGAGGGTATTTGTATGTGTGCTCATAATGGAGCCATGAGGCAGATCCTGAGTGTGGCTCCAATTAAAAAGAAAGAAAATTTGATCAAGAAAATGTGTATTTCTACCATTTTCAGGGCAATGGAGTTTAGCCACATTCTCTTAAATTAAAAAAAACAAAAACAAAAACAAAACTACAGGCTGAATGGGGCAGGGTTTGGAATGTTATAAAGATGAAATAGGTGTGACAGCTCTGACCAGTTTTGGGGTGGATCCATGGGTTTTTGAGCCCCACTGAGCCTGGCTGAAATGCCCCTTCCTGTCCTTGCTGTTCCTGCAGCTGAAGCTTCTAAACTCTCCAGATTGCACCAGTTTGGGTTCGGGTTTGGGCATTTGCTCTCAGGATAAATATTTGTTATGGATCCCCAAGGCCTCAGCCTTCTGTTCCCTGCCTGCAGAAGCTCTGTGTGCCATTAGCTGAGGCTGGAATTGGCCTTGTCCCCCTGGTGCAGCTCAGCTCCTCATCCCCTGAGCTCAGCTCCCTGCTCCATTCCCACTCCAGGCTGGGCTCAGCATCACTCCCAGGTGTTTGTGCTGCCTCTGGGCTCTGTTCCATCCCCCTGCTCTGCACACAAAGCAGGAATCCTGAGAGGCAAGCAGTGAAGGAAATTGCCATGCCCAGGGACACCAACACTGTTTTATTTTCATGGGGTTTAACCTGAAGCAGCTCTGTGGCTCTTTCTGGTGATGCATGGCTTTTCCCTGGGGGCTGTTTTATTTTTTAATATTTGATCATGTCCTGCAGATGGTCGTGTTGGCTTCCAAGGGATGGGCCAGGTGTTCTCCTGCGCTCACACAGAGCATCCACTGAGAGAGTTATTGCCTCACACAGCAAATGGATGTGGCTGGGCTCATTTCTACACTCTGCAAATGAAACTCTGAACTTTATTTGGGCTGGTTGTTTAGGCTGAAATCCTTCATGAATCCTTGAATTGTGGTGCTTAAATATTTTTGCAGAGGGCTGAAGCAGAGGTTTTCTAGCACATAGAATAACACTTGTGGAAATGATGGCACATGGTCTCTGCCCCAGTGTGAGGAGACAAGAGGGAGATGGAGGCAAAAATCTGAGATATGGAATATTTCTGTAAAATCCTGTAAAAAATATGTTGATCATAGGAATAATAGAGCAGTTACAGCTTCTCACTCACACAGGACCCTTCTCCCCTGGGCAGGAACTCTGAGAATGCGTGAGGACAGAATGATGGCAGCTTTGGGTGATAAAGGAAAACCCACTAAAACCCTTGAGTTCCCTCTCTCCTCCTTGCCCCTAATAATTTCTGGCTTGGGAGAAGGTTTTGGCAGATGAAGTTCTTGTTCTCTCTGTGTGCCGTGCTGGGAAGGGGGGATGGTTCATTTGAGATGCCCTCCCTGCGCTGACAATGAGCAGCTGAACGCATCAGTGGCTGCAAATAGCCTGGCTGCCTCATTGCTGCTCTGACAAAACCCGGCCTCGTTAGCATTTGTGGAGCTGGAATGTTGAACTTTTATTCAGATTTCAGGGCTGAGTCGGGAAGTCTTTCCCTCTCCTGTGATTCTGTTCACAGGGGTCTTAGGATGAGGGAAGAGATGAGGATCTGACTCCATGTTTCAGAAGGCTGATTTATTATTTTATGATATATATTACATTAAAACTATACTAAAAGAATAGAAGAAAGGATTTCATCAGAAGGCTGGCTAAGAATAGAATAGCAAAGAATGATAACAAAGGTTTGTGGCTCAGCTCTCTGTCCGAGCCAGCTGACTGTGATTGGCCATGAATTACAAACATCCAACATGGGTCAATCCCAGATGCACCTGTTGCATTCCACAGCAGCAGATAATCAATGTTCACATTTTGTTCCTGAGGCCTCTCAGCTTCCCAGGAGGAAAAATCTTGAGGAAAGATTTTCCATAAAAGATGTCTGCGACACAGACATCAGTTTGCATGCTGGGGATGGGTCCTTAAGAGGAAGGACAGGAGGTTTGGCTTCTTTAACCGATTTGTCACTGAATTATCAAAGTGACCCCCAAAGGGCTGGGATAACACCAATTTGGGGGAGCTGGTCCCATATTCCAGCTGCTGAGCTCTGGGGCAGAGCACTGAGCAAGGTACAGTGAAGGGGAATGTCAATTTAAATGGCTTCACACAAGACAGAGAGGTTTAATTTAGTGGAAGAACGTGGATAACAAACTTGCCCTATTCACTGGCAGTGTGATCCGTGGATTAGATGGATTTCATGTGTGACTAAATATTCATGTATGAATGGCAGTGGTCTGAAATCAGAATCCTGCCCAACATGGAGTTACATCTGAGCCCTCTCTGCAAATCTGAATTAAATAGGAAAAGCAGCCTTGCACTCAGGGAAGGTGCTTGTTCACAAATCAAATTAAACATAAAAAGCTGAATAAATGCTAAAAATTAGGTTTTGATGAGAAAGCTTTTTTTTAACAAGGTCTGTGAGGAGTTTTGGGGATTGGGTTCCTACACTTCCTGTAATGAAAACATTCACAAATTGAGGCAATTTTTTGAGCGTGACCATTTATTTCAAATGAAGGGATTAAAAAAGCTTTGGGAAAGCAGAAGGTGTGAGCTGAAATGCAGAATGTCAGAATTGCTGCTGTGAAATCTATAATTCAATCTTGCTTTATCATCCTAAGCAAAAGATGGATTTCTAGTAATGGATTGTCAGTTTGAAACTGCGTTGTAGCTTTTTGTAATAAGCACAAGTAGATTCTTGTCAACCAGACATGCAATATTTTTCTACATAAATATTTTCCCTTTCCTTCTGTCCTGGTGCCTGCATTTTTAACCATGAGCCCACTCTTTGTGAGGATATTTTTTCACATCACCCAGCATGAGGGGTGAAGGACTGAGAGTAAAATGCTTTTGCAATTAAAATTATCCAGTTTCAGTTGAAATCGTCCTTATATATGCAGGGCAGATGCTCATCATAATTTATTCAGTGATTTCTCTTTCTTCTGTACCTGAAGACAGGCCCTGCAAGTCAGAGGTTATAACCCTGCAAAAAGGAGCCAGTAATTACACCTGCCAGCATCTCCCCCTGGCCACTGGCACAATCACCCATCAAGCATAATTGACAAGTAGCTAATAGGATAAGCTTTTGTTTCTTTGGGTTGTTTTCCTGTGTTTTCCCTCTGCTTAGCAAGGGGAAACCCATTAACTGCCCAGGCTCCAGCAGGAATGTGCTGCTGGGCACACAAGGAATGAGTCCTTGAAGCCACGGGGAAGGGACAAACATCTTGAAGAGGGAGAAATAGACGCCTTTCATCTTCTCTTTGACATCTAAATTCCCAGCTCGCCGGCTGCTGGAGCTCAGCCCGTGCTGGAGCTGCCCCAAAGGAGCTGCTGATGCCATATGGGCTCCACCTGAGCTGGGCTGGGCAACAGGTGTGCTCTGGGGCCAGCTCAGCAAGGCTCAGCTTGGGTTTGTGTCTGGGACAGGAGGAGAGCCCTGAACCCGTGGGAAGCACAGAATCCAGAGTGAGGGTGGTCACAGGGGTCGTAGGATGAGGGAAGAGATGAGCATCTGACTCTGTATTTCAGAAGGCTTGATTTATTATTTTATGATATATATTACATTAAAACTATACTAAAAGAATAGAAGAAAAGGTTTTCTTCAGAAGGCTGGCTAAGCTAAGAATAGAAAGGAATGAATAACAAAGGTTTGTGGCTCGGATTCTCTGTCCGAGCCAGCTGACTGTGATTGGCCATTAATTAGAAACAACCACATGAGACCAATCACAGATGCACCTGCTGCATTCTACAGCAGCAGATAATCAATGTTTACAATTGTTCCTGAGGCCTCTCAGCTTCTCAAGAAGAAAAAATGCCAAGAAAAAGATTTTCACAAAAAGATGTCTGCGACAATCCATCCCCTGGGGGCTGAGGGGTGAACAGGAGCACCCAAAGGGAATCCTTTTATTCCCTTAGCAGGGTCTGTTCACGGCCTGGTCAGAGCAAGCAGCGCTAACTGCTCGAGGGTGTCACAGCAAAAGTGTGAGTCCTGAGAGCAGGGAAAGGGTAAAAGTCATGGGGAGAGGATAAATCAGAGCTCAGGACACCCAGGGGGATGTGGGCAGTGAGGATATCCAGCTCCAGCACTGCTGAGCAGGTTTGTGGTTTACACCCCAGCCTGACCCGTGGTGCTGCTCTGATGGGTCAGGTCCTGCTCACACACAGGGGAAAAGGGATCAGGGAACTTTCCCCTCTCCTGGCCAGATCCATAACAATTTGTCTGCATTTCAGTCAACTTCTAAAGATGAAATTGAACCCGAAATTGCCCAGGAAAGGGAGACCTTTGTGGGTCAGAGAGCAGCATGAGTGTGATCAGTGTTTGCTGATGGCTGGCTCTAAACACACCCTTCCCTCAGACTGGGGATGATTTTAATGTGCTTTGCCAAATTCCTGGTTCCCTTCCTGCATTTCCCCTTCTAGGGCTACCTCTGGTGATGCCTCAGGTTTAGCTTTTCTATTTTTCACATTCTGTGCTGCTTTAGTGTGCAATTCTGAGCTGCATATGAGGGGATGGTGAGCTCTGTGCACAGAGCAGGGAGACAAAACAATTCCTGCTCCAGCTGGGCACCAAGGACAAATGATCCCAATCTCAGCCCAGGAGCACAAACCCCGTGGGCTGGAGAGAGAAAAACAAGCAGGGTGGGACTGCCTGGGCTAAAGCTGGGATGGGACAATGAACTGCAAGGTGCAAATGGAGCAGAACTGATCCCAGGGACAGAGCCCGTGCCCGGCCCTGCATTTTGGGGCCGTTTTGGTTCATCTTGGGTGCAGCCCTGGCTGGGCTCTGGTGCTGCCCAAGGTGGATCCATGGAGGAGATGCTTTGAATAAATCCCTGCTTTATTCTGTGCCTCTGCCCAGCCTCTGTTCTAGGGCATCACTGGCAGTGCAGTGCAGTCTGACATCCCTCATCTGCTCTTCAGACCCACCTCAGGGCTCTCCTAAGTGCCACATTCCTTTCCTGGGGATTTCAGGGATTTGCTCCCTTGTAATCACCCCCACACAGCTCCACGCCTGTGTAGCAAGGTGTGTTAAAAGTTCTGAAGGGATGTTATTAACTTGTATTATTTGTGTTTAAAATATGCAAACCCATTAAGTCAAATCACCTGCTGGTTTCCTGCTGAATTTCGTTCCCAGACCAAATCCTGTTACCTTTGAAAGAGCACAAAAAATGGGGTTCTAAATAGCTCCTGGTAGAAAAAAAAAAAATCAAAATTATGAATAAGGACGTTTCAAACCCTTTAAACCATCTGCATGCTGCCAGCTTACCTATTGTGCCTTTAATTTAAAAGGAATGCTAAAATGAGTGCAAACACTGGAAATTATAGCTCTCTGTGGAATACTAATCCGTAATATTTGCATATTTCTGACATTTTAAAATTCCCCAGACTCTCATTCCTCCATGCTCCCGTCAGGGCAGTTTTGAGAACATTCTGTGGTTATGAGTAAGGAATGAGAGCTGAGAGGATCTCATCAGGGTGCTCTGTGTGACTTGCAGAGCCTCCTGTAATTTTGGGATTTGGCTGACTAAAATCAATACTCCATCTTTTAGCATTTAGGGAGGCTGTGAGAACCATGATTCCATCAGGAATGCAACAGGATTTTCTTTAATCATCCCCTTTTTATGTCCTGTTTCACACTGCCAGTGAGAAGGACATTTATCCTACAGCCAGCTCCCAAAACCAAACAGGGTCAGGATCAGGCTCAAGGTGTGCCCAGCCCTTTATAAAACACCTGGATAGGATGGTCTGGGTACCATAAGGTGAGAAATTTTGGAACAACTTGGAATTTGTATTTAAGGCTGGATTTTCCACAGTTTTTGGGCCTCAGGTGGCTCTTGGCTAAAATAGCCAGAAAACATGGATTTTCTAAGAGGAATCCAGGGTGGACCCTGGGAAGGATCATTCTGCACCTGGGAATGTGTTTTGAGGTGTGTTGCTGTAATCTGCAACTAATTTTGGTCCTGGGAACTGTGTTTTGGGCTGAAACCAGTGGTACCATTCATGTTTGGTTCTCAGGTTGGCCTTGCTTGGCTGCACTGAGGAATCTTGCCTAAAAATCAAGGTAAGAATAAATCAAGTACATAGGATAAAAATCTATGTACATCTGTTTCAACTGCCAAGTTGAAATACATGGATTTACACAGATGTAAAACCAAAAGCAAAACGTGCTGTCTTGGAACTTACTCCAGCACTAATTCCACTCTGCTGCAGATATTTATTCCTCATTTTACCCATTCATTTCCACTGCAGGATTACCGAGGCCTGGAACTTCTGCTGGGCTTTATCAGACCTTATCTCCATCACCCTCTCCACTAGTTCAGAAGGATGTGACTGCAAGCAATTAACATTTTGATGCACTTCACCACGCAATTGCCAGCCTTTATTTTCTTCCCATTAAAATCATTGGCTTGGTTTACAGCTGGCTTGGTTTTTAATCTGGTTTTTGCTATTCCTATGGTAATGGAATCCATTCAATTAACACTCTGGTGGCTGGAGGGGAATACCAATCATTGGGCAAAGCCTGTTTGCCCTGGCCAGGCCTGGAGGAGGGGTTTTGCTTTTTGCACTGTCAGGGGTAAAAATTTTGAAATTTGATGCAGCCAGGACTTCATTTTGTGCTGAATCCAGGTAATTATTGGGTTTCACTTGGCTGTTGGTGTGGGGAACCTCTGTGTTAGGATACTTGAGTGCAAAAGAGACAGTTTGGCTTTGGGCTTGGTGGTTTGGGGGTAATTTTGGAGGGAGAGCATGTAATATTTTGGAGGTTTGGTGTTTTTCTTGTTGGTAGTGGGGGTTTCTTTCATTTCTTTTGGATTTTTGGAGTGGTTTTATTGTGTTTGTTTTTTTTTTAATTGAATCAACACTTTTTTGACAGCAAAAGAAGCCTGTAGAAAACGTGTTTGAATTCTGCAGCCCTGCATTGTGAGGAGATGAACAGCATGAAAGAATGGAGCAGGAACCAGTGAACCTGAGGTAGACTTGAACTTTCTGCACTTCTTTTGTTGTAGATTTCTTTTCATTGCCATGGGAGGCATCTCACTGTTGGCCAGTGCCCCTGAACAGGCACCTAGGGGGAAGCAGACCTTTAATGCTGCAAGGAAAATTGACACACAATTTCACCAGGATAAGGAATCTTCCTGCCCAAGAGGGAAGAAATCCCAGGAAGGGAGTGCCAGCCCTGGGAGATGCCTGGAATTGGAGCACAATTATTTGGGAATCACTGAGCATCTGTCACTGACTGTCACCCTACAAGTCTTCTCTGGCTGCCTCCACATCCTGTGCTTTTCTTCCCAACTGCTTCAAAAAGGATGAGGATCATGGCCAATGTCCCTTTTCCATCTTTAATAGTTCTGTTTTGCAGAGAAGGCAGATCTAGGGGCTCAAATATTCTGGTATGTGTTCATTCAATGGTTGGACTTGATGATATCAGATGTCTTTTCCAACCTCAGTGATTCCATGAGTCTGTGGAAACAGTAATAGGCTAGATAGGAATAAATCTGCCCTGCCTGAAATCCTGTTTCAAATCATTATATGACCTCCACTGTTTTAGTAATCATGTGGAAATTATGATTTTTTTTTCCCTGGGGAAGAAAAAAACAACAGACAAACTTAAAAAAACACGACAATTTAACATAAAATGCAAATTAAGTTTCGTTTTCCCAAGTCCTCTTCTAGCAAACCTCAGTGCATAATTCACAGCAGTTTCACACTCAGCCCCATTACACAACTGGTGTGTGTTTCAGGAGGAAAACACACCAAATGTTTCCTCTTTGCAAATCTCACAAAATCCAGGGTGATTTTCAGTTTCACCACAAAACAGGAGAGCCACACTCCCAGGGTCTTGAATTTTGCGGTTGGAATGTTTCATTGCCAGAGGGGGAAAAAAAAGGCAAAAAAAAAAACCAAACTGAACAGCCTGTTCAATTAAAATCAATGGAAATTTTCCCAGGGACTTCAAGGAAACTGAACGTGGGCACCAGATCTGTGAGGATGGCTGGAAATGGCCCGTGGAGAATTCCAAGGCAGGCGGCTTTGAACTGGATATGAAATAAATGGGAAACTGAGTGCAAGTGGCTGCCAGTGGGGCTGTGATAAGGCAATGTGCAAACACTTCCTCTGATAGCCCTGGAATTAGCTGCAATTAAGTGTGAATCTGATGAGGAACACATGGAATTTCCAGTTCATCACCATGAGCAATGCTCGTGCAAAATTGCTGCAGCAAACTGTGAGGGGCTGCAGGCCCTTCCTGAGCTTGGCTGTGTGTACAGAGCCTGTGGAATTTCCAAATTTCCAAAAACTGGAAGACATTGGGACATACTGGGGTGAAATATTTGCCAAATTGGAGTTTGATGAGAAACTGGAAATGGAGGAGGCATCAAAGCCTCTGTGAGAAACAGAAATAAGAAATGTGTAGGGCTGCAGGCTGAAACAGGGGGTGTCCCAAGGCATCACCTCTCTCAGGTGGATGCTGTTTGCAGGGCAATCCCTGAGCTCACCAAGGTCTATTTTATTTTATTTTCAGAATTATGCTCTGCTTCACTTGTGCACACATCAAGGACAGCAATCAGGTAGATGCTGGGGCATTTACAGCACGATAAGGCTGGTGTACATTGTAAATGTGGTACACACAGTAAATATGGTGCTAAAAGAAAAATATTTTAGTATTTTTTTCTCGCTGTCCCTTCATTTCTTCCCTTTCATCTCTGTTATTTTGGGGTGGGTGAGGTGCTGTTTTACCTCACTGCTTTAAAAACTGCTCTCTTTGCATGGCCCTGCTCAGGCAGTGCCTAACTTAGGGGATAGTGAGGATCCCTTAAGGAATTCCCTAAAAGGTAACCTTAATTAATTACTGTTTCCAGCTCTATGGAAATGTGCCTGCCCCTGGCAATGCAGGGGATGTTGCTGAATGGTGACAACGCTGTCCTCCACCTCCTGAGCATAATAACTCTTGATCTTTCCTATTTCAGCACGTGGAGGGGCTGAGCCTGTCTCTGAATGTCCCTACGTGTACTTGCCCTCATAAATTATATCTGTACAGAGCATTTGCTCTGTGATTTGGCTTCAGGAAAAGGCAAGAAACACTTAATAACAGCTCCAGCCCAGAACTGATCATCAAAGCTGTCCTGGTTTTTAGAAAACCTCACATGAAGTAACTGAGCCATGGCATTTGCAGGTGGAATTTAATCTAAATTAAAGAGTTGCAATATGCAGTGTGGACAAGGCAGGTGAGGAAGAGCAGGGGGAGCTCACCCAGCTGCTATAAACTGATTTCTGCCCCCAAGGAACTTGTCAGGAGATGCTGTCAGCTGCTTGCACTTTGCAGTGACAGGATTTGTCTTTATTCCCCCCAAATAATGTGCCTGCCTGTGTTTTAAAGTGGGATAGAGGATTGTATTTTAGCTCACAAATGACAATTCTGTTCATTGTCTTCAGGTTTGGATGAAGATTGCAACTAAAGCGATGCTGCCTGAGCCCAGATGAAGCCTTCAGACATGAGGTGATTTGGCTGTGGTCACACACCAGCCAGGTCTGGGTTTAATGAACCTGCTGGCACCTCTGGGTGTCCTGTGGGACCATCAGCTCTTCACTTTCTCTGCTGCTGAGGCAAACTTCTGCATCTGTGCTGGTGCTTTTATTAGGGAGGGTATTGTATTTGTGGGGTGCCACATGGCAGGAAGGAATGATGAATCTGACTCCATATTCTCAGAAGGCGAATTTATTATTGTATGATACTATATTATATTGAAGAGTGCTATACTATACTATACTAAAGAATACAGAAAGGATACAGACAGAAGACTAAAAGATAATAATGAAAATTTGTGTCTTTCTCCAGAGCCTCAACACAGCTTGGCCCCAATTGGTCATTAAGTCAAAACAATTCACAGCAGAAACCAATGAAACAATCACCTGTGGGTAAACAATGTCCAAGCCACATTCCAAAGCAGCAAAACACAGGAGAAGCAGATCAGATAATTATTGTTTTCCTTTTTCTCTGAGGCTTCTCACTTTCTCAGGAGAAAAATCCTGGGCAAAGGGATTTTTCAGAAAATATGAATGTGACGGGGAGGGTGCTTTTTATTGAGAATATTTGCTGGTTTATAGCTCTGTTTCTTTTTCCTTTGACTTTCCTACCCATAACAGTGCCTGTCCCCTGTTCCTGTTGTGCTGGAGGTGAGCTCTTGTGTTGATTAAACAGGGGTCAATGCAGAATTCCCTCACCATTACCCTGTACATTTTTACAGGTTAGCAATTTATGTTTTGATTTACCATCAGCTCCAGATGAATCTGCTCCAAAGGTGGGAACTCTTTCTGCAGTTGTACTCTTGAAGGGCTTCATATAACATTTGATTCTGCAAAGGGCAGAAGTGCTGAGGAATTTGGAGTTTGGGTGTGCCACACGTGGAAATCTGCATGTTTGTACTGGCAAAAGCCTTCATCATGTAAATGAAGTTATTCTTCTCCTATAACTTCATGTAAATGCAGTTATTCTTTAGTATAAATTAATTTGGGCAGCTGAGTGTACCTGAATTGGAGCTGGGATGAGCCATATCTGTACTAGCTGTGTTTTAGCGAGGTTTTGTATTTCAGACAGCCCTTACATAAAAATGATGAGTTAATAGCATTACCAGAATTTCATGCCCTCATGCCCACAATTTAATCTACAATTTATGGTGAGATCCAAACCCTGCAGCTGCTACAGGGAGAAAACTTTTGTTCCTACTTTAGGAACTGCTCAGCATTTTCCTTTTGTGGCTCAGCAGGGTGAAAACCACTGGGGGAAAATTCCTTTTTAAAGGGCTGCAGAGCAGCGTGGTCCCTTTGGTTCCTCTCTGCAGGAAGGGAAGCAGGACCCCACATCTGTGGGGTTTTTGGAGGTTTTGTAAAGCCCCTCCAACAGGAGAAGGTCATGGAGGGTCCTCAGTGAAGATACTGAGGAGCTTTGTCACAAAATTCCTTTCAGGGATGTGTAATGAGGAGCTGGATCCCCCTGCTTTGAGGTTACTCAAGTGAGTAAGAGCTTTGAGATTTAACTTCCTTGCTTTTCATTTGCTGCTTCTTTAGGGCAGGATAAATTACAGCTCTGCGTAAAATGGTTCTGCCAATGGGAAAAATGTACACTGGTCACTGCTTCGACAAGATGGATGATAAATTATGGGATGAGTTAATGGTTTGTGTTGGAAGAGACCTAAAATCCCATCCAGTGCCACTCCTGCCATGGCAGGGACACCTCCCAATGTCCCAGGTGCTCCAGCCCCAGTGTCCAACCTGGCCTTGGGCACTGCCAGGGATCCAGGGGCAGCCACAGCTCATTGCCCTCACAGCAAACAATTTCTTCTTAGTACCCCATCTAAACCCACTTCTAAACACCCACACCTTTCCTTTTCCACTGGGGGTATTGTAGAGGGTCCTGCTCAGAACCAGACTTCCCTGTAATGAATTTTAGAGAACAGGAGCTGGGTCTGTCCTGGGGAAGATGCTGAGCCTTCCCCTCAGAGAGGGAGAGCATTGCAGGTGTTTCTTACACTTCCTTTACTCCCTGTGGAAAGTCACAATTTTCTTCAAAGTTGCTGAGAAATTTATGGCCAAACCCACAAAACCCAACCCCAAAACGTGTGGTTTTGTGATGGTGTGGGGATGAGACCAGGCTGAGTGTGTGCAGTGGGAAATCCCAGCTCTGAACTCAGTCACGCTTTACCAATGCAATGCTTTGGATTTCTTTAGCATGAGATTAATATAAAAGACTTCTAGAGAAGGAAGATCAGCTGGTTCTCAAAGCCCCAGCACTTGGCATGCCAACAATTTGTACTGATAGCTCCAGGCTGACTATATTTTTTCTTGACAATTTATGCTGCTCAGCCCAAAGTAGGAGATATAATTTGTAGATTCATGAACAGAATGAAAAGTTGGCTTCCAGCTGGATCTCAGGGCTCCACAGAAGGACTCTTGCTGTGGTCTGGTGCAATGTTGTTCTTTTAGCATCGGATTTGAGCTCTAAAACTCTTCATTACAAGGGGCATTACTTCAATTCCATTTTCAATGTTATTTATTGTTATTTCTAAAGCTATTATTTGGTGCATAACATTATTCCTTCGACAGTCAGCAGGTCTGAACATGAAAATGTTAAGATGCAAATTGCTGATATCTGGCACTGAATATGTATGTTTGAAACCAAACTCTGCTACTTGTGAATAATCATTACTCTTAGCTCTAAAATCTCCAACTGTTTAAAAGACAAAGTTCATTAAGTTAATTACAATTTCTAGATGGCAAATCATCTTGTTGGCAAAGTCACTCTCTATAGGAAAGCAAAAAAGCTGCAATGTAATCAGATGCTGCTGCAGAAAATGTTTAAAAAGGTAAAATGTTAGAAATTGGTGCATTTTTTAACTCAGGGCACAGGCAGTGTGTGCCAGTCCCAGGTTCTCTGTGTCTTTCCTTTTGTCAAACAATTGATTTTTGTGTATTGTTTTTAAGTCAGCCACTACAATAGGTAATTCATCATCACTGGGAGATAGAAACTCAAGCAGTCCCCAAAAATAATTGAATTTTTCACAAATTCTCTAAGGGGGTGAAAAATCCATAACAGCCATTAAATCCTGCTCTTTGTAGAAGGAATATGAAATATTACAATTATGTTCAGGAAGAAAGAAAAAAACCCTCTTTAATTCCAGTTGCTGAATCTAGCAGCAATAATTCTGTGTTTTGTTATGCTGCTCTATGGTTTCAATGGAATTGGAATGGAAAAATGTGATAACACATATCAAAAGATGTCATTTATAAAGGGAAGAGAGGAAGCTGTTTAGGAATTCCAGACTGACAAATGCAGGAGATTACAGCCTTGATCTGGATCTGCACATGAATTGGTGCTCCACAAACGAGGAAGGGTTTGGTGCCCGCCCTATTCTGGCATTTCTGTGGGATCTTCATTTTTAGAGCATCTCCAGATCTCCTTTGATCTCTGCCCAGCTGTGATTCACTGTGCAATTTCAGGCCATGGGAAGGAGAAATATCCACCTTGGAAAACCCATCTGCTCTTGGCAATGTCACGGTGCAGGAATGGCACCAAGAGGATCCAGGTTTGAGCTCTACATCAAGAAATTTCAAGGCAAGTATTATCAAGAAGGTTTCCAAAACACATGAGAGAATTAAGACAGCTTCTCCAAGGTGTTTTGTTCCTTTCCTTGTAGCTGTAGGATTTGAGTTGCCCATCATCTTAAAAAATGGATCAAAATTCTTCATAATTCTGGTGTTTATCCGTAAGACTTGAGGCCTAGTGGCCACACCCTGAATATTTGCTATCCCGGAGAGATATCACAAATATCTGTACTTGAAAATATTAAATAAGATTAAATATCCTAAGATTAAATATCTGGGCTCACAAAGATGAGGAGAAGGATCCATGTTTTTGGAAATGGGCTTACCCTGGCATGGGTTAAATGGGAAGGAAGCAGATATTGAGGAGTAAATAGAGCTGTGGTAATTTATTACAAGCTGTTTTTTCTATATACATAATAGCATGCTGTAAAGCAATAGATCATGTGAGATGAAGCCATTGCATGACAAGATGGATCATTTAAGATATTAAATGATGCTTTTCTGTGTACTGTTGTTATCCAAAGTCTATTAAAAAAGTATCGGACAGGATATTTTTTCCCATCACTCTTGTGTGCTTAGACCTGGCTTAGTAAATCCACTGCATCATTAGCTCCAGCCTGAGTTGTTCAGCTTTTAGAACAGTTTACAGTTCTGAAACCATTTCATTGAAAATTGTCATTTTATTGGTACATATTAGGGAAAAAAAACCATTTGGGAACAAAGGAAGGAAGTGCCCATGCTGCGTTATAGGATCCATACCCAGATCTAGTGGGAAAATGGTGTGATTTGAGTTAAGGTACCAAGATATGATTTTGTGTTGGCTCTTGAGATGCTTTGCCTGGCTGCTGTGGGGGTTTGTGTTCTCTCAAAGAGGGTTCAAACCCCAAACTGTGTGTGGGGCAGGGTGGGACACGATGCAGGAGCCTGAAGGAGGAGCAGTTCCTTTTGAAGTCCTCTGATGATGCTCCAGGCTTGGTTCTCAGTGTGAACACAGCTTTAAGGCAATAAATCCCAGAATCCCAGAATGGTGTGGGTTGGAAGGGAAGTTAAGATCACCCATTCCTCCCTCTACCATGGGCAGGGACACCTTCCCATGTTGTCACCTTCCCACCTGGATCCCATGTTGCTCCAAGCCCCAGTGTCCAACTGGCCTTGGAGACTTCCAGGGATGCAGCCAGAATAGGCCAGAATATTTATTTTAATTTAAACCCAGAGTTATTTCTGTGGTAGCCAAGAAAATCTTCACTGGGTTTGACATTATCTGTCAGATTTTATCTGAACCTGTCCCTCACAGTCACTCCCAGCTCTGGCTTGAGGGACTGTCACCAAGGAAGGGTCACTGAGTTGCCACCCTCACTACCCCCCTTGGAGAAAGGGAAGAGTGACTGCCAGTAATACCCTTGGCTTTATGAAGTGGAAACATCTTTATTTACAAAGGGCACTGGGATCATAAATTTGAGGCAGGGTTGATGGGGAATTGGGTTATAACCTGAGGGGGAAAGCAGAGCTCACTTCCAGCCACCAACACCCAGCTGAGCTTGGCTGTACGACAGCAAATCTTGGCTCTTAATTAAACTATGAGCTCTCATTTTTGGCTTTTCCCAAATTTTTTCAAGGGCTGTCTTGCACTTTTTTTGCACTTTTTTTCCTTGCACTATTTTCCTGCTTCTTGTGTCTTTTGGCATTTTGTGTTTCTGTGGGGCGTTATGAGAGGTGGGATTGTCTTCCACTGAGGAATTAACTACTAGCCAGTGTAGAAAGAGGGATGTAGGATTTCATGGACCAGTGGGCTAATACGATGTGAAATCCTATTTTCCTATCATCCAAGTGTCTGCAGAATTCCAAGTTAATGTACTTTGTATTATATGGTTGCCACCTGTTTATATTATCAGTAGTTTGAATATTTAAGCATGACACACTCCATTTCCTACCAATTTGTCTGTATTTTCAGAATGGATTTTCCCAGTGTTTCCATACTTATTTTTTTGTCTCCTTTTTCCCCCTAAAATGAGTATTGTGTCCTAACATGACTACATTTAAATCTTCATTAAAAAATTATATAGTCCACAGCATAGATTTAATTGCTCACACCCTTACCTGGCGTAAATCAACTCAAGCAGCGTTAATCCTAACAAGATTTCTCACCAGCTGAGGATCTGCTCCTGTGGATTTTTGTGTTCTGAAAACCGGGGAAGAGCAAATCTTCAAAACCCATCTTTGAAGACGGCTCCCTTTGAGCTGAAAAATCCCATTTTGCCATCATATGCACGTTTGGGGAACATCATAAATCTCACGTAAGCAGCCCCTGGTTTGGGTGCATACATTTAAATATGTGATGATCCCAGGAGCACAGGAGGGTGGATGGGTGGGTGTGAACACCCCGACCCACACGGGGTCGTTGGATCATTCCTGCATCTGGACTAATAAATGGCAAGTGCAGTTAATGGAGAACAATGAATCCTGGAACAAAGGGGGGAAATCTCAGCGCATCTGCTGAGGGAAAGATGTGCCGAATACTGATTAGGAAAGAGATCTGGGAGTTGTTGGGGAAAATCTCTAAAGCATTCAGCTTAATGTGCAACTGCAGAGAAAAGGGCAAGCAGAGCGCTGCCTTGTAGTGCTGGGGGAAGGCAATATAAATCAAAGCAGCTGCCTTTGTTTCCATCAGGCATTGTTTTGACATCACCCAAAGAACTGAACTTTATTTGCTATTGGCCACTCTGGCTTCAGAAGAATGTATTTCTTACTGGAGGGGATTTGCTGTGCTCTAAAGTAAATTACCATCTTCTGCATTTTAAGATAACGCAGAGGAAGAAACAGAACAAAAATCAGCTCATTAGGAAGTAAAGCGACCACTCTGATTGGGGCAATTTTTGTCAGAGAAGAGCAGTCTACAACTTGACCTGAGGTTCAACTCCAGGAAAAAGAGAGGATGTGGAAATATTACCTAAAACATGGTTAATTCAGATTGAGAAATAAGTGTTTTGTTGAAAATCTCATTTTGTGCAACTGTAAAATGATGTGAGTTATGGCTACAAAGACAGCAAACGATAGAGGAGGAAAATGTAACTGCTGGGGAATGAAAAGGCCAGAATAATGAGCTCAGTGCTCTTATCTGCTTACCAGCATTTGGATTTTGTCATGTTTTAATCTTACAAGATTCCCAGACCAAAGGAGGGCCAGTGCTTAACCCAAAACTTACAGCAGAACTGCTGCAGCTTTTGGGGGCCATTCTCTCAGGGCTGCCATCACAGCCCCTTGCATGGAGATGATGTTGGTTCAGCCATAAATAATCCCTGCTGGTTGGAAACCTGGAGTGCAAAATCCCAGCTCAAATTCAGCCTCAGGGGCTGTAAAATGAGACATAAAGGAGGTGTTTTAAACAATAAGAGTTTGTGCTATCTATTCCTGCATTCGGTGGGGATATGGGAACCTAACACATTTTGTTATGGCCTCAATGTTCCACCAGGAGAATTTTAGATATTAGGGAAAATTTCTTCACGTAAAGGGTGGCCAGGCATTGACACAGCCTGCCAGGGAAGAGGTGGAATCACCATCCCTGGAGGGATTTAACAGATGTGTGGATGTGACACACTTGGGGACATGGGTCAGTGGTGGCCCTGGCAGGGCTGGGGGGGTGCTTGGACTCAATGATCTCAGAGGCCTTTCCCAGCTTTAATGGCTCCTTGGTTTTTACTGGATTGGAAAAAAGATCGAGAATATTTATACTCTTTTCTTCTTTATGTACTTTGAGCTTTAAGTCCCTCCCTGTTCCCTCATCCCTGGGTAATTTTTCCCAGACTCACTGAGGTTGGAAAATCCCCACAGGACCATCGAACCCAAACTGTGCCTGATGCCCACATTAATGGGTAAGTGCCACCTCCAGCCCTTCCTTGGACACCTCCAAACCTCCCTGGGCAGTTCCAATTCCTGACCACCCTTTCCATGGGGAAATTCCTCCTTATATCCACCCTGACCCTTGGGCCAACCTGAGGCCGTTCCCTCTCCTCCTGTCCCTGTTCCTGTTCCCGACCCCCCTCTCCTTTCAGGGATTTGGGCAGAGCCACAGGGTCCCCCCTGAGCCTCATTTTCCCATTTTCCATTCCTATCCAGCCCCCAAACCTCTCAGAACATCTCAGCATCACCAACCAGGCACTTCTCACCTCCCTGTCTGTCCATCCCGTCTCAATTTCTGACTCTGATGTATTATTTTTTCAGAATTATTCCAATTGAAGTCAAACAACGGGAATAAATTAGAGAAGAGTGGTGAGCTGAACAGTTTTCACTTTAACAGTATTTTAATAATCAGCAAAGTCACCCATGTATAGTAATGATAAATTGCTTTGCTACAGGGTAATATAAACTTTACAAGTATAATAAATATTTCTGCTTGGCCAAGAAAACTGAAAAACTGGAAACTGCTTAAATATGTGCATCAGAATGAATGAAGATGAAAAACTGGGGTGTATTTTAAAAATAGCTTATGTTTTTTGTAAATTCAATCTCAACCTGTCTTTTCAGAAACAGGGATTTGGGTCACTGATGTGTTTATGGTCCAGCTGAAGCCAAGGAGATTTTGGTATCACATAGGTACAAAACTTAGATTTATTTCTTTTCATATTGCTGTTATTGAGATGGGATTAAAAGATTCAGGGTTATTTAAAAGAAATATGTCCATTTCAGGTTTTGAAACTAGAGATTTGCTGGTGGCACACTGTGTTGTTGAGTCAATAAAACCCACTTTTCTCATAGGAGAGCTCTTTTTTTTGAGAGTTACAGATATGATCCATATTAAAGACAGTATTTATTAGAGACAGATTGATATTTTAATAACAGCCCTGCAAAATTACTTGTTAGAAGTTCCCACTTCCCATCAGCAGCCAAGGGATGACAGAACTTCATATTGCACTACCAGGAATAGCCTGGTATGAAAATACAGGGAACAAACCCAGAAAATGGTAATAATTGTATTAGGTCCTTTAATCCCATTTATGGTTGGTTGGAAGTTAACAGGGAGGAAAGGAAGAGCTTCACCCCACTTGAAAACTGGGATTCCAAGCTTTGTTGTCAGTGCTTGTGACACCAGCCTCTCACTCATTCCTCAGAGGACATTTTCCAGCTTTATTCATTTTTCTTCCCAAAGTTATTACATTTCTCTCCTGCTAAGAAACATCGAACTTCAGTCAGAGCATCCAGCTGCAACAGCCTGGATTTCATCTGTCTCTTTTCCCCCTGGATGCTGCCAGTCACTTCCATCTCAGCAGCCCTTTATAGCAGATGTGTTTCATCCAGGCTTTCCCAATATTTTAAAGAGAGATGCAGGTTTTTTTATGACTTTAGAATAAATGCCAGGGCGTTCCTGCCTCTCCCTGTGCACGTTTCCAACGTGGTTTTCTTTTCACTGGCTGGTATTGATTTTTCCTGCGCATCTTTTGTTTTGCTTTGTTGGCAGAAGTGGTGGATGGGGAAAAAAAGCTTTCTAGTTTCTGCTTCTGGTTTTATTTCTTCATCACCTTTTCCCTTCCTTCTGTCTGCATCCCAGCTCTGTCTCCACAGGAGTGACAAGGCACTGCTGAGGGTTGATGTCACCAGGATTTGCACTTCCTCTGAGAGGGACAAATGTCAGGGAAACAGGTGCAGAATAATCTTCTGCCAACACCATAATCCCCATTGTGAAAGATCTTTGCAAGGTCAAATTATAACAAAGGATTTGTATATTTTCCAGATCTGGCCCTGGAGAAGTGTGGCATCATTCAGCTTATCCTCAGGACGAGGAGAGCTGGAAATCTGAATTGACCTTTTGATCTCAACTGTAAGTTTGAAACAACATCTTGCTGATTGTCTCCTCCAGTTCTGTTTTATATTTCCTTCTGTGTTCTTTGATATATGGGTATGACTCCTGGAAGTGCAATTCCTGTCAGGATTAAGCAGAATTCTGTCTTTGCCCCCAAAAAAGGGAGGGTGCTGAGCTGCAGGAGGGTTTTGGGTGCCATTCTGGTTCACTGCCCTCTTCTCCTGACTTTTCAACTCTGCTGAATAATTTCACTCGTTTCTGATTTGTGTCAATGCTGTGGACAAAAATCCTTCTCTGAGATGCAGCAGCTTTTTAATTCCTGTGTGGGTTTGTGGCAGATCAGACACTCAGAGCTGGGAGGATAAAACTGGGAGCAGGTTTGTGTGCTGGGGTCAGAGCTGGGAGCACAGACCCCTTTCCATGGGGTCTCCTCTTTTGGGGAGCCACTGCTCAAATTGACTTCAGTGCAGGAAGCAGCACATTCAGGGACCTAATATCCAAATAAAAATGATTAAAGGGAACAACTGCAACCCATTCACTCCCTCATTTTGTAGGAGTACACAGAGACTTGCAGCTTGATTGCCAGGGATGCTCAAGAGGTACTTGGAGCACTCTAAAATTGTCTGTGCACGTCATCATTGATGCTCTTGGGACCAAACCAGCTCCCTGTCCCCCTGGGCAGCCTGGGGGTGGCTGCAGGTGAACCAGGAGGTGCTGCCAGGTGTGGGGCACTGCTGGTGACCTGGTGCTGCCCCTTCCACCCAGTGCTCACAGCTCCCTCCTGCTCCATGAGAGATGGGGAAACCCACTGCTCACCCTGGGGGGAATTTTGGTTTGGTAACCATTTGTGATGTGATTTACTAAGGACACAAAATTTCATCTTTTCTGTCAGGAAGAAGAAATGATTTTATGAAGTTCTCACTTGGTATAGAACCCAGGGAACTCCATTTCTTTATTTATTTTTTCTTAGACAAGGATGAATCCACAGATCCGTTGCTCAGAAGGAGCAAATTTCCTTTTGAAATGACAAAATTTCATCTTTTCTGCCCAGAAGAAGAAATGATTTTATGAAGTTCTCACTTGGTATAGAACCCAGAGAACTCAATTTCTTTATTTTTTCTTAGACAAGGATGAATCCACAGATCTGTTGCTTGGAAGGGAGGTGAGTCCATACCCTGCTCTCTCTAGAAAGGCCTCTGATGATTTTCCCACTTGCTTTTCTGCTTGAAACGCCCATTTTATTGCTTTTGCTGGTATTCCTGCTTGGCACAGCACAATCCTTTCCTGATGGAGCAATAAGAGATTCCCAGAAGAAGGAACTCACAATTCCCACCCATGTTGGGAGCACCTCACGTCCCTTCTCTGTTTGCACAGGAGAATGGTGCAGGCAGTGGGGATTAATTAGGATTGATTCCTGCTGTCTCTGTGGCACACATGGATTCTCCTATAATTGAGAGAGATTCCAGTGATGGAATTGAGCTGATTAGGCTGAACAAAGTAATGTTGCATCCACATGCATCCTGCCTCCTTGTAATTAGAATTGTTGGTTTTCCAACTGGGAGCAGAGCACTGGCAACTAAAGGATTCTGCTCTGATTTAGGAGCAAATGGTTCCTTCTCCAAAGTACTCCTGGTCTAAAAGGAAAATTAAAAGGTGAGAACAGCAAGGGAGAGAAGGAGGTGAAGGATTTTCCTGAAGGATAGCTGCTGTATTGGGTAGAATGGAAATATCCAAGATTTCTGGTCCTGTGTTTTTCTCACTGTGATACATTGAAAGGCTTTAAGCCATTGGAGTACAGGCACCTTTTAATTTATTTTTTTATGTCTCTCTGCATTTAAAAGCAAAACTAAATCTACTGGCTTGTAAAGGGGGACTGAAAGGATGCCAAACACCCATGCAAGCGCATCCAGCCCTGCACGATGTCACCTGGCTTTGAAAATCAGCAAATTGTCAGTGGATCCATAGTGGAAGCACACAAAAGTTGGTATTTTATTTGCAATTTGCTGTCTAGGAAGATTCTAGCAAATCTATTTTCATTCTTTATTTTTTTACCCTGAAGATTGCTGTCCTTAGTCCTGGACAGGTGAAATTTCATGGCAAACCTCCTTAAAAGACAGATTTTTTTTTTTTTTCCTCATGATTTATTGAGGTATTTGAAAGGTTTATGGCAAAAGGAGCTCTGCCATCCCACATTTACATAAGCTTCTTATGTCAGACAATACCTTTGTTTGTTCCTGAATATACCACGTATTTTTCCTCCATATTTAAATGTGGATTCACATCAGGGGATGATAAAAGCATTTGAAATTAAATGGTTCCTGAGTTAACCACAGCACCTTCTTTCAATTAGGCCTTCATACATTATAATAATCCCTATTTTGAGATTATTCCAGTATGTAAATGGAAGATTATAAGCAAGAATGCTGAGAAAACCCCTCTCCCCCACCCTGTTAACAACTTATCCTCTGAATCTTTTCATGTAACACCTTTCAGCCTACTTGGATCCACTTCTGCCTTTACCTCACTGAGCCTCACAAATGTTGCACACTGATAAAAAATTTCTGGGCACTGATTTTAAAACAGTTGGCAAAATTTTTCAGTCTTCATCAACACCTGGGATTCAGAATTCAGTGTGATAAACTGTTAGAACAAGATGTGCAATGAGCCGCTGAAGGAAGGGGATAGGGCTCCCTGAGGATGCTTTTATTTTATCAGTAAATTTCATTTTTTAAAATATTTTCTGGAAAATGCCACCAACTGAATTTATCCTCGATACAAAAAGGAGTTTACATACAATATCACTCTGTGTGTTTGTTTTGGTTCAAGTCTGAGTGATAAAGGCAAAAATACCTATTTGTTAGAGATGCTGCTTAGTCATGGCCTTTCAGAGCCTTGTGGAGAGGAATACTTTGCATCATCTTGGATTTCTGCTTTGTCAGTTTATTTATTTGCTGCATCCCAACAGGTTTTGTTGGAGCAGCTGTAGGCTGGAGACTGAATCTGCATCTCCTGAGTGGTGCACGTGAGGCTGGGTGTGCTGGAGGGTGAGGCAGAGGAAGAAAGCTCCAGGTGGGACAGGAAACTTGTTCAGGGTGATGAGAGCTCCTCGTGGACTCTGAGGGAGGCTGTGAGTGAGGAGCACTGGGGAGGGGATGAGACCTGAGAGTGATTTTTTACACGGGCAGGCAGTGATGGATAGCAGGAATGGTTTTAAACTCAAAGGGGAGGGATTTAGATCAGAGGTTAGGTGGAAATTCCTCCCTGTGATGGTTTTGTTCCCAGCTGTGTTTGCCCCTGGATCCCTGGCAGGGACAGGTTGGACACTGGGGCTGGAGCACCCGGGACAGTGGAAGTGTCCCTGCCATGGATGGGGTGGGAGGTGGGACTGGAGGAGCTTTAAAGTCCTCCCAACCCAAACCCCTCTGGCATTCCCTGACCCTGCTCTCTTCCAGGTGTCTTGCTGGCCCAAGGACTGGCTGTTTGTCCGTGGTTCTGCTGCAGAGGGACAGCAGGACATTCATGCCACGTCTTCCAGCAGGTTCTTGGAAAGGCTCAGGTCACTTTGTGCCCTCAGTGACACAAACAGCAATGAGCTCACGAAACACTGCACATCATAAAACACCTCCTTCATCTCCTGCACAGCTCTGCTTCCCCAGCCCTGGTACTTTTTCTAAATATCTATTTAATGGCAGCTTCATTTGTTTTAATTCACTCCAATATTGCAAACCAGCAGCAGCTGAAACACCTATTTCTGCAATTAGTGCAGTCTTGCTCCTGCATGATAATCTTTTCTCCAAGCTGCTGCCAGCTCTGAGAAGTGCACTTAGAAGAGAACTGGCCCTCAGCTGACTTCAGGGTAACTGGAAGTGATGAAACCTTCAGGAGTAAATATTGGTCAAACAATACTATGTATTTTTTTTTTTTTTAGGTGGAGGGAGTAGAGTAGAATTCCAGATTTTTCCTTTTCTGCGCTGAAATTGGAGGTCTGATGCAGTATTCAGTAACAAAAAGCTGTCTGTTCATCACAGGGCTTTGTTCTGTCGCTGTGCCACAGTGACCTAATGCTTCTCTTGTGAATTTAGGAGTTGTGATCAAGTTCTTAACTGACCTCACCAAACCTTTGTGTCTTCTCCAGACTCAGAACACTGCTCGAGGAAAGCTTTTGTGTATCCTGTAGGGAAGGACAACCTTTGCAAAGAAAGGTTTTCTCTGGGTTTTGTTTTATGTTCCCAGGACAGCTCTGACACTGATATCTACTCTGAGGGTCTGATGAGTGTGGATTGATTTATTTGGGAAGCTCCCACAGTGACTTCACCCATGGAGCCAGGTCTGCTGTTCATGAGACTCCTTCCACAGGATCTAGAAAGGATTATTGGTTTTATCAACCTCAGGCAGTGCAGAGCAGCACAGAACCAGCCTGGAAGAATCCAGCTGGACATCCACAGAATTTGTGCCAGCTGAAAACCCCAGGATCCCTTCACAGAGCAGAACGTGTGGCTGTGGTGCTTCCAGAGGAAACAACGAGCTCCTGTGCCACTGCAGCATCACTCATTGCCTGGCCAGCCCTGGCACGGTGACACACCTGGTGGATTGGTCACATCCTTCTCTCCCAGTGTGGGAGCTTTGCTGGCTGAATTCAGAATTGTCACAGACACAGAAACATCAGCACCTGGTGTCAGTCCAACACCAGTGACCATTCTGGTGGTGCCACTGCCATGGAGAGGCTCTGGCACCAGGAGAGGGCACCACGAGCCCTGACTTGTGGTGTTGGGAGGTCCCCAGGACGAGGTGAGAGGTGAGATTTTGATTCTATGTTCTCAGAAGGCTGATTTATTGAATTATGATATGGTATGGTATGATTATGATATGATTATGATATGATATGAAATTATATACTAAAACTACACTAAAGAAAGAGAAAGGAGACATCAGAAGGCTAAACAAGAATGAATAATTAAAAAACCCCATGACTGACCAGATGGACTGGGATTGGTCATTCAGTCAACACAATTCACATGGAACCGATCAAAGATGCACCTGTTGGTCAGCAACCTCCAGACCACATTCCAAGCAATCAGATCAATATTGTTTGCATTTCCTTTCTGAGGCTTCTCAGCTTGTCAGGAGAAAAATCCTGAGAAGATTTTTCAGAAAAGAAGATGATTTTTCAGAAAATATCATGGTGACGCTGATTCTGTCCCAGTGTGGCCCAGGGGTGGAATTTCCTGTGCTCCAACCCTTTCCCTTCCTTCATTCCCATGCCCAGCAGCACCCCATGACCTGACTGGAAGCATTGGGGTTTTACCTGCAGCATCCTGAGCCAGTCAGACTTTCCTGCAGGCATTATGAGTGGCCAAATGCTCCTCCAGGGGCTGCCATCCCAGGCTGGCATTACCCAGAGCATTGATCAGCATTTACGAGAGGGCTGAAGAGCTCCTTGAGAGGAGGGAGCTCAGACAACCCCGCTCCTGCACAAAGGTGTGATCTCCATTAGCCGGGGAATTTGCCTTTCCTCTCTGCTCCTGTGAGGCTCTGTGAATTGCCTTGTGATGGTTTTGTTCCCTGCTTGAATCCTGCAATCTGATTTACAGCCTTTGAGCGGGCTGAGGCAAACTGTGCGGCTGAATGCAGAGGGAGGGAGCAGCGAGGATGCTGGGGAGAAGCAGAGAGGAGCTGCTCCATGCATGGACTGCAGAGAAGCTGGGTGGAAAGCCCCCAGAGAGATTCATCATCTCTTTTGCCCTTTTTGCAATCAGACACATTTTCCTGGCCTGCTCACACGAGCCCATGTGTCTGCCAGCTGCCTCCTGCAAGCTCTGAAAGAAGTCATTGAGTCTTTCTGAGAAAACTGCCTTGGCTCACGGGCTCAGAACATCAGACTGACTCCACACTGGGCTGCAGCTCCAAAAAACCACTCTGATCTGCCAAGCAAGGAGCTGGAAGCAGAGGTTTGGAGGATGCATGTTATCCCAGATAAAATAACACACTTGGAATTATTATGTTGGAATTATTATCTCCAGCCTTAGAGCGCTGAGAGTTGTTGGATTTCCTCAGGTGTCCTTCTCCAAATCACCACTGTCATCCTGGCATGGGTTTGTATCTTCAGGTCTTTGATCCTTCAGGAAATGAAGAAAATGAAATGGAGAAACACAAGGAGTGTCCTAACAAAATGTGCACCAGGGAAAATGGGGTGTAATGAGGCATCCCCTGAGGCAAAACCTCTGCCTTTCACTCAGCAGGGTGATGCTGCACATGGCCACAGGTGGGTACAGGAATTCACACCAGCAGCTTTCCTATGGATATTCCATAAGAAAATGGAATTTCCATCCATTCCTATATTCCTATTCCATCCTAGCAATGCCTCTGTGAGGGTGCTTTTGGCTCTCTGTGCTTCTTTAATCTACCTCCAAAATAACATCCTCATCTTTATTCAGCTCTGAAGCTGCACAGAGGGATTCCCTGTCTACCTGCCCTCCTTGCACATCCAGCATTCGGCATCCCTTGGACAGCCTGTTTCCATAACAACAGAGGAGGAAAAACCTGAGATTTCTCAGTGCCTGCATGCAGGGCTGGTTGGAGTGGCCTCCAGAGGGGCTCCAGGCTCCTGAACCCCCCAGAGAATTCCCTTCTCCTCCCACCTCGAGGGAAATTTCACCTCTGTGCAGGTGGGAACTGGAATGAGCAGCTCAGCCCTGACCCTCACATGGGGCTGATGCCTTTTAGCTCCATCAGTTAATTTTTACCCATTATCCTCCTGCTGTGCATCCTCTTCCCCAGGGCAATATTGACTCAATCCCCCCCTGCAGGCACCCCCTGCTCCCTGGGGACCCTGAGCTGTGTTTAAGGAGCACCAGGAGGTGTCTGGGAGCCCCAAGGACAAACCTCCCTGGCCACTGAAACCTTCTGAGTGCCAATCACAGAACAGAAAAAACCCTCTTGATTCCATAAACCACACATTTGTATCGCCAGCATTCCCCATTCCACTGCCATTGTTTGCACCAGCCCCTGCCTGATTTCTGTGTTTTTGGGTTTTGTCTCAGGAGTGAGCACACAGCCCACACAACGCTGAACTCGTGGTCATTACTGCAACAGAAATAATAATAAATGATTCTGCAAGAAAAACAAACCCTGTGCAAATTGGGCACTGAAGATGCCTCTCCAGCAGCTTTATTTTAAGGCAGTTTGGGTTTTTTTTTCCTGGTTCAGAATTGACTTGCTCACTTAATGAGCAGAGGCCTTGTTCTGATCAATGCATCCCAGTTTCACAGGCAATCACTCCTGATTTATCCCAGCACTCCAGCCATGCTCCTCCCTTACTCAGCTGTCTTTTTTTATTCATTCCAGCTTGTCTCTGCCCTTTCTGGCACCCATAACTCCAGAGGCACAAGTGAGAGCACTCACTCAGCACAGGTGAGGAGGCAGCTGCCAATTAACTCCCTGTAATTCATGGTGCTCCCCAGCCCAGAGAGAGCCCTGCAGTGGCAGCAATCCATTTATCCTCTCCTTGGGTCACACTCCAAGCCAATAACCTCATCAGGGTAAACACCCTTAAGCTTCCTTATCCCCTCCATCACACTTTAAGCCATATTTTACTTTCTCCTGCCTTTTGCATGGTGAACTTGCAGCTCCTCCATGGCCTTGCACAGCTCATCCCACCGACTCTGCAGCCACCCCAGAGAGAGTGGAACTCTCTGGAAGTCTCACTTTCCCACCTAATTACCTCATTTTCTTTGGTGGACCACAAATAGATTTTCTGGGAGGCGCATTAGTAAATTTTCCCTGTTCGTGAAGGGAAATAATGGTTAGGACAAAGATAATTATTTCTATTGAAGGATAAATACTTGCCATAAAACTTTAGGGAAAATATTGTATTTCACCTCTACTGTTGTCATGATCAGTCTGTAATGAGTTAATACATTACATATATTAGAGAAAACATAGTTCCTATCTAAAACTACTCAATTTTGAGCTACATTGGTCAATTAAAATGTTAGAAACCATCACAGGTGCCCCCAGGGGTTATCTTGGCTTTATTACAGCAGGATTTAAACCCAGCTTTGAGTGGTCTGTGACCACATCTAGGCCTGGTTTAAAGGAGGCTTTGTCAGCACTGGGCTTGTCACAGCCCTCAAAACCCTCTCTGGAGAGCCACAGCCATAAATCTGCAGCTTGCTCAGTGTTTTATATCCAAATAACATCTTTTAATGAGAAAACATGAGTCAAAACACTGAAGTGTGAGTATTTCTCACTGGGTTTTGGGTTATTTTCTTCCCCAGTGTATGAATCACTGGCAACATTCACACCTCCAACCATTGCTTTGAATATTTCAGGGATTTTTTTTTATTTGAAGACATGATTTTTAAAAAAATTTATTTTTTTATTTATTTTATTTTTTCTTTCAGCTGCTTGTGATAAACATAACTCCCTATCCCATTTTACATTTCAATGTGGAATGTTAAAAGTGTGTTTCAGGTAAGTCAATACAGGTCTTCTTTTTAAACAAAAAAATTGCTTGGAAATTGGAGTATGTTTCTAACTCTTAGAGCTTTTTAGCCAGCACTGCTAATATTTAATTGAAATTTAAATAACATTAAACAACAAATCATTCTCTGGTGAATTTCTTGTGCCATCAACACATCACCTTTGGACACGTGGTGACACTTTTTCAGGCCATGCTAAAGTGTCACCTAAGGGTGGCACAGTGGGGGAAAACAGAATAAAATAAATCCATCTGGGGTGCATTTACATCTCCAGTCTGGTGCCAGGAGAAGCTGAAACACCCCCAAATTTTGCCAACTCATTGCCTTGTTTTGAGAGCTCGGAGCCGTGCCAGGGAGCAGCGGTGACAGCAGAAATTAAATTCCAGCGTGTCCCTCTGCCCATCTGGAAACAGCAATTCAGGCTGCTTCCCATTGACCTCACAAGATTAATTGGCAGCTAATTGCCTTTATATTCTAATTTTCCACCTTAGGGCCCTGCAGTGTTTCAACTGCTGGGTCTGCAGAAAGGAATCTTCATGTGGAATTAAAACTTGTATGAGTGAAACAATTCTGATCAGAGGGACCTGCTCATTCTGAGGTCTTATTTTGTCTTTTGATCCCTGATTATTCCAGCTTTGGAGAGACAGGTTAGCTTACAAGGATTTCCTTTCTCAGTGGTTTGTGTCAGGGGTTTTTGGCTTTGCTTTTGCTGCAGCTGCATTATTTAACATCCTTCTCTTTATTTTCAGTCAGTTCAATCTCTTGGCAACAATGGTGGAGAACAAATTGATTCTCAAGAAATATTTAAGATTATATGACTGATTATTGCAAGGAGAGAAAATACAGTCTCTGAGTCCCTTATAAATTAGGAGATAATTAACAAGTAAATGCTGCAGCTGTTTAGATGAGAATGAGATGTAGCCAGGTAAAAAAGGCAGGAAAAGTCAAATTTGAAAGAGTTTTTTGTATTATTTATAATTTGAAATAGAATGGTAACTTCACCCTTCCTGCTCCCCCCACCAAGAAAACGTGTAAGGCTTTCAATGTATTTGAGATGGCACAGGGAAGCAAACTCATTTTAGCAAAGGTAAGAGAAACACCAACACTTTGAGTGTTCAGAGCTTTTCAGAGGAGTGAATATCTCTGTCTGGGAACAGCTCCTTTCAGAGGAGTTCCTTTGGTGCAGTGGGGATTGCTGTCATCCTGGGGAAATGATGCCTGGCTCGCATTCCTGCCCAGAGGTTGGGTGTTGGCATGGGGATTCCTTTCTCTGCTGCTTCTCTAAGGAGTGTGTGCGACTCCTCAGTGTGGATTATCTGCAGGGCTGTGCCATGGGCCTTGGGAAGGCTTGGTTCTGTCAACAGGCAGAGATATTTTTGGTTAAAATGTAGATTATTGGATCTGCCATTTTTCAATGGTTACCTGTGGCGGTGTTCACAGGGGTCTGAGGATGAGGGAACAGACAAGGATCTGACTCCAGGTTTCAGAAGGCTGATTTATTATTTTATGATATATATTACATTAAAACTATACTAAAAGAATAGAAGAAAAGGTTTCATCAGAAGGCTGGCTAAGAATAGAATAGCAAAGAATGATAACAAAGGTTTGTGGCTCGGCTCTCTGTCTGAGCCAGCTGACTGTGATTGGCCATTAATTAGAAACAACCACATGAGACCAATCCCAGATGCACCTGTTGCATTCCACAGCAGCAGATAACCATTGTTTACATTTTGTTCCTGAGGCCTCTCAGCTTCTCAGGAGGAAAAATCCTAAGGAAGGAATTTTTCATAAAAATATGTCTGCGACAGTTACCCATTTGTTTTACATGTGCATTTAGCAGAACGTTTTCAAAATGTCCTTTTGGTGTTTTAGTGCGTTCTACAGAGCCACTGCCAGAGAAACTCGTGTGAGCCCAGCAAAAAGGGCAGGTGGCAGAAGGACTGAGAGAGCAGATTCACCAAAGCTGAAGTCTGGGAGCTGTTAGAGATGATAGAAACACTTAGAAAAGGATCCAGGATGAATTTCCAGCTGATGGGAACTGTCAGAGGCAGATTAATTTCAAAGAGCTGGAAGTCAGCTCAGCTTGGACTTCATGGAAACTTTAAATCATTAAATAATTGTGTGCTTTAGCAGGAACTCAACACAGGTGGGTTTGACACATTTGGAGGATGGATTTGGCAGAGGTTTTTCCCTGGTTTTGCCTTCCCTCCCTGCTGGAATTACCCAGACAAGGATGCATTTGTAGGATGACACCTATCTCCTTTTGCTGTTGATTTCTGAGGGAGCAAATCACCTCCCTGAGGAATTTTGAAGCCCCCAAGCAGGACGTGGCTGCTGTAAGAGGATTTTTCCTGCTCCATCCCAGAGCTGGACAATGCAGCAGGGATAGGATGTGCAGTTTGCTTTCAGAGTTGGGAAAGTCCCAGACCCCGTTTCCTTTTGCTGACAGGACTTGGATTGATGGGTTTCTTTTGAGGTCACCTTTGTGCATCCTTGGCTCATTGCAGGCTCCTCTTGGCCTGGATCTTGTGCTGAGCTGGGATTTTGCCACTGCTGAGCATCAACCTTTGTGATCAACTGACAGGAACTTCTCATGTTCTACATCCCCAGTTCAGTCTTATTTCTCTTGCTAAAAAGTGTTTTAGAGAAAAATATCTGGTCTTGCTGTCATAATGGCCCATCACAAATGAGTTACCACCAGTAAGAAAATTTGGCTAATGCAGATTTTTTCAAAGCAAAGAGTTTAATTAATTCTCTGCTTAAAAAAAAATAAATCACAAAATACAAAAGCTATAGAGACTTTTTATACTTATTTCATATTCTCTGCTCATTCAGTTTTGGATTTTGTAGCCCTCAGAGAGATAAGGTTAAACCTGTGGCTTTGAAACCCCTCTGATTTATGTCCCACTCAGAGTGTAGGATCTCTGTAGAGATCCCATGACTTGAATTCCTTGTCCTTGCTCCATCCCATTTCATTTTCTGGATATTCTGGAAGAATCTCCTGCTTGCTCATAGCCAGCTGACCAAGGGGTTAAAGTCACTCTGCACCACCTCATTTCCTCTTAGGTTTGATCTGAAAGTTTTGGAAATATTTATCTTTTTAATTTAAAAACTGAAAAAAAAAACCCAGACTGCCTGCACAGTCTACTGAAATTATTACTATATATTAGCATTTGTTATAAATATTATTCTGAATGATTTTATATATATATATAACAAATTAATTTGGGTAATCCCCAGCACTTTAAGTCCTTACTTTCATTCTTGCAAGGATGTAATTTTTGACCCACACTCATCATCCTGCCTTAGTGACAACACTTTCTGTATTTCCTGGATGATTCTTTTTTTTAATAAAATTTCTTGGTTTCCCATAACATTAATTTATACATATACATATATATATGCATAACAGGTTGAAGGGTTTGCTTTTTTAACAGTATTTTCCCAATTATTCTATTTGATATTCCCATTACTAGGGTTTTTTTCTCATTGAATGTCTTGTCTGAAGGACACTGAAGAGGGATAAATCATTCATGCGCTCTGTTACGTGAGAATTGCCAATATTTTTAAAGAAGCTTCACATTTTTGGTCAAGCTACCACTTCCCTGCTTGCATAATAATTTTGTATAACTGCTCATAGCCTGACTGTGCAAAACAAATTGCTTTAATATTGAATTATTTGTATGCTGGTGTTTCCTGAGCCCTCTAGACTTCCAGAACTTTGTCTGTCTGGTGGAATTTAAAATCAGGCTGAGTTGTAATTGGAAAATGTGTATCATAGCTTGCAGTATTTAGAGGCAAATTGTCAGGGCTGAAATTGCTGATGCAGGTGACCTATTGAACACCCTGCGAGCCACCGGTCACATTAAATTGGTACAGGAGCACAGGCAGCACCAACTGCTTCAGCAAACACCCATCTATTGTTTTGGGGGCTTTTTTTATGTGGGTTTTAATGCAGGTCATTGTCATAAAATCTGCTCCATGGGTGTAAAAAATGGGGGAATAGAAATGGCAGCATTAGCCAAGCCCACTGTGTGTCCCTTTCCACTGCGTGTCCCTTTCCCATTTCCTCTTCTCTCATGAAAAGCAAATGAAGCCCAAAGCAATCATCCTGTCCAACTGGGGAGGGGGTGCCTGGTAATTCTGGTTTAGCTGTTTGTGTTCAGAACTGTGACTGCTGGGGTTCAAGGGTAGCTGCAGTAATTCTGTAAATGTCTGCTGTTACTGCAGTCCGAACAGGTTTGATTCTCAGCTAAAAACCTGCACAAACCGTTTCTTTACAATCCTTGCCTTTATTTTTTTGTGTGTGATTTAACAGTATAGGGGGTTTTGCAGCAGAAATTTTGTGGAATTTACGTCAGTTGACCTTGACAGGAAGAAAGAAAAAAAGAAAAATTGCCACAAAGCATTTTATTCAGCAGTTGGTGAGCAATGGGTCTCATCCCCATCACTGCAAAAACATCACTGTGCTCATGGATTGCCCAGGCACAGGCTGCACTCTCCAAATCCCACCTCCACACTGGGCAGGGATCACAGCAACTGCAGGACCTCTCTGCTGAGGGTTTGTCCAGCGAGCAGCAGCTTTTGTTGAGCAATAGGAAATCTTTATTCCTGGGCCCCTTTAATCTCTTCCACAAACGAACGAGGTCGATGCCGCTGTCCTGACGTGAGTCACGCTTCCATTTCTCTAAATATTGCAGCTTCCTCCTCCTGGGCTTTGTGCCAGCTCTTGCAGGGACCAAAGATGTGTTTTCACACAGCTGTTTTTGTGAGCTGCACTCACTTTTCCTAATAAATGTCCTCATTCCTCTGCATGGCAGAGCCCTGGACAGGGGCTGCTCTCCATCCTTCCATGGGAGGATCTGGAGGGTGCCCAGAGAAGCTGTGGCTGCCCCCGGATCCCTGGAAATGTCTAAAATCAGGTTAGACAGAGCTTGGAGCATCCTGGGATAGTGAAAATGTCCCTGCCCATGGACTGGATGAGCTCTAAGTCCCTTCCAACCCAAACCACTCTGAGATTCTATGGCAAATCAGGAATACTCTGTTGTGGCATCACTGGAGCTCAAACCATCCTTCCATAAATTCTGTAACAAAAGTGAGGCCCAGTTTTGCCCCAGCTTGGCTCAAGGGAACCTTCAATCCTGCTGTTTCTTCAGTTCTCCAGTTTCTGCTGGATGAAATGCTCTCCAGAGCTCGGTCTGTCTGTCCTGAAGCACAGTACAAACTTGTGTGGAGCTTGCTGCTCCAGCTGGGAATTAAACCTAAATCCCCATCCCAGGCTGAGCTCTCATCTCCTGCTGTGCCTGTTTTTCAAGGAAAAGAGACCACGACCTCCTTTTCTGATGGAAACATATGGAAATATGCGCTTGGCCATAGGATACACGAGTCAGCCCACTCTGTGAATTGTTTTCCATCCTGATCTTTGGCCCTGAACCTGTGGATGAGCCCCCTTGCCTAAATGATCTCTCAGATGCACTGCTACCTTCCTGCTCTTAAATGTTGTGGAGTTGTTTGGTTTTTCTGGATTTGTTTTCCACCTAGATTTGCTGCTTTCTTACAGGAGGACTGTAGGAAACCAACTGGAAAATAAGAACCAAATATTTCCCTGAATTTGAGCCTAAATCTCTTGGTGTTTGCACAGCAGACAGGCAGCTCGCTGTATTTTGGTGTCAGATTTGTTATTACAAATCAGATCAATTGTCTGGCTGCAGCAGCAAATTCCCCCCTTGTAATGCACTTAGTCAGTTGTGAAATCATGGACTCAGTGGTGGGAAAACCAGAAAATTCTCCATAACCCCTCCAAGCAATCAATTTATGCCCTCAAGCATGAGATTTGATTACCATTGTTATTATCTTAGCTAGCATAGTTACAAATGTTATTAGCAGTCGTAAAATTATCCAGCCTTAAAAAAAATCAGATTAGGAGAAAAAAAAAAATAAAATCCCAACATTTCACTCCAGGTTCTTCAAAGCCTGAATTCCTGGGATTGCTTTGAACTGTGCAAAGTGGTAGTTCCTTTAATTCTCTTTAAATTTGCTGTCCTTTGACCACGTGAATTTCTCCTGGACTCTCATTAGGAAGGGATGGATGAGAATTTTCTGGCATGTCTGGAGTTTCTCTCTGGTCAGAACTCATCCAACTTTCAGCATTTCAAAGCTGAGTGTTGATGAGGTGTGTTTACAATCAGATCTGTGTTTAATAAACCATTAGCAGGATGTGCATCATCCTCTTTCTCATCTGAGTTTTTCCTTTAATGGTCCAAATCTTTTCCTATGAATTCACTCTCCCAAAGCAGCTCAGTGCTTCTCAAGCTGCATCTCAGCTGGTATAACTTAAATACTTTAAAAATCCAAAAGTTAAGGAAAATACTGCAAAATCATGAAGCAGGGCATAATTTCAAAATTTACATGGCATTATATCAATTATTTTAGCCACTTAATTTGTCCAGGACCAAACCAGATTCCAGAAGCTTATTCTATTTTATTTTTTTTTGGTCCATATCAAATTGTGGTTCTTGATATTCAAATACATTCCCCTTTTTTGCATATCTACCTATTCAGAAAATTACAGCATCTTTATTAACGAGCTCTGCTGATGGGATATGTGCTGGCAATTGCAAGCAAATTAATTTCCTCCACAGAAAACCTGGCCAATCTGTTCTTTTGTCCTGAGTATTTCATGTGTCTTAAATGACATTTAGTGTAGGATTGGGAATCTTCTGAGCCTGCCACCAGACTCTGGAGCTGGGTTTGGGATGGTGGGTGTGTCTTGAGGGAGAACACTCAGGAATCAGGTAACAAGTTACATTTGGGATTGGCAGAACGCACCTGCTGTTCCTCCTGACTCCTTCACACAATGCCTGAGGTAAATATTCTGAGGGGCTTCTCTCACACTTGGTTTCAGACAATATTATTTATTTAATGTGCGTTTTTAAATATGTGATCCGTACCAGCCTAGAGAGAATTAATTTTTTCCAGTGTTTCCAGCAGTGTTGCTGTCTCATTCTCACATCAAGCAGAGGGTCTGATGAAAAGGCCCCTTGATTTTCAGCAGGAAATCCCAAAATAAAGAGCAGTTTTGTGAGACGCAGAGAGGACCACACTGAGCTTCTCTGTCTTTATTTTTGTTTGGTGCAGACTTAAGTGCCACGACATTTGCCCCATTTCATAGCCCAGTGAGATGTGAGGCACGATTGATTTTGTCTATTTACACTTTACTTGAGGCAAACCCTATCCTCAAATAGATTTAGCTAGTGCCATGTTATTATTACTATTAACAGGAGCACATTTTATTTTATTTTGCAACTGTGGAGCAGCTCTGGGGATGCGGCTGCACTTGGGCTTTGCCATCAACTGGCTTGCTAGTAGAAGACAAATTTTGTGCATGATTCTGTGAAGAATTAAAACAGTTTAATGCTTTCCATATTATGGCCTCAAACCTGAACATGGGAGAATCCCATTGACAGGGAGGATCTAAAATCTGTTCCAGCCAAGCAGGGAAATGAAGGGTGGCTGCATTCTGCAAGCCCAGCTCCCCTCCCTGTGTGGCACAGGGATGCGGGGATGGGCAGCTGGAAGCTGATTTTGGCAGCAGCCTCTGCAGGTCATGGAATTGGTGCCTCTCTTCTTTCTGCTGCAAAAATCAGCCTGGAAACTCCTGGGGCTGCTGAGGAATCCCGGGTGGGGCTCAGCACTGCCTGGGCAGGGGGATGTTGATGTTGTGTTCAGACTCAGGTGTTTGTTATTTTTTATCTATGTTACAGTCTTACAATCTACAAAATGGCCCTGTATCTATCTCTACAAGGTCTTTTAAGAAAAAAACTGTCCAATTAAGAAATGACATCCAAATTATTTTTGCTTTTAACTCAATAACTAATCACCCATGTCTCACAATGTGGACAGTTACAAGATACCAGCCAAACCCATGGAGAAGAAGGTGAAGAAAAAGGATCAGCCACCCTAAAACCTCCATCTTAGCTCTCTATATATTGCTATACTATAGCAATATAACCTATACTTCCCAATATTCAAACTTTCACACCCTACATTAAACTCTTCTTGATTAGGCCTAGTGGCTGTACTTTAAAACCTTAAACTTTAAGTTTTCTACCATGTGATATTACACACTTCTATTCAAATTCCACACCCACAATCCCAGATTTATCAATTTTGGAAACCCTCCCCATGGCCTCAGGTCAAATGTAGTGTTCTCCTGAGGTTCAGTGCCTTTCAACACAGAAAATTTAAAATTCTCATCATCCAGGGTTCCAACAGGGTGAGTGAGAGTCCCTGGTTTTACTTTTCATGCTCCTGGCAATGGCAGCAGGGGCAATGCCAGCTCTCCCTGGCTCTCCCAGCTCTCTTATCTCTGCTCCCAGACAAGCAGCTCCCACCCTTGGCACTTCCAGTTACTGCCAAGGCTGCAGTGAATCTCCAGACCTCTGGATTGGAGTGAATCTCTGCTGGCTCAAATGGCTTTTCAATCCATGGGCAGCTCCCAGACATTCCTCTGGAGCTGCCTCCTTGTCCTTTATTTCCTGAGTTTCCCCTCACAGGGCACAGGTCTGTTGCTTGGCTGTTGGTTGCTTTGGAAAGCAATGTGCTGTAAATATAACATTTCACTGTCTTTGGATGGAACAGTGACTCAATTCAGGGTCTGGCATGGAGGGAAGGATCCCAAGGGAGGATTCCCAGTCCTCTGGTGTGCCCTGGGCTGGGTGTTTGCCACACAGAAATCTGCCCAACTTCAGAGCTTCCTCAGCACCTTCCATGCTCTGCTCCATGCATTTATATTGGTGCCAGCTCACTCATGCATAGGTGAATATAAAAATTCTATCTATTAATTGCCTGACTTTGCATGACTCCAAACTTACCATTGCCTGAACTGTTTTGCATTTACTTAACAAATACATTAAACTATTCTGCCCTTTTCCCTTCTACTTTTCAGATATTTTTTCTTTTACTGACATCTTTATAACGCCTTCCCTTAAATTTAATTATTTACTCCTCATCCAAAAGGCAAGCTCACCTACTTAAATCTGCAGGAGATAAACATCACCAGTTGGCCAGTACATCCACACAAATTCCAATTGCCACTGCCCCAAAAATCTTTAACCCAAATGCTAATAATCCCCGGGAGTGCCGCTGTGCTTCGGTAGGGTGGGTTTATGGTTTAATGTCCGTGAATGTTACTCTGTGATTATTGTTCATTGCATTAGGCAAGGCTCAGAGAAAAGAGGAGCACCCAAAGGTCAAGAAACGTCTGAGGAGTCCGAGCCCTCCTGAAAATGATTCTGTCTGACCTTCCCCACCTCTGGGACGGGGTGCTTAAGACAATGACTGGCAGGTTTGTGACGACTGTCTTTACCAATCGCTTAAATATTTAGCGCGTTCCACGCAGGGCTCGGGGCATGAAGCGCCCAGGCAGAGTCCGGGAGCTCAATCGCACACGTGAACCTGAGCTGGGTCTGGGGTCATGTACAGCACACGGGGGGGCGTTTTTATATTTGCCAAAATAAAAACCAGACAAACCGAGGAAAAGAGGGTTTTCCGAGGTTTGCTGTTGGGATGATGGGGTACATGAGGGTTTAGTAGGGGTAAGGGAGGAAGGGCTAAACCCAGTTGCGGTTTTCTTAATCTCCATCCTTTCCTCTGAAAAGCAGCGACAATTCCGCACCCCAGAGAGGGGTGAGAGCAGGCGGGGACCGTCCCTTCCCCGGCAGCGCCTCGCTCTCCTCGCCTGGGTTTCGGCGGAGCCGCCGCCGCCGGAGCGAGAGCATCCGAGCATCGCGGGTCCCCTCGGTTCGGCCGCTCCGTTCTGCTCCTCCCGGCCCGGTTCTGGGCTGCCCGGCCCTGGGGGCACCTGCCCGGCTGCGGGACGGCCCCCCCGGGCTGGGGGCGGGCAGGGGCTCCCCTCGTTCCATCCTCTCCTCCCTCCCTGCATCCGCAGGTGCCGCCCGGAGCAGCGGAGGTGCCGCCGGCTCCGGCCGAGGGGTTCGGATCGGGCAGGTGGGACCCGGAGCGGGGCCGGGGCCGGGCGGGGGTGGCCGTGGGGAGCGCGGGGCTCGTTGCCATGGCTGCCCGCAAGCTCCGCCGGAGGAGATAGCGATGCCAGTCACGGAGGGACCCTCTCCCTCCTCGTGGGTGTGGAGCGGGGCTGGCTTTGGGGTGGTTGCGTTGGGTTTTTCCGCTCCCCCTCCTTCCCTCCCCACCTACCTCCCCCTTTTTTTTTTTTTTTTTTTTTTTTTTCCTTTTCGGGGTGGAGCGATTAATCCGGAGCGCCGGGACGGGGCTGCGGAGCCGCCGCCGCCACCGGGACCCCTCGGCCCGCCCGGGCTCAAGGTACGGCGGGGCAGCGGGGAGGGCTCGGGGGTGTCCGGCCTCGGGGCCGCCCTGCCCGGCTCCCAAAGCGCTCTTTAATTATTATTATCGCTCTGGTTTGAAAACTGCTTTTCCTGCTGCCGGCACCGCACCTGGTCCCGGAGCGATGGGGAGCGGAGCCGGGCTCGGGGCGAGCGGGGGGTTCTGGAGAGCCGGTCCGGCCCCTTCTCCCCGCACTGGGGTCCCCGGGCGGAGGAGCCGCTGCCCGCGGGAAGTTTTGGGGGCGTGGAGCCCTGCGGGGCCGGGGGACAGAGCCACGGACCAGGGGACAGAAGCCAAGGGGACAGACCCGGACCGGGGACAGAGCCAAGAAGGGACAGCCGGAGCCGGGGACAGAGCCAGGGGACAGCGCGGAGGCGCCGGGGGACAGAGCCATAGACCAAGGGACAGAACCACGGACCAGGGGACAGAGCCAGGGGACAGCACAGAGGGTCCAGGGGACAGAGCCATGGTCCGTGGGCTCGGCTGGGGGTTGCTGGCTCAGTCCCGTGCTGCTTTAGGCGGGCTCAAGTTTGCCATTCTGATGTCCTGCGTCTTGGCGAGCACTTGTTTCAGCTTCCCAAATGGTTTCAGAGGGGATTTGCGGTGGTTTCGCTGCAGTTCCTCAGTCATTCCCGAGGTGCCCAGGTTGATGGTGTTTTTCCCTGGGAAGCGGTGTAATTCCCCGTGTAGCGCTGCGGGAACGGCTGGGCTCGGTGGCTGGGCTGTGTGTGTGTTATCGATTGCTGTTGCACGATCAGAGAGCATCGGCGAGCTTGGCAACGCAGCCCAGGGAGATTCTGTGCTCCTGTAGTCAGACACGGCAAATGAACGTGGGCTTTGCATCTGCCGCTTCCATCCTCAGGGATGCTTGGCTTCCTTTGGGGTAGGATGGAGCTGAGCTCTGTTTTGTTGGATTAGGTGTTCAGCACTACCTGGGAATACCTTTGCTTGAAATGTGGGTTTGGAATATTTCACCAGAGTGGTGACAGGTGGCATTTCTGTGTCATTGCCAAGGGTTTGGTGTGACTGAGTTCATAAGTGCTGTGTAGCTCTCCCAAATCCCATTCCACGAGCAATAAATAATAAATGTTGTGACTTTAGATCCAGGTCTGAGGAAAGGAGAGGAGGTAAAAAGCTGTACTTTAAATAAATATGTATTTTTTAGCCATTTATTAACGTGAAATGTTACCTCGTTGGAGCTGTGCTTGCCATCCTCTGGCCATTGCTTCCCACGTGCCTCTGCTTATCTTCTGATAAGAGATACCAGAGTGCACAACTCCTGCTGTGTTAACACTTCTCCCTGCCTTAAAACTAATAAATTTTCATTGTGTTTCTGAAAAACCCAAGCCAAATAAAGCCCTCTCTCTCTCAATGGGTCATTAAAAATTAATCAAAAATTAGGAAATTCTGGTTCAGAGTTTCTGGTGCTCATTTAGGCTGAGCATCTGCTGCCAGTGGAGTCTGGCTTGCAGAGGAACTGCAAGTCCAGATCATGTGACATTAAAACAAGATGCACGGGATAGGACACTGAGATTTGCAGGAGGTAATTTCTTTAGAAATACTGCCCAGTGTATATGAAATTATCATTAAATATCTTCAGTAAAAAAACACCTGCCAGCAATCAAGGAGTTGAAATGTTGCCATATGCAGCACACAGCTTGGAAACCAATTTGTTTTTAAACTCTTCCTGTTTATTATAGTTTTTTATCAAAATAGGGATGGGATGAATCTTGAATATAAGGCTGAAATAAAGAGACTTTATTATTTGTACATAATAAATGTATATTGCTTCAGCAATATACATTTAACTCAGTGAGTGCAACTATTGTGGGCATTTAGCATGAGTTACTTCAGTAATTAAACTTCATGCATGAAAGTATAACAGCCCACTTCTTCACCCCAAGAAAGCCAACAGATAAGCCTTATTTAAATGAAAGATTGCATTATTCACAGCTTGCATGTGTACCTCGAGTGCCTTGGACTGGGGCCACCTTGTTTGCCAGTAAAAATTCACTTCATCACTTCTGTTTGGGAGGGGAAAATGGAACAAAAAGGAATTTATTCTTTACACGAAACGATGCTGGGGACAGTTGCTCCTGTGATCAGAAAGGATCTGCTCCTTTCCCCAGTGGGAGAGGACACGGACTACTTTAAACACTACTAATTAGATCAGTTTATCTTGCACGCATTACAATGCTGTAGTTAGTTAATTATAGCTTTTCCCATTAGCAGTACGTTCAGAATAATGGATTAACATATCACACAGATCAAAAGAACATCTACAAAGTTTATCTTGGAGGAAAGAAAGTGTTACTGTGTGTCAGGAAGTCCCCCTGGCTTTCCCAAGGCACAGATTTTGTTGGAATTCCTGAGCTGGTGCTTCAGAGCCCTGTGAATGACTTGAATTGATCACAAACAAGTGACACTGGAGCTCTTGGTTGCTTAGCAACCCACCAAGATGCCACAATTTCTTTTGGTATATTTGTCCAGTAAAGTAGAAATTCAGTTTTGTTACAGATCATGGGTTCTTTGCTAGCACAAAGCCCACCCTAGAACAACCCTAAATTGTGGAGAATGAAAATGGATGTCCCTGAGGACAGGGTGTGGGAGCAGCAGGGGAATGAAAACAGAGCAGGAATCTTGTACCATATTCTGGTGGTGATGTGCTCAGTGTTTTATAATAAGTTTCAATTGTCCTTTCTTGGTTAGACTCCTAAAAACCCCAAATCATTAGTGGGACGAGTTCTATCAAAGAAATTCATCCACCTGATGCTGTTTGAATGTGCTGTCATGAGCTGTGAGATCCTGCAAGGTCTGTGGGGTTCCCCTGAGCTCCACTTTGAAATGAAACCTGGAATGTGTGCTTTGATTGGGCCTGAATTATCCCATTGCCCACAGGGCTGGGGAGCTCTGCTGGCTTCTCCTCACAGCAAACCCTGGGTCCTTAGCAGATCTTGTTGGGTAAGGGAATAACTCAAAGAGCAGAAGGAAGATCGATGTTATCGTGATTATCTACCTGGAGTACCAACATGGGCTTCAATGAATTCTAATTTGGTCAGAGGGTTCTTTTTTGTTCCCCCTGGTGTGCTGCACCTTGGGAGGGAATCCTGCATCACCCCATGCCCACTCTCTGTGCTTCTCTTGGGGCTCCAGGGCCAGGGAACCCCCAGGGTGAGTTTGGATAATTCAGGAGCCAGGATAATTCAGGAGCTCCCTCTGTGCACTGCAGCTGCCAATGGCTTTTCATCCTGAGCTGGAGCAAAGCTCTGCAGTGTGGGTGGGTGCACCTGGGGCTCCCAGCACCCTTTTGCTCTGCTTATCTCCGCCCTTCTGAGCTCTGCTCATTCAGACAAACCCTCATCCTGCTCAAAGTGTGCCTAGGAAAAGGCTGCTGGGGCTGGGAGAGCTGCAGGGTGTCATGGCATTCACTCTGATTAAATAGCAGGGAAGATTTCTTCCCTCTGAATGGGAAAAAGGAACCCAGGTACTTCTCTTTGCAGAACTTGACTATTGAATATTTTATTGTGTGTAGGACTAGAGGGGGGTTGTGGCAGTGCCCACAGGAACTGCTGAGACCACACTGAACCAAATCCCAGCTCATGGTCACTGTTCCTAGGCTAAGATTATTGTAGTTCATAATCTTGTAACTAATTGCCCTTCTAGGCTCAAACAGAGCTTAGGTGAAGATCTGTGAGCTTGGCTGCCTTTGCTGTGGGTTGTTTTTCCCCCTGTTGTTTCTGCGTACCAAAGTCAGTGCTCAAAACTCAAGGTTGTTGTATTTAGCATCTTTTTTTTCCCCTTAGCTACTCTCTTCTGTTTTATTCATTGACCTGTGTAAGTGCATTTGCATTCCCAGATGCTGATTAGTGATTGTAATAAACAGATGAAGGTGCTTGGTGATATTTGGTGCCTCAGGTTTCTCCTCCCAGCGTGTCCAGGCGCCCTGCATGAAGCACACAGTGAGGGATGCCTGGGCTGATGTTATTTTCTGGGGTTTCAGCACTCCCTAGCAGATGTTCCCTTCTTCCCTCATTGCACCTGGACGTGTGAAGATCAAAAAAAAAAAAAAAAAAAACGCAGATGGAGAACAGTTTATCATTAAAAGTAGTGATTATTGTTACAGCTTAACTAGCTTGTGGTTTTCAGTGTGATTTCCAAGTGCAGATCCTGTTCCTTGTAAGAAGGACACAAAGTGTAGCTCCAAACAAGGCAAGCAGTGAGAGCATGAGGCTGCAGTCCCTAAGAACTCTAAATATTGCAGTGAGCCAAAGCCCTCTGACCTCCCATTACAGCTTAGCTCGGTGATTTTGGTACTTTCAGAAATCTCATTTCAAGCTTCTCTGTTTTTTGGGAGGCCCATGGGATGACTCTGCAAGGTTTGAGTCACTGTTCAGAACAGCATCCTGGCTGGAATGAATGGGAAAGGCAGAAATCCACTCAGAGGAGTAGGAAAACAACAAAAAGAGAAAAAAATGAAGGATTGGACCCATGCACCTTTCAGTGTGTGTCTGCTTTGGTGACTTTTGGAGTGTGACACAAGCAATTCCCTGTCAGCCTTCCCTGCTGGCTGACACTGAAGAGGTGCCTTTGAATGCTGCCTGCTGTGCTTGTGTGGCACTTGAAAGGAGAGAGGGCTGCCTTTAAGGAGAGTCTTCCCACAGCTTTAAAGGAGATTTGAAAAATGCAGCTCTCCGTCCTGTCACGTGCTGCTCCGGCATTAAACCCAACGCAAACCTGGAACAATGTCTCAGGAAAAAATGCCTGGTGCCAGTGTGCACCCCCAGTGCTTCCAATAAAATCAGTGCTGATGATGAAAGATTGCTCTGCTGATAGGGAAAGGGGAATTATTATTATTGGGGAGCAGATTTTTTTCTCTGTTAGAAACCCCCAACAATTCTTTCAGCTAAAGGAGTGATTAACTCAATGGGGTTTTTTTAACACATGCATTTTTACAGAATGCACCATTATTTTGGCAGTTTGCTGAAATCAGAGAATGGTTAATAAGAAGAGATTGTAGGTTTGGAAGCAGCCACATGTTTTTCCCAAGGCTGATGTTGTAGGTCTGTCTGTCCATCACTAAAATCTTTCCCTCTGGGCAGTTTGTGTTGGTTGATCCAGGTCTGTACACTTGCATCCATGGTTGTTTGTCTAATTTTGTTGATTTTATTTCTTTGTAAGCAAAATACTCCAAACCACAATATGTTTGCTGAGTTCAGTGAACTTATTACCTAAAATTTGGGTTATTGCTCAAGTGCCCTACTGAATAAGGGCCCAATGTTTTATTTTTCACTTTCATATCGCTCTACCAATGACTTTGTTCCAGTGAAACTTTATTGAGAGGATAGATTTTAGAGGATTTCTGTTGTAAGTCAGAGGAGGTCCTGTCTGATTTTTTTATTACTCAGTTTTACAGGAATAAGCTGTATTCAGTTTTGCTTTGAGTTCTGCCAAGGCATTGGTCAAACTGCAGTGATATTGGTCATTACCATCCCCATTCCTTTGAGATAAATGTTCCTTTTGTTGCATCTGGCCAGAGGAAAATGGCACAGAACTGAACTACTGCTATCTGCCAGTTCCAGTGGCAGGTTTTATTTAACATATTTTTAGGATGATCCATGGTGACTTCCAGGCTGGACATTGCCCAGGCGCCGCTGAAATGGATGCTCAAACTCCCAGTGACCTCAGCAGAGTCAGCTTTTTGTCCCAGGAGTGATGAAAATCTCATTTACAGCCTAAGCAGTTTGAGGAGGAGGTGCAATGGCTCAGGCCCTTGACTGATACAAATGAGGCTGCTTCAGCTGAGGGTGATTGAGTTTCCCTGGCTGGAGCCATGTGGGATTTTGGAGACTCCTCCATCCCCGTGGGCTCTGCAGGCAGCAGAGCTGGGAGCTCTGTGACTCCTCTCAAGTGTCCCCTGGTTTGGCTGGGAACAAATACCCAGCAAACAGCCCTGAGTATTCCCGATTTCTGAGCCACACAAATGCCAGCAGTGGCGTGTAGGGTGAGGAGGAGCAGTGATTAAAGGGCTGTCCCAGCTGTGCAGAGCTAAGCCGTACCTGCTCCATTAAACTGACAGGGTTAGCACTGAAATCCACAGGAATTGCTCAGGGTTTACCACCTGCATGACAAATGCACCTTGCTGTTATTGGCTGCGTGGGGCTGGACTCACCTAAATCTGGGATTTTGATGATCTCTGCTGAGCCTGTGGAATTGCAGCCTCCCTGCTGTCTGTGTGTGTGTGCAGAGCTCAGCCCAGGGCTCTGCTCACCCTGATTTTTGGCTAATTCCTGTCCAGACAGTGCTTACCTGCTGGGAGAGGCTCGGGCTTGCCTCTCCAGCTCTGCATTACATCCCAGGGAATTGCTGAAAATGGAGCTGTTTGAGGGGGATTACAGAACAAAGCTTTGCTAAAGGTGAAGTGCAGTCACTGTGGTGGCACCAGATAGTAATCACAGAGGGACAGGGTGCCTTGGGGTGGAAGGGACATTAAAACTCATCTCATCCCACCCCCTTGCCATGGCAAGGACACTTTCCACTATCCCAGGTTGCTCCAAGCCCTGTCCAGGCTGGCTTTGGGCATTTCCAGGGATGTGGCAGCCACAGCTGCTCTGGGCACCTGTGCCAGGGCATCACCACCCTCCCAGGGAGGAATTCCTTCCCAAAATCCCATTCAAACCTGCTGTTTCTGTTTGAATCCATTCCCTCTTGTTCTGTCACTACATGCCCTTGTAAGTAGTCCCTCTATCTTTTTTGTAATAATAATTTGGTGATGCAGATTCCCTAAAGAAAAGGGAATTTCTGCCATCTCCTTCCCCGTGAGCAGGATGCTGCCTTTTGGATCACTGTACCTCATTATCCTGCCAGAGCTGCACATTTTCCCTGTCAGCCATTCCCCCTGTCAGACATCCCTGTGCAGTGAAACCTCACAGAATTCCAGCTGCATAGCAAGAGGAAAATTTCATCTCTGGTGCATTAAATTATGCCTCAGTGTTCATTAATGAAAAAACAACCATGAAAACCACAACAGGCAACAAACCTGGAGGGTTATTCACAATCTTATCATGTGTACCACAAAAAAAAAAAAAAAATTGGAATAATCTTTGCATTCAGCAGATAAGCAGTATTCTCCCTACAAACCTATTCCACTGTGATCCTCCAAAATGTATGCTGAGCTGGTCTGTGCACAAAGCTCCCTGAAATGGGTGGTCGGACCAAATTTTTTATCCCTGGCTAGGATATAGTCAGGAATGTTGTGTATTTTCCCTGCTAATTACATAATGCACTCACTGAAAAGAATAATGTATGCAAAGTTTGGATGCTCAGGCAATGACAACCCATTTAACCATTTATAGCTTTATGTATTTTATAATCCCTGAACCCAAATGTCCCCGGAGAGGGAACGTGCCCTTAAAAATTTTAAGCCTTTAAATTAAGTGAATTTAAATGTGCTCATTTGCATATTTTCCCTTTCTTTGTTCTGCCTGAATGAGATATTGCTGCAGTAATTGAACTGTAATTTCAGGGCAGGTAAATGATGTCAGACAGGCGAGGCTGCGGGCGCTGCCGGAGCCGCTAATCCGCGATTTGCAGCACACCTTGGAGAGGGGAGCCTGTCCAGGCCACTCAGCATCACCCAGCCAGGGGCTGCCTCTGAAATTCAATCAGTTCCTGATCCTAAATGTGCTCCTGGGGGCAGGGGATTCCTGGGAAACAAACTTCTCACTGATGTCATACAGAATTCCGAAGGGGTTTGGGGTAGAAGGGACCTTAAAGATCTTGTTATTGTAGCTAAACCATGTCCAATCTCTCCTTGGGCATTCTCAGGGATGGAGCAGCCACAGCTTCTCTGTGCCAGGGCCTCCCCAACCTCACAGGGAACAATTTCTTCCTGATAATCTCACCTAAATTTCCTCTCTTTTCAGTTTGAACCCATTACTCCTTCAATTTGAATCCTATCACACCTGTTTTGGATGAAATACATAGATGGGTCAAAGCTGAATTCTCCTATAAGTAAAATTCCACAAAAATTTATAAAATTTACAAATTTTTGCTAAAAAAGAGCACCGAGGCTTCTGAAAGTTTTCCTGAGCAGGCTCTGGTGCTGGCTTTTTGGTGTGTGTTGTTCTCAGCCCATGGAATTGGCATCTCCGTACCTGTGGGACAGCTGAACTGGGATGGGTGGGAGGGAGAGGTGACACTGTCAATATCTGTTGGGAGAAGACTTGGTTATGGTTTTTGGGAAAAGCTGGGTCATACAATGTTGGCAAAGTGGTTTTGGCTCCATTATCCTGTGTGCCTTCTGCAGGAATGCAGGAGAAGCCCATGAGCAAAGGGGGAAAGCAGAAGAGGGCAGAGATGACTGTCTGGGGAGCTTGGCACCAATCCCAGAAAAATAATGGAAAAGTTGATAGAGGATTGAATTAAAATAAAGAATAGAGATAATTTAGGCCTCTCTGGAAAGGGAGGAGTTACAGGTTTGATGAATGAGGATAAGTGAGGTTTGTGTCAGGGTTTCCTGCTGTTGGATGTGGTGTGCTGTGACACCTCAGTTAAACCAAACAATCCCAGCAAAGCTGGTGTGTGGAACTGGCAGCAATCTTGTTTCACAGAATCATGGAATGGTTTGGGTTGGAAAGGACCTTAAATCCCATCCAGTGTTCCATGGCAGGGACGCCTCCCACTGTCCCAGGGTGCTCCAGCCCCAGTGTCCAACCTGGCCTTGGACACTTGAGGGATCCAAGGGCAGCTCATCAGGCTGAAGGACAAATAGGATCCTTTCACACAGGGATTTTATCTGAATCCACAAGAGTGCTGGAAAGCCGGGGTCAGCTGTGGTGTCAACAGCTGAAAGAAAGGGTTTACAAACCTGGAGAGTCGAGGAAATAACCACAATATTGATTTGAAGAGTGGAGGAAATTCCCTGCAGTGAGAGATTTAGAGCTCAATCTGCTTAGCTCATCAAAAAGAGGATTGAGAGGGGACTTGATTACAGGGACAAGTATTTTCATGGGGAAAGCATATCCAGCTTTTTAATCAAGAAGAGAAAAGAAAAATCAGATCCAATAGCTGCAAGCTGGAGCCAGACAATTTTAAATTAGACATTAAAGACTTTTTTTTGTTGTGTTTTATCTGTGATTAACCACTGTAATGAACTGTGATGTGTTCAGATGGAGACTGGATACCTCGTGTGACAATCAAACATGAGTTGCTGGATATGTTTTGTGCTGTACAGAAAGGTGCAAAGGCCTTAAAATGTGTGAGCATTCAAAGGGCAGTCAAGGAAGAAGAAAGAAAAGGGATATGGGAAGCACAAAAAGGAGGAACAGAAGCACTGAAAGGACAAAGAAAGGAGTTTCAGAGCTTCTGTTTCGGAGTATTGCGGCATATGTGTGAGCAAAGTGAGTTTTGGCATTGGGAGCACCTTGGGTGTTGGCAGAGCTGGAGTCATCTGTCTCCCAGTCAAAACAGCAATTTTGGATTCTGGGCTTTGTTAATGATGATAAAGAAACCTCCTCTTTGTGGTCTGGGCTTTTGGCAGTGCTGGGGGAGAGGATGGAGCTGCCAAGAGCAGGGATGGACGCGAGGGTGGGGTCCCACCAAGGCTGTGCCACCCTCCCCTGGAGCAAAGGGCACGTCCTGTGTCCCTGGGCACTGGTGGGATGTCCCCATTCCATCACTGAGGTGTCACTGGGGTGTCCTGAGTGCCCCCACTTTGCTGCCATCAGTGTCACACACACAAGAGTTAAAGGAGATTAAGAACTTTATATTTCTGCCATTGGACCAAATTTTCGGGATGATGCCTTGAGAGGCTCCCTGGAACAGAGTTAAAGGAATAAAGTAGGGATTTATTAAAATAAATAGGTGTAAATAGATAATTTATTTATTAAAATAATAGGATTTATTAAAATAAATAAATGAAGGTGTGTCCTTCAAAGGACACACCTTTGGGCAGTACAGGGGCCCAGCCATGGCTCCACCCAAGGTGGATCAGGGTCGCAGGTTCTCACACTTTTATCAGTTTTGGTCCATTTCCATTTTGGTGTCAATTGTCCAATTCCAGCTCCAGGTGATGCAGTCCCACCCTCCCAGTTTGCTCCCCTCCATTCCCTGTTTGCACTTTTTGGTTCTGGGCTGGAAAAGGATTGTTCTGTGGGACTGAGCTGTGAGGAGAACTGCTGACACTTCATATGGAGTTCAGAAATACATACTAACACAGTACAGAATCTGGAAAATATGAAAGCTGAAACTTAAGGCACCAAGGAAATCCCACAGGGAAACCTCAGTGGTCTCAGGATTTTTGATGTGTTCTCTTTGTCCGTCTGTCCTCTGAAGTTGTTTCACCAGAGCAGCGATTGAGACTTCTTTTTTCCAAGAAACATACCTCTATTACAACTCCATTACTCTATTAATAATGAGATAATCATTAATTTACACCCAATATTGTGTATTTTCTGTGGGGCAGTGCAGTCATGCTCCAGGTGACTTTGTTGCTGTTTTTTATTGCCTGTGGATCTTCAGCTATAAGGGAAGTGAAACAGATGCCTAAACACTGTCAGTGATTTTGCTATCATGGGAGCTCTTTAGCCGGGACTGGAAATCCCTTTTCCAGAAAAATTTCCAAAACTCTTCCTTACCTGCAAGCAGAGAATATTGTGTCATGGTTATGTGGAGGGAAATCACTCACACAATGCTGGATTTTTACAGCTCCATCCCAAAGGTGTTTCCTGTGCTTAGCAACATTCCCTGCATTGTTTTTGGACTGGAAGAGAGTCACTGTTTCAGGATCTTTTCAGTGGAAATAGGTACAGGTTTTCTTTGGACTATTTAACAAAACCATCAACTCTTTGGGATAATTAGAGCTCCAATTAGCTGCAGCTCTGTTTCTGCCTTGGACATTTTGCACTGAGTACCAGAGTGTGGAATTGGGCTGGTTCTGGCCATATTCTGCTTGGAACTAGGAAAGCTGCTAAATGGGAATAAACTGATTTATTGGGGGAGAAAAACCTGCAAAGCAAAGGATGAAAGGATGTGTGTCCTACCTGTAAGAACTGGCTGAGTGGGCAGCAATTATTCCCAAATCCTGCTGCAGTGTATCCACCTTGATGATCATTTTCTTTCTCAGTGGACATCCCAATAATTGTCTTTGCCCCACGATCCCCTGGAAGCTGCTCTCAAATCAGAGCAGCCCTTCAGCATTTAACTCCTGCCATTGTGACATCCATTAGGAATGCAGAGAGGTAGGAATTACCCTATTCAATCCGATTAAAGATCCAATTAACTTGGAATCCTCTCCCTGTTAGTAACCAATACCACATGACTCAACACCCTGGGAAAAGCCCCAAACCTTCCTCTCTCCTCCCCTGAACCCTCATCACAATTAAGGGGCAAATTGTCTCTTTAATATTATTTTAATTTAATTTAATTTTATTTATTTTATTTTATTTTTATTTAATTTTATTTTTTTATTTTTTAATTTTTATTTTTATGTTATATTTTATTTTTTTACTTTTTATTATTTTATTTTATTTTATTTATTATTTTATTTCATTTTCCCTTCTTCCCAAGCACTTCCAGCTTCACTTCCATCCTGAAACATGAGATCAATAGCCCTTATAAATTCTTCTCCTGCCTTGGGAAAGTATCATCATTAGCACTTGAAATACCTAATCATTCTCCTAATCATCCTGCCCTTTGTATCAATAACTTTTCCTGTGTCAGACAGGTCACAAAGGTAATTATGGTGATTTTCTCTCTTGTTTTAAACGTGCTGTGTCTTAATTCCAGTGTGATCATTGGGGTGGCTCCTTGACCTTGTCTCACCTGTTTTCATAAATACTTGTGTCTGTCATGTCCATTCCTTGAAACACTTCATCTGTGCATGAAATCCTGGGGATTCTTCTCATTCCTTTCTTAAAGGGACTTTTAATATTTTCCTTTCTTTTTTTATTTAGTCCTTTTTACATCTCTGATTTTTGAGTGCAGTTCTGCTTTGTGTCCAAGGCAAAAATAAATCAGCGCACCTGAATTGCTAATAATTATTATTAATAATTCTTGTAGCCCTTTCTAAGGCATTCTGTACAGAATCCTCATCTCAGTTGCATCTTGAGCACCTTGGGCTGCTGAGCAGATGCTTCCAATTGAAGTGATTTTTATTCATTTTTGCGGAAAGCAGAGAATCCAATTGAATCCCTCTCCTCCTGAAGGCCAGGGGCTATTTGGGGAATTTAACTTCAGTTACATCAAATGAAACAAATCCATTCTGACCCTTGAGGAAGCCTCATGCTTTAGATCATAGGTTGCTTCTAAATATAGGGATGGGAAATTAATGTCTCCCTGGATGGATGATCCTGTAACTGTCTCCTGCAAGGGTTTTCACTGTTTGCTTTGAACTGAGTGGCTTGGTCATTTCTGAGCAGGCTGAAATTTGAGTGGATAAAGTGTTTATAAAATATTTATTTATGAATATATATATTTATGGTTATATATTTATGTTTTTATATATGTGGAATACATATATTTGGATGTGGAATATATAAATGTGGAATACATTTATATATTTGGAATACAAGCATTTTGGGTTGGGGCTCAAGGTTGTTTTCTCCAGTTTCTTTGAAAAGTCTCTTTAAACTGGGGCTTTTATTGCATTAATTGTGCACACAATTAGTTAAATTACTATATTTGCATGGTTTTGCACAGAATTGTTTAACCATCCTGGCAGTACATGGAAAAATAAAATCATTTGGGAGATACATCTATAGATATGGCTTTGTTTTTGTTTCAAAACCATTTTGTGCAACAGGCAGTGGCTTTAGCCTTGGGCTCCTGAATCTGATATCACATTTATCTTCCCTGGAAATAATCAGAGTACATCAACATCTGATGTGCCTGAAAGGGAAACAAACACAAGTGAAGCAGCTCAATGTGGAGCATATGAAATGTTTCGAATTATTCCTGAGCTATGAACTTTGAAATTTGATATTACACACCTAAAATGTGTTTTCATGAATGTTCCCATACAATTACTTTTATATCTTTTATTTATAAATAAAGATAAGGGGTTTTGGCCTTGTGTGGGCACATGAGAAGTGCTGGAAAGCTCATACACTAAAGTTTATTTCTTCCTAATAATTAATAATTAATAATTAGGTGTTGCCTGAGAGGGGGTTCATATTCCTTCTGTTTTAGGATATTGTTTTATTTGGGTGCTCCTCTCTGAGGAACAACTTCATCCTGTCTTTGGCACTCTCAGTAGCAGATGTTACCATTCAGAGCAGACAAGAAGATTCAGATTTATATTTTCTTCTTTTTTTTTTTTTCATAAGTGACTTGCCCCCCAGGCATTTTTTAACAGGGAGGACATAATTTCAAATTAAATGTGAATGTGGAGGCTTTCCAAAGCTCCAAATTGCAGAGATTTCTGAGCATGGCTCAAGGAGAAGTAAAACTCTCCATGCAGATGGGCAGCTCTGGTACCAAAGCTTGAATTTGCCCTGTACAAATTTGGACACAAGAGAGGTTTTGTCCATCACTGAGCTGCTTCCATTTACTTTTTAATAATCCTTTCCCTTCTGGAAACCTCAGAAAGGCCAAGCTGGATTTCCCCTTCTACCTTTTCCCTTTCACCTCCAGATGGTGACTGGTGCTTTAACATCTTATTTATCAGGTGAGTCTCCAGCATCAGTGAGCACAGGTGATTTTAAGAGGAAGAATTTGGTGTCCAAGCAGGAATTCAGAGGGCCAGGAAGGGCTTTTGTGCCTGCCAAGGTGTTTGCTCCCATTTTGGATGGGGAGAGGTGCAATGAGGAGAGGATGTCTCTCTTCATCGTGGTGGGGCTTCTTCAGCTATTCCAGGAAATTGGTGTCTGAGATTTGTGTGGCTTTGGAAGGGGAAAAAAAACCCCCTTAACACTCCAGATCTAAAACATGAAAGGATGAAAAACATGAAAGGATCTAAAGTGTGAAAGGATGTCTCAAGTTTAAGAGCAGAATTTTCCTCCTGATGAAACAGAGCACAGAGGAACCTCCTTGCCTAAATCTCCATTTTCCTGTCCCAGCCCTGACAAGGTCAGGTCTGCCTCGTCTGGAGCTGCTCCTCTTTGTGTGGGCTCTGCCTGACTGAGGCCGTGACATCTCCTCACCGTTTGCCTTTCATTTCCCCACCTTTATTCTCTTTTTCACCTTTTGTTCCAGCACTTGGCCTGTGTTTCACCTCTTGCTCTGCTCCTCCATCTGCAGTGCTCCTGTCCCCAACCCTGATGGCTCTCAGAGCAAGGGGTGATTCTGCAGACCCCAGAACTTTCCTTTCCAGGATGTTTTGGGGTCTCTGTGGTTTGATGCTCCTGTCCCCAGCTCTGCTGGCTCTCAGGGGTTCTGTAGATCCAGAACTTTCCTTTCCAGGATGTTTTGGGGTCAGTGTGGTTTGATGCTCCTGTCCTGAACCCTTCTGCCTCTCAGGGGTTTTTTAGCCCCTGGAATTTTCCCATCCAGGATGTTTTGGGGTCTCTGTGGTTTGATGCTCCTGTCCTGAACCCTTCTGCCTCTCAGGGGTTCTTTAGCCCCTGGAATTTTCCCATCCAGGATGTTTTGGGGTTGCTGTGGTTTGATGCTCCTGTCCTGAACCCTTCTGCCTCTCAGGGGTTCTGCAGCCCCTGGAATTTTCCCATCCAGGATGTTTTGGGGTTGCTGTGGTTTGGTGCTCCTGTCCCCAGCCCTGCTGCCTCTCAGGGGTTCTTCAGCCCCTGGAATTTTCCCATCCAGGATGTTTTGGGGTCAGTGTGGTTTGGTGCTCCTGTCCTGAACTATTCTGGCTCTCAGGGGTTCTGCAGCCCCAGAACTTTCCCAGTCAGGATGATTTGGGGTCAGACTAGTTTGGTGCTGATCAAGGACTGTTGCCACCTGACATCTGTTAATTCATACATCTCTTGGAAATAATGAAATTGCAGAAATGTGTGTGCAGGCAGGATCTGTCTCCCTGCACCAAAATCTCTCCCTCTGGATCACCTTTTTTTGAGACGTGGCAACGAATTTCCTTTGTGCCCTCACATTCAGGTGGTTTTTCCTTCAGCGCTGGGCATCCAGCCTCGGAAAGGAGCAGAGCCAGCTCGGAGAGCTTTAACCCACGATAAGTCTGATGTCCTCGGGGAGAAGGGAGATTAAGGAGCCCAAATTCTCCCGGAGATTGTCGCTTGGCTAATGATGATCGTAGCCCCTGGCAGTGGGGGATGATAGGGCTGATACTTAGCAGGGGTTGTGAACCAATTAGTCTGCTCGACAAAACACTCGGTCCATTGGGTGCAAATGTTAGGAATATTTATAGGGCTGGCTCCGCAGCCAGCTAATCAAAACTGGAGAAAGCTCCTTAAGAGCCTGTCCCAGGCTCTGCAGAGGCCCTGGGATTACACAGCTGACAGATAAACAAATGTTTGCCCGTGTAAACATTAGGACTCAAAGACTGTGTTTGAACTCTTTCTGGGTTTGCTGGTGGTGTAAAATCAATTAGGGGTGATTAGAGCAGGCTGGAGCGCGCTCCCCTGAGGAGAGCAGGCTCTGGAGGTGGGAATTCTCTGTCCATGGGAATTCTCCTCTTGGCTTCTCCCAGCCTGGATTTTGGATTTTGTTTTAGGATTTTGGGGTGTCCCATCAGCTGGCCAGGTGCTTTGCATTCATTCATGCTGCAGCCCTGAGTGTTCCTATCAGCGCCTTAACCCATCGACTCCCAAACCTGCTGATTTTCCAAAGCATGGCACTGTTGGAAATAAACTTTGGTCTCTCAGTTAGAGCTGTCCAGCACCTTCTGCTGCTGAGGCAGAGATTTCGTCCTTGCATGAAGTCGAATGGTAGAGTGTGATGGTGTTCACAGGGGTCTGAGGATGAGGGAAGAGACATAGATCTGATATAGCCATGTTTCAGAAGGCTGATTTATTATTTTATGATATATATTACATTAAACTATGCTAAAAGAATAGAAGAAAAGGTTTCATCAGAAGGCTGGCTAAGCTAAGAATAGAAAGGAATGAATAACCAAGGTTTGTGGCTTGGACAGAGAGTCCGAGCCAGCTGACTGTGATTGGCCATTAATTAGAAACAACCCCATGAGACCAATCCCAGATGCACCTGTTGCATTCCACAGCAGCAGATAACCATTGTTTACATTTTGTTCCTGAGGCTTCTCAGCTTCTCAGGAGGAAAAATCCCAAGGAAAGGATTTTCATAAAAAGATGTCTGGGACAGTAGAGTTTGAGAGCAAAGGATTCATCTTAATTTACAGGCTGGCTTAAATGTTTCCAAGGGTTTCTCTATTGGCTTGTTTATTTATTTGCATTTCATTTCAAATTTTCAGGGTATTTTCCCCTCTGATCTCAGGCCTCAGTTGCAGAAACACTTCTGTAAAGCAGACAGGAGTAAGAAAAATCCACAGGCTTCCCTGGAAAAGCTTTCTGGAAGCTGAGAGTATTGATTGCTGAGATTGAAGGCATAAATGTGGTTGTACATGTCTTTACAGAGAATCTGCAAATAGAGAACAGCTTCTAACCCCACTGCTCAGCTCCCTACCAGAACATTCTGCCTTGCTGCTTTCCAGCTGTTATTTTACAGCAAGTGATCATTTTGAAATACAACCATTTTGGGTTTGGGGCTCAAGGTTGTTTTCTCCAGTTTATTTGAAAAAATCACCTTAAACTGGGGCATTTATTGCACTTGGCAAGCTCCACACTAGGTCTTTACTTAAAGAAAAATCAAATTTCAATAAAAGCCAGGTTGTAGATTGTTCTGGTGAGCACAATGTGATTTTATTTTTTTATTATTGTTATTATAGTTTTTTTACACCCTCCTGTGTGTAAAAGCTTTCTTTATGCTGCTGCTACTCTGGCTGTAAATGGCTTTAAGTGCAGTGGTTTAATACACAGATGTTCTTTCTGATGGCTCCTATGTGTTAAAAATGACATAATGTCTTTTTTGAGCCTGAGAAGCACCATTCTCATTGGTCCTGGTCATTGTGTTAATAGTGCTCTTTATTTGCAGGTTTTCTTCAGGGCTTTTTTTGCTTTCTTTTTGTTCACGCGTGTATCAGAGGCACAACACACTGGCAGTTAAATGGGGTAAAAATGATCTTTTGGAGAGGACGGTCCAAGTCCATGGAGACTCTCCAGGGATCTCATTAAAGCATTCTTCCCTAATCCAGTGTACTGCAGTATCAGCTCTCTGAATCCCCACAGTGTGCCTTCCTGATAGGTTAGTTTACACAGAATTAATTGTCTAATTTCGCAAACAACCAGTACAGTGCACATTGATTTTTATTTATTTATTTATTTAGCTGTCTACTTTTAATCTGGTCTGCTGCTCTTGTGGATTCTGCTTTGTATTTCAAGGTAATTTTTACAACCTATCTCTATTTACACGACTTTGTTGTAGCCTATATCAATAGGAATCATTATTTATTTTTATCATTCTTCTTTTTGTCCTTCCAATATATAAGAATTGCTGGTAATTTAAGCCATAATTTTCTGCATTAAAAAAAACCCAATTATAAGGATGTTTCAGAAAAGGAAATTCAGATTGTTTAAGGCTTCAGTGATTTAGATGCTCCAGAGACTGATCCTAAGTGAGGAGCTTGGATTTTCCTTGTCCTCAGAGGTCACCTGGCTGCTTTGGTGGCACTGGAATAGCACAGGGAAAATGAGCCTTGCCCAGAACAAAGGAGAGCAAGAGGAAATCAGTTTATATAGAGAACAGAAAAATACATTTGAATAAAATCTCATGGACTGAGCTGCAAATTTGGCTTGAATAGTTTTTTAATATATTTGGAGGATCTGTTTTAGGGTAAAGTTCTTGAAATGTAACTTGCACAGAGGATTTTTGTATTAGAACCAGAGGATTATTCAGGTTCACAAAGACCTTTAGGATCATCAAGCTGAACTTACTGCCTGTGGTTTTTAACCACATGAGAAAGATGGATTTACTCACAATATCCCTCAGCTTGCTTTGGCCAGGGTGGCTGCTAAAAACCTGCTGCTCCCAAATACCTGCTCCAAACTGCTTGGCTCCTCATTCTGCTGCACTCAGGAGAGATTCCCTTCCCTTCCCTTCCCTTCCCTTCCCTTCCCTTCCCTTCCCTTCCCTTCCCTTCCCTTCCCTTCCCTTCCCTTCCCTTCCCTTCCCTTCCCTTCCCTTCCCTTCCCTTCCCTTCCTTCCCCTTCCCTTCCCTTCCCTTCCCTTCCCTTCCCTTCCCTTCCCTTCCCTTCCCTTCCCTTCCCTTCCCTTCCCTTCCCTTCCCTTCCCTTCCCTTCCCTTCCCTTCCCTTCCTTCCCTTCCCTTCCCTTCCCTTCCCTTCCCTTCCCTTCCCTTCCCTTCCCTTCCTTTCCCTTCCCTTCCCTTCCCTAGTAAAAGATGCAGAAATGAGATAATTTGGTTTATGTAAGTAAGGGAGATTGAGGCAGTAGGACAAGGTGAGAGAAAGGAAGAGTCAGGTTAGCTTATTTGGAAGGCAAAAAAAAAAAACCCAAATAAAGCAGCAAAATTATCCTCAAAGTCTGTTGTGATTCAGGAAATGTGTTAACGCTAGGATTTCATCTTCTGTTTCTCATTTACATACACAAAATATTTTCCAGTGAAAACTACAACTTGTTGTGGAAGAAGTGAGCATTTTGGACAATGTTCATCTTCTCTGTGTTCCCTCCTTTGCCAGCATGTCTAGGAAAACAGAAAAGAAGTCAGGGAAAGTTTGCTTTGCCACCTCATTTATTGTCCTTTTGGCTCTTGCTTCTATTAAAGAAATTCAGGAGCAGTGGGAAGTCACACTGGGAATTTACATTGCCCCAGCTGTCCCAAACTCCTTTTGCAGAGAGGATTGTGTCTCCCTGGGTCTGAAAAGCTGAAAAGGTAAATGGGTTTTCTCCATCACCCCAAAGTTCCCAGCAACTGCACACTGGGTTTGAGCAGAGCTGAGGCTGTTCCCTGCTGGGAGGGAATGTGGGACAATCCTGCCTGGCCCTGTGACAGGGATGTGACAGCGAGCAGAGCCCCCAGAGCTGTGTCCCCCCACTGGCAGCGTGCGCGTTCTCCTCCTGTCAGCTGTTATCTCAGGACGGTGACATCATACACTAAACAACACTTAAGGCAGGTCTCTTCCCATTAAAAGATGAATTCCCAGCACAACTGAAACCTCTGGGGCCTTTGTCACCAGCTTCAGTGGGGCTCAGCTCCCACCTCGTGGCTCCATGGGAGGAGGAATAAATTGCGACCGTGACTGCGCCTGTCGGTTCGGTGCATGGAAAGGATAATTAGCAGCCAGTCAGTCATGGAGCTGCCTGTCTGATGAATAATAGAACTGAGTACCACTGAAATGTTGCCTTCCAAGTGGGTAAAGTGATTTTAGCAGATTAACATGAGTGTAGGCAGCCAAGAAATATGGCATGAAAACCAAGTGTGAGAGGAGTCCTAGACAGAAGACATCAACTTTTCCGTCTGTCTGGCGTCCAAAGCATGCTGTGGATTTTTGTGTAAATACTGCACCAGGAAGTTGTTGTTGTGTTAGTTCTGCACCAGGAAGTTGTTGGGGATTAAGAAGTCAAAGTCTTGTGTAACTAGGATTTGTTTCTTAATTTTTTGTGGAAGTGGGTTGATGTTCTTAGAGGAGCATGAGGGAGATTTCAGTGACGCTCTTCTCTCCCTTTTTGCTTCTTGTCAAAAATCTTTGGAACTTGTTAGAGGAGCTCCTTTGTAAGGTGTTCAAGACCAGCTTGGATGGGGATTGGAGCCACCTGGTCTAGTGGAAGGTGTCCTTGCCCATGGCAGGGCCTTGGAAAGAGATGAACTTTAAGGTTCCTTCCAAACAAAACCAATCTGTGATGGCGCAAGGATGATGGACCGCGTTTTATTGGAAACCCTGGCTTGGAAACTCTGATTGCTGACAGAAAGATGGTGAGACCAGCTGGTGCAGAGAACCTGTGGGACAAAGACAGGTGCTGGCTTTGCAGATCTGCTACCTCTGAGCAAAGCAAGCAACAATTAAAGCAGAAGAAAGGCAGCCCAGTGTAGTTTTAATCATTAGTCTCAGTTTGTCGTTGGCCTTAACGCTGCGTGAGGCTTTGTGAGAGCATAAAGGCAGCTCTGTAATGCTGAGCCTTTTAACCAGCCCTGTTTGTGGATTGTGATTGGCAAAGCCATTGACTTCATATTCTTTCATGTTCTTTCTGTTCCCCCCTGTTTTGATGTTATCCTGCAGTCATCTTAGCTGCGTATTAAACAAGAGACTGCTTCAATATCAAATGATCAAAGGGCTGGGGGAACACAGGCCCATAAAGAATATATGGAGAGCTCGGGGAGAATGGTGAGTTGAATTTAAAGGCTTTTTCAAGCTGCTTAATTCCTGCTTAGATTGCTGGTGTCACCAATAGGCAACAGTCCCTTTCTTTAAATCTTTCACTAAGGATTGACTGGCAGAGTCGCTGTTTTACATGAGGTTTAAAGAGTAAAAGGCCACCCTGAAGGTCAAACCCTAGGAGATTTCCTCTAAGAGCTCATTGATTCTCCTCGATTTTTGACTAGGAGAGAGACCACTCCTTCCTAGATCTGCAGCTTGGATACAAGTGCCTCAGTATGTGCCAGCACAGAAGGCAGGAGCCAAAGCGTAAGGGCAGGAAAAAAATCAGAGAGAAAGATGCTGTGGGGCAGACAGACAATGATCTCAGTCTTGTATCATTCAAACTGGTGACATTATTAGCTACTGGTCCATGAAAAAAAAGGGCAGTATTATTTTATCTGTCTCAGAAATGGATTATGTTAACAATGAAATTGGGCAGGATAAAGATTTATGGCCCCATCCTCAGCCTGAGTAAACAGGCAGAGGACCTGAGTGTGTGGGGATGGAAGAGCTGGGCTGCAAATGCTGGGGATCTGGTTTTCTTCACACACAGACACAAATTCAAGGGTGCTGTGACTGCACAGGCAAGTAACTGTCTCTTTTTTATACCAAAAAAATTCAGATGAGCATGTCTTGCCTCTCTAACCTCATTAGAGTGCTGGCTTTGTGAGCTGCCCAGTGCTGTGGTAGTGATTAGCAAAAGCCTACCCCATAAGCAAACTCTGTATTTGTGCTATTACCTACTCCTGTGATATTTCAATCTGATTCATTAGAGAAATTAGCATTTTTATGGACTAATTAGGGGAAAATGTTGCTCGTACCCTTCCTGATATACAGGGATTTTTCATATAACAAAGCCACATAGAAGTGAAGCATGATTCCACCCCCCCAAAAAGGGAGAAAATAAAATTATTATTCTAATTAACACAGAATATTGCGGAGATTTAAACTTAAAACCAGGAATTAAGAGATGGTTAGATTGCTGCACTACTGGCAGTTTGTCCAGTCTTTTTGAATTTGTAATTCCAGCTCTCTTTCAGCTATTTTGGTTCTTGAGGCATAAAAATATTTTAAAAGCTGTCAGTCAGTCACTGTATTTTTTGTGACAGTTGCAAAATGCACAGTAATGAGAATGAATAGTAATGAGTGCATTATTCAGCAGCTATAAATACCAATTGATTTCCACTGTAAGTTTATATATTTCAGTCAACATGCATTTTTAGCCTTATTTTTTTCTCCTCTTTAAAACCAGGCTCAGGTTTTATTAGGCTGTAGCTAACAATCATTCAGACATGTCTTGGTTTCCTTAATGAACCACTTGCTTTTGAAGTTTAATTTTAAATCTGCCTGTGTGTCACTTGCTCCTGCTCACGTTTTCTGTTTGCCAGGAGGGTAAAAATGGGTGTCTGGGACTAAACATCTTCGCAGAGGAAGTGGTTTGGTTGTTTATTTATTTTCTGAGAAGGTGGAATAGCATTATTTTAATCAGTGCAGACATCTCCTGTTCTGATGGTTATGTTCTGATAACGATCCTGCTTTGCAGAGGCTCAGAGCAGCAAACCCTTCATTCCGGGCTTCTGTGCAAAAGGCAAAAATCTCCATCTTGCACAGAGGGGAGAAGTTCAATTAGGCCTTGTGGTGTCAGGGGAGGTTGGTCAGGCTGTAATTGGCTCCAGCTGACTGGCTTTTGGGCCATGCTGGTGCTCACCTGCAGTTGGACACTTCTCAAATATGTATGGAATTTTGTATTGCGTTTGAAAGCGCCGCACCAAGTCAGAATAATTATTTAAAATTATACTTTGCAGTGAATGCATTGTGATGAGCAGAGTGAAGTGAAGAAAGAAGGAGAAACCTTCTCCTTCACCAGAAGTGGAGAAACCATTAAAGTTGTGGAAGATATAAGTAGGAAGGGACCTTTGGGGCTCCTCCTGTTGAACGCTGGTGTTGAACCTAATGTTGGCTTTGAACTTAAATCATGCATTGAACTTTGAACTTAAATCTGGTTGCTCTGGGCTTCGTTGGGTTGAAAACAGGAATTGGGCTTCTCTCTCCATGCTGGACAAACCCAGTTCTCCCAGCTCTCCTCCTAAGTTATGTGCTGCATTATTAGAACCCTAGATAGCAAGAATTTTAAACTTCCTGTGTTAAAAAGCACAGACCTTCACCTCCACCTGGGATTTGATTTGCTTTTCCTCCTTTTTTCCCTGCAGTTTGGGCCAGGTTTCTGTCGCTCTCCTGGGCAGTCCTCACTCCCACCTTCTGTTCCCTTTCTGTGTTGGAGCTCACTCAGGGATCCCATGTCCAGCCAAGCCAGCCTTCTGCCACGTCTGCTCCACTTCCCACTCACTGGGATTGTGGGTTGTTCTTGTACTTTGGGGAGGTTTTCCATGAGGATCAGGGAGTTTTCCTGTGCCCTTCTGCCCCCAGGGCCATCAGCCATGGCCTGACAACTCCCACCTCCCCGAGCAAGCCAAACTGCTCCCGAATTTCAGTGCTGCCAGGAGATCTCAGTCATCTGTGGCCACATTTTGTGAAGGCTGACTCAAGTTTTATCCACTTCCGGTTCTTAACTGGGTGATGGGCAGCAAAGCCCCCTCCTGGATGGCCTCTCATTCTGGCCTCCAAGAATTAAATCCCAACAGCCCTGTTTCCCAGCATAACATTCCTGAGAAATAATTCTGACTCACTAATCTCTTCTGAGGAAAATTCTGTTGTCTTGGCACTGTTTTAAACTCCTTTTACTCCTATAGAATTCATTTTCCAGCAGAAACATGTATTTTTTTCTGATAAAAAAAAGAAAATCCTATTGGACCCTAGTACTTGGAGTACCATAATAAATTGGTCATTTTCTTGATGACCTTTCTTGCTGAGGGGTTGTTGGTGTGGAGTCTTGGTGCCTGTGTGTGGGCAGAAGGAGTTAAAGCACACTTGAAGCCTGGAGTGCCAGTGTGAAGCACTCCTTGAATTGATGACTTTTTGCAGTTGCTCTTTCCTCCTTGTGCTTTCAGCAGAGCACGAGTTGGGATGCTCAAATTGCCCATCCTGACCTCAGCTGTCTCCTGTGTTAATCAAATGCCCTGTGCTGCTGCTTGGGCCATTAGCTGGGACTCGGAAGTTTTATTTCTGGCTCTGCAATTATCCCCCTGCTGTAATTTCCTTATCTGCATTGGGGATGAATAACAAAGCTCTCCTTCTTCGCAGAAGTCTCTGAGATTTGATGATGAAAAATGCTATATAAGGGTTCAATGTTGTTATGGGAACAAATGTCACTTTGTTTGCATGGCTTGACCATCTTAACAAGCAAGCAGGGAGTTGATGACCAAATCAAGATAAGAATTGAACAAATGAGGGATAATGAGCAACTTCAGACTACAGACTTCATTTTTTCCTTCTGCTTGAAAGTCATTCACTTTTTTATGTCTGTCTGTAGAGGATTCTTAGTCTGTAAATTATTTGCCAGTTGGTGTAGAAATCTTAATTTGCTTCCTTCGTCATTTGCTTATCATTTTAGATGCCAAATAAGTTACTTATTAGTTTGTGTGATAATTAGCAATCTCAGCATAGAATCACATATTATAGGGTTCAGTTTCCAATTTCAATATTGGAAAATTTTCAAGTGCATTTAAAGGGCATTTCCTGGGAAAAAAATGTGGAAATTATAGTTTAACAGCGAACTATCTTTGTAACAGGAAAAAAAATCATCCTTCATTAAAACTGTGCTCTAAATCTGTTATGAAAAGGGCAGCAGAAAACGGATCATTTAAAAAACTTTCAAACTTCTTTGCCTGTTATTTTCACTCAGTGCCACGGGTTAGGTCCTTGTGATCTTTCTGAGTTCATGATCATGACAGCTTGTATGAGACTTGACTTGTGATTTGTAGAGTGAGAAAAAAATCCTCAGTTCATTTTGCATACAATTTTTAACCAGGAAACATAAGAAAATGGTTTGCCAGGTGGGTTAAATAAATTTAGCTTCAAAAACTTACACTGATTTGAGTTGAATGCTATTTACCTTCAAATTGAGAGATGGTTTAAATGGGATATTGGGAATTAATTTCTTGCTGGGAGGGTGGGCAGGCCCTGGCCCAGGTGCCCAGAGCAGCTGTGGCTGCCCCTGGATCCCTGGCAGTGCCCAAGGCCAGGCTGGACACTGGGGCTGGAGCACCTGGGACAGTGGGAGGTGTCCCTGCCATGGCAGGGATGGCACTGGATGGGATTTGCTGTCCCTTCCAACCCAAATCTTTTGTTGATTCTGTTTCTCTGTGCTGAGAGTTGCTCCAGAGTGCCTGAGAACGACCATGACTTTGGGTGTGAACAGCTGAAAAATTAGTTTTTTGAATGTTTTATATCTTCAAAAATACAAGGCAAAGTTTTCTGGCTGCTTTCATTCCTGAAACCCCAATATTGTGATAACCTTCCATGGGTCTCCTGGAAATGCTGGCTATTTCCCAGCTGCTGTGCAAACTCTCAGGGTGCTGCCTTCGCTTGGGGAAATCCTTTTTCCAGCCCATGTGCCGTCGGGTTTGCACATGTCGGATCTCAAGATCTCAGTCCTGAGATGCTGAGCCACCGAGACCCTGGGGGGGCTCGGGAGTCCTGGAATGTTGCCAGAAGTGTCTGGTGGCTGGACTTTAACCCTGCACAGGAGACGACAAGGATGAGGGCTTCACAGGGTGAATGGTGAAGGGATTGGTTAATTAGAGAGTGAGACACAGGGTTTAGGATTTATGTACAGGGGGGTTTAGAGGAGTAAGATGGAGGAATTGGGGTGTGTCCTGTCCTTCTTCTTCTTCCTCTTCTCCTCCATCTTCTTTGGCCACGGTGGCACCTTTGTATTGGTTATTACTAAGAGTACACCGAGTTATAACAATAGATAGTATTGGAGAAAAATGATAAATATTGTACACGTAACAAAGGGTATAAAGATAGGTGCCTGCCCCGGAGGGCAGAGACAGTGTGCCCATGGCTGACTGCTGAGCAGATCTTTGTTCGGCTGAAAGAACATCTTTTAGATAAACAATTAATAAACATAAAACCAGAAAGAAGAACTGAAGCCTCTTCTCGTCCTTCGATACGCGGACTGCCCCAAGGCCACCCCCGGGCCTTCCAGGCCCTCAAACAGCCGAGATAAACCGGACATGCACATCCTCCGTGCTGAGGAGCTCACAGTGAGGCAGCTTTGAGCATTAGGAGCTTGTTAAAGCAGTGTGAGCGCTGCCTGAACCTCGGGGCCATTAGATGCAGAATCACTCTGACTGATGGGCAGGTGCTAAATTTGCCGAATTTTGCCCCAAAGTGCTGGCAGGCTGCTGGGGCTGTCGGTTTTGCTGGCTGACTTTTATGGACTCTCAGGATTTATTGAGCCAGCAGGGGAACAGTGACAGAGGTGATTCTGCCCCAGTCCCAGGTGCCCTCAGGGGGCAATAAGAACACCAGGTGCGCTCTGTAAATTTAAACTCAACTCATTCGTGTCCTGGTTTAAGTGCTGAGCACTCACTGGAGGTGTGAACATGAAGCCTGGGTGATTCTGCACAGACCTTGACATTTTCTTTAGGGAAAATATGGCTCTGCTGTGGCAGGGTAATGACAGGGCTCAGAGACAGACTGTGCAGCAATGAGCCTTTGCTGGGTGCTGGAGCCAAGGTGATTTTCTCCTGGTAACTATTCTAACAGCTTTTAATGCCATATATCCATATTATTAGGTTCAGCACCTGAATTATGTACTGGCAAAGAGCTATAACATTTCTTATGCCTGAGCAGTCGAGGACCCAAATCTGGCCCAATAGACTTGATTTACAAAAATGTGTTCATGGCTGCCTTCTTTTACTGGTGCAGTGAATCACAGGAATTGTCAGCCAGCATCATGAGGGGGGCCCAGACAGCTGGGATTAGTATTGCAAGGCTCTCTTCATATTCTTCATATTCCAGTAATAAATAAACAGTTGTTTGAGCAACTTGTAGCACTGAGCTTGGAGTAATTGCTAGCCACCTTATTCTATATGTCCCACAGAGTACAAACATATTTTTATTAATTTCTGTTTCCTGGTGAGAAAAGTTGAAATATGGGCAAAGCATGTCTACTAAACTAGAATCCTTAATTTTATTCCTGTACAATTAATATCTCCTACTGTTGCTAAAAAGAAAATAATCATATTATTTAAGGAACAGAAAAATGCTTGTGCTGACTCTTCTCAGCACACTGCATCTTTGCTGGTTGTGTTCAAAATGCACATGGGTAAAATTACATCGAGGACATTTATTTCTTTATTAAAGAGTTTCTTTTTCTCTTGCTATTCTCAACCCATATTAATTTAATGTACTTGCTGTTAGTCAGACATCACTGTAAATGCTCCCCTTAGCACATTTGCATTGCTGTGGCATCCATAAGCTGTAAGGACCTTGACCTTTTGCTGGCAAAGTTTATCCACTTCACCCTGTGCTATTTCCCAAGCTGGTTAAAGCATCTTTTTATTGCTTGTCAGAACCTCCTCCTTGCAAACCCTTCAGCTGTTAGCATGCACAAGGGCAGCTCGTGCCTCCCTGATGGGGACAATGGATGGGGACAATGGATGGGGACAGTGCCCAGCCCTGGGCGCTGGGATTTGGGTCCTTTCCTCCCTTTGCCACCCACAGGTCCCTGAAATAGGATCAGCCTTGCTGGAGTGCCCTGAGAGCAGAGTCAGGGCAGGTTTGATGTGAGAGCAGGGCTGGGGGAGCAGCCAGAGCTCCATCCTGGCCAGAATCCCCCTCCTCTGATGCCATTCTTCTTCCTCAAGTCCTGCAGGACAAATCTGTGAATTACCTTGCTCTGTTCTGCAGGGATCTGCAGCAGGCACAGCTCAAGTGATATTTAAATATTTATTTGTCATTTCCAGAGCATTGTCAGAGGCTGACTGGCAGGTTCTGCCTTTGTCACTTGTGTGTGTGTGTCAGGAGCGATGCATGGCTGGGATGTGAAGGTCACATTGCAGCAGGGACTGCTCATCCCTCTTTGTTTGCTCCTCCTGTGCCAGCTGGAGGTGCAGGAGCCTGGGAGGCTGCTGGTGCCATCTGTGGCATGGCCAGGGGCAGGGGGTGATGCCAGCCCTGCTCCTGTTCCTGCTCACATGGGGATCAGGGATCTCTGGCTGCCCCACAATTCCGGAGGGAGCCCCTGAGGGGCTCTGAGCTGCAGTGGGTGCACTTGGGCACAGAAATCAGCTCTGCCTTTGTCATGGCAAATATTTCCAGTAGGTTTTGAGGAGCAGTGAATTCTTAGTGTTTAAACACAGCCTGAAACCACGACACCTTTCCTTTTCCCTTCCCGGGTGGAAACACCTGGATCAGAGGCCTCTGAGTCACAATTTTTCCTTCATGTTGTAGAAAAGTCTTGGGCAAAATACTGGATAATCTTCCCTGGGGAATTGCAGGATCCCTGCAGGAATATTGGGTTGGGGGTGCAGGAGGATCCTGGGAATTCATGGAGTTCTTAAATGAAGGCAGTGGAAGGTGTCCCTGCCCATGGAAGGAGGGTTGCAGTGAGATGATTTTAAAGTCTGTTTCACACATTCTGTGATTCCAGGGTTCTCTGACAGCCCCACAATTCTGGAGGGAGCCCCTGAGGGGCTCTGAGCTGCAGTGGGTGCACTTGGGCACAGAAATCAGCTCTGCCCCTGCTCTTTGTCATGGCAAATATTTCCAGTAGGTTTTGGGGAGCAGTGAATTCTTAGTGTTTAAACTCAGCCTGAAACCACGACACCTTTCCTTTTCCCTTTCCCTTCCCAGGTGGAAACACCTGGATCAGAGGCCTCTGAGTCACAATTTTTCCTTCATGTTGTAGAAAAATCTTGGGCAAAATGCTGGATAATCTTCCCTGGGGAATTGCAGGATCCCTGCAGGAATATTGGGTTGGAGGTGCAGGAGGATCCTGGTGATTCAGGGAGTTCTTTAAGTGGAAGGTGTCCCTGCCCATGGAAGGAGGGTTGCAGTGAGATGATTTTAAAGTCTGTTTCAGCCATTCTGTGATTCCACAATTCTCTGACAGCCCCAGAATTCCAGAGGGAGCCCCTGAGGGGCTCTGAGCTGCAGTGGGTGCACTTGGGCACAGAAATCAGCTCTGCCCCTGCTCTTTGTCATGGAAAATATTTCCAGTGGGTTTTGGGGAGCAGTGAATTCTTAGTGTTTAAACTCAGCCTGAAACCACGACACCTTTCCTTTTCCCTTTCCCTTCCCGGGTGGAAACACCTGGATCAGAGGCCTCTGAGTCACAATTTTTCCTTCATGTTGTAGAAAAGTCTTGGGCAAAATGCTGGATAATCTTCCCTGGGGAATTGCAGGATCCCTGCAGGAATATTGGGTTGGGGGTGCAGGAGGATCCTGGTGATTCATGGAGTTCTTAAATGAAGGCAGTGGAAGGTGTCCCTGCCCATGGAAGGAGGGTTGCAGTGAGATGATTTTAAAGTCTGTTTCACACATTCTGTGATTCCAGGATTCTCTGACAGCCCCAGAATTCCGGAGGGAGCCCCTGAGGGGCTCTGAGCTGCAGTGGGTGCACTTGGGCACAGAAATCAGCTCTGCCCCTGCTCTGCCTTTGTCATGGCAAATATTTCCAGTGGGTTTGGGGAGCAGTGAATTCTTATTTTTTAAACTCAGCCTGAAACCACAAGAGCTGCTGTAAATTGGCTGGTTCTATTAAAACCAGTGCTATAAATCAGCTGATTGATACTTGTATAAATCTAGTATTTTTTCCCACAAGTTTTCCTACACTTTTCACTGGAAATGTTTTTGATATAAACCCTTCAATCTGACAGCTTTTTTTGCCTGTCCTCTGTCCATACAGTCCACTAATAACTTCAGCCCCACAGACCTTCTCTCTGGGAAATGCCATTAAGATTTTCTTTTAGCAAAAGTAAGCAGCCCTTCAGAAATCCTTTATCAGGCCTGCTTTTTCCTGTTGTGGTTTTCCTCTTGCCTTTTCCTTTTTTTTTTTTTTCCATGGATAGCTGTAATTTAAAGCTTACAAGATCGATAAGTCCAAGCTGCACAGCATAAATGGGAGAAGCAGACAAACAACTGGTAAAGATAGGAGACAGCTGATGGAAATGAATTCAGCTATAAAGCATTTGAGTTACTGTTCTCTGCTGTGATTTCTGAGAGAGATTAAAAAATGGGAGGAGGGAGAGATACAAATCATCATTTCCTCCTCCCTCAGAATCTCAGGTTGAAATAGTGCTGAATTTCTTCTTTTTCTTCCTATGTCTATAAACAAACAGGAGATTTTTTTTTTTATTTGGAGGAGTGTGACGGTGTTCACAGAGGTCTCAGGTTGAGGGAGAGATGAGGATCTGACTCCATGTTCAGAAGGCTTGATTTATTATTTTATAATATATATTACATTAAAACTATACTAAAAGAATAGAAGAAAAGGTTTCATCTCAGAGGGCTGGCTAAGCTAAGAATAGAAAGGAAAAGAATGATAACAAAGGTTTGTGGCTTGGGCTGAGAGTCTGAGCCAGCTGGACTGTGATTGGCCATTAATTAGAAACAACCACATGAGACCAATCCCAGATGCACCTGTTGCATTCCACAGCAGCAGATAACCATTGTTTACATTTTGTTCCTGAGGCCTCTCAGCTTCTCAGGAGGAAAAATCATAAGGAAAGGATTTTCATGACAAGATGTCTGCGACAGGGGAGAGCTTGTAATCAGTTGCAGGAGAATTGGCTTAATCCAGAGCTAACAGGGGGCAGAGCAATGGCTGGAAGCCTGGCCCTGATGTAATAAGAGCATCTTGTCCTGAACCCCCCGAATCCAGCCCTGTGACAAACTGAAACCCTGAAAATGGCCTCTGTCCTGCCCTGCTTGGTGGCAGAAGGATTTTTCCACTCTGCTTTGCAGCCCTGGTGATTCTGCACAGGGCTGGGTTGGGGTTTGCTCTCTTTTCCAGCCCAGGCATGTCTCGCAAAGCTTGGGCCAGGCTGGCAGAGCTGGGCTGGGCTGTGCCCAGCTGGCACAGGCTGTGCCTGAGGAGATTTGCATTTGGCATTACAAATTGCAGTCACATTGCTCTGGGGAGGTGCAGGCTCTCTGAAGGGCCGGGTGCGGTGCCAGCAGCACAGCAAACATTGCTGGGCTGGAGCCTCAATAGGAGTCAAGAAGGATTAAGGTGCAGCTGAAAGTAGAGCTGCGGTTCCTAAATCACCACGGAGCTTTAGAAAATGTTTCGTGTTCACACCAAAACCATAATTTATCGACAGAGGGGTCAAACTGTAAAATATATGTGCTAGTGAGTTGTGTTTCAGTGAAACTGCAAACTTCTGTTGATGGGGAGATTCTTGCAAATGTTCCCTGTGTGCCCATGGCCACAGAAGCTCCCTGAAAAGCCAAAGCTGTGTGTGTCAATAAGCACTGACATTTTATGTGTTTGCATCTGTGTGTGCTGAGGTTGGCTCTGCTTACCCCAAAAGATCAAGGGCACTTTGCAATATGGATTTGAAACACTCTGGGAAAGGAAGTCCAGGTGCACGTGGGCACTTTGGGAGAGGGATTGGCCCCATCCATGGGGAAATAAATAACTCTGTCTGCACCTGGTGAGATGAGAGCAGATAAAGAGATTATCAAGCAGTGACAAGAAATAAAATAGGTTAGATGAATTCCTCTTTATCACTTCTTCTCCCTCAAGACTCTCTGAATATCTTGTCATTCACACGGAGAGGTTGGAAAGAAAATCACTTTTAAAGGTGACCCAGAGAGGTAAAACCAGGCCAAAATGGTGTTTGTGTGCTCCTTGTGCCCACAGGGATTGGTGTGGCGCTTGCACTGTGTGAGCTGTAACATTTGGGAGAGCAGGAAAAGTGGGATTAGAGCTCCAAAATATTTTCCAGGCTTTTGCTGCTCCCAGCACCCTGTGGAGCATCCTGTGACCCAGCTCCAGGTGGGAATAGTGAGGTCAATGCCAGAGATGAGTCCTGTCCTTGTAGTAAAATACAGAATTACAGCTTTTGGTCAATGTGTTTAAAACAGGTGGAATGTATTGGGAAAAAACCCAAACAAACAGTTAAGGGATCTGTTTCCTCTTGGATGCACTTCTCTCCCACAAGCTGTTTTTATTTCTTTTCCTTTAAAGGAAGGTAACTATTGAAAATCACTTTGAAACGGGTTTCATGTTAGGAGAGCAATAGTGTAGGTGGTGATTGATAAGATTTATTGTTTCTGGGTTCGTGTTATCTTGTGATTCTGAGGAAAGCTGAATCTTATCTGTTTGGTGCTGTATAAACACCTAACAGGCTTCAGAGAGCTTGCAATGTAAGCAGACAAGAAAGGCAAAGCAAGAGAGGGGAAATGTGCAGAAAAGTGCCTTGTTCCAAGGCCACAAACCAGGTTTGGAATAAAAATCAGATCTTCTCACTTCAGCCCATTTTTTCCTCTATTCCATGGGGTATGTTGCTTCTGTTATTTAAATATGGAAAAACCTCTCCTTTTCCAGGTAAATGAAGGGCAAGGAGAATGAGATCAGACAGAAACTCAGCTTACAGGGGAAAAAAAATAAAGCAAAGGAATTGTACTGATAAAGGTGCTGGTTTTAGATAAATTGAACATATGACATGCCATTACACAACTCACAACTCTTTCTTTATTTCTAGATGCAGTAAAGTGGGGAGAAGGATTCAGATGTAGAACTACAGCCTGACCATGCACTGATGAGGAAGCAGCCCCATGTACTGGTTAGAAATGCAAATTTTTCTTTTTAATACAATATTTTTCTTTTCAATTAAATGTTTTGGATGTCGCTTTGATTTGCCTCTCTGTCTGAATGATGACAGTTAAAGTCATTTTAATAATTTTGGGCTTGTTTGATACCATTTCTGTCTGGAGAAATCTCTTTATAAAAGCACAAACACGTGTGTGTGTATGTGTTTGTGCAGGTAGGCAGGCTCTGGAATGCTTCCCTGTGATTTTAATTCCCTGGAGGGTGTGGACATGCTTTCAGAGCCTGACAGCTCCCAGGTCAGATGGAGCTTGTTTGTCTTCTCTTTTTGCAGCTCAAGCAAACATTCATTTGTTATTGTGTGTGGAGCTGAGCCCCAAGCCAGGCTTTATCCTGTTGTACCAACTAATTGGTGAGGAAATTGTGATTTTACATTTAAAAAAACACCCCTCAGCTCTGGAGAAAAAGGTGCTGTGGTCATTCTACCCTGATTATTTCAAGGTCAGTGTCCCATTCTGCTCTCCAGGGCAGGGAAGGGCTGGATGGATTTCCTTGGATTTCCTAAAAGTTTGAAGAGAAATAGCGGAAGAGCAGGGGCTTGATGGTGGCACTGCCAGCGACTGTTCCCAGGGAAAAAAGCCTTTGGAGCCCTGGGGTTATTTATGGCTTGGGCTTCTCCAGGACAGTTTGTTTCCATGGGATTTCAGTGCCCATGGGCCCTTCCTGGAGGGAGATGTGCCTGGAGGAAATAATCACGCTGGCAAGGGGGTTCTGTCTGTTTATTTAGCTATTTTTAAATCCTATTCAGAAAAAAGAAAAAAAAACCAAACCAAACCAACCCTTCTGTAATTCTGTTTTCTTTCTGTTTGTGGCTGCTAAAAAGGGAGTCTTGGCTACCAATATGTGCATTTCCCATGGACTTTTACTAACAGGAGCTTCAAGGTGAAAGCTTTGCCTATAATGGGAATTATTTACACCATAACTTCCTTTTGAGCTGCCATTTTTTAGGATTTTGTGTTCAGTTCGCTGGCCTTGACTACTGTAGAGAGCAGGTTTCTTATGTATCTGCTGCTGAATTTAATTTTGTGAACTTTGATGGGTTGTAAAAATCAGAATGATAAAGTTATTGACAAAATGTAGTTTGTCTGAATAGCATTTAAAAGGTTTTAGGATTATTATTTTTTAAAAAAATTCTTTTCATATACCCACTAATAAATGGATTTTTTCCATTACAACCAGCAATTGTTCCAAGTAGAAAATAATTTACTAATTTCTGATTAACCCCAGCTAATCAGGCAGGCAGTGGGATCCAGCTGCTGTGTAAGTCCAGATCTCCATAAAATCTGGTTATGTTTTCATTTATCTCATTGTGGGGGCAGCTCTGGCCTGAAAAGCTGACTTCCTTGTGTGCTTGTGAGCTAGCTGATAAACTTTCCCTCTTTCAAGCCCATCCAGCTGGAAAGGCCACCATGAAAAGCTGGCTGGTTTTTGGGTATGAATAAAAAAGAAGAGGGATTTACTCTGTTTTTCTTAGTGGACAATGTCTGTTGCTTCTTCTTGCACACCTCCAGAACCTTCTACCTTTTTTCCCCCAAACCTTCTCCTTAAGGATTTATTCTGTTTTTCTTAGTGGACAATCTTTGTTTCTTCTTGGACACCTCCAGAACCTTCTGCCTTTTATTCCCCAAACCTTCTCCTGAAGGATTTATCCTGTTTTCCTTGGGGGACAACCTTTGTTGTTTCTTCTTGCACATCTCCAAAATCTTCTCCTACCTTTTATCCCCCAAACCTTCTCCTCAAGGATTTATTCTGTTTTCCTTAGAAACAATCCTTGTTTCTTCTTGCACACCTCCAAAACCTTCTCCTACCTTTTATCCCTCAAACATTCCCCTGAAGGATTTATTCTGTTTTCTTGAGGGCCAGTCTGTGTTGTTTCTTCTTGCACACCTCCAGAACCTTCTGCCACCTTTTATCCCCAGGCTCATGGTGTCCCATGAGCTGTTCCATTCCAGGGATGAACTCTGGCCATGCAGGCACAGCACTCCAGGTGCAGACTTGATCATAAAATCACAAAATCACAGAAGTTTGAAAAGACCTTTAGGGCCATTAGATCTGACTGGGTGCTGCAGCACTGCTGAGGCCACCGCTCACCCATGTCCCCAAGTCCCCAAGTGCCACATCCACGTGGTTTTTGGATTCCAGGGTGTCCCAAAATGCTGCAGCCCTCAGAGCTGGGGCCTGGCTGTGCCTGCAGTGTGGGTGTTTGGAATTTGAGTGTTTTTCCCCTTTGCATCCCAGCTCCAAGCACCATTTCTGTGGTTTTGTGCCTTTTCCTCTCTGTCTGAACCCATTTCCCAGGGCAGGGATCAGCCCTGTGACCTCCTTGCCCTGAATGACCAGAGAATGAACCCAGAGCCATTCAGATGGGGCTCCAGACTGGATTAATCTGTGCTGCCCCACAAATAACTGCATTTACTCACACAGGGGCTTTTTATTTAAATGCATTTCTCCTCTTTGTCAGAGAGAGGAATCGTAATTAAGATTTCATTGTGTGATGAACTCCCTATATTTAGAGCGTTATTGGTGAATCTTTTCCTTTCTGAAAGCTTTTAAAATCTGAAACCTTTTAAAAGATATTTAGCAGTAGGAAAGTTGGTAATCGTTCACTTTCATTTAAAATTCAGGGCATGGTATGTGAAGCTGTGTTTATGAGGAGGGTACATGGTCCTGTCATTTTCTACTTGCTTAAAAGCTGCATAAGTGGTTGAGGAAGCTCCCAACCTGAGGAGAAGAAAGGGCTCATTAAAAAGATTAGCTCATAGAGAACAAATTAAACTTCAGTGCCCTGCATAAAGATTATAATAACTGTAATAATAAATGAATTAATAATGCATTAAAGGAGAATTCCTCCAGTCAGCTTGTCACACGCTTATCCTTGAAAATTGACTTTAGCGAGGTGTGTCACATGAGCTAATGGCCTTAACTGATGGATTTGGGGTTTTTCCACACTCCAAAATCCACTCAAACCCATATTTCTCAATTTTTGACAGTTAGTTTGCTGGATAGACAGGCAGTGAGTTGGGCCATGTGGTGCTGTAGCTGGGGAGGAAGCTCTGGTTTTAACCTCAGGTCATCAGAATTGGGAAATCCTGAGCTCTTGGAAGGGGAAAATTTGGCAATCCAGGGCTGGGGGCTGCAGAGCTGCACCAGAGGGGAACATCTGGGGCTGATGTGGGATGCAGAATTTAGATGGAACTTGATGCCGAATTTTGCCCCAAAAGGCGAGAATAACTGCCTAAGAGACTCAATTTAAGTCAGCGTAGACAGGAGGTATTTTATTACGACGCGTCGGAGAAATCACAAAGGGATTTCTAAATATCTCATGACAGAAGCAGGCTTTTTATACAGTTTTGGGTGCAGGGTTACATCATATCACATACATAATCATGTCTTTGCATGCATATTCATAAGAGGCGTGGTGTGGGCGGAGCGTGGGCGGAGACATCTCTTTTGAGGATTATCTTGGTGGCCATTCCGGTGCCTTCATCGCGGGCAAGGGTCTCCTGATGAGTCTTCCTCTTTAAACTTTTGAACTCCTATCCTAATATGGCCAATTCCCGGTGTACTTGGCTTGGTCCCCATGGCTTGGCACGGCTCTTAGGGTCAGTTTGACATTGGCAAGGCTCTTAGGGTCAGTTTGACATTGGCACGGCTCTTAGGGTCAGTTTGACATTATTAGCTCTGAACATGCTTAGCTCGTCAATTCCCCTATCCCTATCTCTCTCTCCTGTTTGCCCTGCTTACCAAACTTCAAACAGAAGAATCCACCAGGATTGCTTTCGGATTAATGAGTAACCTGGCGCCCAGCACCATCAGCAATTCCTGAATGTGGATGGGGCGAACCCCCCCTGTGAGACCACCCGCCGGTGATATGGGATATGGCTCCAGCGTTAGGGGTCGCGTCAGTAGCTAACCGTGGAATGGGATAGGACTGTCTAGGATTAATTCTCAGTTTGTGGCGCTGCCTAAGCATTTTGATCAATAATGCCCTATAAGTACCACTGAAAACAAAATTATGTTCCTGTGCAGTAGCAAAATGCTGATTGGAAAGGCAGTTTGGGGCTTCAAACTGACAGAGAGGAGGTTTAGATCAAATATTTGGAATTAATTCCTCCCTGTGAGGGTTCTGAGGCCCTGGCACAGGTGCCCAGAGCAGCTGGGGCTGCCCTGGATCCCTGGCAGTGCCCAAGGCCAGGCTGGACAGGGTTTGTAACACCCTGACATAGTGGAAGGTGTCCCTGCCATGGCAGGGGTGGGGTGAGTTGGGCTTTGATGTTCTTCCAGCCCAAACCACTCTGGGATTCCATCTGGGGATCTTCCATAAATCTGAGTGTTTTGTTCCCACTGTAATCAATATGAGATCATCAGGGTTTAGGAATTAGTTACCAAATTCAGCACTGAAGTAAGAGGCATCCAGAGGGGTTTAGTTGAGGAATTGGGGGTGCTGAGGCATCTCCAGACAGCAGCAAAGTGAGAGTTTGGAGATTTCTGCAGTCTCCCCTGGGTAAGGGCTGAGTTTCTAATGGTTATTGCACTGGGGAAAAACTGAATTAGGGGAATTGATTATCCAGACATAGTAAGGTTGTAAAATGCATCTTTAGGCAGCTGGGTACCTTTAAAATTAATCCATTATTCACTCCTGAAACTCAAACCTGCTCCTCCAAACCCAGGCACTGCTGAAGACGGAGTTCACATGAGCCATGAGATGGTTAATTTTTAGAATCTTGAAATAATTGAGGCTGGAAGGGACTTGGGGAGGTTCAAAGAGGAATCTGTGGGTTCCAGAGATTATGGGGAACACTTTCCCTGTTCCTACAGAATCATGGAATGGTTTGGGTTTGAAGGGGCCTCAAAGATCATCCCATTGGCATTTCCCACCAGCCCAGGTTGCTCAGTTTATGATGATTGTGTCACACTGGTGCTTCTCTGTGTCCTCAGTTACACTGCAAACTGGTATTTGTAGGGGTTGATTCAACACTGAGCTTTGCCTGTGAAAGACATGAAAGCAAATTCCTTCTGGGATGCTTTTTAGTTTTAATTTGAAAATAATTGAAAATGCATCTCTGGTGTTTTGTTGCTTTTATTGGAAGGGTATTTTTTAATAAAAATCTCATTCAGCATAAAAAGGACAACATCAATGGGGTTCTTATCAGTGCTTTGCATCATGTTAATACCAGAGCCAGCAGTGAGTTGTGCAGGTATTATACCAGAACAAAGGAAATGATTCCAGGGATTTTATCACAGAATATTCTGAGTTTGCTTGTCAAGCCCTGCAAGATGTGCTCTGCTTTGTTTGCTGGCTGCTGTCAGAGCACTGAGCAGTGGCTGGAGTTTGCACAGGGATTCTGGTTTGCTTTGGCACATCATCGGATCCACGCTGGGAAAATAGTGAGATATCAAAGAAAACAGTGAGATGTCCATTAGTGCTGGAGCTCTCACAGCTCAGAGCAGAGTTGCCTCTGCACATTTAAAGTGGTCACTCGGGGTGCTGGAAGTACAATCCCTTTTTCTAGGAAAATGAATCCACAAACACCAGAGGTTTATGTCCAAAAAGGAGACAGAGGAGTCATATTACTTTATTTGAATAAAGAGAGAGGCCATGGGACATTCCCCTGGGATCTCTCAGATTTTTGGAGGACGCAGCCTCCTTTTTATCCCAATTTCCAGCCACATTTCCCTCTCTCTTTCCCCATTTCTGAGGTGCTTGAGAGTTCAGACTGTCCAAAACACCTGATACCAAAGATTTCCTTCTAATGTATAACCCTCCCTTTTCATTTTCAATTCTTATGAAATTTAGGGGTTTTTCCCCATTTCTGAGGTACTTGAGAGGTACAGACTTCCCATAACACCTGATACCAAAGATTTCCCTCTAATGTACAACCCCCCCTTTTAATTTCTAATTCGTATGGAATTTAGGGGGATTTTCTTCCCCATTGTTTCTTTCATCTCTCAATGTCTAATTTAATTTATCAGCAAACCTAAAGTTTATTTGTAAAAGCAAATACCTTTTTCCATTCATCAATCAGTGGAACCCTTCCCATTGTTCCTTTATCTCCCAGTGCTGGTTTATCGCCAGCAGACCCACAGCTCGTTTATAAAGACAAATCCTCTATTCCTCTCACTTTTTTCAGCCTTCCCCCAGTAAGGACTGAGCAGTGAATTCTGAATTTTGGAGCAGAGCAGGGGGCTGGCAGTGGGTGAGGAGGGAAGCACAGCTGGGCTGGATCTGCTCCTCCAAACTCCCAATTTCTGCTCTCAGGGCAGCACAAGGAGCTAAATGCTGAGGTGTTCTTAAATTTCCACTAACGAGGCCGGGCTCATTAGCACTCTCATCAAATGGCTTTCAGTTGCTATCAGTCTGACTTGGATTTGAATTGATGACCTTGAGATAAAAGGCTTTTTATTCTATTACCCATCTCCTGAGCCATCAAGTCTTTAATATGCCGTGTAAAATCAGTTTTCAGATGGTATTTCTTTTATATAATATCGTCATTTGTTACTAATGATGTCTGATTTGGGGTGCTACAAGCTATAATTGTGCACAATAGTACTTTTGTTATTCCTATTATTTCAGATTTATCTGCTGTATTACCAGCTACTTGGAGACACAGAGAAAATAGATTGGTAATAGAGTGTAATCCAGTTTTATATAAACGAGTTAATAAAATCACATAAAAATACCAAGTTAGGTTCAGCATCAGCAAAGCTCATCTGTTACTTCAGTAAATTGAAGTATAAAATTCTGCTTTGATGCTGAAATTTTGCTTTACTTCAAAATGCTATATGGGACCAGCAAAGGTTATAAAAATGAGTGAAAATATGTAATACAGACATCACAGTGAAGGAAGTTTATTGCATGGCACCCTTTTCCTCCTGAAGGCTTTTCCCTGAGGATAATATGGAGAAGATCATGTGAAACCCCAATGTACACAGGAGGGTCAGAAGTGTCACCAGGGAGCTTTTCCTCTTTTGGTTTTATGTCAGTGTGTTTGTTTGGAAAAGATAAAACTGGGAGCACTGGGATAAAAAGCTGCCTTTAGGGGGAGATGCCTTGGGAGCTCCCAGGTATGGACAATTGTCCACAGCTGATCTGGCTTGGAGGTATCCAATGAGAATTTGAAAATGAAAATATTCCAAGGCTGGTGCTGCAGCAGTTAGTTGTGCCAAATTAAATGGTTTTCTTCCAGAGGAGATAATAACGTTTCTATAAGATATTTTTTATTGGGTTTTGACACTGAAAAATAAAGGGTAGAATGCAAATCTGACACAAATTTAAGGGGTCACCAGCTGAGCCCCCTGGAGCCCAGCGCATCCCCTGCCTCCAGCAGAGGTGGTGGTGCCAAGGTCATTGCAGGAGCTCCCAGAAATGAGAGATTTTTGGAGATAATGTATGAAAATGATTAATCGTGAAGCTCAGACAGCTTTCCATCCTGTCTGTCCTCAGTGTCCCTCTCGGTGGATTAAGGCAGCCACTGGTGGTGCTCCCAAAGTACAACTGATTGGAGCCTTCTTAATGAAAGCCTGTCGCGTGTTGGAGTATTGGAATATTGGTGCCATTTCCCTCTGCCAGCCCCTCTCTCTTGGATGAGCAAAGCTCCTCCTCTCCAGGCCAAGCTGCTGAATCTCACATGGATAATTCCCTCCTGTGTCCTGTGGTTAACATCTGGGAACATCTGGGAACATCTGCCCAAACACCGCTTGTGTCTGGCAGAGCCTCTCCTTGCTGACTCACGCTTGGGTTTTATCCTTTCCAACCTTTGTTCCCACTGCCTGTCTGAAAAAAACCCCATATTTGAAAGCTTGCCCTTAGTTATGCCCAAAATAAGTAGGAAATATAGATATTTTAATTAAATTATATATATTATTATATATACATAAATATTATATTATATTATATTATATTATATTATATTATATTATATTATATTATATTATATTATATTATATTATATTATATTATATTATATTATATATTACATATTATATATTATATTATATTATATTGTATAATATTATATTATATTATATTCTTTATATCTATTATTATATTATTTATTAAATATTAGGCATTATATAATATAAATGACATTATTTTAAAATATTAATATTTTAATTATATATAAATTTATATATTTATATATTTTAATTACCTTTTTATGATATCCTAGATAATTTAATCATATATATTATAATATTATAATATGGAGTTAATTAAATATTTTGTTCAGAAAGATTAAAAACCAATCTTGAAATAATGAAAGATAATATTTAATTGAAAACTATTTATAATATTAAGTATAATATAATTAAAATTTATTATATACAATATGTAATATATAATGTATTATATATAAATCTATATATATATATTACAAATACATTTCATATATTATATTCATTATATATATATTATAGAATATGTATTATATAGAATTTTATTATATATTATATTATATTATATTATATTATATTATATTATATTATATTATATTATATTATATTATATTATATTATATTATATTATATTATATTATATTATATATTATTTATTATATTATTTATTATTATATTAGGCATTATATAATCTATAAATGACATATTTTAAAATATTAATAATTATTTATATATAAATATTTATATATTTATATATTTTAAATTACCTTTTTATAGATATCCTATATAATATATCCTATATATTATAATATATAATATATAGTTAATTATAATTATAATTATTTTGTCAGAAAGATAAAAACCAATCTGAAATAATGAAGATAATTTAATTGAAAATATTAATAATTATTTAATTATAATATATAATTAATATATCATATTATATACAATATGTAAATATATAATATATTATATATAGAATCTATATGATATAATATATCAAATACCATATATCATATATATCATATGTCATGTATCATATATATTATACAATATGTATTATATAGAATATATATTCTATATATTATATATATTTAGTATATTATAGATTTTATATGGTATATATTATATATATTATGTATTATATATATTATATTATATTATATTATATTATATTATATTATATTATATTATATTATATTGCATATATTATATATATTGCATATATTATATATATTATATATATAATATATATAAAATATATTATATATATAATATATATAAAATATATTATATATATAATATATATATATATATATTCTATATATTAGTGTGGGCTGAGCAGACTGCCAGGATTGTCCCTGCCTGCCCAGATCAGCCCTGGCAGCCGCAGGAGCTTGGGAGTCACTGCAGCTCCTGTTTCTCAGAGCTGCTGTCCCCGTACAGAGCCTGGCCTGGCAGAGATGTCACAAATGACTTGGGGCTTTTCTTTAAATGCTGCTGAGCTCATGGCCTGTTCCCTCCAAACCCTTCCTGTCAGGCCACATCATAAATTGCTGCAGCAGAAGTTCCTCCTGAGCAGCTCGAAGATGGATGGTTGCTCAGTTGTACCGACAGCCCGTGGGTTTTAATCTGTTTATTTGGCTCTACCATCTCCTGTGGCTGCCTGCAAATAGGATTTCCATCTCCTGGAGAATTCTCACTTTGCATATTTCCTCACTACTCCATTTGAAAAAAAAAAATCAATTTTTTCTTAACACTTCCATGCCAAGCTTAGCATTATTTATCCTACCTAGAACAAAATCCTTGGTTGTGTGTGAGCATGGCAAAGCAGGACAATGAATTCCTGCCTGATGCACCTTTTCCCCTCAGTGCAGTTGCCAAACCCCTGCTCATCACACAGGACTTTCAGGGCTTATATTTGAGTTTTTATCTGCAGGAATGTTGGTGACTTCCTGGGAAGGGGGTGATTTTGGGGTCTCCCAGCACCTCTGGGTGCTGCTGCCCTGTCCCTGGGGCTGGTGGGTGAGGATGGGTCAGAGATTGGATAATTCAGCATTTCCAGCAAAACTCTGGAAACCCAGCCTGGAACAGAGTAAATGATAATTTCACCCTGAAGATGCCAACAGAGGCGTTTTTACTTTTAAAACCTGTTCCTCTGTCCCTGCACAGGGCTGAGGGTAAGGACAGGACAGGGGCTGGAATAATTTGGATGGAATTTATTTTCATTAGCAGGAAGGGCAAAGCCAGTTGCCACAGTTCACTAAAAGGGAATTATTCCATATATTTAGGGCAGAGATTGGATAATTCAGCATTTTCAGTAAAACTCTGAAAGCCCAGCCTGGAACTGAGTAAATGATAATATCATCCTGAAGGTGCTAACAGGGGGATTTTTACTTTTAAAACCAGCATTTTGGGAAAGAGTGGCTTTACCAAACATGAGTGTTGTTGCCTCATTAAATTCAAGCACTTGGGGTCCTGTTGTGGCTCTACCAGATTCACCAGGCACAGCTTTCCCAAAGGCTCCTTTCCCGGAATTTGGGGGTTCCCAGAGGAATCCCAGAGGAAACCCAGATTCACCAGGCACAGCTTTCCCAAAGACTCCTTTCCCTGAATTTGGGGGTTCCCAGAGGAACCCTGGGGGGATCCTGCATGGGCTGAGGGCACTGGGATGGGGCCAGGGAGGATTTTCCCTGGGAAGATGTTGGAGATTTTTTCAGAGATGGCTTAGAAAGCAGCTGTGTGGAGCAGATTCTCACAACCTGTTTCTGTGAACAGCAGAGGTTCTCAGGTTATTTTTAATTACAGGTAAAAGTGACAAACATGAAGGCCTTGAGAGCCTTGCACATCAGAGTTCTCAGGCAGCTTTCTCATAACAAGTGGATGTTCTATCTTTGGCTGTTTTGGGAAAGCAAGAATAATTTTGAGAACCCAAATCTTGGTATTGGAAACATAAGGAGGAGTTGGTGTGTTATCTCTGGCCTATTGTGAGCTCAGATTTTGCAATATGCATGAACTTGATTAACACTGTTATAAAAGGTGATTGATTGATTAATAAATCTGAGTCGATGCTGACCAATGCAAGGTGGGTCGTCTCCCTCCAACTTCAATAGGAAGAGGCTGCTGAGGAATGACCAGGGCTCAGGACAGGGCTGAGGGGACGCCACTAACGAGGGACTGAGCCAGGACACAAAGGGACACTGTCCGTGCTCGTTATCCCTCATTTGGGAATTAATGAACTACACCAGGGCTGTGAAACCTCTTCCAGTGGGCAAGGAGAGCTCTCCACCCACTTCTTGCTGCTTAATGATTTCATTTTGTGTTTTAGGGACTCTTTGTTGCCATGCAATCTTTCTGGGCAACCTGTTTGTATGGAAGGGACTGGTATTTTCAAGGATGCTTCATGCCTGTGTTGTAGAGAAATGCTTATTTTTCTTAATTCTGTCATGGAATCCTGCAGATTAATGATGCAAAAAGGGCTTTTTGATCATCTGTTGAGCTGCTGTGCCCCCACAGGGTGGTTGTTTTCATTAAGCAACTCGGGTTTACAGTTCTACAATGCAGATTTATGTTAAAAAGTTAATAATAACCCCGGAGCACAAAATAACAGGGAAAGCAACTCTCTCCAGGTAATTAAAAATGGAGCCTTTCTGACAAAACGAGATATTCTGTAACCTGTGCACCTGAAAGGCTGTCTTGGTTTCCTACTGCTGCCATCCCCAGTCCTGTAAGGGGCAGGGCTGGTGCAGGCAGGAGCTACTCCTGGGTTACTCACAGCCCTGAGATTTGCCAGTCAGCTGCTCTCAAACTGAATTTGCAAAATGTCTTTTATTCCTCAGTGGAAGCACTGGCTGGAGTTTCTTTCTCTTGCAGCTCCCCTGCTTGCCAGTGGTGGAGGGGTTTGGAGAGCTGGGACAAGTGGCAGGAGCCTCAGTTCCTCAACAGGCTGTCCCAGAAAAGAGCATTTCTTTTTTTTTTCCCTTTGCCAAGAAAAAAAAAAAAACCCCACAAAACTACCACAATTCTCATGAATCCAGTCCATTTCAACATTATAACCTTTGTTCCCCCAGTCAAGATGTGCAGGCTTTGCCAAACCCCTTCTCATCACACAGGATTTTCATCTCTCTGAAGGGTTTATATTGAAGTTTTTCATCTCTGAAGGGTTTATATTTGAGTTTTTAATCTTCAAAAATGACTTCCTGAGAAAGGGGTGTTTTTGAGTCTCCCAACACCTCTGGGTGCTGCTGCCCTGTCCCCAGGGCTGCTGGGTGAGGGTTGGTCAGAGATTGGATAATTCAGCATTTCCAGTAAAACTCTGAAAGCCCAGCCTGGAACAGAGTAAATGATAATTTCCCCCTGAAGATGCCAACAGAGGCATTTTTTTACTTTTAAAACCAGCATTTTGGGAAGGAGTGTCTTTACCAAATCTTTCTGTATTTAACCTTGCCAAGCCTTTGGACTCCCTGAGCATTGCTGCCATTGGCCAGCCCTGAATTATTGGAATTATTGAGGATCAGTGAGAGAAGTTTGCCTGGTGTTAGGATTAACCTGAGCTTGGGTTTCTCGTGGCTCTGGTTCTGCTCAAAGTCACTGTCCCACTTGCAGAAATTCAGAGCTGTGCCTGAGGGAGGTCAGATCCTCCTCTGCATCCCACAGCAGGCAAGAACCAAGGTCTGGATGCTGCTGATGGAGGGTGATTGTGCCACGAGGCAGCACAGGAATGTGTGCCACTGTTTTGGGGAGAAATACCTCAGGAAAGGATCAGGGTGTTAAAGGAATCGGGGTTTTTCTGTGCGTGCGAAAGGGATTTGCAAAACAAGTGATTGTTTTGCTGTAGAGCGGTAGAACTGCAAAGAACAGAGATTTGAATATTAAAATATCTAATTAATATCACTGATTCTTCACCTTGCTGGGATCTAATTAGATATTAGATCCTTTGCAGATCACAGATGTGGGTTTCTATGTAGAAAGAATAAATCTGGTGTTCCCCGTGCTCAGGTAGGAGCTCTGACCTCAGAGCACAACCCTGATCCTAAGGGACAAAAGTTCATCCCTTCTCCATTCCTGGAAGTTCCTTTTGGAATCTTATTCTGGTATTAATCCCTCCAGAATTCCATCATACCTCATTTCATTGAGAAGTGTACCATAAGGCATTAGCTTAATTAGTGATTAGGGATTGTTAATTTGTGACTCTTTCTGTGCAGGAGGTTGTGCAGTTCCCTGCTGAGCTGTCCACATTATTGACCTGGATGCACTGGACATTATTTATTGTTTTACAGCAAGATATGGAACCAAATCTCTTTCATTCCTCTTCCCTTGGGTTTGGATGAATCATCAGCTTTCTCTGACTCAGTTGGGTTGGGTTTTTTTTGTCTCCAAGTCTGCCACTTTCACCCATCTGCAATCCATTGAAAAGAGGGATAAAAGAACTCGCAGGCTTTTATCTCACCAGGAAGTTGCAGAGGAGCAGCAGCTTGGTGACGTGGCACAGGCAGGTGCACACTGACTTCTGCTAGGAAATCCAGAATAATCAAAAACAATTTACTGTTTGGAAATGTCATTGATAAAAAAGGTGCCACACACCATAGATTGGTGAATTCTGGGATCCTCCTGGAAAGAACCCGGTGCTCTCTGTTATTTGTAGGTTTGGGGTGGAAAAATGAAGATGTAGAAATATTTCATGATGATCTAAGAGAAATTGTGTGAGAGGCCTTCATAGCCTAGGATGGACTTGTTGGAAGTCATCTCACTTAAATGCTAATTGTTTGCACACTAATTACTCAGAGTTTGATGTTACTTTCAGTAATTTGGCTGCATAAAATTTATTGGTAAGCTGATCTTAACAGAACCTCCCAGAAAATGAAGGCAGGTGTAGGGGAAAGGTGCTGGTAATTGCAAAAAAACCCACCAAAACAAACAAACAAAAATATTTGGAAAAGTTTCAGATAACTCTGAAAGTCAGAGACAGAAATGAGCTGAATCAAGGAATTAATTAAAAAAAATATTTAAAATATCATTGCTCTGCTGTAACGGAAGATAGAAATTATGCATTTCTTGGCCAAGTTCAGCTGACTTTTCTTTAAAAGAGGAATTAATTGAGATAGGGCAGAAGGACAAACTCAGATATTTTAGGATCACCCTTTTCAAGTGCCACATACAGGAAAATCTGGTGCTAAACGCTTTTCCCCTATAAAAGTGGCTCTGGTGCCATCTGATCCATATTCCCAGCTCCAGGATGCATCACCCTGCAAATTGCAAAACTCGGGATTAAGAAATGTGCCTTGAAAATGTGCCAGCCCAGCTCCTTAAAAGGCTCCCAGAAAAAATGAGTCACTGCTTAAATGGCCACTGGGAGCATCTGCAGAGCAGCTCAGATTGAATCCCCTGGAATTGCCAGGATCCCCTGGGGAGGCTGCTCAGGAAACCTTGGAGGGAAGGAGGTGCCATCAACCCAGGAGGAGCATGAGGGGACAAGAGAGGTCCCAGAGCCACCCAGAGCAGTGAGGAAGAGGAGGAGGAGGAGCACAGAGGCTGCCCCAGGAAGGTCTGGAATTGCTGGGCTGGTCTGGGGGTCTCAGGGCTGGTTGGTGGCACCAGAGAGGGGCAGGTGTGAGATGATGTTTGGTTCAGGGTGTGCAGGGCAGGCTCTGGGAGCTGGGGTGGTGTCAGAGCGCTGTGGGGAGATGTTTGTGAGGTGTCCCCACAAAACTCTGTTGGTGTTTTTTGTTTTTGTCTGTCTTCCTTGGTCTCTTTGCAGTTGTGCAACTCAGAGCCTTGGTTATTGCACATCTCGGTGTAAGGTCAGGATTTTTGTCTGCAAAGGCAGGATTTCTGAGTTCCTGTCTGAGCCCAGATCTTTTGTGGGTTTTGTTGTTGCTGTTATGATTTTTCTTTTTCTTTTATCTCATAACAAACCCTGCTTTCTCAGTCTCTCAGCTGTGCCTGGTGTGCCCTCAGAGCTGATGGGCAGAGCTGAGACATCTCAGTTTATTCTCAAGTGTCTGGTACTTTCTTCTTCTTGAACACATCTAAAACAACCTTTCCTGGAACCATTCCTTTTACCTTTTCTGTCTTCTGGCTCATAAATGAGATTTTTAGCCACATGTTTGCTGACCAGATGCACCGGGGTTCCTTTGCTGAGTGTATTTCTGATGCATTTGAGCTTTGAAAAAACTCAGACTCAGGTGCTTTGTGAGGACCTTGCAGAAAACTCTGCCTTCCTCTGCTGAAAATCAGATTCTCTCCAGCTCTGCTTGGGTTTTCAGAGTGTCCCACCACAACCGTTTGGAAGGTTGGACATTCCCAGCTGGCACGAGGAGGTGCAGCCCAGGGCCGTGCAGAGTCCCAGCTCTAATGAGCTCCAGATTTGGCTGCTCTGGGATGTGCCAGGTTTTGCCTGGCAGCTTTTTTTTTTCCCTTTTCTTTTTGGCTCCTTCTGAGGGAAAGCAGCTTCTTTCTGTCTTTGTAATAAATGGGGACAGCTGCACATCGAGGCTGTGCCCTTCCAGATTCTGAGGATTTACCCAAACTCTGCTGGAGTTTCCTGCAATTCCTCCTGCAGGTGAGACTCAAACTCTGCTGGCATCTCTTGCTGATTTTGATGTTACTTTAGTGGTGATTCTGCCTTTGGCTCTGCATGGACAGAAAGCAAATCTCAATTATTTTTTCAGACAGAGATCCTTGTAGGGATAAAAGTTTCTGATTTTCATCAGGAAATAGCTGTGATAGGAGAAGGGAAATGCCTCAGGCTGAAAGAGAAGAGGGTTAATGGGATTTTGGGTGGGAATTGTGCCCTGTCAGGGTGGGCAGCCCTGGCACAGGTGCCCAGAGCAGCTGTGGTGCCCCTGGATCCCTGGCAGTGCCCAAGGCCAGGCTGGACATTGGGGCTGGAGCACCTGGGACAGTGGGAGGTGTCCCTGCCATGGCAGGGGTGGCTCTGGAGGGGATTTGAGGTCCTTCCAACCCAAACCATTCCAGGATTCTGTGCCATGTTTAACAGGACTCCTTTTTGTCATGAAAGCTCGGACTAAAAGAATATAAATAATATATATATATATTTAAAATATTTTCTGTATTCTTTTTTATATCTTGTTTTTCGTTTCTCTTCTGTTTCTTCTCCAGTGTTATTTCTTCTCCTTTTTGTTTCCCTTTCTTTTTTTCCCCTTTTACTGCAAAGTCACAGGTTTCCCTAATCTGCGAGGTACACACCAGAATTTTCAATCAATTTACTTTCCTCCTTTGACAACTCCATTTTTTGCCTCTCCAAGTTTTGCTCTTCCTCTTCCCTCCAAGCTTTGCTCCACCAGAACTTCCCAGCCCATGCAGAGCATCTCTGCTTTATAATTACTTTACATTTCTGTATGGCTTCTCTCTAGGCAGGGGAATTGCATAAGTTAATGTGAATAATACTAATTATTTTGGATCTGTCACTGCACGACTGATGATGAATAATGCAGATACTGCTCTGCTGCTGGGTTCACTTGTTGGGGGTTTTTGCCTTTTTCTCCTCATCACCTGCCTTGAAGTATTGTGACATTGGGTGACACAGATAAACTGGGTTCTGTAATTAAGGTTTATTTTAATGAGCCTGGAAAATACTCCGTTTTGCATGTTCTCATGGTTTAAATGTGGTTTAATCAGTCCTCCAGTTTTGCTTTCTGCTCAGTCCTCTGCTGACATTTCTCCAAGGGAATAACAGGATAAATATTCTCCACAGGAATATCAGGAGGCTAAATCTCCAGAATGCCCCACATTGGCATGTTTAGGTTTTCCTATTAATGATAATAATTTTGTGCATTAGATCAATGAATTTTTCCCATCTATCTGTGGAATGCCTGGCAAATACCACTGAGGGGGGAATTTTAGTGCTTATGGATTTGGCTTTTCTAATAGAATTCACCTTATTTTCCATGAGCATTGGGGTGATTGGGATTTTTTCCACTCCTGCTTCCATAAAAGAACTTTTAATTCTCCTTGTGCAGGCTTTTTCAGCTGCAGAAATATGAAATTTGGTGAAAGCAGTGACTGAAACCAGGGGTTCAGTTTGTTGATCCTTCCTATAGGAGAATCCTTTGAAATTTAGCAACCCAACTTCCCAAAGTCACAATTCCCACCCAGGGGTGATGTCTGCTGCAGTAAAAACCACCTTGGTGTTCCCAGAACATAATGAGCTCAAAATGTATTTATTGGCTGTAAGGCTTGAATTCAAAGATCTTTAAATGGGAAAGAAAGCAAGAAAGAAAGTGGCCAATTTTCCCAGCAGAAACATTTATAGTGGGAAGAAATAGTTTGAAAAATTTGATTTTTTAGCCTGAGGCCAAACAGAGCAATCACATATAGGATGAATCAGATGGATTCCATATACAGAATGCTGGGAAATCTGCTTTGAAGCATTAATCAACACTTTCATGTTATGATTTTTAGCTTTGTAATTACAATCATGCAGTATTTACCAAGTGTGAATACTTCCATTGCAGGGATTTGTTATCAAATTGGATGTGGGGCTTAATTTAGATTAAATTCAGGAACTTTGTGTCTGGAAATCACTCAGTACTTTGTGCCTGGCAGGCAAAAATTCAGGGGAAGAACGTGACAAGGAGGAGAGGAAATAAACCCCAAACTGCAGAGACAACAATACACTGATTTTTGTCTTTTAATTAACAAGAAGGGTTCAGGTATGAGAATAGAGAGAAATCAGCTTGGGGTAAATTCATTGCAAATCAGAGGTGCACTGCAGATACCAAGAGATTAAATACTCCTGTGAAAGCTGGGTTTAGGAACTGATTATTGTGAGGCTGAGCCTAAGTAATAAGCATGAAATATTAATTAGGCTCCTGGTATCTTGTGAAATAAAGGTGCTTTAGCATTAAGAAATGAAATTGAACCAGATTTAGAAGAAATATTTCAAATTATTTTGTGCAATAGGCTAACACAAATATTGACTCCCTGCTCCATTAATACAAATAAATTAAATTATTAGGGATTAGTGGCCAGTTTCAACTGGAGAGAACCCAAAGCAGGAAGATTTAACCTTTTCCCTTCTCATCCCTGGTACTTGGGATAAGCAGCAGTTGGGGAGCATTGCTGCTCTCCAGGGAAGTCTTTGGTCAAATTACCCCTAATCTTTGGTAATTTGCTCTCCAGGGGCTCCTGGGGCTCAGTGCTGGGATCAGGAATGGGATCAGGAATGGGGTGTGCAAAGCAGCTCTGCTCTGGTAGGGCCTGGATGTAATGAATGAGGGAGTTACAGCATGGGAGGTGAGACCTGGACTGGTAAAAGTGATCTCTGAAAGTCAGGTGTGTCCCCAGGCTTGGTTACACACACTGCTGCATCCTGCAGGGATGGATGGATGGATGGATGGATGATGGATGGATGGATGGATGGATGGATGGATGGATGATGGATGGATGATGGATGGATGATGGATGATGGATGGATGGATGGATGGATGATGGATGGATGGTGGATGGATGGATGGATGGATGATGGATGGATGATGGATGATGGATGGATGGATGATGGATGGATGGTGATGGTTGATGGATGGATGGATGGATGATGGATGGAGGGATGAGGATGGATGGATGGATGGATGATGGATGGATGATGGGATGGATGGATGATGGATGGATGATGGATGGATGGATGGTGGATGGATGATGGATGGATGATGGATGGATGATGGATGGATGGATGGATGATGGATGGATGGTGGATGGATGGATGATGGATGGATGGATGATGGATGGATGGATGATGGATGGATGGATGGATGATGGATGGATGGATGATGGATGGATGATGGATGGATGGATGATGGATGGATGATGGATGGATGGATGGATGATGGATGGATGGATGGATGGATGATGGATGGATGGATGGATGGAGGATGATGGATGGATGATGGATGGATGATGGATGGATGATGGATGGATGGATGGATGATGGATGGATGATGGATGGATGATGGATGGATGGATGGAGGGATGGATGGATGGATGGATGATGGATGGATGGATGATGGATGGATGATGGATGATGGATGGATGGTGGATGGATGGATGGTGGATGGATGGATGATGGATGGATGATGGATGGATGGATGATGGATGGATGGATGGATGATGGATGGATGATGGATGGATGGATGATGGATGGATGGATGATGGATGGATGGATGATGGATGGATGGATGGAGGGATGATGGATGGATGATGGATGGAGGGATGGATGGATGGATGATGGATGGATGGATGATGGATGGATGATGGATGATGGATGGATGGTGGATGGATGGATGGTGGATGGATGGATGATGGATGGATGGATGATGGATGGATGGATGGATGATGGATGGATGATGGATGGATGGATGATGGATGGATGGATGATGGATGGATGGATGATGGATGGATGGATGAATGGATGGATGGATGGATGGAGGGATGATGGAGGGATGATGGATGGATGGATGGATGGATGGATGGATGGATGGATGGAGAGATGGATGGGGAGATGGATGGAGAGATGGATGGATGGAGGGATGATGGAGGGATGATGGATGGATGGTGGATGGATGGATGGATGGATGGATGGATGGATGGATGGATGGATGGATGGATGGATGGATGGAGGGATGGATGGATGGAGTTTTGTTGTCTGGGTCCTGCAATGAGAGAGGGAAAAGCACCAAAGGAATGAGGAATAGGGACAGTTTTGACTCTGAATTTCCTGGCAAATCTGGGACAAATGCACCTCAAAGTAAGGCTTAAGTAGTACTTTAAGGCTGTGGTTTAATGTACTGTTATTATAACAGACCTGTGTATCCATGGGAATTCCAGGGATTGCTTTCAATGCACACAGGTCCCTTCCTGAGAATGGTATGAACACAAGCAGGTGTCTAAGACATGGAAAAAGAAGGAGCATTGTGACATAGAAAAGTTCAGTAAGATCATAGGTAAAGTCTGTCAAAGCTGGAATTTGAATTCCTGAGAATTTCCAAGACCATCTCCTTAGTTAAAGACACCACAGTGATTTGGGAAAGGGAAGGGCTGCAGTGACAGGGTCAGATCTGAGATTTGTAATCCACATCATCCTGCCCTGAGCTCTTGTTCCACCTTCCCAGAGTGCAGAGAAGTTCTGGTTTGTGGCTGAGAGTCCCAGCCCAGGCTGCCATGGCCCTCAGCTCCCCTCTCCTGCCTTGCTTTTGGCCCAGCAATTTTCCTCGTGCACCACAGACGTCACTAAGAACCACTGGCCCAATTTCTCGTTTCATTATGGATGACAAAATAAAACATTAATAGGCTTTTTAATATGAGCTGGGAGTTAAATATTCATTATTTCCTATTACTTCAATGTCACTAAGCCTTTGATGTGCTGGAACTCCAAAACTCTTCTCCCTGCTCTCCACTTTACCCTTTTAGCTGCTGAGTGTGAAGGGCACTGGGGCTTTGCTGGTGGCTCAGCAGCTCCTGGGGCCGGCCCTGGTGATGGATGGGATCTGGGATGCATCCTGAGCCCTGCCTGAATCCTGCCTGAGCTCTGCTCTGGGCTCACTCCTCCCTGAAGGCCCCTTGTCTGTCACTGCTCGTTTCAGAGTCACAGAACCATGGCTTGGGCTGGAAGGGACATTGAAACCCATCCAGTGCCATGGCAGGGACACCTTCCATGTCCCAGGCTGCTCCAAGCCCTGTGCTAAAAATTCATGGAATAGGGAATGGAATTTTGAGATTGAGAAATGGGGATTTTATTGGTTGGTTGGTTGGTGTTGGGGTTTTTTTTTGGATTTTTTTATCTTTGGTTTTGGGGTATTCTTTTGGGTTTTTTTGACTTGATCATTCCAGCTGTTTTTCCAAAGGTTCTCCAGCACGGGTTTTTCCTTTGAAATTAGTTTCCTTGCAGTATTTCAGTTCTGTAAATTGCTTCGACTAACGCTGAAAAAAAAAAAAAAAAAACAACCCTGGAGGATTGGAATTTTGGTGTGTATTTTATTCATCAAACCTGAATGCAGGGGTTAGAATTCCTCACTGGGTGGATTTTTTTGCTAAGGGCAATGAACAACTTTGGAAAATGCAATAGGTACTAGGTCACCAAAGGAAGCAGAGCATAAACTAAATGAGATTATTCTGGAATAAGAAGTAGAAAAGGAAACATCTTAATCTTAGATTCTGGATTTAAACATGCATGTCTAAATTAAATTTAAATTAAAATCATCTTTTCTAGATAATTTTAACCTCATAAATTCATAGCAATTAATGCATTTCAGTGTTGAAACTCAAAGGTTTTCCAGCTCCTTAGAAAAACCTGTTTCTGTTGTCCTCATCCCCTTTCCCTGTTCAACTCTAAATGCAATAATTTATTTGGGAGCATTTTGGATTCCAGCAGTTGGTGCTTTATTCAGTGACTCTGCAAGAAGGGCTGGGATCAACATTTGGACTTGGGAGAGAATCCAGAGGATTTTATCCACTCATGGAGAGGAGCACTACACTCCTTCCTGGAGAGTTGTTCTGGAAGACATTTATAGGAAAAGGTGGTTGAAATGGTTTGGAAATGAGGAGTGTGGCAATGGGGGAAGGGATCTGAATCTCTGGGAAAAAATTCTTTATGAAATGGCACCCAGTTTTGTGTTCCCTGTTTTCTCTGCTGACCTGTTTTAATTTTGTTTTAATTCTGTTTTAATTTGTTTTTATTGGTTGGGGGGATGTGTGGTAATGGAGGCGAGTGTTTGGCAGACAATAAACCGTGTAATGACAGTGATTAACATTCACAAAAGGTAATTCAGGTGGGAAAAAGCTCAGCAAGTCTAATAACAGCTTCCACAGGAGGATCTGCCTCTATAGTTCTTGAGGGAAAATAAACAAAAAGAAAACCTAAAACCCATTCTGCGATTTTCAAATTACCCCTGGAGATTGGGCTCACAGATTACTGGTGGTATTTAATGTGAGCAGAGCATCCAAATCCCTGGAAATGCTGGTCCCAACCATGGCAGGTGCCTGGAGGAATTGTTCTGCAGGGATTTTGGGGACTTTGTGCCCTGCTCTGGGCTTCAGCTGCTCAGAGCTGCTGAGTCCCAAGGTTTGCAATGAGCTGAGTGAAAGCCCTGGAATTGGGAGTGAAACAGAAATCAGGGAATGTTTCTTCTGGGCTGGGGAGCTGGATGGGGTCTGACGTTCAGACAGCTTCCAGCAGGACTGGTCCTGGGCTGGCTTGGACAAAGTCACCTCAGATTGTCTGTTCTGGGCATGTCATGTGTCACAGCTGCTCTGTCTGCTGGCCATCCACGTCCTTCTGGGCAGATTTATGTCACTCCCCATCCCTGCACCGTGACCAATGTCACAGGAAACAATGCAGGAAGCAGATGCACATTATTTCTTAATTATTATTACTTTATTGCCATCTATAAATAATTTCTCTCTTTTCCCCCTCCAAAACCAGGCTCCTATTTGTTTTCTTTTTTCCTTTTCTTGTTGTTACTCTAATGGGCTGTCTCAGCTCCACAGCTATCAGAAATCTTGGGTTGATGAGGCTGCTATGAAACATTTAAAGATTTAAATTATAAACTGAGAGGGAGAAAACCAGTGATGCATGATTAGTTGAAAGTTTTAAACATAATAGTCGTATTTTTCATATGCATGTACAGAAATGGCTTGTGTCAACTGTAATGTGATTTTTAATACATATTAATAGGGTCTGTTGCAATGTGGATGGTTTGAACACCTTTTGGCAGATGGCTGTGGTATTAGAGAATGCACAGTATAAATTAGTCATTTAGGGAAAGAAAACAATGCCTGAGTGCTAACGTTGGCTGTGCTCAGAGATGTGGTTCCAGCACATCACTCCTGCAGCCAGCAAGGTTAGAAGCAGGATTAAATTTGCCAGGGAAATGAAATAAATGAACAGATAAACTCCTGTGTCAGAAAGGAGCTCGCTGTGGTTACAGCTTGTTCACGTCCCTGGCTGTGTCCCTGCTTTCAGCTCCTGTCCCTGCAGAGGTCAGAGGGTGCAAAGCCAAGGTGGGCTCAGTCCATCCATCCCTGGAGGTTGGAGGGGAGCAGCATCTCCCCCGTGCAGCCTCAGGTGTGGTGGATGTGAGGGATGGAGCAGCTCTGCTGGGAGGAAAGGCTGAGGGAACTGGGATTGCTCAGCCTGGAAAAGGCTTTGGGATGATCTAACTGTGCCTTTCAGTGCTAAATGGGTTCCAAGAGAGCTGGAGAGGGAATTCTGTGATGGCCTGTAGGGACAGGAGAGGAGGGAATGACTTCAGACTGAAGGAGAGAAGGTTTAGATGGGACATTAGGAAAAAATTCTCCTGTGCAGTTGGATCCCTGGAATTGTCCAAGGCCAGGTTGGACACTGGGGCTGGAGCACCTGGGACAGTGGAAGGTGTCACTGCCATGGCAGGGGTGAAACAAGAGGTATTTTAAGGTCCCTCCCAACCCAAACCCTTCTGTGATTCTCTGTAACCGCTGCCTAAAAACTGATGTAAGACATGAAAGAAGTCGATGGCTGAGCATTGTCTCCTTTTTGCTTTGTGCTGTTCAGAGAACAGAATTAGCAGGTGATGAATCTGTGAGTTCTGTAAGTGTATTCCACCTTCCAGGTAGTGGCCTGACAAATGGCAGGGATTTTGCAGGAAATCACTTTACAAACGCTAAAGGGCACTCATTCTGAGCCAGGGAGCAGCAGCTGCCTGGGCAATCTATTGCTGTGCTCAAATTCCTAATCGAGGAGCTTGTTTGTAATCACTGCCTGGTAACCCTGGCATGGCTGGGGGAGCCTAGGAAGAGACATTTAAAAGCAATCTGCATTTTCTGCCTTGCAAATCTTCAGAGGCGTTCTCATTGCCTGAGTCTGCAGCAGGAGGGGCAGGAGCTGTTGGCTCCTGCTCCATCAGGATGATTGTCAGGGTGCTTAATGAGCTTTGTGCAGAGGCAGCACTTTGAGAACATATGTGTGCACTGAGAACCTGGGCAGAGGCTCCACAGGCAGCCTGCCTGTCCTGAGCCTTGGAGCATTCCAGTGTTCCCAGACACACACTGGGAGTTAGGGCTGATCACCATCACCTCGTGTGCCGGTGTTCACAGGGGTCTGAGGATGAGGGAAGGGACGAGGATCTGACTCCATGTTTCAGAAAGCTTGATTTATTATTTGATGATATATATTACATTAAAACTATACTAAAAGAATAGAAGAAAGGATTTAATCAGAAGGCCAGCTAAGAATAGAATAGGAAGGAATGGTAAAGATTTGTGGCTTGGACTCTGTCCGAGCCAGCTGACTGTGATTGGCCATTAATTAGAAACAACCACATGAGACCAATCCCAGATGCACCTGTTGCATTCCACAGCAGCAGATAACCATTGTTTACATTTTGTTCCTGAGGCCTCTCAGCTTCTCAGGAGGAAAAATCCTAAGGAAAGGATTTTTCATAAAAGATGTCTGCAACAACCTCGAGCTCATTCCTTTGAACGTTGCTCCATGGCAAAACCAAAGTGGAAACAGATTTTAGCGTGAATCACAAAGGTGTGAGCAAACTGCCTCTTTGTACTGGATAGGGCTGTGTTTGCAAGGGGAATTGTGCTCCAAAGCTTTGAAAGGAGCTTGCTGGGGTGAGCTGGTGGCTGCTGGGAGTGCACATAACAGGCTGACAGGTCTGCTCTGTGCTCTGACACGTCCTGTCAGGGCTGCTGGAGATGGAGCCAGGCTCTTTGCTGGGGATGCAGCAGTTGCAGATGGAGTGATATGTGATTTACTGAGCTGCTTGTTAATTCTGCCAGGTGATGAAATCTCCTGGGCATATAATTACTACAAATGTTTACTTGACTCTACCACACATAGCTTGACATTCTACTCCACAAGTTTGTACCTCACTGAAATTACGGCCGGGCTATAAAACACCACGATTAGGCAGCAAAATATTAAAGAAGTACGGATGAGAGCAAAGACATTTTAAAAAAGCTTTTTATGCTTTGGAATTACAACCATTCATCCCATCTCCTGCTGGTTACACACTTTGTAATAGCTATTGTTTCCACGGCTGGGGTTTAATTTTCCTCAGCACGTTGGCAGCGCTGGTGATCTCAATAACAATCCTCCCAGCAAGGCTGTGAGGCCAGCAGGGAGCAGCCTGACTGACAGATATTTGAAGCCTTTTTGTGCTGCAGGATTAGTGAAACGTTCCCAGGCAGAGCTGCTGGAGTGGGTGATGCTGTGGGATGCTGGCTCTGTCACCTGCAGGGGAGCTGGGCTGGCTTTGGGGTCAGCTTGGTGTCGTTCCTCCATGCAGGTGACACTCCTGATCCCTGAGGAGCTGGGGCAGGAAATGCATTCCAGTAATCACCCAGATTTCAGTGAATCCACCAGATTTCCAGTGAAATTCACCCAGATTTCCAGTGAAATCACCAATTCCAGTGAATCACAGATTTCCAGTGAAATTCCAGCAGATTTCCAATGAAATTCCACCAGATTTCCAGTGAAATTTACCAGTTCCAGTGAAATTCACCCAGATTTCCAGTGAAATTCAGCAGATTTCATGAAATCACCCAGATTTCCAGTGAAATTCACCCAGATTTCCAGTGAAATTCCAGCCAGATTTCCAGTGAAATTCAAGCCAGATTTCCAGTGAAATTCAAGCCAGATTTCCAGTGAAATCCACCCAGATTTCCAGTGAAATTCCACCCAGATTTCCAGTGAAATTCCACCCAGATTTCCAGTGAAATTCCAGCCAGATTTCCAGTGAAATTCCAGCCAGATTTCCAGTGAAATTCCACCCAGATTTCCAGTGAAATCCACCCAGATTTCCAGTGAAATTCACCCAGATTTCCAGTGAAATTGCACCAATCTAGGCCTTTTCTGGAGTCCTGGATTGTCCCTTTGGATAGGAGAGGTGGTGCTAGAGACAAGATCCAGCTCCTGGGATGGTTCCTCCTCACCTGCAGATTCCTTTCACAGCCCTGCAGCTGATTCTGCAGCAGGTGAGAGCCACTCCCAGACGCCTGGGATGCCCAAACTTGTCCTGGATTATAGAAGCTTAAAGTATTTGTTGAAAACACTGATTTCTGTGAGTGTGACAGTGCTATCCTTTGTGCCCAACAAGCTTCTGGGAGCCCCTTTAAACATTAGCCAAGCTGAGAATGGAAACAACTTTCACTCTAATAAAGCCCAAGTTGCACAATTAGAAATGCTGTTATTACAAAAGAAAAGCAGACACAATTATGAAACAGAACCTTCATGTGTAGCTGGATTAGGAGCTGCTGAAGGCATTACCTCCAAAGGAGGAATCCTGTTTGTCTTTGCTTTGGTGAGTTCAGCCTGACAATGCTTGGATTTTGGAGAGGTCTCCTGGAGATTTCACTTTTTCTTTTTTAATTTTCTGGCTGCTCCATAATGTGAGGGGCATTTTAGAACAGCTCTCAGGCTTCTCTGATTCCTGCACTGATCTGAAGGATCTCTGTGTGTTCTCAGCTTGGATTTACCTGCCTGGTAAATAAAACATTGATAGGTTTTTTGGGTGCCCAGGAGAGTGCCAGTGACCTTGGTTAATGGTGAATGGATCCAAGGGAAGCAGAGGGAATGGGGATCCTGCTGTTTTCTGTAGGAAGCAAACAGCATTGCACTTCTGTGGTGATATTTATGAACACGTAAATCATATTAATGAATCCCCCCAAGGAAGATTTTCCTGAGACAGGTAACAGAGAGGAGCCCCAGCCCTGTTTTTCTTCACCAGTTGCTTCTGTTCCTGGAAAGGCAGTGAGGTGTTGTGGTGCATGAGAGGAATTTGACAGGTTTCCCATGGAAACAGAAACTCAGATTTTTATTTCTTCGTTGCCAGTGAAGCTGATGTCAGTCAGGAGCATCTGTGCTGTCCTCAGAGGATACACCCTGGAGTAAATGAGGGCTGAGCCCTCCTGTGCCCAGGTACTGAACAGTTTATACAGTCTTGTCTGCCTTAATGTATCTTATTTATATATATATTTTAAAATTGCTTGGTGATATGATACTAGTATTTCTTTTTGAAATGAATCTCCTCTGTGGCTCCAGCCTGGGGAGTTCAGGCAGGTTTGAAATAGTCTCAAATGCAGAATGTGCTGCTTTGCTCTCTGGTCCCCCCAGACTGGCACTGCCATCACAGCTCCCCAGTTCCCTGCTCAGGGATTGAGATCCAGACTCTCTTTCATTTCTTCCCCAGTGAGTTCCTGTTCCAGCCTCACAAACTCCCCCAGGTCCCTGTGCTGCCTGTCTCTGCTCAGCACTGCTCCCTGCCCAGCTGCATTCCCAGATTTGCCAGAGCCATCCCTCTCCCAGGATGGGTTCTTTGCTCACAGATGTGGAGCAGCAGCTGCTCCCAGCTCCCTTTGCCCCCCAGCCTGGTGTAGCTGCACCAGCCTCCTCTGGTGCTGCTCTCATTTTCTTCCTTCCTCCCTCTCTCCATCTCCATTTCACACTCCAGATCCTGTGCTCCTCCCTGCTGCTGCTTCTCAGCACTTTTATCCCTTCAGCCCCATGGAATCCTGGAATTTGGCTTGGAAGGGCCCTTAAAGCTCATCCAACCATGGCAGGGCCACCTCCCACTGTCCCAGGTGCTCCCAGCCCCATCCAGCCTGGCCTTGGGCACTGCCAGGGATCCAGGGCAGCCCCAGCTGCCCACTGGAAATCTGGGTGAATTTCACTGGAAATTCCATCCCAACCCCTCCCCACCCTCACAGGGAGCTCATCCCTTGCTGCTTCCTCATTTCTGCATGGAGAAGGGACCCTGAGTGCCTGTTGAAACAGCTTTGCTCAAAAAGCATCACATTTTTGTTTCCTGCCTCCAGTGCCAATCTGGCTCTCATGAGGATTTTGTATTTGGGTTTTTTCACACTGACTTGGCTCTCCTGTTTCCAGTATGGAAACAGGTGAGAATCCCAGTCACACCTGGAACAGGTAAAAATGAGTCAAGCCACCTTTGCTTTATGAAACATCAGCTGGAGCTTTTCCCCAAGCCAGTCAAGCTTTGCTGGCATTGGGTCAGGGCATTGCCTTTAATGCTGTTCCCAGCTGGGAGGAGCAGAGGGAGCATTCTGTGCACACCTCTGGCAGAGTGAACCCAATGCTTCCCTTATTCTGGTTGGGAAACACCAAAAAACATCCCAGAGGCATTGCTGGAGCTGCCTGCTGACTAGGAAGAAATTCTGAGAGCAGCAAATGTGTAAGAAACCTGTTTGAATTCCATATTTCTCAAGAATTCTCTCATTCACGTCATGAAACTCACCTCCATTTCCTGCCTCTGTGTAAACCTGCTTAGTATGGGCTATGATATCATTCACCTGATCTACTCCTCTGTAATTGGTGGGAGAGAAGGGAAAAAAACCCCAAAAATCTCTTTATGAAGTGCTCTGCCAATTTACCATGCCATAAAGGAGATATGCCATAGTTAGTGCTAAGGTCTAATTATGTAAATGACATCATTTAATAATCATTATTAAATCCCAGCAAGCTTTATTTCTTTTCCTCATTGTTGATGGTTGTCCTTGATAGGAAAATGTCGTGATGCCTATCATAAAAATTAATTTTAGTGGGGATTTCACACCATTGCAGGGGCTTGGAGTGCAGGAGGCCTCGGAGGCTGATTCCTCTTATCTTTGCAAGAACAAATGTTGTCCACAAGGAGAGCAGGGAGGGGAGAGAAAACTCTCACAGCAGCAAATATTTAATTAAAAAAAGCTGCTTGGGCCAACTAGTTGTGGCAGCAGCTGCTTAAACAGAGATCTGTCCTCTAAATAACTCCAGCTAAATAAAGGGAGGAAAAGCAGAGTGGAGGGGAAAGCTCCGAGGGCTTGTGCTGTAATTGCAGGAGTGGGTTTCATTTCTGCATTTTGGTTCCTCAGTGCCCATGAGCTCCTGCTCTGCCTGTCTGCAAAAACAAGATGCTTCAAGCTCTGGGAGTTTTACAGAGGAGAATGTCAAGAAAGCCAATGCATCACCTGCTGCTGTGTTTGAGATGTACAGGGTCTCATGAGGAAGGCTTTTCTGCCTTGTAGAATAAATCAGAGTTTGGTAGGTACAGAATCAGCTCTTTTCTAGCTTCAGAGAACTAAAGGAGAGATATCTGTGTGTCTCCACTGCAGCAGGGCATAGACTACACCAGATTATCTTGGGATAAGGAGTAAAGGAGGAAGCATCATCATCTGAGATTCTGGATTTATACATGCGTGACTTTTCCAGATAATTTTAACCTCATAATTTCATAGCAATTAATATATTTCATTTGAAACTCAGAGGTTTTACAGCTCCTTAGAAAAACCTGTCTTGTGCCCTCACTGCCCCAGCCATGGGGAGATTTCTGCATTTAATACCAGAGCCCTGGTGAGTTCCCTTTGCACCTTCTGCATCTGCCATGTTGTGTCCTGGGCTTCTAAAGGCTTCATGCCATTTATCAACCATGAAATGTTATTTATAATGACTTAATAACATTTTTAGGGAGCACCTCAGAGCATCCCACAGCTCCCAGCTGCAGCTCAGCTCCATAATGAATGTTTTTTGATCAAGCAGTTGGGCTGGGCAGGATGAAGGGTGTGAGGTGTCCTTGCATGGTCTGTGCCAGCAGAACTTTTGAAATGCCCAGATCCATGAGAGGTGAATCCATCAGTCTGTGCCATGCTCTGGGGGCATTTCCAGGCTCAGGGCTGCAGGGAAGGGGCAGAAGTTCAGTCAGAGGCATTTCAGACACAAATGTATATATATATATATATACACACTTGTGCATAACTGACTGCTCTCTGTGATATTTTTAGGGTTTTTAGCCGCTTTCTGGTTTGTCTTTATAAGGAACACAATTCGTTTTTGTGAGATAATTATTAGAGGGCATTAAGTTAATGCATGATGTGACACAAATGAGATATAAGCAATTTGACAACTTATTGACAAGTTCTTTAATTTTTTTAAGAAGAAGGCAGAGCAATGTCTGTGATGCTGCAGGTGAGGTCTGTGATGCAGTTTTCGTGCATGTGGCATGGAAAGCACTTCTCCCACTGTGCAAATCATTGATTCTGCAGGTGGGCTGGGGTTAAAGCCACCCTTGTTCTGAAGAACTTGGTGTTGTGGACAGAATGGGCACTGAAATCCTGGTGCTGCCTGTTTGACATTCAACTTGAGGCTTCCCCTTGCAGTTTCACATAATTTCAGCAGATTTTAATTGTTCATGCAGAACTTTCCACTCCTGATATTTACTTGCTGTATTTCTGATTTGATTTTATTTACTTTAATTCCCAGCAAGGTGGAATGGAGTTTTTTTCCAAAACTGGGGGATGATAATGGGTTTATGCTCAGTGTTCAGAAAGTCACATCATGGGGAACGAACAGCATCTCCAGCTTTTGAAACAAAGATTTCTTACTTGGTGATGGGATTTAGGTGGGTGGATTTTAATGTTGCCATTTGTCCTGGTTCAGGGCAAATTTTGGTTTCTTCTCTCCCCCCTTCACTCTCTGGAACAAGTCTTAAAGGTGCAAAACTTATTATTCAGCAAAAACAGAACAGAAAACTGGGGATAAAAGGATCATATAGTCAACCCAAGACACCATGGAAAGAAAAAACAGAAGTAGAGGAAAAGCAGGCACCTAAATTTCCCTTTAGTTAGTGGGATTTCCTCTGGGTTGTTTCTAAACCTTCTTGTGTGTTCTTGGGAGATACTTTACCAACCCCTCAGGAGCTGAGGGAATAGATTTAGTTTTGCTCAATTTCCTTCAAAACATTTTCCCTGGGTTCTGGGTAAACAGGTAAATCATATTTTTCCCAAGCAATCCTGTTGTCCCAAGGCTTTCAGGCTGTTTGAACAGTGTGTTTTGCTGCCTGTGTTGCTTCCTCATTGTTTTCTGCTCAGCCACCTAGCTGGAGTCAAATTGTAGCTCTAAAAATCAACTGTGCCTTAAAACACACCCTGGGCTTGTGATGTGCCTGATGGAACCTCTCCTGTGATCACCTGAAGGCACTGACAGCTGCTGCTCTGCACCCTGCCAGTGCTGAAAGGGATGATGAATGTGGATCCCAAGGAGAGAAAAGCAGAATTACAGAGTCTCTTCCCTTTCTTTCACAGCTACAGCAGATATATTCAATATATTGTCAGCCAGCTGTCTTCAGTGGGCTTGATGGATGTTTTGATTTAGTGCCTTGGAAAAAAGAAAAGGTATTAATGGAGAAAAGCAACTGTTGCAGCTAGAAAATCATTGGGGTTTGGAGTGTTTTGAATGATGCTTTTCCCTTACAATGGTAAAACTACCAGAGCAAGTGCAGAAAATTGCTGCTGTGCTCAGAAATAATCCTCACCTTATCAACAACTTGATTTCCCTGAAAGCTTTGCCAAAAAACATTTCCATTAACAGAAGCTGTAGGAAGAAAATGATGACCAGATAAATGGCAGCATTATGCTGCTTAGGAGAATGTCTCAGGCACTCCTGGTATGATTCTGAGCTCTTTCCTCCCTGGAAATCCTGAGGAAAATTTGTCCCATCTTCCTCATGAGCCTCTAAAAATGAGCTCCTAAAAAATGCAGGTGAACCAAGAGTGTCTGGGCTGGGTTGGCTCAATGTGTGTTTTTGGGGGTTTTGTTGAGCTGTGAAGTTCTTCATGGGAAAAGGAAATTGTTGGAGATTCCAGGTGAAAACAGGGAAAGTAGGAAGTGCATAATCAGATGAATTATCCACGAATCTCTAATGCCATCTTGTTTGCCCAGCTACTCAGATTCCTAATGCACAAACTGGGCCAGACCCTAAAATTATTGCCATAAATCTATTCCTGTGGTGTTACTGCCATGTGAGTCCCAAAGGATCCTCTTGTGGAATCAGAGCAGGATTCCCAAAGTGAGAGGTGCTGCTGGCTGCCCACAGAGGCACGTCAGGATCTCAGAGTGATGTGGGTGGTGTTCCACTTATACCTTTAAACACTCCCATGCAGTGTCTCTGAGAAATCACTACATTTCACTCAGTTTTTTTCTTTTCTAAGTAATCCCATGTACCTCTGGCAACGCAGAAAATGTTGGAAGCTTAATGGCCTTGACTTATCAGGAGAGGCAAGTGTGGGGAGATGCTCCAGGAAGCTGCAAGAGCTAATCTCTGTTATTACAGAGGAGGAGGAGAATCAGAGGCAGGCAGAGAGCACAGAGCCTGCCTGCTGTGAAACTCTCCCTGGTCACGAGTCACTGGCTGCAATTTAAATTAGGAACACGCAGTGTCCCAGTGACTTTCACTGCCATTGTGCTGAGAGGCAGGGTAAAACTGAGAGAAGGGGTTTGCTACACTTTTGGGGTCAGTTTTTCTTGGGGTTTACGATTTTTTTGTGTGAAGCCTGCCAGGATTTTTCTCTCGAGGTCTTGGGAATCCACTGAGCATCTCCTGAGTCCCTGAGGCAGAGAAGCTCTGTGAGCTCTGTGCATTTTTCCTGGCACAGATGTGTCGCAGACATCTTTTATGAAAATCCTTTCCTTAGGATCTTTTTCCTCCTGAGAAGCTGAGAGGCCTCAGGAACAAAATGTAAACATTGATTATCTGCTGCTGTGGAATGCAACAGGTGCATCTGGGATTGGTCTCATGTTGGTTGTTTCTAATTAATGGCCAATCACAGTCAGCTGGCTTGGGCAGAGAGCTGAGACACAAACCTTTGTTATCATTCTTTCCTATTCTATTCTTAGCCAGCCTTCTGATGAAATCCTTTCTTCTATTCATTTAGTATAATTTTAATATAATATATATAATAAAATAATAAATCAGCCTTCTGAAACATGGAGTCAGATCCTCATCTCTTCCCTCAACCTGAGACCCTGTGAACACGGTCACACAGATGGAGCAGGGAGCTCAGATTCAGGGGCTTTGATATCTGACAGTATTGCCAGTGTTGTTGTACATCTGAGTGAGTTCACCTGCCTGGGATGCAGCAGGAAAAGATGATCCCTAATGGACTGAGTGGGAATAATAGCTGTTTTCTGCTATAGAGGTAATTTATTTGCAATTAAACCCCTTTCCCCCTGCTCATTAGCAGCACAGGGTACACAAACCCACGCTGTGAGAATCAGAGAATCCCCAAGTGGAGCCCTCGGTGCCCTGCAGTGGTTTCTGCCATTGTCAGGTGATTTTCCTGGCACTGGGATGGTTCCTGTGCCTGGACTGGAGCCCATCAGGGGCTGGGTGTGTAAATTTTCCCCTTCCTTTGCCACCTGAGAGAGTTCAGGGCTCCTCCCATGGCAGAATCCCCGGGAGCCCTTGGCTGTGGTGCCTTTGGAGGGTGTTTTGTGCTGTTCTCCCTGAGCTTTGTGCTGACTGAACACCCTCAGCAGCCCCAGGCTGGCACGGCCCTGCCTGGCACCTCCCTGCCCGCGTTTCCCAGGCAGTGCAGCTCTCCTGGCTCTGGGTGTGCCCAGGCTGTGCTCCAGGCAGGAGCTGGCATGGCTCAGACTGGCTCTGGCATGTGCTGGGCTCCAGGAGAGCCCTTCCAGGTGAGCCAGGGCTGCTTCAAGGAGGTGTTGCTCTCCTAGAACTCATGTTTGTTTGTATTAACAGGAGAAAGCTCATGATTTTCCCATTATTATGTGTTTTGAAAGGGGCAGGATGAGAGTACAAGAAGCAGGCACCTTTGCAAATTCATGTTGAAATTTTGGGGGATTTGCATCACCTCTGTTGGCAGAGGCTGTCGTTGGCAGTCTCATCTGAGCAAACTGCAGCCTGCTTTTATTTCTTTTTCTTCCCTTCCCTTTGTGCCTGGCTGCCACTGCCTCATCCCCATCACCCACCCCACCTGCTGCTGTCCTTTGCTTTGTGCTTCATGCTTGACCTATGAGCTGAAATGCTAATGGCTGTTGAAAATCTCAATTAATACAAACCCAGTTTCAGCCAGAAATGTGCTAAACTCGTTTAGGAGATGTAGCATCTCCAGGAAATGCAGGATGGCAAAAGCCTCAGACAACAGCTGAATTTTTAGCAGGCTGTGCTGTCAGGTGTGTCTGCAGAGCTCAGATCTGGGCTGGTTTGTGGCCAGCAGGGAGGGTGATGGTCACTGTGTGTTTGTAGGTCATGGCATTCCTGTGCTGCAGCGTTATCTCCTCGTGCTGGAGGAATTTCTGTGTTTTCATTGGTTAAAACAGGAATGATGTGTGGCCAAGCCTTCAGGTGGAGGGGATAAACCAGACACACGAGGGGGGATTAGGCTGCTCTCACATCTCTAAGCGTGCACATGTAAAGCCAGACCCTTATTTTATGGTGGCTTGTCCAGGAATTATGCAAAATGCACTTTATAGTGCAGTGGAGGAATACAGTCTAAAATTTCAGCATGGTACTTTTAATTCCACTCTAAATACCTTAGGAACTTGCTAATTAAATACTTGTGGGTTTCTCAGAAGGCTGCACAACATCTCCACAAGCAATTTGTGCTGCAGGATGTGGTACATCCACCTCGAGTACACTACATTAAATCCAGATTTTCCCCTGAAAGAGAGGTTGGTGCCACAGTAGAACTGGAAGAAGGATTAAAGGAGATGAATGTAAAAATATGGATTAATTCCCACTCAGGAAAAGATTGTGTCTAGTGACCTAAACTTGTGTGTCACAGGAGCTGCTGCGGTGGCTCAGTGCTCAGAGCTGCTGCCCAGTTAACCCAGTCTAAAAATGAACTGGAGAAGGAGCAGTTTTATGTGCAGTGAGGATGGGCAGGGAAGCAATTAATTAAAATAAAAAGGTACTTAAATATATGGAGGAGAGGTATTGGTATTAAAGAGCAGATCTGGCTCAGAAAGTCCCCAGAGAGCTGCAGGAGGACAGAGCATTTCTGTTCTCCTCTGGGCCACTGTGGGGTCACCTGGTGTCCCATGTCCCAGCTGTTCTCCTCAGATCAATCCAGATGTTGCTGTTCACTCACCTATTTGAGAACTTCCATCAGGGCAGAACTTGGTGCAGGTTTGTGTGCTCCTGCTGGAAGGAGGGACCATGGGGTTATCTCAATTTTCTGCGAAGTGCCATGTCAGTGATGTCATCACTAAAGTTTAATGAGGTGTCCATCAGCAGCAACAGCCCATCCACAGCTCACATTTATTTATTCTTTGGGCCATGAAGGGGTTAAAGCAGGTATTGATTTCCAGTCTGGGGTTTTGTAGGAGTCCTTATTGCTGTTGAGAGGCATTCTGAGGTTCCAGCAGGTCTGACGGGGCTGGCAAAGCTGAGTTCCTGTGTCTTTACAGGTTACAAACCCCATTTCCTCATCTCTCCATCCCTGTGTGTGTAAAATCCAGGCAAAGCTCTAAGAAATGTGGTGCCTGTGCTCAGTGCTTCGGCTGCCAGATGGACAAAACCAATTAAATCAGCTCTCCCAGGTGCTGGGCCATTATGTGGGCACAGATATGACCAGGAGAAATCATTTATTGCTCCTTTGAGCCATTTCAGAGCACAGGCTGTGATCTGATGAGACTGGAGGGGATTGCACTTCAGGATTTTGCTGGGAGCAGGGAAGGCAGTGTTTGTGGGATTGGGGAGCTGCTGCTGGCTGCCTTCTCCTGGGGTCACACCCTTGGGTTCCAAGATGCTCATGCACCTCTTGATTCCCCTCAGCTCAGGGCAGATCTGCAGCACCAGAAATTGGGTTTACACAGCATCAGTGCAGCCAGGGGACAGCACCATCTGTCACCCTGCCCAGCCCCAGACAGCCAGCACCTGGCAAGCTGGCCTCCCAAATTCCTTGTTTATTCCTTAAAACTTTGGCCATGGGGAATTAATTATATCGTGCTCTTTATTGAATTGAATGTTTTACTGCTGCGTTGTGCTACAGCCTTGTGTACATATTTCTTTGTTGATTATGTTCATTCTATTTTTAGAGTGGTTTTGGGGTTTGGAAACTGGAAGACTGATGGATTACAAAATTGGGGAGGCACAACAGTTGCAATCACAGTTGAAGCACATACATTTTGTGAAATAATGTTGAAGTTGTGTAACTAGACTGCAAACTTTTCCTTTAGATGTGCTGTCCAATAATGCTTGTGAAGTCCTTGGTAAGATAAATAATGCATGGACTTTTCTCACTAAACCTCCTGAGAGTGGGATTGCATCTAAACCAAAAATATCTCTGTGCCTGTTGTGTGCTGCAGTGGCTTTGGAAATGCTTTGCCATGGAAGGAAGAGCAGCTTTCTGATTTGGGTGATTATTTTAATCACCTCCAGCATATGCATGGGCTGCTTTTTTAAGAACTGAAAACATCCCAGAATATGTGACTGGGGAAGAGTCAAGTGAAGGTTATCCTCACACTGACACTGGGATGTCAAAAAGCTTTTAGGGGAAAAGCAATGGGTGGCATTGACACCTGAACTAAAATGGGGTCCTTATGAATATTCCCTCCCTTTTCCAAACTCCTGAGTGACTCTGCACATTGGGGGGTTTTCAGGGGGAATAAAAGATCTATAGCTGCATAAAAACTGGCACTGGAGCAGCATTTATAGCAGAAATGCAGCAGAAATCTCCACATTTCCCAGCTCATTGGTGAAGTAGGGAGATCCCTGAGGTGTGGAAGAGCTCTGAGGTGATGGATTCATTCTGTGAGCTCCCTGCCTGGCTCCCAGGGCTGCCATCCCCCTGCTGGGAGCTGCTCTGGGAACTCTTGGGAGCACATTTGGAGACATTTCCTTTCCTCACCTGCTGAATTTTCCATGCCCCAATTGCTGGAAAGCTTGGCAGTGGAGCCCCTGTGCTCTGTAGCACTGAACTCATCTTTCCTCCCTACATTAATGTTGATTTATTTTTCTTTTAATTTTTTTCCTTTTTTTTTTTGGGGTTGGGATTGAAAGTTCTTAAGTTCTTCAGATGGTATTTTGTGTATGGACTTAGATGTTTATTATTTCTTGTTTATATTACAGTTTTATAAGTTGTGCGTTTTACGATATTTTATTCACAAGCTATAAAATGGTTTTGTATTTATTTCAGTAAGGTTTTTTAAGCAAAAACTATTTAATTAAGAAATGACTTATTTTTACTTTTAATTTAATAACTAATTACTTATGTCTCGTAATGTGGGCTTTTTTGTTTAATTATAAAATACAACTTAAACTTATGAAGAAGGTAAAGAAGGACTAGTTATTGTTTTAAAACTTCTATTTTAGTTTTACATATATTATTATATTTTAAAACTTTTAGTTTTCTATTATGTGATATTACACACTTCTATTTAAACTATACATTTATAATCTTCATTTTATTATTTAATTTTGGAACTCTTCTCTATAGCTTCAGGTTAAATGTAGTGTTTTCTTGAGGGTCTGTGTTTTTCTATACAGAAAGTTTAAAATTCTCTCTCTTAAAATGAACAATTTCATGTGGAATCATTAAACAACCAAACTTTTATTTCTTCCTACCAGAAAGAAATGGTTTTTTCCTCCACATTTTTTCCTGTGCTTCCATAACTGCGGCCACATGGGAGGCTGTAATTTCTAATCACAAATATTTACCAGTCCTGTAACATCCATGTCACTGAGAAATTAAACTTGGTTCTAGCTAATGAAAAGCTCAGCCAGGGGATTCACCAGTGTTCAGCTGTGGGCATCCATTACTTTCCTCAAGATTTGTGTGTACAGGACTTAAACAAGGAATATTTGAAGAGGGAACCAAAGAGCTGAGGTTGATGCCATATTTAGTAGTGCATTATAATTTCTCTTGGAAGTGGCAGACCAGTAATCTGGGAATTTTGGCTGTCATCCTGCTACTATTTATGAGCAATTTTAATGCAGTAATTACATGTAGGGGAAATTCTTCACTAGGTTGATGAGATAAATGGAAATTTAATCTTTTTTTCTTGTTTGGTTGTCTGATATTTTTATGGCATCCTTCTGGAAGCAAGGGGATGTAATAAAAGAATCTGGAACTCCATTGCTCCTTGGAAATAGTGATAGTTTGAAAGATTTGCTCAGTGTAAGTTAAAGGCAGCTCATTAAACAAACAAATGAGCTGTCCTTAGAGCAATCAGTATTTACTATTAACTGAACAGCACAGTAAATAATGAATTGCAGGTAAGGAACTACAGATAAGTATTTGCAGTGAATTCAAATTACTTGACTTAAGCCTGAGGCAGAGAAAAGCAAATAGAAAGCCAGAAAGAGAAGGAGGAGAGGGGAAGAAGAAGGGAGAGGAGGGGCTGCAAATGTAACATTTGTTGTAGAAATCCGTGTTCATTTGTGGTGATGAAGAAAGGTTTTCCTGGGCAATCTGGTGCCCCCATCCCTGGTGCAAGTGGTGCTGCAGTGAGTCCATCTGAGAGCAAAGGGGGCTGTGGAATTCCTGGGGAAAAGGAGAGGAGGTTGGGAGAGACCTTATCAATTTTTCCAGTACCTGCAGGGGGGTTGCAAGAAGGCTGGAGAGGGATTTTGGACAAGGACATGGAGGGACAGGACACAGGAGTGGCTTCCCAGTGCCAGAGGGCAGGGCTGGATGGGATATTGGAAATTAGGAATTATTCCCACCTGTGGCTGCCCCTGGATCCCTGGCAGTGCCCAAGGCCAGGTTGGACACTGGGGCTGGAGCACCTGGGACAGTGGGAGGCGTCCCTGCCATGGCAGGAGTCGGAGAAGATGATTTTTAAGGCTCCTCCCAGCCCAAACCCTCCTGTAATTCTGTAAAAAGCAGGACTCTGGGCCTGACCCAGATCAGAGAGCAGGGCTGATGCTGTTCCCAAGGTCAGGATTTTGCAAGTGGGTCCCTGGCTCTGTCCTACCCCAAGGACAGAGCTGTGCTTTGGCACCAGCGAGATCAAAACCTGCCCATGGCTGCCAAGTGCCTGCACAGCTCCCTCAGTCATTTCTCCAAATTACTTAGGCAGTGAAATTGTTCATTTGCTGGGAGCTGGCACACGTTGAGAAGTTTGGGTTTGGAGTTTAATCATGGTTGGAGTGAGAGATTGTTCTGCCTGGAGTTTGGGTGTGTGGCTGTGTCTGAAGGCAGGATGGATGAGCTGGCTGGGGGATATTGCTCATTAAGGAAGGGGCTTGGGGTGTGTTGGGTGCTGGAGGTGAGAGGGAAGGTTGGGGATTTAATCAGGAACTCTGCAGTTTCACTGGGACAGCCAAAGGCGTGACAGGTGTCCTGAACACCCAAAGCTTGGCAGCCCTGTGTAAATGTCACCTTAAAAAGGTGAAGAGCTTGGCCCAGGTCTCTGCAGGGAGGATGAGCCTCACCTGGCTGAGCACCAGCAGGGCACAGAGCAGGGAGCAGGGAGTGGGGCAGGTCAGGGAGATGTGTGTGAAGTGTTGGCATTCCATAATCCCTGTCACAGCCTCTGCCACTCCCCCAGGGATAACAGACATAGGAGCACCAGGTTTATCTTGCTGGGAGGTTGTCACAAGGTAAATATCTCTGCAAAGAGCCTCTTGCTTGACTCCCATCACCCCAGGGCTGCTCCTCATGGAATCCCCTCCTAAAAATCCAACAGAGATCCAAGGCAGCTGCAGGGAGGTCCCCAGGTGGAATTACCTGCTGGGTGTGCACAAGTCCATCCCTGCTGCTCCCCCTGTGCTGCCTGCTCCCAAATGCTGCTGCTGCCAGCCCCCAGCATTAGTATTCAAGCCAGGGACAGGAGTGAGGTGCTAGACAGGCCGACTAATTACAGCAGCCTGCAGAGGCAAGGCGGGCTGTGCCACATGATGAAGGACATCCTGCTTCCTTGGAACGTTGCTGCTCTGCTGTGGCACTTCATTTAAAAAAATAAGAAAAAAATAAGGTGTGAGCTAATTGGTTTGGTTAAGGAATCGAGCTGTGCTCTAGTTTTTGGTTTTTTTCTTGGATTTAATCTGAATTTATACAATGCTTTGTGACACTCATCTAAAATGAAACTTGCTGTGACCTTAGCAAGCTGCACACCCTGTGTAATCCCAGCTCTCCTGCCTCTGGCTGCCATCCTGACCTGCCTGCTCCTGTCCCCAGAGCTGTCAGCAGATGGAGGAGAGGAGGCTCTCGCTGCCACCAACGTGCCATCTGCAGGCAGCAAGGCTGGGCAGGTTTTTATGAGCCTAAATTGCAATTCTGCATCCAGAGGGTTTTCTGTCAGAGCATCTGTTTTACTGCCATGACACAGATCCGGGGCTGAGCGTGTGCCAGGAGCAGGTGAGGAGGGGGGACAGCCCCATCCTGCAGTGACAGCAGCCATCAGGTGGCTGCTGGCTGGGGCTGCTGCGTGTCCTGTGTGTCCCCTGTGCTGTCACACAGCCCAGGTTTGGGCAGGCTGAGCTTTGGAAAGCTCCACTGCTCACAAATCAGAGCCAGGAGAACTCAAACTGAGGGAAGAGAGCTGCTGGTGTTGCCTGATTCTGGCTGATTTACACCCAGGATGGCCTGGGGGTGCCAGCTGAGCCTGTCCCCTGTCCCTGTCCCCTCCAGTGCCCTTCTGCAGAGCGGGGCACTAAGCAGATTAGTCAGCTTCTTCCATCAGCAAATACTCTGGGCCTAAGATACTTAAAAGACATCTGGTTTTTAGCCTCATTTCTAAACAAATGAGGCTTATGTGATTATGGTGTCTGTCGCCTGCCCCTCGTTGGCCAATTGCAATCCCCAGCTGGGGGTTTTGGTCTCACAGATGTGAACTTCCAGCAACTTTCTGTGGGCTGGTGTGAACAGAACTCGTCCTGGAGGGAGGGCCACAGCACCAGCTGTGAGAGGGAATGTGCTGGGGGAAAACATCTCAGTTTGCAGGGCAAAGCAGCCATGAGGAGAAAACCCCCATGGACTGGAGGGTGTGGCTGTGGGCTGAGCTCGGCCTCTGCCCCAGCTGTGCTAGGCCAGCCCAGCCATGCACGGTGCCACCTCCTGCTGTCCCCACATGCCAACTGCTCCTGTGATCCCGGGATTGCCTTTCTGATCCCTGGATTAAGGGGCTGGGATGTGCAAAGATACCAGAGCTGTGTGTGAGGCAGGCTCAGCTGGGCTGCCAGGGCACTGCCCTGGTGAGCTGTGCCCGTGGAGCAGAGCAGGCCAGGCCATGCCAGCCCGGCCTGCCTGGTGGATCCATGGCTGCTGCACTGTGGCCTTGTCTTCAGAATTGTTCTTTCACAGTTATCCCGTCAAGTGAAGTCTGAATTCTCCTGAGACTGATGTCCCTTAGTGCTGTGAGAGGTGAACACAGCTCGTGGTGGTTAATAATTCACTCAGGGACTGTGGATGGAGCTGGTGATCAGAATCCTCTGTGCACCCACTTTTGCAGAATCCCAGAGTGATTTGGGTTGGAAGGGGCCTTAAAAATCATCTTCTCTCAGCCTCTGCCATGGGCAGGGACACTTTCCACCATCCCTGGCTGCTCCAAGCCCCAGTGAACTGCCAGGGATCCAGGGGCAGCCACAGCTGCCCTGGGCACCTGTGCCAGGGCCTGCCCACCCTCCCAGGGAACAATTCCTCTCTGATTTTTCATCTAAATCAGAATTCTCTCCTTATCTTCTCTGTGAATTTCACTTGGAGCTGTACCTGTCTCCTCTTTGCAGCTACACAACATTTTTGCTCTGTCATTTAGAACCTAAGGGTGTCCAATGGAATGTGTAAAACCCACATAGAGCAGTTCTGGGACTGGGAGGGAAAAGCAAAGGTTTCATGTTCTGCTTCCTAGTAATGAACTAAATGAGATTGTGTCCTTCTTTGAGCATAAATGAAAGATAAAAGACAGATGAGATTTATGAACAAGGTCATTAGTGTACCAAATTTCTCTCATTAGATCTGTTACATTACTTTCCAACTTACATAACTCTCATTAGAAAAATTTATGAACTGGAATGATTACAAAGACACCATATTCTAAACCATCCCTACTTTTAATTGCCAAACAGCAAAAAAAAAATTATATTTCTGTGCTACAATAGAGCTGTACTTTTGTGCATGTGTTTTTTTGTTAGAATTTAAATAGAGGTTGCTCCTGAAGCCAGGGGATGGGACGAGAGGAAAATGGACCATTTAGTGCAATTTAGCTGCAAACCTGAAGCATTGCTTTAATTTTATAACTGTGTCAGACCCACCAGGCTAATATTGCTGTTTGTTCTCCCCACCAGACTCCCACTCTCACGTCCCTGTGCCTGATTTGAAGTGACAGTGAGCAGAAGCATAAGGTATCTCTCATTCTGTTTGGACTCCTTGTTTACAGAAGAGTGATGGAGATGCTATTAAGCACAAAAGGCATCACCATATGCCTGTTTTTCTTTGTATTGAGTTTGGCAGCAGCTATTGAAATACCATTATCAGGTGAGTTGTAGTTATTTGCTGTGCACTTTGCTGGTTTTGTTTGGTGTTCCTTTGCAGCTATCCCTGAAGGAAAAATACTAAATCCTCCTTTCCAGTTGTGTTCCATTTGGAATTTAATCTTGCCACAATGTGGCCTTTGGGAAATTCAGCTCTGATCAAAAGCTAAGCTGTCCTGTTTGGGCCTGCTTAAATGGAGCAGTAAAGTTGTCTAATAACATTTCTCTGGTGTTTGCCGTCCAACACAACGCTTAGCTCCGAGGGTTTGGGTTTGTCCTTCACTTAAATTCCTTATTTTGGCTCTGAATCCCCCTGAAGCTTGTTTGATGTGCATAAATCCCTCCTTCCTTGCCGTGCAAGCTGCCATTCCAGCCTGGGGAAGGAGCAGGTGGATGTCTCAGGGCCAGCGTTGGTCCCCAGAGGAGGATTTCACACTCTGTGCCCTGCCCTGGGGAGCAGCTCCCGCGTCCCTCGCCGGCTGGGATGAATTCAAACTGCTTGTTTTACATGGATCATGAGCTTCCAGGACACGTGTAAAATATGGGATAAGGCTCACAGGGAGCAATCCAAGGAAAGCCAGAGGACCCCTCTTCCTGGAGTACAGCCCAGACCTCCCCAGCTTTGCATTTTTCAGTCATAAATGGACAGGAGGGTTGAAAACTGCATTTCACTTTGTTATTTTGGTTGCAAAAAACCAAAAAACAATCCCAAAAAGCAAAACTAAACAATATTAGGATTTATTAATTATGGTGGGGAAAAATAAAGAAGTAAACCTAAGGAAGAATAAATTTAGGCTCTTTTCAGGGTCTCAGAGTAGGACATGGGCCAGTTTCAGGGCATCCTGCGGATCTGCCATGAGCTCTTAGCACTCTGGAGCCTGCCAATAGCCCTGGCTGCTAAGAGAAAGCCAACCAAGCAGGTTTATAGGATATTTTTGTAAAACTATCCCAATTTGCATTGGGAAGTAGAGGTTTTGGGGGATTCTTTTAGGAAGGAGCTGCAGTGGCTCCTTGTGTTTCAGTAAAGTCAAAATGGAGCTGTGACTGTAAGGCACAGGACAAACTCTCTGGGCATCCACTGCTTTTATGAACCTGCCCCAGGGAACCACCTAAACCTTAATTAGCTGTAATGAAGCATTTTATACTATAATAAAAAAAGTTATTTCTGATCAGTGGAGCTGGTGGGCTTGGAAGTGTTCAGCTTTGAGGCCATGTGCTATGACAAGACACTGATTTTCACTCCAGCTTTGGGCTCCCTGCACTTAAAGCAGCACACAAAGAGCATTTTAATTCTCTTCCTGGCTGTTTATAACAATGGGGTGATCCTATTATCCCAGCTCCACTGCAGGGAACATTCTCCTTCCTCTGTTACACAGGCTTTTGCAACACTTTAATTCCCTCAGAAAGACCCAGAAGTTGGTGCAGCCTCGGTGCGTGACCACGCAGCTGCACCCTGGGGCAGGCATTAAACCATCCTTGCAGTCCATGGCTTTTCTGGCAGTTTTATCCGGGATGGAGGCAGCAGTTTGCTACTTCATGTGTGTGCATCTGTGTCTGGATTAAATCCAGTTTCTGACTTCACTGTGAATAAATTTGCCACAGCTCCGTGCTCTGCCTTTGGCTCTGGCGTGGTCGCAGCTCCCCTGTGCCCTGGGTGGGTTTGGAGGGGAATCAGGGTGGGCACTGTCCCTCTGCCAGGCCTTTTGTTGGCCATGGAGGCAGTGACAGTGACCAGAGGGTGATGTCCATGATTATCCCTTTCCCAAGGCAAGGCTCACTTTCTGTAGGAATAATGCAATATTACTGCATTGTCCCTCTTCACTCGAGGGCAGCCCAGTTTGGCTGCAACTCTGTTTTAACCCAATTCCTCTTTGTGCTCAGTTTCCCAGCTTCCAACAATCACAGAGCAATCCCACACCCAGGTTGCCTACCCCTTTGATGAGGACTTCACCATTAAATGTGAAGCCAGAGGAAACCCCCAGCCCACGTGAGTACTGCTTGGAGGAGCAAACAGAAGCTGGGTTTGCTTTTAACCTTTGCCAAACATTGCTGTGTCTGTCAGGAGCTGCTGCACAAAAACCTGCTCATCATCCTCAGCAGGGTTAAGGTTTGGCTTTCCATTCAGGCCATTCAGCTTTTGTTGCTCCATCACTTCCCCTCACCCTGTGAATAGGTATCAACATGGTTTTCCTTGCTGGGGGATGTTTGATTTCTCTGCCACGTGCCAAATTCACCCCCTGGTTTTAAAAAAAACCTTGTCTGGGTTGTGCTGCAAAAGATGGGCTGTGTCATGGTAATCAGAGGGGCCCAGCTGTTCCTCTGGCTCTTCCACAGCAACCCTAAAAATCCCAACCACATTAAACTGTGTATTCAAACAGCAATTTGCATTTTATCAGATACCTTGTTCGTACCTAACCTCAGCAGGGCCGTGGTGATGGTACAGACAGACACAGAAAGAGTTATTCAGATAAATATCCAAAGATAAGCTCTGTGCATTTTACACCAGTGTGGAAAAAAGAAAGATTTTTAATGAAAATGTGACTAACAAGAGTGTAATAATAACACAGTAAAAACTCCTCCTGAGGCTTTCACCACTGAATGGTGTTTGGGCTAAATTAATAGCTGGTTTGAATGTCATTTTTTCTCTTTAGTCCTTCCCTTCTCCTTTCTTTGCAATACAATTTTAACTTTAAAAGGCATTCTTTTATTTAGATCAAGACGATTTGGGTAGTTTTTAATTGAGCTCTGAATGGGGATTTGTAGCGTGATAATAAATTCCCTTTGTTCCACTGTTTGTCAGTGCATCAGTGGAAAGTTTCCTGGTGTATTTAAATGATGTGGTAGTGCCTGTTAGGTGAGGGGATCCCATATTCCCTCATTCCTGGAGCAGGGATCCCATATTCCTTCATTCCTGGAGCAAGGATCCCATATTCCCTCCATCCTGGAGGATCCCATATTCCCTCCATCCTGGAGCAAGGCAGTTTTACCAAGACCATTGAAGTGCCAAAACAGTGGTCTTGTTTTTAATTATTTCTTCTCTTAAAACCAAAAAGAAAGGCACATCTGCCACTAAAATGATGTTACTGCAATTTCCAGCTGTCTGATTTAGAATCAGTTTAGGCAAATTTCAATCCAGAATTGCAGGCACAGGAAGAGCATTTATCAAAATCACTCCCCTGCAGCATCACAACTACAAATGGATCTGTGGCAAGGAGAACCTCAATGGAATCATCTCAATTTCTTCTGGTTCAGCCCTGGTGGAGGGTGGGAAAGCTGTTGTGGATCTTTGTGGGATCTCAGGATCTGAGTCCTGAGATCCCGAGCCACCGAGACCACCCTTGGGGGGCTCAGGAGTCCTGGAATGTTCCAGAAGTGTCTGGTGGCTGGACTTTGACCCTACACAGGAGACGACACCTGTATGAGGATAGGAGGATTTCACCGGGGTGAATGGCGAAAAGATTAGCTAATTAGAGGGTGAGACACAGGGTTTAGGATTTCTGTACAGGGGGGTTTAGAGAAGTAAGATGGAGGAATTGGGGTGTGTCCTGTCCTTCTTCTTCTTCTTCTTCTCCTCCATCTTCTTTGGCCATGGTGGCACTTTTGGATTGGTCATTACTGAAAGTGCACCGGGCAATAAGAATAAATGGTATTGGGGAAAAATGACAAATATTGTACACGTAACTATGGGTATAAAGATAGGTGACTGTCCGGAGGACGGCTCAGTGTGCTCATGGCTGGCTGCTGAGCAGAGCTCTGTCGGGCTGAAAGGACATCTTTTAGATAAACAATTAATAAACATAAAAACTGAAAGAAGAACTGAAGCCTCTTCTCGTCCTTTGATACCAAGGCCACTCCGGGCCTTTCCAGGCCCTTCAAACAGCCGAGAAAACCCGACAGATCTTTGCCATTCCAAAGCAGCAATTCCATGACAGGCACAGCCTTTGCCAGCCTGCAGGTGCTGTGGGTGTGTGTCTTTCCCAGATGTTCTGTCTGTCCCTGTCCTTGCAGAGCTCTGCGCTCATGGCACAGCCAAGAAAAGCAGAGTGGAAGGAGGGATGTGCCCAAGCACGAGGCAGAGGGGCACAGTGGGCACTCTGCCATTCAGTTCTCTCCTCTTCCATCCAGCTTTTCCTTTTATTTTGCTAAAACCCTCTTGGCCTGATATTTACCCCTCATTAATACCAAAATGCTGTCCTGGGGCCTGCCCACTGTAACATTCCTTTTCTTTTTCAGCTTTAACTGGACTAAGGATGGAAAACCATTTGATTTATCATCTGACCCCAGGATAGTCACAACTAACAACTCTGGAACTTTTGTGATCCAAAACCGGGGAATCATCAACAATTTCCAAGGGAAATATCGCTGCTTTGCCTCCAACGTGCTGGGAACTGCCATGTCAGAGGAAATTGAGCTGATTGTTCCAAGTAAGCCCTTCATTTCTGGTTTAAATTTGTAATTTTTATTTTATTATTAAGATGAGAACTGTCTTTCCTCAAAGTAAATGGGAAAGAACCAGCTCACATGGCAAAACATGAGTTGTTTGTTATTCAGTGAACATTCAGAGAAAAAAATGGTATTTTCTTCTTGGAATAATTTAATTAAATTCCTGATTTTGAGGACAGAAACTAAATCTGGATGTAGGATTTCAGACCACTGAACTATCAACTCCCACAGGTTATTACTGCAAAATAGCAACGGATGCAAATGTTTGAAAACTCCAGGGGAAGTGATTTGATCAGCTGTGAGTTCATTAATCTGATGTCAGCAGCATTCAAGGTCTGGGATAAATACTGATGGGGAGAAAAGTAAAGCCCTGGAACTGAAATAGAAAACAAGCTTAAAAATAAAGCAGGGAAAATTACTGATCCTAGAAGTTTGTGCTTTATTAGCACTGAGGAAGGGCAGAGAGGGAAATGAGGGATTAAGGACCAGGTTTGTAGAAGTGGCATGAAATTTGTGGATAGAATCAAAGAATTATTAAGGTTGGCAAAAAGCTCTTAAAATCAGAGTCCAACACTTAGCCCAGCCAGGTTCAGCATTCAACCATGTCCCAAAGCTGAAACAACTGGTTTGTACCAATCCATTTAATCACCTGTAGCTTGGAATATGAGCACACACTTTGGTTCTAAATTCAGGATTGAAACATGGGAAATGAGAAGAGAAAAATCAGAAGCAGAATCTTCCCAGAGAGAGGAGAAAGGACAAGAAACTCCCCAGCTCCATGTTGGAGCAGGGTGAGAACCTGAAGCAGGTTTTGTGATGCAGTTCAGTGGCAGAGATGGAGAAAAGCAGCAGTGCAGTGGATTTTTTCAGAGATCCTGCATTTCCAAGCTCCCTCAGTATTTTGTTGTGAAATATCTGACAGCTCCGTGCTCAGGTGGAATCCATGTGGCAGGGGATGCATCCACAGCCTTCCCAGCCACACCGTGACAGGAGGTGGCTGCTTTTGTACAGAAAACACTTCTGGCAGATGAAATGGGCTATGAGAAACATGAATAAACATTTTTGTCCTGTCTTCAGCATAGGAAATAATCCTGAGGAGCATTCCAGGCACAGCCAGGGCTGGGAGAGTCCTGGTGCTGTGGGTACATTAAAAACAAGACATTGCAAGGGCTGGGAGGGTTCCTGGGAGGGAGGAAGCAGCTGAGGCTGCATGTAAATGTATTTTATGAGTGCTCCTCATGAAAGACACATTTATTTTCCTCACATCCAGCTTTATGGATTTATTTTTCCTTGGGAAATCTATTTTTTGTTGCAATGTGCCACGCAGCAATCCCTGATGCCAGAGCTTGGTGTTGGGTGAGGAATTTGCAGCATTCCAGGTGCTGCTCTGTGGGTTAGTCTCTCTACCTTGCAGCTGTTTTAGGGAAGAGCTTTCCAGAGCAGAGGAGAGTTGCAGAAAGCTTTAGGACACTGAGCTGAGGTTTATTGAACTGCTGACAGGGTAGGATGGGCAGCTGATGGCAGCTGGAGTTTCAGGCAGGGACAGGAGAGTGATGCAGTCAAACTTCAGACACAGTTTTTGACTTTGGAGTCAGTGAGGTACAACAACTTCTCTTAAGCAAAATATCTCAAACTCATTTCATTTGAGAGGAGTTAAAGTGCTCAGTATCATGTTTGTACCTCCAGCAGCAGCATATTCTGATATTCAATTGCTACTGAACTAAAAAAGATGGAAAGCAAGGAGTTGATGTCTGTATTTGGGATTATTGAATCTGTATTCAGAGAGGAGATTTTTGCTTTTAATGAAGAACAGTCTGGAGTAGCTTAAGTAGATATTAAATATATTGGGAGTGGATGGCAACAAATTTATGGAGAGGTTACAAACATGGTTGTTATCAAAAGCAAGAGGAATTTTAGTGTTAATATATGCAAATTCCTAAACCCAGCAAAAAAAATACATGGTACAGATAATGTATTAGAGGGATTTACCCAACTCACACATCTTTTGAAGCACATTTGCTGTTATTAGAACTCTTCTGCCATCAGTTCTTTCATTTACTGGTGCAGTGTAAAAGCTGCAAATTAAATGAGGATTCAGAGAGGAGTAGAAGGCACCTTTGATTTTCTAAAGTGCTCTACAACTGTGCCCCAGTGAAAGAGCTGCTGGTGCACAGATCCTCTGTAAATCAGAACCTGCCAGGGAGGGGCTGGGGATAAATCACCTCTATTCACCCCCAGGTTTTGGAGCGCACACTGGCACCTGTGAGATCACTCCCTGCATTCATGATGATGATGCAGAGGTGGCAGAGCTGTGCCAGCTGCATTCAGGGCAGATGTAAAGCTCCTTGGCAAAGTCACCGTGCCAGGGAAGGGAAAAAACCCCAGTGAGGCAGAGCAGGGCAGTTTCTTTCATAAATTACATTTCCACTGCAGAAGCAGAATACTGGGTCTGTGAGGCTGCTGCTGAAAAGGAGAACAAAAGAGTGTTTACTCACAGTAGTCATTCCAGGGAAGCAATAGAAATGTCAGCAGAAATGATCATTAAATCTCACCTACATAATGAAAACACCCCACCTCCCCTATGTAGGATGACATTAAGGAGAGGGGGAAGAATGGGCTCGGAGGATCTCGATGTGTTTGCAGCACTAACAAAGGCCAGATTGTTACAAGATACATTCAGCATGAAAATGAATTTAAATGGTGAGAACACAGACTTCAGCTCCCCTCCTCCAGCATTTCGGGAATCTGCTGCTTGAATTAGTGAGCAGGCCCAATGCCAGAGGAAGGAGAAGAAGTACACTTTAAACTTCTTTAATTAACTGTGCTGTGAAAGACTCTTCACGGCAGACTGAGTTAAGATTTATGCTTGGTATTTCTAAAGCTGCTGCTCCAAAAGACCAGAGACCTGAGGATGGAAAAATTGGCTGAATGTAAAATTATCCTGTTGCAAGCTGTGCTCTGATGTGATGTTAGAGCAAGAACTCCCAAAGAAACCAGACCTGAATTAATATTCAAACACTCAGGTGTGAATATCCTGAAATCAGTACAAGATGCTGAGCTGATATTGAAGGAGGAGGTTTTGTGAAGGCTTTGGTGTAGCTTTAATGGAAGAGAAAACAAAAGAGAGCAATTCACTGAGACTTTGCAGGTGATGGAGATGAAATTTAACCCTCTTTCCTCCTAAGCCTGTGACCTTCCCCTATGGCCACCTAAATCACGGAGCTTGCTCTGATTCCTGCCTGTGGCCATCATTTGGGAGAGGATAACAAAGATTTACACAGAAAAAAGCTGTCACTGATTCCATTCCACATCTTCAGGAGTGAGTGGACTCCCAGCCACGCTCTCCCTGACAGCCAGGCTTTGCTAACTTTTTCAATTTAAGGCAGCAATTAAAAAATCCATAAACAAGCAGGGTCGTATCTCATAACCAGTTCAAAGGCTGCAATGGAAATTACAGATGTAACTACTGCTCCTGCTCCATGGATCAGAATATCAATTGAGGCACAGAGATGAGCGCTGGAAACCTCCCAAGCTTCACTCAGAGCAGCTCAACATCAGGGACTGCAAGTCGTGGTTCAGATTCCTTAAAATGTTGGGTTATTTGCTGAACAGGATACAGATCTGTATGAAAAATCATAATTAGATACTAATTTAAGTGTCTATGGAGCTGGAAATTTTGAGGTTGTAGAAAATTCTTGACTATTTCTGCTTTGCCTCACTTTTACATCCTTTAAGGGCTTATTTGCAAGGAAAACTATGAGACTATCCATGATGGATCATGCTAAACTCTCCTTTATCCCAGGATATATTTAGTAGAATCCACAGGGAATGTTATAAAAGCAGACCTGAGTTACAGTGATGCTTTTCTGAACCAGACCTGGGTTACAGTGATGCTTTTCTACAGTTATTTTTTCAATGTATTTGCTAATTGCTGATTTATTATCCTCAATTCACTCCCATTTTACACCTGATATTGGTAGAAACAAGACACAGGGATCTCAAGGACAATTTACCTGGAGAAATGCTTTTCCTTTGTTCCATTTCTCAACACTTGACCCCAAAACATGAAAAATACCTGATGAAATGGATTCCATTCTCACATAAACTGGAATAAATTGCCATAATTGATACAGTTTTAGTGTGAAGTCACTGTAATCAGCAGTAGGGCAAAAATTGAGCTGTAGGACAAAAACTGAGCTGTAGGACAAGGTGTCCTAAATGGATCCCTGAGTAAATCTGGAGCTATGTTGGGGACTGGAATTCCCAGCTCTGCTTGCTGTATTTCTGAATCTCTATTTCTGCTAAACTCAAATTAAGCCTTTCTATTGCACTGTATTGGTTTCCCTCCTATTTGCTTTAGGCTGAGAAACTGCATTTTCTGAAGGGATAAGGGGGAGAGGCTCAGGGATCTTTCTGGATTTTTTCCCAGCCCCCCAAATGTGGTGCTCCAGCCTGGTCTCAAGCACAGCTCAGTCACTGAACTTTGAGTCACCCCAGGGATTAAACAGATCCTGGCTCCTTGCACAAATGGCTCTGGCCACTGATAATCTTCTGTTTGCATGGTTCACACACTGTCAGAGCACTTCAGTTCTGGTTTTTGAGTGCAGCCTTGTCAGGGAAAAACCCTTGGTCAGCAAAGCCTTTCCCAGGGGTATTTGAAGAGGTGTCATGGTGGGATTTTGGGAGATTCTCCGGAGGTGGAGCTGGGAGTGCAGATTTCCATCCTCCCCATGGCTGTCCCACTCACACCCCATGATTTGTGTGGGGTGAGAGCCCTGCTGGGGCTTCCTCAGAGTCACCAAATCCCTCTGCTCTCCCTCTGTCCCCTCCCATCACATCCCTGTGTGGGGATTCCATGGAATATTGATGGAGCAGTGCCACTGCTGTCACTGCAGAGACATCAGCTGGAATTCTGTGCTGCACTGAGAACTCTGTTCAATATCAAACACTTCCATGGCACAATTTATTTTGTGTTTATTTTATTATGCTGTAGAGTTGAACTCAGCTGTGATACTTTCTGTGATCACAGCCACAAATCAGTGGTGATTGATTCTAGAATATCCTCTAATTAGAACATAGCAGCCCTGCAAAAATATCCAAAATATTGCCTGCATAGGCATTCTGAAGATTGATGTGCAAAAGGCAAAGTCTAATGTGACAGAAGCTTTTTATTTTTAATAAATGGAATTCAGAAGCAGGTATTTTTTCTAGTCTTTGAGACCAGTGGGACCCCAGCAAAAAAATTATGCTTGTCAGAGAGTTTGGCTCAGGAATTTATCATGAGTTTTCATTTCTTGCAAAGCTTCAAGGATTAAACAAGTCAAATTCATCCATTATGAGGATGAAAATCAAAGTTTTTCAGTGCTTTTCATGGTGAACTGAGCAAAAAAAAAAAAAAAGGCATGGAAGGACCTGTGGTGCAAATACTTGTTGGAGGTGGAGGACATTTGGGGTCAAATTGCTGCTTCCCCCAGTGAAGTCCAGCTGCCAACATCTGGGCCCCATGTTGGAGATGAATGTCTGTGCTGCCAGCTAATGACACCAGGACTGTGGCTTGTCACTGTCTCCTGGTGGGACTGAGGAAATTTCTGTATAATTCTGTAATTACTGGCCACAGAAATTCACTGAGGAGCCCTGTGGTTATGGCACCCAGCTGGGACATCAGAAACCCAGATTCTGTTCTGCTAAATGAGGCAAAAAATGGGTTTGAACAAGGGGTTCCAATGTCCTAAATAAGTGGTGCCATATTAGTCCATTTGCTGATCCATTGGTTTGGTCAGAAATCCCTTTATCCTTCCCTGACCCAGCTTATTGAAAGTTGTGTTGGGAGTGACGTGCTTTGGGGAATAAATAAGCTTTAGATCAAGAAATTGGCCTTTTCCTGCTGGAAAATATTCCACCTCTGCAGTCAGCAGATGTATTTCCCAGGGCTTGAAGTGTGCAGGCTGCTGAAGGTACTGGATATGAATATGCAGCTCCTTTTGTATACCTGAAATTTCACCTACAGAGTGGGTGAGTGATGCTCATCAGCTGCATTTTGCCTCTCCTAAGAATTCCTAACCTATTAATAACCCTGCTGGAGATAAAATCTCTGCAGAGTCTGCATTCAGCACTGGAGTGACTGCTTCTTTTCATGTTTACCAATCCTGAGATGTGTGAAGTGTCCTCAGAGTCCCATCCCTGCATTTCTGCCCCTCTCCTTTCCTTTGCCCCCTGCCCTGGGATGTTGCAGGTTCCCTGCTGGACAGTTGAGGTCTCAAGCTGTGGAGCTGCTCTCAGAGCTCCCTGTTGTGACAGGGAGGTGATGTTGGCTGTGCCAGTTTGACTCTGCACACTCAGGACCTTCTCCATCTTTTGCTGCTTCATTTAATTTAATTAAGCTGCTCATTTTACTGCTTGATGCTGGTCTGAAGTGAAACTTTGGCCAGTTGGAACTTGCCTGAAATGAAAGCAGGAGGCGACGTCAGCCCTGAAACTGCCTCAGCTCAGTTCCTTCGAGGGTGGTTCCATCTTGCAGGCTGCTTTTCCTGGGATCACCTCCAAGCTGAGCTCCTTTGGTCTGGGGTGGGCTCCAACCCAGCTTTGCTCCTCATTTTCCCACATCAGCTCCAGTGGTGTTTTGGGCATCCAAATTTGCCCAGGTGTGCCAGGCTTGGAACAAAGTGCTGGCATCAGGTGCTGTGGGTGGTGAAACATTGATGCATGAACAATTTATCCTGTGTTTGAGCCCAGCTGGAGCAGCCCTGGTACAGCCCTGTGAGCTTTGTGCCAAGCCTATCCCTGCAGCCCTGCAGGAATCCAGGCTGAGCTTCCAGGCTGAGGAGGCAACAGAGGCTTCAGAGCAGCCTTGCTCTGATCCTGGAGATGGAGGAGAGCTGTGACAGGAGCCTGATGCTTGTCCTCACCTGCAGGGACTTGCAGTGGGTCCTTGGGAGTTATGGTTGATCCAAGGATTCCCAGAATGTTCCAACTCCCAGGCTGGTTCCTGATCTCCTGCTGATGCCCTGTGCAGGCTGCCCTGGAGCAGAGGCTGGGCAGAGTCACAGAATAAAGCAGGGATTTATTCACAGCATCTCCTCCATGGATCCACCTTGGGCAGCACCAGAGCCCAGCCAGGGCTGCACCCAAGATGAACCAAAATGGCCCCAAAATGCACGGCCGGGCACGGGCTCTGTCCCTGGGATCAGTTCTGCTCCATTTGCACCTTGCAGTTCATTGTCCCATCCCAGCTTTAGCCCAGGCAGTCCCACCCTGCTTGTTTTTCTCTCTCCAGCCCACGGGGTTTGTGCTCCTGGGCTGAGATTGGGATCATTTGTCCTTGGTGCCCAGCTGGAGCAGGAATTGTTTTGTCTCCCTGCTCTGTGCACAGAGCTCAGCATCCCTGATATGAATCCCAGACCGACACACTAAAGCAGCACAGAATGTGAAAAATACAAAATCTAAACCTGAAGCATCACTGGGACCAGCTGGGGCCCCACCAGTGCACAGCCCTCGGTGCCAGGCTTGTCCTTAGGGACCCTCTGGCCTGGAGTGGTCCCTTCCAGACAGCACAAAGGAGCTAAAGAAAGTGTTTGAAAAGAATTGTGTTAAAGTAAAGCCAAAGCAAAGCACAGGACATCACAAACAAGTGTTAAACATCTCCATTCAGGGCCTGGCTTTGGATAGGATGCTCCAAGAACTTTGTGAATGAAAGGAATCTTATTGTGAGTGTTCCAGAGTGCAGGGATTTCCTACTCTGAGTAAAACCCATCATTACTCTGTGCAAATTAAAATCAGTATTAAAGGCAGAGAATGCAAAGGATGATGTAAAGGTAAATATTTTATTAAAAATGTATGAAATGGAAAGCAAAAGGCAAAATTTCAAAAGTTACCAGTAATAGGGGAAATTCTTTGCTTTTTTGTGCAGGTGTACCAAAATTCCCCAAAGAGAAAATCGAGCCTCTGGATGTGGAGCATGGAGATTCTGTGATCCTGCACTGCAACCCCCCAAAAGGCATCCCCCCTTTGCATATCTACTGGATGAATATTGGTGAGTAAATGGTTTTTGCACAATTCATACAAGGGGGCTCAAAGCATTTGTCTTCCAGAGCAGCTTCATTGCAGATTTGTCATGGGTAGGAATTGTAATTGTGCAAGTGCTTGGGAGAAATATCTGAATATTGAAGAACAAAATTTAAAAATGGAGAGTAGAGATCTGGTTTAACATGACCCAAAGTTAAATTGTTGAGTGCATTGACACAGCATCTCATTAAAGATGAGATATCAAATAATTTATATATTGCTGAATCTATCAGTGATGAGGAGTCCTGCATTTAGAGGAGAGAGGATATGACGTGTCAATATGTTATTTCTATCATTATTGTTTTCCTCTTTCCCTAAATTGATGATTGATTTATGATACTAAGGGAAAAATAATCCACCAGGTTTATATGATTAGCTCCTGGTGGGTTGCTGTCCTATTATTCTGCAGCATTTCTGTTCTGCAGGAATTTCTGGCGTTTGGAAAGCAAAATAACTCTGTTTTTTAGTTATCAATTTTTCCTTATCAGTTATATAGGTATATATTATTATATAAAAATATTTTTAATCACTTTTATACTGAATATTGGTAAATAACCCATTGCCTCTGCTGGATTTTCTGCCTCTTTTAGTTCAGAGTTTCATTCTCTTTATCTGGAAGGCAGCACACGAGGGGAGCATTGGGTGAAACAGCCCTGTGTTTGTCCCTCCTTATCGTTTACTGCTAGAAATGATGGGATGAGACTATTTTCAGGCTAAGAACGATTTATTGCTCAGATAAACATCAGTCTCAGAGGCTGAGAGGTTTTAGAGGAGCAAGAACTCGGCCATAGCTCAGGGAAGTCACAGGTTCTTTGCTACAAGGCAATACAGAATTTCTAACCCAATAGACAGTTGCCACAGGGTTTATTTTGCTTTTCTGACCTATCCCATTTACTTAATTTTGCTGCACTGTGGATACTTTTATCCAATGGGCAATTATCACATGTACACATATGCTTCTATCATAACTTGTAAACTCTTAGTTTATTCCATACAACCACGCCCCTACATTATAAACCCTTCACCATTTTATCAGTACAGTTTCTCATTTACTTAAACCATATTCTCATCTACAGCTATAGAAATACAGGTTTATGATTTTTCTGCTTAATATCTGTGTATTATATTTTTACAATAATCCAAGCATCTCTCAAGCCTGCAGATCAAACCCTTCAGTGTCTGTATTTCCAATTCCCACACTATTACAGCGACCTTAGACGGTCACTGTGGTGAGAGAAGGACGAGAATCTTGTTCCTTGTTCAGAAGGCTTGATTTATTGATATAAGATATATAATACATTATAACTATACTAAAAAGAATAAGAAGAGAAGTTGCAGAGAGCAGCTATGCTAAGAATAGAATAGAAAGAAAGAATAACAAAGTTCTGTGTTCAAGGAATCTCTCTTGTGCTGCTCCTTTGATTGGCCCTTAGTTGGAAACATGCAAAATGAGCTAATCACAGGATCACCTGCCACATCTCACAACAGCCGATAACAATTTGTTTACATTCTTCTTCTGGGGCCCTTTGCTTCCCAGAAGAAGGACAAATCCCAAAGAAAGGATTTCTATGAAGAAATGTCTGCGACACCACACCACCTCACTATTACTTTCCCTTGCCAGATTTGCAGCACATCCCACAGGACGAGAGGGTCTCCATGAGCCTGAAGGGAGATCTCTACTTTGCCAACGTGGAGGAGAGTGACAGCAGGAGTGACTATTGCTGCTTTGCAGCCTTCCCCAGGCTCAGGACCATCGTGCAGAAGATGCCCATGACGCTCAAGGTTTCCCGCTGTGAGTGTGGGGCTGGGCTCTCTGTTTGCTGCTGCTTTCTGAGCTCCCCAGGCAGCACTGCATGCAGATGGGTGGCTCTCTCAACACAGGGCACCTTGCTGAGTTTATTTCCTGCATTATTAACCTCGTTCTTGGGGTTAAATTTCATTGAGAAAAGCTTCTTGCTCCAGTCTGTGCTCTAGGTGGCCATCCCAAGGCATCAGTTTCTCCTGTCCCATCTGGGTCACCTTGGGATGGCTGCCTAGAACAGAGTTTAGACAAAATTAAGAGAGTAAAATGGGTATTTATTGAAGGTCTTTGATAGACCTTCAATAGGCTCCCTTGGGCAATAAGGAGCCTCCCAGAGGCTACACTCAAGATGGACAATGGCCACGAGTTTTTCAGACAATTATAGGTTTGGTCCATTCACATATTAGAGGTTAATTTTCCAATTACAGCTTCAGTAATGAACTCATTTACACCAAGTTTGACCCCCAAATTCATTGCTGTTTACATTTCTCAGGGCCTGAGGCAGCGAGGTATTCTTGTTTCCCAGGCCTGGAGAGGAATTGTTGTGTCTGCCCAAAATGTGAAGACAGTAGCTGACACTCTATATTGATTTCAGTTATACACCAAAGCAGTATAGGATTTGAAACATTTAAAAGCTAAAATCCTAAGGCATCACAGTCAGACCCCAAAAGTGCCCTGTCCTTCCTCCTGCTGCCCCACAGTGAAAGCCAAGGGTGCATTAGGGAAATCTGCTGCTCTTGAGTCCAGCAGCTCCCCCAGGAATGGGGCTTCACTGGGATTTGAGGACTTTGTGGCTGCCTCTCCCCTGGGCAAAGCCTGGTTTGCTCCAGCCTCAGCAGTGAGGTTGCAAGGTTGATGTTTTCCAGGTTTTTAGGGCAGCTTGGAGCATCAGAAACACAAGAGGTGTTTCCAGTTCCTTGATGAAATGATGTGTAGGGAATTTAAGATTTCACTTGTTCATTGTGGATCTTTCAGACTTACACAGCCCAGAAAGCCAAGGAGAATTTTATCTTCATGAATGAAACCCTCATGTTTAATATATGATTTTTGGGAGTTTTCTTGTTGGGATAAAAAATAAAAAGGATTAATAGTGGCTTTGTGTGTTTAATGCTTGCTTAGACTGCATCTTGGGGTAATAATTGTGAGAAAAACATCCAAATTAAATGTTGCTCTCCGTGGCTTTTCAGATGGGTTCAGTCCCCCACACATGCACACAGAGATTAGAGAAAAACAAGATGGGTTTTGGCTGCTGGTAGCCCTGGAAGTGGCCCAAAAAGCCACTTCAGTGTGTCCATCTTGTCATCAAAGCCACAGGACCTGGGCCAGGAAAAGATGAGAGGCACGAACTGAAAGGGTTCTGTAAACTCAGCTTGACATTGCCCACTCCTCCCTGTGCCAAGGGCCTGGTGAGGGGCTGCGTGAAAAATAAATAGGACAAAAATAAGCAATAAGAAACAGGAGAATGAATAATATTTTATAACATTTCTCTTTCTGGATACTTAATGATTTTTATTACTGTACATAGCAAGGATGAAATTCTGATTATATCACCCATAAAGTACGGGTGTATTTTTCAGAATAACACAAATCTTTAAAGCATTTTCATTGTATTTTCAAAACTCAGTTGCTCATCTGTTGCTTTCTTTTATATTTTTCATTCTTTCTTTCTTTTGGGGCAGAAATTGGGGGATGGGGAGGGGACATGGTTTTGTTTTGGTTGATTTATGATTTCTTTTGATTCTGTCTCAACCCTGCATGTTTGTTTGGTTGTCATTTTTATTTATTTCAGTAAAGCATGCTAATGACTCAGGCTCACCTAACGCTGCTGTTACTAAGGGTGAGTTGAATCCATCTGTTTTTAGCCTTTGAACTGAGACTCCACCAGCTGAGGTGAAATGGGAGCTGCTCAAAACACACATCACAAAAGCCTCTTGATTGTGATGGGCTGGATTTAAGCAGTCCAGGGAGCACAATTGGCTCGTCTTGTAGTTTCTGAGAGCAATCTGCAGGGCTTCTAATGAAAAAGGCAGTTTCTTTACTTGAGAAAGGAGCTTTGTGAGGGGGTGGAAGTGAGGACATTGATGTTCAGGGTTTCTCATGTTATCAATTCAGAGCAGGAGCCAGAGCTGGATGCTCCAAATCTTTTTCTGGCTGTTAAAAGAGCTGTGGGATGAGACAGCCAAGGTTTGACACCATGAATTCACATCCCAGGGGTCACCCTGAGGCTGCATTGCTCCAGGATGAGCTCAGGGTGTGGATTTATGGAGTCTGGGTGCCCTGTGGTGGCTGTCCCCATCACCTCGATGTAGATAGGAGCTGGCTCTGGCTCTGTGGTGCCCTGTGTGCCACCAGCACAGGTGACACTGCAGCAAAGCCCTTCTCATCCTGTGCATTCCCACTCCCTCTGCTCTGCCTGCCCCTCTCTGTGGAGCAGATCCTGGACATACCCTGCAGGCAGCAGGTGCCCATTCCTGCCATTCTCCACTGGCTTCCTTTTGTTTCAAATACATGAAATTTAGACTCTGTAGCTCTTCACTCTCCACTTCTTTGGTTAAATACCTTTTAAGAGTATTTTTTTCTTTTTAATGCCCAATTTCAACCTCCTATAGATTTTTTGCCAGACAAGCAGTGAGGTTTCTGAAAAGGAGGTTATCCTGGAGTGTTTTGGGATGGAGCAATTCTCCTCCTGCTTCCTTTTGTTTCAAATACATGAAATTTAGACTCTGTAGCTCTCGACTCTTCACTTCTTTGGTACAATATCTTTTAAGAGTCCTTTTTTTTTGTTTATGCCCAATTTTAACCTCCTCTAGGGGATTTTTTTTTGGCCAAGCACTGAGGTTTCTGAGAAGGAGGTTATCTTGGAGTGTTGGATGGAGATTCTCCTCCTGCTTCCTTTGTTCAAGACATGAAATTTAGACTCTGTAGTCTTCACTCTCCACTTCTATTGGTTAAATACTTTTAAGAGTATTTTTTCTTTTAATGCCCAATTTCCAACCTCCTATAGATTTTTTGCCGGACAAGCAGTGAGGTTTCTGAAAAGGAGGTTATCTTGGAGTGTTTTGGGATGGATAACTCAGAGCAATTCTCCTCCTCCTTCCTTTTGTTTCAAATACATGAAATTTAGACTCTGTAGCTCTTCACTCTCCACTTCTTTGGTTAAATACCTTTTAAGAGTATTTTTTTTAATGCCCAATTATAACCTCCTCTGGGAGATTTTTTTTTTTTTTGTCAGACAAGCAGTGAGGTTTCTGAAAAGGAGGTTATCCTGGAGTGTTTTGGGATGGAGCAATTCTCCTCCTGCTTCCTTTTGTTTCAAATACATGAAATTTAGACTCTGTAGCTCTTCACTCTCCACTTCTTTGGTTAAATACCTTTTAAGAGTATTTTTTTCTTTTTAATGCCCAATTTCAACCTCCCATAGATTTTTTGCCAGACAAGCAGTGAGGTTTCTAAAGAGGAGGCTATCCTGCAGTGTTTTGGGATGGATAACTCAGAGCAATTCTCCTCCTGCTTCCTTTTGTTTCAAATACATGAAATTTAGACTCTGTAGCTCTTGACTCTTCACTTCTTTGGTATAATATCTTTTAAGAGTCCTTTTTTTTTTTTTGTTTATGCCCAATTTTAACCTCCTCTAGGAGATTTTTTTTTTGCCAAGCACTGAGGTTTCTGAAAAGGAGGTTATCCTGGAGTGTTTTGGGATGGATAAGTCAGAGCTCTCCTCACTGCCCTGACTTTGCCCGTGGAGCTGAGCCCTGGGGCAGCACAGGCAGCCTTTGTGCACTGTGGCTGCCCACCAGGAGCAGTTTTTCCCTCCAAGGGATGGCTGAACTCGTGCTGGGAAGGAGCCTGGCTGCCTTTGGCAGCAGGAGGTGGAGGGCAGATGGGAAATGTGTGAGAGTGTCCAGAGGCACCAACGTGTCCTGCTGCACTCAGGGCTCTTGTGACACAGATCTGCACAGATACAAAGCAAGGGGAAATTAAAATTAAAAATGAGAAAATGGTTCAGGGAGATCTATGTGGTCTTTTACCAAACCATCCATAACTGGCTATTTTTTAAAGAACTAGCACCATTTGGGGACTGATTCATTAGTGTGCTAATTGTTATGATAGTGATAACTGGGCAGCCACTGAACCCTGCATTTTTCATCCTAAAACCCTTGTTTGGCAGGCTGGAACAAATGGGCTGTTGGAATCAAGTGCAGCTCAATCTTGTTTTATTATTTTTACAGTCTCCCTTACAAATTATATCTCCATTACTGTAGATTTAATAATTGGAGCAGGAGGGACAGTTCTGTGGGATGCTCAGGTCAGGAAAGGTGAGGTTTCACCTGAGGTTTAAAAGGTGATGGAGCCAGTGCAGAAGAAAGGTGCTAAGAAAGGAGATGTGAACCTAAAGATCAGGAATTGAGAGGATCAGAAGGGTGATAGGAAGAGCCAGTGCTTGGAAAACTGGATATAAAACTGTAGGAAAAGGGTTTTCCCATCCCTGCTGCCTGTTGATATCACTGCACCTCCCTTCTGACTGTTATCAGGGCTCTGGATTAGTCTCAGAGTAGATAAATAAAAAACCCCCACACAAATGGCTGTCAGAAACCTGCCAGCAGTGATATTTGTGGCATTATTGAAGAATATCTGAGATTTCCCACCTAACTTCTGTTTTATTTTATCTTTCAGCAAATTTTATCAAGGAAAGGAAGCCCAAGCTGCTGATCCCTCCTGAATCTGCTGGCAGTAGCTCATCAGTCACTGTCATCAAGGGAGGTGTCCTGCTCCTTGAGTGCATTGCTGAAGGGCTGTGAGTATGAAAATGCTGCACAAACTTAATCACCTTTGGAGGGAGAAATGAGCAAAGAAAAAGGGATATTACAAATTATGCAACAGTTGTAAATGCAACTGCAGTGCAGAGCTTTCTGTACCTGTAAAGCAGCACAGAGTGCAGGCAACAGTAGTGTGTTGGCTATTCCTGTAGTTGTAAACAAGTCATTAAAACCATGGTGTGGTAAGTATGGATTTATTTTTAATTTTTCTATCTTAAAAACTGAATTTTTTTCACTAGTGCTGCTTTTGAGATGTCAAGAAACTAAATGATGTCAGCATCAGCTTCAGTGCTTTTGTTCACAACCTGTAATTTTTTTTTTTTTCTGGTTTTGCCAATTCAGTTTTGCTTCAATGCTCAAAATTTAAGATTTTCCAGGTGTAAGATCTCAGTTTTCTAAGAACAAAGTTCTTGAATGAATACAGTGAACAAGTATCAGATGTATTAGTGTGATCCTGACCAATCCAGCAGCAAAGGGCAGATCTCAAACCTTGGGCACTGCCAGGGATCCAGGGGCGGCCCCAGCTTCTCTGGGCACCCTGTGCCAGGGCCTGCCCACCCTCACAGGGAGGATTTTTTTCCTAAAAACCCCTCTAAATCCCCTCTAAACCTTGTCTCAATTTGAAGCCATTCCCCCTTGTCCTGTCCAAGCTTTTTAAAATAATCTCTCTCCACCTTGCTGAGTCCCTTCAGCAAGGGAATATAGGGAAGGGTTAAACTAGCTGCTTTATGATGGGATATCACAAAGGACAATTTTTGTGGGAAATGAATTTGTAGAGAAGTCTTAAAGCTTGACGAAAAGTTCATATAATATGTATTTGTATACAAAGTTTGAGATAAGAAATACTGATTTAAAAATATTATAGAATAAGACAGATATTGCTGAGAGAGAAATGGAGCTAGAAGTAAATTTTAAAGGGTTATTTTGTAAATAAGATGAAGTATTTTAGAGAAATAGAACTATGAAAGATGCATTGTAGTAGGACCTACAAAGGGTAATTTTAGATGATTGGCTTTAAAACATTTATAACATAATGTGCTAAAAACTAATAAACTAAGAAAAGCTTATCATGTATCACTTAATCCAGCAAATTCCTTGTAAATAACACAGGCCAAAATGAGGGTAAATAAGGAATGGGATTTGGAAATAAATATTGAGTTCCCCCCTGACAAGGAGCTGTGATTCCCTTCTCAGGGCTGCTGCTGCAGCTCCAGCTCACTCAGCCACGATCCCTGCTTTGCTCTTCCCATGTCCCAGTTTGTGCCCTGTGCCTGTCACTGCAGAATTCGAGCTGCCAGCCCAAAAGCAGAGAATCTGTGCACCCCCTGAATCCCCAGTGAGAGCAGAGTCCCTCTGGTTTGGCTGGGACAGGGCTTTGTGTGGAGCAGAGCTTTAAATCACCATCCCCTGGTGCTGGACGTGGAGCTGCCGGCGCTGCTTCACACCCAGATAATTCCCATTAAAGGCTCTGCGATTCTCTTCCCTCCATAAAATTCCAAAGTCAGGATATTTATCTGCCTGCACATGTTTGGGGCATTTTGTTTTTTCCATATGGGCTTGAAAGGGCATTGCTGGTGGAAGCTGGCAAGGAGTTGAGTTGGCATTCCTGAAAGGAGGTGAATGACTCGTCTCTGTTGGATTCACTCCAGGTATCTGCAGTGAGTTTTGCTTCCCTGTTGCAACATTTCCTTGTCTAATTCACACCCCACCAACCCCCAAAGCCACAGCTCTGATTTTAGAGGGTTTTCAAGGGGTTTTAATAGGGAAATCACCTTGGGAATAATCAAATATGAATTTTGATGTGCAAGCATGAATATCTGATACAAGAAGAGAAAGCCAAAAAAGTCTTTCTGTTCCTTTGGAAAAAGGTAAAAAGAAAGAAATATTTTTGTTTCACTCTAAATTTTCCAGGAAACTCTTTAGAAAATTAATTTTTTAACAAAAAGGTGGGTTTTTTTAAGCAGTCACTTTTGAAAGAACACAAAGTACTTCTTTGTCTTATCACCAAGCACACCTTTTCATTGAAATCCTTCAAAAATGCCAACTCTTAGAATAAAACGTTATTTTTCTTTGCTGAAATTCCCATTTTCAGCAGAAAAACACTCAGCTTTGCCTACATCTCTGCCAGTCCACCCTGCCAAATGTCCACAGACCATGGGAAGTGGATTTCAAGGAACTCAGCTCAGGGGCACCCAACTGCAAAATAGGGAATTAGGGACATTTCCAACCTGTCACTTTTTAAAGATTTATACCCTGAGCAGTGGCAGCGTCAGGAGGGCATGGCCTGGGAGCTGGCTTTGGGACAAGAGTGGGATGAGGGCTCTGGGAGGGAATAATGGGGTATTTGCAGGGCTGGTGGAACAGCAGAATTTCTGGGTACCTGGGCATGGAGCCACGGGCACAGATGGGCACAGGAGGAGCAGCTCTGGTGCTGTGGCCACCTGTCCTGTGAGTGTTGGGGTCACCAACCACGTCTGTCCCCAGTTCTGTGACACTTCTGGCTCTTTCTAGGGATGGGAAGAGCATTTCAGCCACCTCCTAAGAGGCATTTCAATGGATCTGGCCCTCCTGGCTGTCCTCAGGTGCCCTTTTGGGGCAGGAGGGGATGAGCTCTGTCCCCTTTCCCACTGTCCATGCCAAGGCACATCCAAGGAATGCAGCTTTGCCCTGCTGAAAATCCCACTCACAGGGGTTGTGCAGAACAAGGAGCAGCAGAGCAGCTGTATAGTGTAACCCTTAGGTAGCCCCAGAGTTTTCAAAGCTTTAAAAGCTCAAAATCCCCTAAAAGCACCTCCCAAACCCTGGGTGTGAACAGCAGCTCTGCCACGTGAAGCATCACAACAGCTTCTTGTGTTCAGCTCAAAATCTTCTTTTTCTTCCTTTGTTCTCAGGCCAACTCCTCATCTCAGCTGGGTCAAGGTGACAGGAAACATGCCCAAGGATGAGCCGGAGACAGAGAATTTTGGCAAGACCCTGAAGATTGACCAAGTGACAGCAGCTGATGAGGGGAAGTACGAGTGCACGGCCAGCAACCCCATGGGCAGCGCCAAGCACGAGTTCCACGTGCATGTGGAAGGTGCTCAGTACTCTTCACTAAAATTATTGGTTTGGGACTAAAAGGTGGGAAAAGGGAGGTGAAGGAGGATCTTTGTTAATATGACTCAAGCAACTGCACCAATTGATGCCAGCCCTTTGGATTTGGGAAGGTTTGCACAAAGTAGCGCCTCTAAAACAAAATGTAAATAATGCCACTTGGTTTTTTTCCCCTGAACCATGAAGGCCTCAAAAAGCAGGGAACAATATAAAAATGTGAGCAGGTTCAATAATCTGAAGATGGGAGTGAGTCAAGCAGAGAGGTTGATGCAATGTCTTGTACTAAGCTGAAGGTCAGAAGATCTAATTATTCTTTCTACTCTTAAAAACTGTGAAAATTATTATGCTGGGCTGGATCAGAGGGACATTTAGCTCAAGTCCCTTTCTTTGGTTTCCACCAAAAGTGGGCTCTTAGGGAGGTCTGTGAAAATTCAGTGAGCAGACAAGGTACCACCCCTTGCATCCTTCACCTGTTCCCTTGCTGTGATTTTTGTACAGGCACAACCTCAGTGGAGAGTGTTTTCTGGAATCCCTGAAAAGTATCACAAAACCTGTGAAGCAATGTAAAAAAAATTGCTTTCTACTATTTTTAGCAGTTAAAAAATGGAAATATGGTCCTTTTTGTCACCTCAGTGAGTACCCAAGGCTTCTTTTTCCCTTCTCCTCCTCCCCAAGCCCTGAGGTGAGCATCAGGTGGAGATCCCCATTCCCAGGAGCCAGCAGAGCTCTCAGGAGTTGTTGCAGAATCAAGAACTCTCCCTTCCATTTTTTCTGCCCACAAATAGCTACAAACTGAGAGCCCTGAGGCCCAGCTGAAAAACTTGCTGAGAACATTTGCCTGATGAAGAACGCTCCAACCTCTGCTCAGCACTTAAAAAATAGAACAAATGCCTGGCAGTTTTACCCTGTTAACCTTGCAAGGGCTTCGTTTTCATCAGGGCTCCCCATCCCTCTGTGGTCACCGGATTTCTGGTGGGAGAGGAGCACTTTGAGCTCCCTGCTCTGTATTTTCTCCCAATGGCTGTTGAATCCTCTCCATTCCCCCAACCCAACCTTGTCCCTTGCACTCCTCCTGCCCTTGCTGGGATTGTGGCAGAGGAGGATCCCAGGGCATGGCAAGTTCTCAGCTGGGGTGCAGGGGAAGTGCTGACTCCTAGAAATCCTTCCAGATGGTTTGGAGCATCTCTGCTGTAGCAGAATATTTTAACAATCTGGCGATGATTTTCTCGGCTGCAAAAAAAATTATCGATTTCCTTCAAAGAAATTGCAGGAGCTGCAAAAACTAAAATACCGGAGAAATAACATTAATTTTGCAGTTTAGAGTGTTGACCTTCTTCTCCCACAGTTTCCAGAGGAAGGAAAACTTCCTGGCAAATTGTTATTTTTGCGTATTAACAAATAAGAACTTAGAACAAGGGAAAAGAAGGAAATAATCCCACTCCAGCCATTGCAATGTAAAAAATCCTTTTCCAATTGGTATTAAATCCATTTGTGTAATTAAAGGTGGCTCCTGTCAGCAGCAGGGATTTTTCCTATTAGGAGTCACCTCACATCCAAGGTATGAAGGTAAACCAGAGCCCAAGCCCTGCTGTGTTCTGCAATTGCTGAGCAGCAAACGTGGCTGTCGTCGATCAGAGATGGGCACGTTCATCACTCCTGCACAGCTCCTGTGAGCACACCAAGGGCACGTCCTGAGCATTCATTTCAGGAGGCTTCAGGGAGCTGGTGCTGCTCTTGGGCTCCTCACACCTGACAGCCTCCTCTCACAGGATGCATGCAGGGAGAAGAAAATTAAATATGGAAGGAAAATTAATGTGTTATTAACCTGCAGCCATCCTCAGCGGAGTGCTGGGGTGTAAATCAGGATTTTTCTGTCACTGTGCCATGTTTTCTGCTCTGCTTTCTGGTATTTGAGGACCTCAAACCAACCCACCCTTCTAAATACCAGTTTTAATGATATTTGCATGCAGCCCATTTCCTAATCCTACTGAGTCTGAGGGCAAAGATTCAGGCAATCATTACCAAGCATATGAAAATATTCAGCAAGCAAATTGTTTGACTGTTTGAGCATTTTAATCTCTCTTTGCAAGGGAGGATGTAGCCTGGAATACCTGAGCAGACACAAAATCCCCACTGTTGTTATTAAAATGAGAATTATTTTTAAAAAAACAGCAAAGCAAGCCCACAAATTGTTTTGACTTCAGGTGTTTATTTGGTTGTGGTTTGTAGTTCACCAAACCCAATAGAAAATGAACATATAACCTGCAAACCTTGCAGGATCATAATGATCTAAAGTTACTTTGATCTCGACTGAGGCTTCTAGGTGGGGTTTAATAGAAATAATTGTTACAATATAATGATTAATTATAGTAATAATGTAATAGCTAAGGGCCTTTGCAGTTATGTCTCGTAATACTTTTATTACTCAGCCAGAGCAAAAGAAAAGAGATTAAATTAATGGGAAGCAGAACTGGGTGTTTTAATCAGGCTCAAGCTTTGTGTTTCACTGGAAAATTGCTCCAACAGGGATGCAGAGCCCAAGGTGGCAGCAGCAGCTGCTGCTGGCCCTGGGCTGGGGTGGATTCCCAGCCTTTGGGAGGAGGATTTGAAGTGATAAATTGGAGTAAGTGGTGTGGGATAGAAAGGATGGGTTCGGTAAGCACAGAGCAATTCTCACCAGGCAGCCCTGATTGGCCTCACCAGCACAGGCTGGGAAATGCCTGCTTGGGGGAATTGGGAAAATCCTCTGGATGGCAGGAGGAACATCTCTGGGATGTGTTAGTCTGGCAGAAAAGGCAAAAATCATCCTGGAAAATAGAAGGAAAAGTGTTGTTGTAAGAGACTGCTGGGAGCTGAGATGGTCTCACCTGAAGTAAGCATGTTTACAATTCACCTTCTTCAGGAAAGGTCAGGGGGAGGCAGCAGGGGCAGTCACAGTGCGCAAAATCATTTGGGAAAAAAATATAGATATCTTTAATTTAGGAGAAATTAGACCTGGGGAATGTACAAGAGCCTTGAGAGGAATGGAAGATTCTCCACAAAATTCCCTGGGGGTGATGGAAAACAGGGGAGAGTTAAACTGCAGCAAGGCAGAAGCTGGTTAGATGTCCCAAATTTGTTCTAATCGTGGGAGAAGCTGAGGGGAATGTTTGGATGCTTTGTGGGTATTTTGGATTCTGTTGGAGATGCCCATTTTAGATCCTTTTCCTTTCTGGATCTGTCAGTATTTCCCATAAAGACATAAATCAATCAGGAGGAGCAAATTGATAACTCTTACCAGGAAGAATAAATGAAGCAGTGAAATATTTGCCATTCTAGATGCACTATTTGATTATCCAACCCCTGGATTTTGTAGTTGCTAAAAATATGTGTATATTTTATATACTTTAAGTGATATAGCACATCTGCCACGTGGAAAAGAGGTTCTTCAGCCTTTCTGTGAAATTGCATTTCACACCTGGCAAAATCTCATTGCCTCTGACTTCACAGCCTCTTCAGTTGCTTGGAGCACCCACAGCAATTCCAGAATTGAGAGAGGAGAGCAGTGACATCAAATATCAGCTCACAGCTCCAGGGTGTGGGCACAGATAGAGATAGGAAGGGATCCTTCAGGTGGTTTTTAATCTGCCTGTGCCTGTTGTCTCCAAACTAAGGAAATATCCTGTCTAAATTTGTGGCAGATTTAGAGGAAAAATTCCAAACCAGTAATTTAATCAGGACTGCTGCAAACCTTTTCACCTCCATGCCTTTGGCTCATCTTTTCCTGGTGAAATTATGGTGTATATGAGAGAGAAGAAAAAAGAGCTGCAAAACCAAACTATTCTGGTGTTTGCAGAGTTTTTCCCTGGAGCCAAATACCAGGAAGATGAACAGATGTGGTCATGTCACTGTGGGATGGGAAGAAGCACTGAGTGAGGATGTTGGTAGAAAAATCCCTGCTGTGTGAAGGAAGTGGGATGATTTTATCATTTTAAATAAGCTTTAGTGGTTTGAATTTGACTTTAGTCTTTATATATTAATTAAACCATTCCTGGGTGCTCTCCTGTGGGAATACTGCTCTGGGTGTGGAAATGCACCCCACTTTAGGGGTGTTTTTTTTGTAAAATATCTGTGTGAATGTGAGCAGTGATGTTTTGCTTTAGCATATCTCACTGATAACATCTGTTGCTGTATTCCCAGGCAACAGCTCTGTTAATCTTCAAAGCATTTCATGAGCATTAACTAATGAATCCTCAGGTTTTCCCTACATTACCTCACCTTTTTAGTAGGGAAAGATGCCCAGTGATCTTCCCAGCACTTGCAGAAGAGGCAGTGTCAGGTCTGGTGTTAAAATCTCGAAGTGTGGTGCTTTTCAAGGGGAAATGATGAATTCAAGGCTGTGTTTTGGGTTGAGGGCTCAGGGACTTGTGTTCAGTCAGAACTAAGCATTTATGAGATAAATTCCCCTTTCTGCCCTTCATTTCCCTTCCCTCACTGTGGATGTCTGTTCCACACGAGGTTTGGGTACCTGATGCTCAGGGGCTGCTCTGCAGAGCTGAGTTTTCCCAGAGCTTCCCTGGAACATGGGGAATGCAGCAGCACATGGCTGCTCCTCTACCACCACCGTGTGGGCACCCAAACCACTCATCTCCATCCATGAGAAAACATTTCACCACTCCTAAATGTGGTATGGATCAGCCTCTGGTCTGAGTACAGCACGGAAAAACAGGAAATCAAGGTGATGGTGCATTTCCTCAGCCCAGGGAGAGGGGCAGGTGGATCAAAGGTGGGTCAGTGCTGTCCTGGAGCTCTGTCAGCTCCCAGGGAAGGTGAGGGGAGCCACTTGCTCATGCCTATGGAGGGGAATTTGAGCTGGACGGATGTTCCCACCTTGTTTGTCTTGCTGCAATAGCCTCACCTTAATTCATAGATCACACTCACATCTGAGGGTCCTTGCGGAAATGCCGACCCTTTCCCTCCCTCCCAGCCTCTCCTTCCCTGTGCATTCATTTCCCACTTGGATGGGCACTGCCCGTTCCTCCACCCTGCCTGGCACCCACCCAGCCTGCAGGACAGCCCTGGCGGGTGCTGATACCAATTTCCCCTTTCCTTTACCCGGGAAACACAAGGAATGCAGCTCAGCCATTGATGGATGGGCTGTGAGCAGCGGCTGGGAAGTGTTGGTGGCGTTTGCCATCTCCTGGAGAATCCCAGCAACAGCAGAGGGGCTGAGACTGTGGTGCCTCAGGATTTCAGCTTTTCTATTTTCCATCTCTCTGTAACCCTGCAGTTCTTTAGTGTGTAACTCCAAACCCCACACACAGTGTGAGCTGCTGCTTTCCCATTTGGGGCAGACACAACAATTCCTCTCCAGGCCTGGCAATCAAGGACACCTCACTGCCTCAGGGCCCAGAGATGGGAACAAAAGTGAGTTGGGGGAGCAAACTTGGGGTCAATGACTTCATTACCTGGAGCTGGAATTGGCAGATTCACCCCCAATATGCAAATGGACCAAACTCATAAAAGTGTGCAAACCCTGACCCATCATCCATTTTTGGGTGCAACCCCTGGGGCTGCCCTAAATGTACCTGAGGGCCCTTCAATAAATATCACGGCTTTTTATTCCCTTAATTTAGATTAGCCTCTGTTCTTAGGCAGCCCCAAAAAGCATCAACTGATCCCTGCTCTGTCTCTTTCCCCAGAGCCTCCCCAGTGGCTGAAGAAGCCCGAGGGTGGGGTCTACAGCGTGGGGACAAACCTGGTGCTGCTGTGCGAGGCCATCGGGAACCCCGAGCCCAGCATCCAGTGGAAGCTCAACGGGAGGCCCATCGATGGTAGGTGCAGGGGCCAGGCTGCTCCTCCAGGCCCTGCTGGGGAATTTTCGGGGTTCCTCATGGCAGGAAGGGATGCTGAATCTGACTCCATGTTCTTAGAAAGCTAATTTAGTATTTTATTTTACTATATTATTAATATTATATTATTGATATTATATATATTACGTTACATTATGTTACGTTACATTACGTTATATTATATTATATAATATAATATCATATCATATCATATTATATCATATTATATCCTATACTAAAACTATACTAAAGAATAGAGAAAGCATACAGCCAGAGGGCCACAAAGAATGATAATTAAAAGCTTGTGATTCTCTCCTCATAATCCTGACACAGCCTGGCTGTGATTGGTCATTAAGTCAAAACAATTCACATGAAACTGATGAAACAACGACCAGTTGGTAAACAATGTCCAAACCACATTCCAAAGCAGCAAAACACTGGAGAAGTGAAACAGATAATTATTATTTTAATTTTTCTCTGGGGCTTCTCAGCTTCCCAGGAGAAGAAATCCTGGCAAAGGGATTTTTAAGAAAATATGGTGGTGACAATGTGTCTCTGTATCACCCAGTTTGAGGGGACCACAAGTCCTAACACACAAAATGATGTCTGGTTTGGCACTTCTTTAGATATGAATTGTTTATTTACTTAAATAAACTAATGTTTAAATAGGATTCTTGAAGAGGGTGATGGTGAACATTGCACGTGTGGAGCTGTGGTACCTCTGAGGTGCTGCCCAGTAACTCTCCCATCTTTTGGGGATCTGGGACCCCTCAAGGGCTCCTTTGTGCTTCTGAGTAAGCCCAGGTGGCTGGGGAGCACTGGTGTAGCAATATTATAATTTCAAAAATCTCTGTGGTGAAATTACTGGAATTTGGTGCCCTGGAGCGCTTCCCTCAGGCCATGGGACTGCTGGCAAAGGCAGAGCCCTGGAACTCACCAGCTCTTGGGTATGGTCTTGGTTGGAACCTCAAGATGTTCTTTCCTTTGCCTTCCAAGCCGTGAGGAGAGCCTGGGAGCTTTCCAGTCATGGTGCTGCTCCAGCTGCTGACGCAATCTGGTGTTTTCCAGGCAGGACCTTCCGAGGGAGAATCTCCACCAGGGAGATCAGCCTGACCAACCTGCAGCTGCAGGACAGCGCCGTGTTCCAGTGCGAGGCCACCAACAAGCACGGCACCATCCTGGCCAGCGCCAACGTCAACGTGCTCAGTGAGTGCCCCGGGCTGTCCCCTCCCAGAGGGCACATCCACAGCCCCAGCCTGGGGCTCCTCACCACCTCATGGGTCCTTTGGGTTTCATGGTTTCTTTGGCTGGTCATGGGCATCTCATGGGTCCTTTGGGCTCCTCATGCGTCCTTTGGGTTTCTCACGGTTCCTTTGGGCTCCGTGGTTTCTTTGGCTGATCATGGGCATCTCATGGGTCCTTTGGGTTCCTCATGGTTCCTTTGGGTTCCTCATGGTTCTCTTGGGTTCCATGGTTTCTTTGGCTGGTCATGGGCATCTCATGGTTCCTTTGGGTTCCTCATGGTTCCTTTGGGTTCCTCATGGTTCCTTTGGGTTCCATGGTTTCATTGGCTGGTCATGGGCATCTCATAGTTCCTTTGGGTTCCGTTATTTCATTGGCTGGTCATGGGCATCTCATGGTTCCTTTGGGTTCCTCATGGTTCTTTCTTTGGCTGGTCATGGGCATCTCATGGTTCCTTTGGGTTGGCCCCAGATTTTTAGAAATGTTGTCCAGATTTTTGCAACCGGTTTTATCATGGGCAGTGTGATGTGCTTAGCACAAGCACTGCTGAGCTTTGGAATATTTTAAAAATGTGGTTGTGGTTGGGCTCAAAGACTTGAATTCAAACACAGTCAAACCACTGTGTCTGGGGACTGAACTGTGGCCACAACGCTGGTTTTGAATTATTAAGTGTATTTTTAATCTTTTATTTCAGTTGTGATGCTTAGTCTGTTCCTTGAAGAAAGAGAGTGAGGGGAATTTATTTAATAAAAGACATCTCTGGAGGCAGCAGAACAGGGTCTATTTTCTCTCCTGGATGTTTCAAATTCTGCCATGTCCAGCAGTAAACCCAGGTTATCTGTCAGTGAAGGTCCTGAGATCTCAGCTGCTCAGTGCAACTCTTCCAAACAGCTGTGAAATTCCCATTAAACACCTCAGCCTCTCACCCTTGCTGGAAAAGGGCAGGGTGCAGGGCCAATATTTATATTCCTAGTTTTGACATGCAGTGCTGCTCACTCTGAATTCTCTCCTGCAGATATTGCCCCCCTGATACTGACCCCAGATGAGGAAAACTACGCCACAGTTGTGGGTTACAGCGCCTTCCTGCACTGTGACATCTTTGCCTCACCTGCAGCAGATGTCAGATGGTAAGATACTGGAAATTGGGTTTTGTTTAACGTGAAACAAGTTCCTGCAGGCTTCCCCACGTTTGAAAAGTCTGCTAATTATAATTTCTATGGAGTTCAGAATAGAAATTTGCAACAAAACTGTATATAATGTAAATTCTCTGTGTTTAAATGTGCTTTTGAGAATTCTGAAGAACTGGTTTGGAAAAAAAGAGTTCCTGGAAGTCCTCAATATATTTTTGAGACAAAGGCCAGGTCATACATTAAGCAAAACCATGCTGTTTATAGCCAAATACTGCTGCAGCTTCATCAGTTTAAACTTGAAGGGTTTGCTGACAACCCTTCAATTTTGGACACACTATTGAGGTGGAAGTGCAGTGAGTGCAGTGACTTACAGAACACATTTACCTGGACATGCATCCATAGGCTTGGAAATCACAGGATTGTCACAGCAGGTGACAGGTGCAATAAAATTGCAGGTGGCAGCTGCAGATTAAAGACAGAGCATTTTAGAGAACTTTTTAGACTCTGTCCCTGTGGGTTTGATGTGCAGAACTTCATGATTTGCTGCATGAAGTATCTCACTAATCCTGACTTAAATTGCCCAGCGGCAAAGCTGAGTCCCAAAATTCCCCTGCAGTAACCCCTAACCATGAACTGACTCTTCCTGCAGTAACCCAGGCCTGTTTTCATCACCTTTAGGACTAAGGATGACAGCATAGAGCCCCTTTCAACGTTTCGCTATGAGGTGAACAAGAACGGCACCCTGGAGATCAGGAACACAAAGAAGGAGGATTCGGGGTCCTACGCCTGCTGGGCTGCCAATTCTGTGGGGAAAAGAGCAATCACTGCTAATCTGGATATAAGAGGTGAGAAAAGAAAAAAAACTTTCACAGCTGCTAAGATTTTATGTCTAAGTTTCTCAGAAAGTAGTGAATATTCAGTCCAGGGTACAGATTTATTCTGTGACTTCAGGAATTCTCTGTGACTTCAGGAATTCTCTGGATATTCCAACCTGAAATTATCCACAGGTCTCGTATATGTGTAGCCTTTAACTTTTCAGCTGGATTTCTCCGTGCTCTCACATAGTGCTCATTTTCTTCTGGATGCTTGCAGGAGCTGCACAAGCCACCAAAAATTTGCATTTACACATTATCTGGAAAGGATTTTCCTTCCTTTTTGTCACTGCCCTGTTACACTCAGGGCAGGCTCTTGGCTCCTGGGCTTGGTGGGGTCCAGATGTGTTTCTGCTTCTCCCTCAGCTGTGGGATTCCCTTCCCTAAAATTCCTCCCCTTTTGTTGATCAGAAGGTACATCCCAAACTGGATTAACTCCCACCAATCACATTGCAGGGTGCTGCTGCTTGAAGGATTTTGCACTGGGTTTTTGCCTGTTTGTTGATAAATATTTTTAAGCAGAGCAAATAAAAATCCTCGGATGTGTTTACTTATAAATTTGAGATCCGTCCCTGGTGCTGCAGCTCTGCTTTAAGGGATTTGTGTGGTTGCTTGGCAGGAGGGGTTTTCCCTGGAGGGTGTGATGGCAGTGGGCAGCTCCTGTTGGGCACACAGGTGGCATTTAGTGGGTTTGCTACAAATTTGCTTAGGATTTAGGGCTTGCCAATAAAAACACAAAACCCTTAAATACTCAATTAGCAAAGCTCTCTGATGTAGGTTTGCTGTGACAAACTTGAGGAAAAAGCTCACTCATTGTGTTCCATTTCCACCCACTCCCTTGGCTTTGGGAATTTTACAGTGCTAATAAACATGAAAATGTACAATGAAATTGTCACAGAGCAACATTTCACTGCAGAAATAAATTCAGCTAAACGCTTTCTTCTTACTTATTCATCTGTTTCTGCATTCAGATTATAGTCAATTAAAAGAACAAACTTGATTGCAATAATTTTTTCTCACTTGACTTTAATATGCTTGTAATTTTTCTTGGATCATTGCCAAAGCTTATTTCAAATGGCAATTAGACATAAAAATCATATTCAAGCCTTTTCTTTTTTTATCATCCATTTCATGACAAGCTGCTAACAAGGATTTTCACCTGTAACTTTTTTTTTTGAGGATTTTTTTTTTCTGGAGCTCTTTGGTTTGGCATGAACTAAAAATGTTTCAAGATAAAAAACGTTTGAAGATAAAAAAAATGTTTCAAGATAAAAAAAACCGAAATCTTGGCAAATATCTATTTCAAACCCCACCATCTTTCACTTGAAATGTTTGTATATAAAACAAAAAAAAAGATGTGGTTGTTGCTCCTGAGGTTGATTTGTGTAGATGAAGTGCTTGGTGAAAATTTGATGTAATAGCCCCTCTCTCACCTAATCAAAGTGTTTTTCTGTGATCAATCAGATGCTACAAAACTTGTTGTTACTCCGAAGAACCCCCGAGTGCTGAAATCACACTCCATTTTATTGAAATGCCAGGCTGAGTATGATTCCCACTTGAAACACAGTTTTAAATTATCCTGGAGGAAGGATGGAGCTGAGCTGCCAGTCAACAGCACAGAAGGTGGCAGGTGAGTGGGGAAGGAACAAGGCTGTTCTTGATCTCAGCTGGATAATCTGGCGTGGTGCTGGAGCTGGAGTTTCATTAAACATGAGCCTTAATAGCTTGAAATGCAAATTTATGTCTGCACAGAATTCTCCATGTGATACGTGAGTAGATCTGCATTTTGCACACATCTGAATGTAAATGCAGCAATGTGAGTTTTGAGCCAAATGGGTTTGGGTTTATTAACTCTGGTATCATCATAGCAGCATATAAAGTTATATATTAATATATACATAATACATATCTGTATTTTAATGTATAATATAAATGTTGGCCCAACCCAAATACACAACCCTGACCCCAGAGCAGATTGTTTCTCCACTTCGGTGGAACCAGTATTTTCTTGTAGTTTGCACTTATTTAGCCAAAACAAAGTCTTTGCAATGTGATGGTTAACAAGTTTCAGGGATTCCGACATGAATCTTTCCTACATATGAATTTAGGATTTGCAGGCTGAATTTTGCCCTATTTTTGGATTTCCATTGACCTCAGGGGGCTGGAGCTCAGCCTTTATTCCATAGAGGGGTCCCACAGGGGGAAATCAGATGTCTTTATTAATTACCACAGGAGAGAGATAATTCCCTAAATATGGAGAAGCTGAAAATCCTGCTGGGCCCTTGTAGGATGGTGAGGCAGTGCCATGGAAACTCCATGTCTGCCATGGAGCCCATGGCCTTGGATTCTTGGCAGCTTCCCTGCTGCTTGGGACATGGCACAAGTGCCTTGGGAATGCTCAGTTTCCCTCAGTCTTGCAAAATTTCCATCACAAACCCCATATATTTGTCTCATTAATGACGTGCCAAAATCCTATGGCCCAGACGCTCATCTAGTGTTTCTTTTCAGAGCAGGATTGACAGGCCAGCCTCCAGCCATGGAGGCTAAATTGCCACAAAATACAAATAATACTCCTCAGCACAGTGTAGGGCAGAGCCACAATTACATTTAATGCAGCAGGCCCAGTGTGCAGCTATTTGATGAGAGTGCCCTGTGCCAAGTTCTATTATGAACAATTTTTCAGAGAACAACATTGTGTGTCATACTCATCTTACTTATTTTTCTCATCCTTATTATGTTTCTTTTTTTTTTTTTCTTGCAGGATAATTCTGGACAGGGATACCCTGTTCATATCCAGCGTTCTCCTGGAGGATCAGGGAGTTTACAAGTGTGTGGCCAGCACTGCCCTGGACACTGCTGAGGCAGAGGCACAGCTGATTGTTCTGGGTAAGGTCGATTTTCCTGCTGCAAGGAGTTGCAGCAGGAATTGCCACTGCAGCACTTCTTTGCTTCCTTTCACAGAGCCTCAATATCCCAATTTCACAGAGCCTCTCACTCCTTAAGCTCAGCTCTGCTGTCCCTTATCTCTGGGAATGGTGATGCTGACACAAACTCGATTTATTTTCATCTTTGCTGTAGAAGGTGAGGCAGCATTTTTGCCTCAGCTCAGAGGCTGCAGGAGTTGCCCAGGCTGGAAGGTGTGAGAGCATTCTAAGGATGGTTCTGCTGCTGCTTTGAAGTCCTTGGCCAGTCCTTCACAAGAACTGGACTGTTTTTGAAGGCCATCAGGCAAATATCTGGATGTGCAGCTCCTCAGAAGATCAATGCTGGTTAAGCACCTCAAAGGAATTAATTCTATCTGTGAACTGAGCATGAATGATTGTCCAGGGGCAAAGAGAAGAGCCTTGACCCCCTGGTCAGAAGCTTGGCTTTCTGAGAGCATCCTCACCACCTGCATCCCTCCCTGAAGGACCCTTGGAATTAAAAGGATGAACTTGTGGAGTGCTGTGCACCCATTGCAGCCAAAATTCTGCTTTTTGGTCGCAATTTCAGCCAGCCTGGTCTAGGTGAAGGTGTTCCTGCCCATGGCAGGGGGCTGCAATTGGATAATCTTCAAGGTTCTTTCCAACCCAAACCATTCTGTGATTTTATGATTCTCTGTCAGCTTTGCATCATTTTAATTACATTTATTTTTGCTTCATTTTACATTTGTATTTATTGCTGGCAGTGATTGCAGCAAGAAATAAGTCAATCTGCCCTTCAAGATGTTTTTCCACTTTAAAGGAGTGATATTTTTCAGTAAATAGTAAATTAGGAAGATGCTGTGCACATTATTTATGGTGCTGTGTCCTTCAGTGCTGTATAATTCAAAATGTTTGTAGATGATTCGTTACTTCACTGATGAAAATTTCATAAAGCATTTTATTCCTTTTTGAAAAGGTGCTTTGCAGAAGAAGAAAAACATTTTGTGCTCTCATATTGCATATGAGAAAGGTCTTGGTGAATTAACAACATTCTATTTTCCAAGTGAAAAATTCAGGTTTTTGCAATCAAGAACTGGTGGGCTGACTGAAGAACTAAATAGAGACATCAGATTATGGGCAACTAAGAGTAAAATAAATATTCAATTAGAATAATTCTAAGTATTTGTTGTGTATTTAATGATCAGGTAGAGGGGTGAGAATATTTAAGATGCACCATCAGCATCTTTAAATTAATATATTGAATTTTAACCAGCTGTACTCCGAGGATAGAGCAGCAACATGCCTGCAGATTCAACTCCTGATATTTTCCCAGGTACAAGAGAAATAGGGAAAGAAATACGAAGAAAAGAAAAAAATCCAAATATAAACTTTTTAACTTCTTGATGTACTCTGAGATAAAAACTCAGTATTGCAATTTTAAAAAATCAGTACAAACGCAGTGAATTTTTTTCACAATGACAAAGACCATCATGGTGGTGGAAATCGCTGGTTTTTCTGTAAGAAATTACATTGTCAGTCAAAAGTTTACTTGGGACAGCATTAGTTGAGCGGGCAGGTAGTGAATGTCCCAGTTCCCCATTAATGCAGATCCCATGGCGGGGATAATGGATGTTCTCCTTTCCCTCACACCCTCTAAGGCCAAGTTCAGTGACTGCCAGAGCTGAGGCTCCTTCTCCCTCTCTGATTTTTCCCCTGGTAAATCCATGTGATACTGGACCTGCCCAGAGCAGGGTCAGTACCCATTAATGACTGAGCAAACCTTGGGGTTGACTTGGAAAAAAAAATCTGTTGTTGCAAGCAAAATAATGCAGGTAGGGGGAAATGAATTCTAGAAGGATTCTATGTTTAAGGCAAAAATCAGCACCTGAAGATTCAAGGTCTTTCCAAGCAATTCCCACTTTCCCCAACCTGTCCATCTTGAAATCAGGAGGAGTTTCACCATCTTCACTGACTGTGCTGTTCCAGCCCTCTGGAAAATGCCAGGACAAACAGAAATAACTTGTTGTGCTCCTGACACTTCTCCTTTCTTTCTCAGATGTTCCTGACCCACCAGAAGATCTCCAGCTCTCGGAAAACCAAAACCGGAGCGTTCGACTCTCCTGGAGACCTGGGGCCAGCCATAACAGCCCTGTGAATGGTAGGAAGGGGTTTCCAGCATAACTTTTTAGGGCAGTTTAAAATTCTGGCATGTCTTGGTTGTCACAGGACACAAACCCTGCTGATGACCAGATTTAATCACTTTAACTATGACAGTTCATTTGTTGCAAGTTAATTTCCACCTGCGCTGTTCACACTAAGTTGGTTTTTTATCTTTTTTTCCTTTTTTTTTTTCTTTTTTCCTGCTCAGAGTCAATTATAGAGTTTGAAGAGAACCACTGGGAGCCGGAGATGTGGCAGGAGCTCATCAGAGTGCCAGGGAATGACAGCACAGCCCTGCTGCCCCTGTCCCCATATGTGAATTACCAGTTCCGCGTGGTGTCCGTCAACGCCGTGGGCAGGAGCCAGCCCAGCAAACCATCCCTGCGCTATGCGACCCCTCCAGCTGGTAAACCTGGCTCTGCTTTCCTAAATATTTGTATTTTCTGTGCTTTTTTTGGAATATCTGTGCCCTCCCATGCTCCAGAGGGTGTGAAGGAATCAGGGGAGCTTGCACTGCTCTGTGGCAGCCTCAGGGATTATTAAAAGTAGATCTTGTGGTGGGAATTGCCCCCAGCTGGTTTGGTGGACTGGAATAACCCTCAGTAATTTTGGTGGGGCAGGTGACCACTTAAATTGACTTTATTAACTAAAACAGTGCATTTTCAGAGAGGTAAAATCATCTGGAGGACGTCTCGTGACAAGCTATATTCTGATATTTTAGATATTAATGAGATGGGAACCCTGCTGGGGTGAATTCTTCAGTGATTGGTAAAAAAGAGCAGCCCAGCAGTTGCACATCAAATGTCCAGGCGTTGTTTTGAGCATTTGATGTGCAGTTAGAACAAATCTAAATTTTAATGACCCAACTTGCTGTGCTGCATAAAATTCCTGAAGGTGCCAAAGGGAGGAGTCCATGCTGCTGAGTTTTCCTACACCTCCAGCGCCTCACTCTGCTGATTTTCCACCCTTTGCAGACCTTCATGGACAAACAGTTCCTGCAGAAGAGCTGGATTTAGAAGGAGCCTTCCAGGAGCAAAAATCTCCATTTACAGAGCATTCACTGGGGCAGAAAATGTTGTCTCCCTGAAAGTCATTTTAGAGGCCAACTGTTCAGCACAGCATTTGCATTCCTTGGCATTTTCTCTCTTTTTTTCCCCCATTTGCACCAATTTCAGTTCCCTCCTCAGCTTTCCAGCTGTGTGTGCACCTCTAATGATGCACCTTCTGTTTGCTATCCCCACAGGGAGAAAAATCTCTTTCTCATAATCCCCCCACATCTGGTGCTTTCAAATCCAAAAGTCACAGTTCCATGTTAGCTGGTGGCTCCAACCAACAGGGACACTTAGGAATCCAAACTGCATAAACAACGTGCTTGGGTCCCATCAGCTTTGCTGATCCAAGCCATTCATCTTGTGAACGTTTTTTGTTTAAGTGTCTGTCACTAACAGGGGAAATTCCCATCCTTTTTGGCATTTGAATGCTAAATGCAAATAAACGGGATGTGCAAACTGACCTTGTCACCTGTGTGGTTTCAGCTCCAGATAAAAACCCAGAGAACATCCGAGTTGAAGCTTCTGAACCCAATGAAATGGTGATGAAATGGGAGGTAAGGCAAGATTAGCAAATCCTATAGGAATGATCCTTTATTCTTCTGAAAGATGAATTTGACTTAAATTTATTCTGCATTTTCAACCCCGCTATCATTTTTAGTTCAAAAGCCTGGTTTTTATGTCTGACTTCAGAAGATATTAAAAAAATATAGAATTCCTGTAAAGCATAGTGAGAATTCACCAGAATTTGTTCTTCTCTGCTTCTTTTATGCAAGAAACTGCTTCTGCAATTAAAATTACCAGCCAGGCCCAGGGAGGGGATGGGAGGCTCACGGCTCCTGCCCTTGCAGCCTGGAAGTTTTAAAACACCACAGATCCCTTGCCCAAGAGAATGTGAGCTTGAATTTTTACACCAAGAACTAAAGGAATGTGGATAAACCTCCAAAGCCTGTGATGTGCATCAAAGGAATTATGTAAAAGTCTTGAGGATGGTTTCCAGGCTTCACATTTCCTGGGTTTTAAGCCTTGAGCTTCTGTGCCAGCAGTTGAGTTATGTATTCCTTCATTTAGCACAAATATCCACAACTGTGGAGGGAAGCAGGTTTTTGTTGAGGCTGGAATTACACACAATTTGCATGAGATTTACTCCTCAATCTGCTGCTCCCAGTGAAGAACAACAGATTTTTCCCCAGTGGGGTAGAATTGTGTCCAAAATTAAATGGCCCTCAAGATCCGTGGGTTTGGACTTGAATGGGATTTTTGCCCAGGGTCAGAAGAGACAATTCTGCCTCTCAGAAAAGCTTGGGTTTGATCTTGGAGGTCTTTTCCAACTTTAAGGAATTGAAGAAATGCAGAGTTTTATTACCCAGTATGTTTACTGGGAAATACTGAGATTTGAGCACCAGGAACTTCATAATCACTGCTCAGACAGGGCAAAAGTGGAAGTGAAAGCTGAGCCTGAAGGGAGAGAATGGGATGGAAGGGCTTGGTTAAATCCTGTTGAATCATTAAAATGTTGTTAAACAGGATATTCATTTATTTATGGCATTTCCTGTGTGCTTTTCGGAGGGACTGCTGGGCACTGCACAGGCTGTTTCTGACAGACAAATGCTGCAGAATGATGTTAATCTGCCTATTTTGGATTAAGAGACCAGCTGAGCTTTAGTGACTGGGATTTTCAGGCAAGGATTTGCAGCTGGAAGGGAGATCAAAATAAAAGTCCAGCAGTGCTAAAATTTATATCTATCCAAGAAATCAGATTTTTAGGAGGAATTTTTTACTTCTCCAGCTTTTCTTGCAAATCCCATTCCCTGGGATTTTTGCTGTGGAGGTGGTGCCTGTGAGAAAGCTGCCCAACCTCCCAATTCCTTTGCCTCAGATATCCCAAAGGTCCTCACAGCAGAGCAGATCAGTGGGAATTTTTGCAGATCCCCCAACTTTAGTTCTCCCTGTGCATGGGGAACATCAAAGGGAAATAACTTTCTACTGGTATTTGATGCTATTTCCTGTCAGACCTCTTGGAAACAAACCAGCTGTTATATATTTCATATTTGCCTATATTTAAATATTATTAAAACCAGCCTATATGGTGGGAAACACCCACAGCTGTTCCAGTGTTTAGCTTTTTTGGTAGGGTAGGTGATTATTTAACTTTCTTAATTAAAGTAGTGCATTTTCAGGGAAATAAACTCAACTTGAGGATGTCTCATGACAAGTTATTGCTATACATCTCCTAATATTTTATAAATTCCTGTTAATTAGCTGGAAACCCTGCTGGGATGAATTCTCCAGCTGATTGGTAAAAGCAGAGTGGCCCAGCAGTTGCACATTAAATGTCCAGGCGTAATTTCAACCATTTGGTGTGTAGTTAGAACAAATCTAAATTTTAATGACCCAACTTGCTGTGCTACATAAAATTCTAGGATAAAATGCAAATTTTATCTCAGCTAAAAGGCACACACAGCCTTATGCCAAACTGTGCAATTCAGTAGTGCTGAAGGCGTGTGGTTTTACCTCACACAGGAAAACCTGTGGCAAAACAAAACCTGATGTGTGTAGGAGGCAGAAATACGGCTCCTAGCAATTAATCTGGATTTTAATCCAAGCCTTTCACTCCCCTTTCTCTTGAAGTCATGTTGTTGTTGTTACAATCACCCTCAAATTAAAATGACAGCAAAAAACTCAAAGCTTGGGGGTTTTGCCCATTTTCTCTCCCGGTGTTGAAACACACATTCCAAAACTGCCACCCTGTTCTTCTAAGTTCTTCTAAACCTTCTGATGCTTACATTCTTGTAATGAACTTCCTCAGTCACTTTATGTAAATAATTATTGGTTTTACATTCTTCTCTGGAGGAGGAGAAATTTGATGGACTGTTGTCTTGTCCAGTGTCATTGGAGAGGTGGCACTTTCATCCTCCAATCCACTGTCACTTTTGAAAGTCTATAAATGTTTGGGTCAGAAAATAAACTTCCCTTCTTTTTACTTTGGAGGTTCCAGCGTGCATGTCGTTTTATTTCATGTCCTAGAATGTCACAGACATATTTTATGAAAAATCCTTTTATTAGGATCTTTTCTCCTGAGAATCTGAGAAGCTTCAGCTTCTCCATGTTTTGCTGCTTTGCAATGTGATTTGGAGAATTGTTTATCCAGCATGGGAAATTGTTTTTATCTGATGATCAATGACAGCCACCTGTGTGAAGGCTGTGAGCAGTCACAAGATTTTATTATCATTCCTTTCCTTTCCTTGCTAGCCTTCTGATGAAATCCTTTCTTCTATTCTTTAGTGTAGTTATAATATGTCATTTCCTTTAATCTAATATATATCATAAAATAATAAATCAGCCTTCTGAAACATGGAGTCAAGATTCTCATCTCTTCCCTCATCCTGGGACCCCTGTGAACTCCACCACACTAGAGTGACACAAAACCATCCCCTCTCCCCTCAGCTGCTGTTTTGTGATTACAACAAAAGCAGACAAGATCTCTTTTGGTTCTCCCCAGCCACTGAAGCCCATGGAGAGGAACGGGCCGGGGCTGGAGTACAAGGTCAGCTGGAGGCAGCGGGGTGTGGAGACGGACTGGAACGAGGAGCTGGTGAAGAAGCACTCCCTGAGCGTGCGGAACGTGCCCACCTTCGTGCCCTACGAGATCAAAGTCCAGGCTGTGAACAATTTAGGATCTGGCCCGGAACCAAACATCACCATTGGATATTCAGGAGAGGACGGTGAGTGGCAGGAGCTTGGCTGTAAAAATGGGGGTTTCTTGTGCTCGGGTGTGGGGTGATGGATTGGGCAGCCCAAAGCAGCTGGAATGCCATGCTCAGCCTGATGGGCTCCATGAGGCAGGGACATGACCCATGCTGGGTGCCTGGCTGCCAGCCTGCTGGAGTGTGAGGGGTTTTTTGGAAAGGTCACTTGTGCTCTCATTAATCTCAGTTGTTGGCTTAGTCTGGGCACTTGTTTGAAGGCCACAGTCCATGAGAAGTCTCTGAAGTGTAGCAGTCGGGTTGTACTTGGTAGGGAAAAAATGTTTGGGCTCTCTGAGGCTTGACCCAACAGTTTAACGCTGTCAGAAGTTAAATACTCTGACAATTAGGGACAAACTGGCAGGCACTGGGTGTTTGAGTGAATTTGCAGACAAAGCCACATTCCCATGTGTGCTGGTGTTACCTCATCCATGAGTTCCTGTAGAATGTGTCATCCTCTCCAGCCTGGGTTCTGCCCCATTGTTTTCCATGGCTCCCACATGGAGTTTCAGTGCTGGAAATGGACTTGGTGGTGGTCAGACAGGAGAATCCCCACTGCCCACCCAGAGGTGGCAACAGGAAGGTCTGGTGGTGCAGAAGAGGTGGTGAATAGTGAGAACAAGAATAAAGAAACTCCGCAGAATGTTTATTTTCTTTGTCTCTCTGTGATGAGTCTAATTTTGCATCTAGCAGTGCAAAATCTTCCTCGCAATTCAGTTGTCAATGGATCAAGGCCTCCTTTTTTTCAGGCACTGTAATAGCTCTCTGTGTTATGCAGTGATTAAAATCCTACTGTTTAATGAGCTTAGTTGTAAAATGAAATTGATTATAAAAAAACCTTTATGATTGCCTTCTTGAGTGCCGTGTTAATCATTTTTTTTATTCTTCTCACTGCTGTAAGCATTGCTTGAAACAGGAAATCATAAATACTGGTGTAGAAATTCATGTGTCCCAGTACACATGTATCTCAACCCTCAGCAGAAAAATACAGAAAAATAATGTTTATTGGCCCATTCCACTCACTGGATGCAGGTGGAATGGCTTTTTGCTTGCCTGCAGTGAGACTGCATGAAATGGCACAGCTGGAGCTGGAAAGCCAAGCCCTGGAGCTGGGAACAGTGTGAATCTGGGCTCTTGGAAGTGTTTTTAACACCTGAGACTTTTGTTTTTACAGTTCCAGATGCTGCTCCTGCGCGCGTGTCGGTGGAAGTCATCAACAGCACCCTGGTCGAAGTCTTCTGGTCGGGGATACCAAGGGACAGAGTTCGTGGGCACTTAGGAGGCTACAAGGTTACAAATCTCTCTATAAATATTTGTATATAGTTGAATAAATTATTAAATGAGTTCCAGATTGCGATCTCTCATTTTTGGGCCGGTGAGAGAGATCATGATCATGCTCATCCCCGTACAATATAATTTGTTAATAGAAATCCCAATCTCCTGGCAGGTGAACTGGTGGAAGACAAGAAGCATGCTGGATGGAAAGAGGCATCACCCAGAGAAACACTTCCTGACGTTTGTAGGAGACAGGACCTCTGGGATGATTCCTGGCCTGGATCCCTTCAGTGAATTCCGCTTGACAGTTTCGGCTTTCACCTCCAGAGGAGACGGCCCTGAGAGCTCCCCTGTGTTTTTTGAAACTCCAGAAGGAGGTAAGACAAGAGGAAAATATGGGATGGAGGGACATAAATTGAAATTGTCCTTGGGACAAGGTGAGTTGATTGCCTTATTTAAGGTGATAGTAAAAACTCCACCATTTGTAGAGCACTTCACTCGAAAGGGGAGCTGTGGGTGCTGAGCTAAATTATATCCTCATTTAACAAGAATTTGTAGGGACAGACCAGTTCACTCTCCTCTGAAAGCTCATCTCTGTGTCTTCCAGTCCCTGAACAACCACGTTTTCTCAGGATCCTGAACTTTGACCAGGACTCAGTCACTCTGTCCTGGGGGCTTCCCAAGAAGGCCAATGGTCACCTCACTGGCTACATTCTGCAGTACCAGATAAGTATGTGCCTTGTTTGCTTTGAGTTCAGAATTGAAGCAGGATTAGTTAAGGAAAACTCCCAGGTGTGATGTGCACAGAGGCTGCCAGAGGGCAGGCTGCAGTTTTGCATGCAGTTTTCCATGCACTTTTCCCATGGAAGCTCCCATTGCTGCCATCCCCTGTCCCACATTTATAGGCTGATTCAATTATTTCATATTGGCAGATTACCCCTAATGTAGTGGCTAAAAAGACCCATAAATTGTAGGTGAACATTTTACTGGAGGGAAGCTCATTTAATACACAGTGCATTGTGATGAGAGCCCTCTATGAAGCCACATTAATGTAGCTCTGCACATTCTGTCAGGGAGTTTCTCCCCCCTAAGGTGCCTCAGAAGAAACACAAAGGACCACCTGAGTCATGGTGTTGAGTAATCACACTGAAAACAACCAAACACCAGGGGATTTCTTTCTTTCTTGCCTAGGAAAGAAATGAGAAACAAAGACTCAGGCAGGACCCAGTACTTAGCCCAGACTGCCACAACACCACTTGTGTGGTGTGGTGATAATTCGGTGTATTTTACACATTCTTTGAGGGTGGTAAAAGATGAGTCTCTGCCCTATTTAAAAAAAAATAATCACCCATGTACTTTACACTTCTCCCTGCTGATAGCAGAACTGCTCAGATGCCTTTGCATCCAGATCTTCCCTTTGGTTTTGGTGATTATGGGCAGAGTGGATCTATCTACAGAATTCCAGATCCTTTTTTTCCCCTTCTCAAATACATATGCAAGCAATTTCACAACAGGTTCATACATATTCATTTTTACAGATTTTGTGTGACACTTGCTGCTAATTTTTCTTTATCAGAAATAATTCCTGGGGCAGGTTGACCTGCTCTCATAGCAGTCTCTCTGTCTTTTCTCTATTTATCTCTGTCCTTCACTGAAGCAGTTTCTCTGAGCCTAGGCTTTTTACAAGAACAGGCAGTCAGACTAAACAGCTGCGTTTTCAAACTACAGACTTAACTCAAAGATGTACATTTCGCTTAAATCAAAATGGATTTCCACTCTGGAAAAATTCCACTCCGTCCCAGAGTCAGCTGCATCACTCCTGCTTTTGTTGGGGCATTTCCCATCAAATACAATCCTGACTGAATGCTCTTCCCTTGCAGTCAACGAGACGCACGACGTGGGCGCCCTGAGCAACGTGAGCGTGGCCAACCGCTCTGCGCTGAGCTGGCACCTGGCAGGGCTCAGCCCCAGCACCAAGTACAAGTTCTACATCAAAGCCTGCACGGCCAAGGGCTGCGGGAAGGCAGCCACCGAGGAGGGGCTGACGCTGGCCCAAGGCAGTAAGTTCGCAAAACCCGCGTCAGTGTGGAGGAGAATAGCGGGAAAAATGTTGTGTGTAGGTAAAACCATACAAAATTAGGGTGTTGTTACCCTTGTGAAATCATGGTTAGGGAGGGCATACTGCTTTGGCTAAGTGGAAAAGGACTGTGGGAAAGTGACTCGGCTGAATTGGAGCTGATGCTGGCCCAAGGCAGTAAATTCACAAAATTCGCGTCAGTGTGGAGGGGCTCTGAGAACAGCGGGAAAAATGCTGTGTGTAGGTAAAACCATACAAAATTAGTTACCCTTGTAAATCATGGTTAGGGCCTGCTGTTTTGGCTAAGTGGAAAAGGACTGTGGGAAAGTGACTCAGCTGAATTGGAGCTGACTCAAGGCAGTGAGTTCACAAAGTGCGCATCAGTGTGGAGGAGCTCTGAGAACAGCGGGAAAAATGCTGTGTGTAGGTAAAACCTTACAAAATTAGGGTGTTGTTACCCTTGTGAAATCATGGTTAGGGAGGGCATACTGCTTTGGCTAAGTGGAAAAGGACTGTGGGAAAGTGACTCAGCTGAATTGGAGCTGACGCTGGCCAAAGGCAGTAAGTTCACAAAATCCGCGTCGGTGTGGAAGAGCTCTGAGAATAGCGGGAAAAATGCTGTGTGTAGGTAAAACCATACAAAATTAGTTACCCTTGTAAAATCATGGGCATGCTGCTTTGGCTAAGTAGAAAAGGACTGTGGGAAAGTGACTCAGCTGAATTGGAGCTGACCCAAGGCAGTGAGTTCACAAAATGCGCATCAGTGTGGAGGAGCTCTGAGAACAGCGGGAAAAATGCTGTGTGTAGGTAAAACCATACAAAATTAGGGTGTCGTTACTCTTGTAAAAGCATGGCTAGGGCCTGCTGCTTTGGCTAAGTGGAAAAGGACTGTGGGAAAGTGACTCAGCTGAATTGGAGCTGAAGCTGGCCCAAGGCAGTGAGTTCACAAAATCCGCATTGGTGTGGAAGAGCTCTGAGAATAGCGGGAAAAATGCTGTGTGTAGGTAAAACCTTACAAAATTAGGGTGTTGTTACCCTTGTGAAATCATGGTTAGGGCATACTGCTTTGGCTAAGTGGAAAAGGACTGTGGAAAGTGACTCAGCTGAATTGGAGCTGACCCAAGCAGTGAGTTCACAAAATGCGCATCAGTGTGGAGGACTCTGAGAACAGCGGAAAAATGCTGTGTGTAGGTAAACCATACAAATTAGGGTGTCGTTACTCTTGTAAAAGCATGGCTAGGGCCTGCTGCTTTGGCTAAGTGGAAAAGGACTGTGGGAAAGTGACTCAGCTGAATTGGAGCTGAAGCTGGCCCAAGGCAGTAAATTCACAAAATCCGCATCAGTGTGGAGGAGCTCTGAGAATAGCGGGAAAAATATTGTGTCTACCTAAAACCTTAAAAAATTAGTTACCCTTGTAAAATCATGGGCATGCTGCTTTGGCTAAGTAGAAAAGGACTGTGGGAAAGTGACTCAGCTGAATTGGAGGTAGGAAAACAACTTCTAGAACCGTGACGTGCTCACGTTGTGGTTTATGGTGGTTAGTTGAATTACATTTGTTGTGCTTAAATGGAGCGCAGCTGATAATGGCCTAACTGCTTTAAAGGGCCTGGTTTTTGCAGTGAAGAGCTCTCCTGTGCACCTGCCTGGGGACTCTGCATTACTCTGCTTTGCAACAGAAAAATCCATCGGGAATAATCCAGGCTTGACATTTCCTTTGTAATTAGGGGAAGTAAGTTTGTTTTCCTTGCCATGAGAGCAGTCAATGGGCTTTTTAATGTGGCCATGGAGTTCTTCAGGGAAGCAGAGCTCATCTGTTTCATTTTGCTGTGCAGTCCTGTTTCTGTTCCCACCCATCAACTCCTTAAGCCATGCTGGAATAAGGGAATTGCATTCAGGCACGAACAGAAAATTGGAAATGCAGATAATCTTTTCTCAGTAATACTGTAAAAACAAATTCTGCCCGTGCATGAAGATGGGGGACTGCCAGCAACATTAGGGTCAGCTGTTTGACATGGAAAATCCAGATAAACATCAAGTTGACTGCATTTGCTCCATTATTTATGATTATTTTATCAGAGACCAGGAGTAAGTGTTTGTCTGCCACTTACACCCTGTGCTGAAACACTGATGTTCAGTGATTTAGAGAAAAATCCCAAGCAGTCTATGATAGCTCATCTTTCACTTTCAGCTGAAATGAAATAAAATGTACTGTGCTCAGCAAGTCTGAGAACTCCACAGCACTGAGGAGCAGCTCCTTGCTATTAATCAGAAACCATTGCTCTGCACTTACCCCAGGGAAGGAGGAAAGAGAATGTGATAAGCAAAAGAGTCCTGACTGCATCATTTTTAGCAAAGATAACAGTGTGCAGCAATGTTGATGGAAAATAGAAAAATGGCCCATGTGCTGTTGGACTTCTAAGTTGCAGAATTCTTTTCAGTTACTGGTAAAACAGGAAAAATGTGTTTTAGACCTTCATGTCCCAGTTCCACATCCAGTCAGGAACTGCCGTTTGTTTTCCCAAGTAGCAAAACTCCTTCTCAACTCTCTTTTGGCCTCCAGTCTCACTGTAGGAAACAGGTACTCACTGGTAGCAGCTATTAATCACCTTGATTTATTACTCATTAAGAAAAGAAAAATACCTCTTTTTTTTTCCAAGATAAAAATACCCCATTTCCCCTCATTAGCTGCCTTTTTTGGCCTTCATTGGGCAACCAGAATAATGTGTTTTGACTTCTTGAAATAACCTTGTCATGGTTTAGAGATGTTGACATTCATTTTGTTCTCATTCTCTACTTTCCTAAACTCTGTTTCAGTGGTGGCAACACCTGATTCTTGTGAAATATTTCTTAGACTAGAGCAGTATAATTAATGAAAGCTGCAAGGGTTCAGTTCTATGATTTATGTGTGCTCCTTGCTGCTTCTCAAGCCACCCTAAATTAGGGCACTGCATCTGTCACTGAGATGCCATTAGAGTTCTGTGTCATTATTTGCTGGCTAAATTGTTCAGATATTTTTCACCTAAACATGATAGGCTGAAAAAAAAAAATTAAAAATCACTCTTTTCAGTGACCTCCTTGGGGTTTTAAGCTGTGGTTTGGGGACTGAGGCAATTGCTCAAAATTAAAACAATCTCTCTTTTTGAAGGAGGGGAGTGATTTCAGAAGTCAAAGTTTATCATTTCAAATGACCCACGTAAGTGACAGATATAAAATGTGGTGCCCTCTGAAATGAAACTCCGTGATGGAGCACTCCAGGTTTCTTTGGGGGTTGATTCAGTGATTCTATAACCACTCTGTTCCAGTTTAATAATAAACCCATAAAGCTCTCGTTGTTCATTTTAAGGCTTTGGAAACTTCCAGTGCTGCAATTCACCCTTTGCCATGGGTATTTCAGAATTGCACAATGCAATCTGCCAGGAAAGTGGAGATGTTGAGGTGGCAGCTCTGGAGTCATTCACATTTTATTTTTTTACTTATCTCCATCACTGCTGTTCCTTTAATTTAATTGCAGCTATCCCTGCTACTGTTTTCTGGAATTAGAAAGAAAAGGGAATTTCCTTATTTAATATATGTGAGGATTCATGTAGCACCACTAAAAACAAATCTGTACAGGGAAAATAACTCAGAAATGAAACCCTTATAGGCAACCTAAGGTCTTTATCATTTCTTGATAAAATGACTCTTGAACCTGAGCAAATGGGGATTTGGATTGTACTGCACAATAAATAACAGCTTAATTTGTGTGGTTTCATTGCACAGAAGAAGGTATGTTGTCCTTAGAAAATGACTATAATCTCTGTCTTCATATTTTCAGGCAGTATGTCTTAAATGACCTCCAAACGAATTAATTTTCCCCTTGAAAATGTCAATTTCCCCAAGATCATTAGCCCTCAGAAACATAACACAAAATAATGTTCTTCCAGAAGTGAAAAGATTAATTTAATGTAGCAGCCCTTCTTTAACACAAAGCTCCTTTTCATCCAGTGCTGCTTGGGGATTACCAAACACATATTACATGTTGAGAATTATCATTGTGTGTCCAGAAATCCAAGCATTAATGAGAAATTCATCCACATGAAGCCACACAGTTGTAGGTTTATTCTCCAGAGAAGCCAGGAAATAAAAGTTCACCAATTTCATTACATTCCAGTGGCTGTTGGCTCGTAATTCCCAAAGGCTTTTGGAAAATCTTAGGGAGAGGCTCCTATCCTTCAGGACCAAAGACATGTGGGGTTAGCTCTCCTTTGCCATGGGCACAGTGGAAAAGTAATAATAAAATACTTTTCATGTATGTAATACACTGCTGCTGTTAGCAGCAAACCTAATTTTTAATTCACAATCTAGAAAATCTAATTAAATCAGTGCAAATTTCTTGATCATCATCTCCCCTATAAATTTTTCTCAATAAACTTTATATACAACAGGTTTGCTAATCTCTGTAGTACAAAATAATCCAAATTTAACATGAATTACCTCCTGCACTGAAAAGCCCTGAAAATGAAGGATACTTGTGCTGCATATTTATACATTTTTTAACAGCCAGGCAGCAGGGGGAAATTAATGGACTTTCAGCTTTGCATTTATTGCAGCAGATGTATTTAGACAGGTATGGTTATAAATTAAGATGCTGCCCACAATTAGTATTTAGCTCTCAGACTGCTAGGTTTTTTTTATATAAGTGTATTTTATAACAGATGTGCTAACTTTTGGAGAACACTCTGGAAAGTCTTCGGGGGTGGTTTCTATTGTTTTTCCCTTTATACCATAAGCTTCTATAAAAAATGTGTGTTCTGTTCTCCTCATAAATCTTGGAGCCCAGTAGGAATATTGTAAAATTGCAGTTCAGTGTTTAATGTTCATGCAAGTCCCATGGTGTGGCTGATAAATAGTGGGGGAAGATGAGAAGTGCTGGTGATATGCCTTTATTACTAATGCTCCTTCTCCCTTATTGGAGATTAAAAACCCAACCCAACTGCTTTCAATTTTCTGCAGCTAATTCCTGCAGCTTTCAGGATGTTCCTGGCCTTCCAGAATGTGGAGCTTTGCCTTATCTGTGTAACTTTGCTTTTATTTTTCAGGAGGCCACACTGCTTTTTCTATTCCAGCCACCAAACCCACCCCATTAGCAAATCTTTCTGCTCTGTAGGGCCCCTGTTGGCTGTGCCACACAGACCAGGAGGAAATGGCATGCAAAGAAACCTCATAATCGCCCAGCTCTGGACACTTTTCTGAGTTTTCAAGGAAAAAAAAAAGAGTATTTTGGGATAGGAGATGCTAGATGGAGAGCTGTTGGTAAATCCCCAGTGCCAGGTTAGGCTGGGCTCATCCTTATCCCAAGAGCTCCATCCCAGCCCTGGGCTGCTCCATGTGCCAGGGCAGCTGCAGCATCAGACAGAGCTGAGCAATGAGTGGGCAGAAAAAGGGATTTTTTCAGCCATCTCACTTCCCTCTTTCTGCTTCTCTAAAGAGCTGATGGTTCAGAAAAGGCTCCCACAAGCTGGGAACAAATAGGAGGCAGAGAGGGACTGGTAATGCTGGCTTAAGAACATGCACCACAAACCACCTGGCAGGAGCTTAAGGTTTAGGATTTGCTTCCCAGGAATTCAGGAGAAATTCTTCCTTAGGAGGCTGCTGGTGTGAACACTTTGGGTCATGTAGTTTCCATGTCATGCACAAGTGTTAGTGGTATTTAACAGATTGAAGGTTGAAGGTTTGTGTTCATTCCTGTTCCTTTATGGATAATATCCCCAATTTTCTAATGCCTTGATTTTAGAGCATATAATTAAAATGTACCTGTGGTATTCTGTTGCCTAATTTTCGGTTTGATTAAAAACTATAGCTGGGTTTCACATACTTCATTTAGCAAAAATTACCCATAGATGGATTAATTTATGCTAATGAGCTGTGCTTCAGTATCAGCAGTGTTTCAGCTGGATGTGTTCTCTCTGGTCCCAGTGGTCTGCTCATTTAACTGCTTATTGTAATACGTGGAGAGTTGCCTTAAAAACTTATCCTGAACTGCTGCTTTGACTGTGCTTGGATTTATCTTAATCTTTTTTTTTCTTTTTTTCCCTTCAGCTGTCAACTCAGCCTTAATCTCCAGCAGCTTCTTGCTTTGCTTATTTACTAGTTGAAGTATTAATGAGCATTGTTCCCCTGTCAGTGCTAATTGGCCGAGCAGTTTTCAGATTATACTTTGTGCTCAAGCCTTAGTTTAGATGGTTTTGGACAAAACAGGCAAATCAGGAGACTGAGAACAATTCAAGAATTATTTTTATTAAGTGCAGCCCCCCCAAATTTCTCTCCTGCCATCTCTTTCCATGTTGTAAGAGATCCCTCCATGTCACACACAGTTCTGAGTTGGCTGAGTGGGCTGTTCCTGTCCAGGCAGTGATTGTCAACTGCTGTAATGCCCTTTCTCCTGCTTTCCACAAAAGCTGTTCTGAAAAATCTCATTTAATGCCCACAATCTGAATGCAGATGGGGTTACAGGAGGTGTTTTGCAAATAACAAGGTTCCATTACCAGAACTAGTGGAATTTACCTTTTCCTAATCAAATATTAAACTCATCAGCAACACTTAAATGCCTAAATGTCCATTTACAGGCAAATTGTCGAGTTGTTTCTAAACCAGTGCTTTGTGCAGTCATTGTGGAATTTAAAAGGACACAGAAAATCACTGTCAGGAGAGAAGCAAGCACAAATCCCACTGTTAATTTTTTTCTGGGAGACATATAAGGATCCATATCCAGCTAACAAGCTGTCTGTGCTTCCCTGCTGAGTTCAGTTCAATGGGAGAAGCATCAAACCCCAGATTATCCATACAAAGCAAGCCCATTTGCAAGTTGTAATTTTTTAAGCAGGCATTAGTTCAAGCAGATCCATAATCCCCCATCAATATTAACTTTCATCCTGGGAGATGTACAAACCCCTTCCTGAACATCAGGATGACTCCGGTCTGCCGTTGATTTCATCTGACGGAACATCAGAAATCAGTGGGGAATGTTTGGGGAATGTTTGGAAAATCAGATTGCCCGATGCCAAATGTTTAAAATTCCTTGTTGTGTTTGTGTGTTACTTGTAACTGTGCATTTCCTAGGCTCCTTGTCCATGAATGCCATTAACCCTGTGCCTTGGCTGTGTGCATTCCGTAGGTAAAGGCAGCGGCAGGATTTCAGACGCGGTAAAGCCCACCCCAAAGTTTCAGCCCAGCGAGGCCCTTGAGCCTGGCACTGAGTACACAATCCGCCTAGTGACTAAGAACTGGGTGGATAACAATAGCATTTTTGAAGATGTAATTGAGACCAGGGGGAGAGGTGAGACACGAAGCCCTTCGAGGCGCTGAACGTTTGTTTTTCCATGTGAATCCATGCTGAGGTTCCTGTGCACTGTGAGTGTCCCAAACTCATCGTTCCGTGCTCTGGGGTTGAGGTTGGCCCTTTGCAGTTGAATCCCATGGCAGCACAAACACATCCCAGGCTCTTGGCTGAGCCCTGTGCTTTACAACAGCCTGGAACAATCCCAAACCTGTGCAATGGGAGAGGGCAGTGGGATAAAACCCATAAGTGGCCAGTTTGGTGATCTGCATGTACTGGGGGCACTTTTACCTCTCTGTCTTTCGCAAAACTGCTTTTGCATGAGAGGCTTAACAGCTCTGTGCTCAGCTTTCCTGTGTGGTGCTAATCCTGTGACTCAACTGCTCTCTCAGAGCCACCTTGCCAAGTGTCTGTGTTGTCCCTTGTCCCCCACACGCTCCCCTCCAGTCCCAAACGTCTCACTCTGGACATTCCTGTTGCAGCTGAGCACCATCAGCAGCCATAGGCTGATTCCATTAAAATCCAGAGAGGACCATGATGTGTTTATGTTATTGTGGGGTGCTGCCCTTTCCCTCTGATTGATTTTCTCCCTTTTTGCTCCTCTCCCATCTCCCCAAGCCTACGCTGGCATTTATGAGGGGATTTCCACCCAGGGCTGGTTCATCGGGCTGATGTGTGCCATCGCCTTGCTCACCCTGCTGCTGCTGACAATTTGCTTTGTCAGAAGAAATAAAGGAGGCAAATATTCAGGTAAATGGATTTATTGTCCTTTCCCTCTGCTCACATGTTAATAACTAACATCCTTCAGAGGTTTCTCTCTGGGGGCCGCAGGGCCGCGAGCACAAACATCCAATTAGGATTTGTAGCTTTTGATAAATATCCACGGAAGGGGTTGTAATGAGTGTAAGTGGAGCTGTGCTGTGTGCTGCTCACAGAGCCTGCAAAGGCCTTTCCCAGCACTCCTGGAATATTCCAGCATTTAATCCAGCAAGATCCTTGCTGGCAGGACTCCCTGCCCACTTTCCACCTGGGAACTGCTGCTGGACACACGGACAGAACTTCCACAGGCACCATAACAGTGGAATATTTTGCTAAAAATTACCTCTGTCACTTTCCAGGCAGTGAGTCAGGATTTAGGTAAATGTATTAAGGTCAAAATCTGGTTACCCAAAGAGGTGGTGCTTGCTCCATCTCTGAAAACATTCAGTGCCAGGTTGGACAGGATTTGGAGCACCCTGAGACAGTGGAAGCTGTCCCTGGTGGCACTGATGAAATTTAAGTTCCCTTCCTACCCAAACCATTCCATGATTCTATAAATACTTGCTCATAATAAATCAGGGAATGGTCCCAAACTCGTGGAAGCTCCCAGGTTGTGTCCAGCCAGCTCCAGCCCAGCCTGGAGGGGAGTGCAGATTGTTTTCCCATTGCCCCTGGGAAAAGAAAAATCCATGGCAGAACACAACACAGAGATCTGTCCTTTATTTTATTTGCACAGTGAAAGAAAAAGAAGATTTGCATCCAGATCCCGAAGCTCAATCAATAAAAGATGAAATCTTTGGGGAATATAGGTAAATAGGACCTGCTTTCACAAGGCTTTGTGTTTCTTGGGGTTTTGTTTGTTTCCAAATCATTATTCGGGACATTTTTATGGCATGCAATTAATGCTGTTTTTCATTTTCAAAGCAAACCTCATAGGAGTGGATAAGAGTAGGAATATGAAGGTATATCCAGTATATTTCAATCCATCCAAGCTGGGATATAAGGAAATGCTGATGTATTGGTGGTTATTTTTCACTTTTTTGTTTTTTTTAATTAGCATTGTATGAATAATGTAAATATATATGATAATTTGGGGTGCTGCTGAAAAGCCCACTGAAGTCAATGGACTGAATTCTATGTCTTCAGTGGGTTTTTGAAACTCAGACCCAAATCATGTAATATGGGGAATTTTGGGGAAGAAAACAAAGAAAAGTTTGGAATGTGGTAAAGAATATTAAAAAACCAAACATCTCTCTACAGAAATCCCTGTAGGAGAATTGAAATAACCACTTTGGCTGCTTTAAAATAACTAAAACTTCTAGCAATATGTAATTGTGATATGAAGGAAAATACATAATTATAAGAACCATGCTGGAAAACTGGTGTTGCTGCCCTTAAGGGCATAAAATTGCTGTTGAAATCCCACTTATATATACTACATTATTTGTACTGGAGTAGGGCTTTTTTTTTCTGCATAATTTCATCTTTATTTAATTTTTAATGCTTTCTAATGGGACAAATATTTAGAAAGGTAAGAAAGCCCTGAGGTTAATAACTTTGACCCCCTCCTTTCCCCCTGAAATCCAAACTTGTCTTTTTTTCTGAGGAGAAAAGCCCTGTGCAGAAAAGTAGTGATTTTTTTTTCTGTGTTGCTTATGCACAGAGTATATTATTATATATTATTACTTATATTGAGTCCATCCTGAAGAAATGAAGCTCAGGTTCATTTCTCTGTCCCTCCTTGGATAAAATTGCCAAAGATTTGACCCTGAGTTGGCATTAGCAGCAAGGGCTCTCCTTGAGTAATTATGTCCCTAAATCAGAGGCCTAATTTAATTTTTTTAATATAATCTTTTAATATTCCCCCAATCCCCCCAAATGTCCTGTTCTTGTTCCTCTTCTGTGGTGCCATTAGGAGGAATGGCTACTGAAATTCCACTTTTTTCCCAGAATTTTTGTGGTGGGCCTGTCCTTTTTTATGGAATTTTCAGTGAATAGAGTCTGCAGGCATTCATTCTGCTTTGGTTTTTCCCAGTTCTTCCCCTTTTCCCTGGAATTTTCACTGGACAAAAACTGCAAAGACAAAAAGATGCAGACATTCATTCTACTTTCTTTTTTTCCCAGTTCCTCCCCCTTAGCAGGGGCAAACTCCAGTGAGATAAACTCTGGTAAAATAAAATAACAGCAGGGAAAAAAAAAGGAGGAAAGCACCTTACTGGCCATTTAAACTCAAAGGGGTGTTCCCAAAGCAATGAGATGTTACCCACTGAAGTGATATCACTTAACCCACCCACTTCAAAAGGAAAATTAAATAAATAGGCCCTGAATGTTGTCCAGTGTTTTGTGAAATGAGAAGTGAGGTTCCAAAGGTTTGACATCAGCCCTGGTGGCTGGAACAGACCCCTCCAATCCTTTCCAGCATTCCCTTTTCCTTCCCCCTCCCTCTCTGTCCATTGTGTCTGCCCAAGGCAAAACGGGGAAAAAACCCAAATAGATGAGTACTGATAATTCCCATTAACCAATTAATTGGTTGGAATCGTGGCAAACCCCCATGTGGGTGAGCTCAGGTGTGTGAGGAGCAGGGCAGGACTCGGAGATCAGACCATCCTCACTGTTCCACCCACATGTCCCTCTCTCTCCCCTTCCCAAGGCAAGAGCATGTCCCTTGAGTGTCCCTCGAGCGGTGCAAGGCAGGGTTTTGGAAATCAGATTTTTGGAAAGGCAGGTGTTTGGAAAGGCAGGTGTTTGGAAAGGCAGATTTTTGGAAAGGCATCTCTTTATTTTGTAGTGACAGCGATGAAAAGCCGCTGAAAGGCAGCCTCCAGTCACTTAACGGGGACATTAAAGCCACTGGAAGTGCTGATAGTCTGGTAGATTATGGAGAAGGGGAGCATGGCATGTTCAATGAAGATGGTTCATTTATTGGAGCTTATTCTGGATCTAAGGAAAAAGGATCAGTGGAAAGCACTGGGAGTTCTACGGCGACTTTTCCTCTCCACGCCTAAAATTGGTGTTTAATTGTGGTGTTTGTCCTGGTTAGCTCCCCACAGTTACCTGTGTGCTGGGGAGCTGGGTGCCAGTTGGGCCAGCCAGGAAAATCCTGACATCCAGGTAATACAAAAACCAGTCACTGCCACTAAAAGATGATTTTTCCATCCTAATTTCTATGTGTTTTCTTCTGAATAAAACAGAGTAATTCTTTTTTCTACACGATGTGTTAGTCTGAGCAGAGTTTGCTCTGGTGGTACATCTGTGTCCTTGCCTGCTGCTCCAGGTTGGAATATGTTTCTCTGTGTAGTATTTTTGCCCTGTATGGCTGTTGTCACAGGTGTGTGTGTAAAATTCCCTCATGGCCTTGGTTACAACCTCGAGGTTATGGCACCAACAAAACCAGGTTACTCTGCAAGGTGACACAACGAGGAAAATTAGGATTTAAAATACCAGAGAAATATATTCTATATATTGTATAATTTTTTTCCTAAAGAATTAAACCCCTTTGTGTATGATATTAAAAAAAAAAAATGTTTTAGTGGTTACAGCTGACGTCAATTCCAATACTTAGAAATGCAGCTTTACCCACAGGAGAGTGTGGGTGAAGCTGCTGCCCAGTAGCTGGCACTATTTCCTTAAATATGTTAAGCTGCAGCTCTTTCCTGTGGCAAGGCAAAACAGGGTTCCCATCCACCATCACTCGAAATATTTTTAATTTTTCCCAGCTGCAAGCTGCATTTCTAAGCAAACTCCTTGGTGTCTGTCTCATATCTGTATATTTGTGAGCTAGCCAACATTTCATGGAGACGTTGTACATATGATATTAATATTGACACAAGTCCAGAGCAGCCTGGTTTTATTTTGAACTGAGACATGTTGCTAGCATGGGTCTGTATAGCTGTGTAGGAATGAGTAGATTTGCTTCTCAATATGGATTTGGACCAGCAGAATTAGTTTCCAGGAGTTTGTGTATAGGATTCATCCAAACCTCTCACCATTCAAGCAGCACCTAAACTAGACCTACCTGAATTTCAAGAGTTCATTTCTTTTCAGCCTATTCATTGTTAAATAAACAAAAAAAACAACAAAAGCAAAGAGAAAATATTATGGTAGAGTTTGTTTTCCTATTTTGTTGACTGAATGCTGGTTTAAATCTGGTTCTTTGCCTCTCCAACACTAACTCAGCTGAGCTGTACAGCACATTTTTTTGGTCTTTTTGTATTGGAATCTCCTGAATCTCTTTTTAACAGCATTTGTATTTTTCAATCTGCTTGCTTGAGTAGAGCATCAACGTGGCTTCATTTCTTCTGTCACTCCCATTATAAAAGTTTCCCAGTAGTTCCTGCAGGAGGAATAGACCCTAAAAGCTGTTTGGCATCCTGATAGCAATTAGGCAAATATCCCCAAATGGCTCCTCCATGATTTCAGTGGAAGAAAGAGGAAGCAAGAATGACTCCCGTGGTTCTGAGTTTCCAGCAAGGGCTACAATTAAGCCCAGGGAAATGCAGATTTTTCCCAGTGGATCCCACACAGCTCCCCCCAGGCTGGGGCTGCTCCTCAGAGCTTGGCAGTTTCTGGAAGCCTTTGGTGCTGAAGCTTCTGCTGATCTGTGCCTCTTTTTGGGGTTTTATTGGAGCTTTTAAGGGCTTTTTGTGTAACCTCTGTTTGGGAAAAGCAAACACCAAACAGCCACCCCAAAAGCCCCATTCAGGCTGTGCCTATAAATATAAAATGGTGAGTGGAAATCTGCCCTTAAAATCAAAAATTATCCCTAAACAAAAATTATTCCATCCCTTATCTGTGACCCACGTTATTCACTTTTTATTATTTATAAAGTTCTGTTTTCTGTATTTCACTCAATCCAAACACCAAAAAGGCCAAAAGCCTTTTAATTTTGGAGGGGAAAAGTAATTTTCCAAAAAAGGGATTGCATAATTAGAGAAATGTGAAAATTGGCATCTCATCAACAGAGACATTTCCCAGCAGCATCTTTATCTGCTGACTCGTGTCTGCTGCAGCCCAAACCAGATAAAATCTAAGGACTGATTAGGCTTGTGATAACCTGCTTGCTTTGGGCTGGTTTTCATGTATTTCCTTTGGGAATCATCTGCAGTGATCAAACATCTTTGAAAATTAGAGAATAAAATTGGGGTGGGCTCCCCCAAATCCTGGCTTTGGGCTGGGGGGCTGTTCCTGCACACACCCATCACATTTTCCTACATTATCACTGCAGATAAACCAGACCCCTCATCCCAGAAAATGCTTCTGTTAAACAATGTTCAATTTCTCTGTTTCAGGCCATATTAGTGAGTGTCCAATGCCCCAATAATGGATATAAATCCCCCATGCAGCTGCTGCTCTGGTGCTGCTCAGAGGTGTTTGTGATGTGCTGGTGCTGCTGCTTTTTCCACTCAGATTTTAATTCACAGCCTTAAATCTTAATGGTGGTGTTCCACAATGCCTCAGGACCTAAAAGTCAAACAGGGAGGGAAAGATGTGCAATGCAACCTGGATTTTTGAACACGGGTTTTGAGGAATATGCCCAGTGAATATTAAACAAGTGGCTCAAACTCCCAGGAAATCTCACTCACCTGAGCTGTTTTCTCTTCCCCAGTTATTTATTTTCTTTTTTTCCCTGCACTGGGATTTTTTCTGCTGGAAAGTGCAGGTTGGTGATGGTATTTTAGAGATTTTTTTTTTCCAAAAGTTAATCAGCAAGCTGAGGTTTTGCTGAGGATTTTTTTGTCATTGGAGGGAGCTGGGCTGTGTTTTTGTCTTGGACTGTGCAGGTGAGAGGAAGTGTGACCATGTAGCTCACTAAAAGTGTCACCAACTGCTCTGCAGTTCATGGAACTTCCTCACTTGGAAAGGATCCACAAATTCATCCAAGTCCAACTTCTGCCCCTGCACAGAGCAGCCCCAAAATCACACCCTCTTCTGAAATAGTGCATTGAGCAGTAAATCTTTATGTTGGTTTGTTTGGGACTTTTTTGGATTTTTTTTTTCTTTCTCTGGCCAGGTGTGTTTGTTAAAATTGGGGATTTCATTAATGAACACCCAGCAGGGAATTCCAGGCTGCCTGCTGGGAGGAGGGAGTCCAGCCATGGGAGCAGAGCAGGGAATTGTTAATTATCCCATCCCAGGTTGGGCCAATTGGTTCTGGCACATTTTGCCTCAGAACGAGTGAGAGGAGAAATGGCACTTTCAGATTTGATACCCAAATCAAGGCAGGATGTAATTCCACCCATCAGGAAGGAGGCATTTCCCTGGCCCCACAGATCCAGGTTTGGGGATTTAAAAACCTCTGGAAGAAGAGAGGGATGGGTCTTGCTGAAAAAGTTGTGCAGTTTTGACTGTGCATAAGATTAAATGAATAAAATCAGCTCTTCCTAAATAAAGGGGGAAAAACCCTCTGTCCTTTCTCCTGAGGGAGCTGTTTGGATTCCCAGAGCAGCATAATATTGATAATTTTTCTGTAATTATATATATATACATATACACACACAGAGACAGACATATGTGTGTATATACATATATATGTGTATATATATATATATATATGTGTATATATATATATATATACACACAGATATATTAAAATTTAATGACATTATCAAGAACCTGCAGGAACAGCCCCAGCTTCCCTCTCTGTCAAAATCAGAGGATCCAACCTCCAGAAACCCTCTGGCTCTGCACTCCAGCAGGATAAAAGCACAGCCCTGGGCATCAAAGCCCTGCTGGGGCTGGATCTTTAGGAAGAGCATTAGGAATCAAATCTTTAGGAAAAGAATTAGAAATCAAATCAGGAAATTACTTTCCCCCTCTGGATAAAATCATGTGTTCATACAAAAAAAATTTAAAACCTTTGTTGTAACTCACATCATAAATGGATCTAATTAGCAAATGATTTAATGATTTTTTTTTAAATTATGGATATTTGTTCTGCTGTGTTGATGTTGCACAAATTCCAGTGAGTAGCTCTTTTCCTGGAAACTGCTTCCATTGGCTGAATGGCTTCAATCCAGACCATGAGAGGTTTTCATCAAAGTTTTCAGGCCAATATTATTTTTGACATGAAAGCAAATAGTAGCACAATCTTTCTATATATTTAAAAATAGAGTTTTTAAACAGTGACTCCACATTTTGTAAAGAAAAGTTAGAATAACATTCACTGCTCCTTGAGCTTTTGAGAGGAAACCTCAGCATCGTTTTTAACAGCCATTATTTTGCAGATGAGAAGTGTATTTAGGTTCTTTTGCTTACCTGTAAGAACAGATAGAAAGAAAGGAAATTCTTCATGGAGAATTCCCTTTGTTTCCCAATGGATCACACCCTCAGCTGCCTCTCTGTCAGTGTTTATGACAAAAATCAAGGTACAAACCACTCTGGAGTAGCAGGACATGTTTACATTGCAGCTCTGGATCTCTCATGTCAAATCTCAAGTGATCTGCACTGATTTGTTCTGTTTTCAGGCAGGAGCCCCTCGGGGGCTTTGAGCCAAAGCATTCTGTCTGTTCATTTTTTATTATTATGGTTCTGACTTTAAACAAGAGACTTTGTAATTTCATGAGAAAAAGATCAAAGCAAATGTGGTGTCACCATCACAATGTTACTTTTTTGGGAGCTAAATGTTAGTGTGCATTGATTAAAGTTTAGAGAAACGTGTTGTACTGTAGTTGCTGTTTGTACCACGCAGATGTGCACGTACGGTTTGAAAAGATATTTTCATTTTACATGAAATACAACTTTGCTAATAAAAGTTTGACTTGATGTAATCTTCAAAAGCCTTGGCTGCAATCGGCGAGTTTCTTTTGTTTGATTTGGGGGTTTGGTTGGATTATTTTTTCACTTGACACTGTTTATTTGCTGGGAATCTGATTGAACTGGGACATGTGGGGTTTTTGGGGTTTTTTTGGTTTCACACCAAGGTTCAGCTGCCCTTGGCTTTCACTGGGATTTTTGGACACCGTGGATCATCAGCCCTGTAAATAGGACACCAAAGCAGGATGAAGCTGACCTGCGAACAGCCTGAATTTAATTCCTCATTGATTCCCTGAGATCTTCTCCTGGACCAAACTATCACCCTGTACATTGTTAGTATCTCTCACAGGCTTTACTCACCCTGTACATTGTTAGCATCTCTCACAGGCTTTACTCACCCTGTACATTGTTAGTATCTCTCACAGGCTTTACTCACTCCTGTACATTGTTAGCATCCTCCACAGGCTTTACTCACCCTGTACACTGTTAGTCTCTCTCAGGCTTTACTCACTCTGTACATTGTTAGTATCTCTCACAGGCTTTACTCACCCTTTAATCAGCACAAAACCTCCCAGGCTTTACTCACCCTGTACACTGTTAGTATCTCTCACAGGCTTTACTCACCCTGTACATTGTTAGTATCTCTCACAGGCTTTACTCACCCTGTACATTGTTAGTATCTCTCACAGGCTTTACTCACCCTGTACATTGTTAGTATCTCTCACAGGCTTTACTCACCCTGTACAATTGTTAATCATTTCATACCACATGCTTTACTCACCCTTTAATCAGCACAAAACCTCACAGGCTTTACTCACCCTGTACATTGTTAGCATCTCTCACAGGCTTTACTCACCCTGTACATTGTTAGTATCTCTCACAGGCTTTACTCACCCTGTACATTGTTAGCATTTCTCACATGCTTTACTCACCCTTTAATCAGCACAAAACCTCCCAGGCTTTACTCACCCTGTACACTGTTAGTATCTCTCACAGGCTTTACTCACCCTGTACATTGTTAGTATCTCTCACAGGCTTTACTCACCCTTTAATGAGCACTAAACCTCCCAGCACACAGAGTTTCTACTCCTCTTCATTAAAGATCACCAGAATATTGGTAATCTTATCAATATCCAGGCTCACACAAACCAAATAATACCTTATTTTGTTGGTTTTTTAGGGAAAACTACACTTGTGCCTAAAGTCTGGAATCTGTATGTATTAATTTTACAGGAATTTAGTAAATGGGCTTTGTTGGTCAAGGAAAATACCTTGGTTCTTTTGTTACTCCCTCCCCTTTCCCCATCACCAATACTCTGTTCTAGGATTAATTCTACTCTGTCTGTCCATGGGAAGGTTTTGCAGGTAAACACAAATTCACTCTCCTGATACCTGCAACAGCCAAAGTGAGGACCCAATAAAAGACAGCAGACAAATCCATGGCAGCTGATATTGCTGGAAAATCCATTTTTTAATGTATTTAACAGGAATCTGAAAGATCTGGTTGATGCTCACGAGCATCACCCTTGATGCTGGTGTGGCTACTGTGCTGCTCTGACTGTATTTCACTATATTTATAAATTATATAATTTAATTATATAATAATATATAATTTTGATAATTATGATATTTGATATATGTTATAATATATAATATATCTGATATAAATAATGATTATTTATTATATATTAATATAATTTAATTTATAATTTATAATTCACTCATGTGTGAGCTCTGCACATTTCCAAGCCTCATTTAACAAGACGTGGGTGTTGTTTTTGAAGCCCACATGATGTGGCTAAACCCACCCAGGAGAGCTGGAGCCCCGTTTCATTCTGTGCTATTCTGAGTGTATTTCACTGTATTTCAGTGAAAGAAATTCTCCTTTTTTTTCTTTTTTTTGCCACATGTTTTTAGCTGCTTCACTTCAGGACGTTTTTCATGCATTCTTCACCTGCAGGCACTGAATACCCTCAGTGGGAATGCAGGCCTGTGCTAACAGGCATTCACCTTTCAGGGAGGCATCAAGGGCATCCCAAGAAGGTTTTATTACAATTCATATCCTGGAATAATGAGATTTACACTTTTCTCAATAGCATAATGGGAAGGAGAAAGTCCCACAATCATGTGCTTCACTGGAGTGAGAATAAAGGTGCTGCTGCCACCAGCAGGTGTGTGGGAGCAGATGGCACAGAAGTTTAAGGATAAAATATGGGATAAAATTCAATTTATATGAAACATGCATTAAAAAATATTCCTGGACTATTTAAAATGAGAGTTAAGTAACTTCCAGGGGTGCAGGAGCTCTGGTTAATTATGATTTAATGTTATTAAATATTTGATGTTTTGCTTTTGGGACAAAGTTGTCATTATTAGACCTGGCTTGGGGGCTGAGCATTCCTTCTAATGCTCAAACATTTCACTCTGTTCACAAGGAAATGTCATCACTTCTCCACTTCAGCATCTGTGCATCAGCTGGGAACGCAGAGGAGCCCCTCAGGGAAACACCAGCATTTCACTCTGCTGAATGTCTGAGCTCTGCACATTTCCAACCTCGTTTAACGAGGCGTGGGAGGTGTTTTCACTGTGCTTGGAGCCCACACGATGTGGCTGAACCCACCCAGGAGAGCTGGAGCCCCACCCATGCCCTGGATGTAGAAATGGGCATTTCTGTACAAAAAACACCACTCTTTGCATTTCAAATTTATGTTTTTCTATAGAGTTTGTACTTCTATGCTTCATATCCCTCCCAGCCCAGGGTTCTTCTTTGTCCCCAAAAAGGTGTCCCTAAAGGCTAAAAGTAAGAAAAAACACAAAGTCAATCCTTTCCCAACAAACCCTCCTCAGTGTATCTCTACAGATTGATAAAATGAGATTCAGCAGGTACTAACAGTGATAAAGGTAAGAAATATTTAGTGACATTTTTATAGTTCCTTGATGGGCTGGAGAGTTAAAATTTGTTTGGAGCATTGGGGCGGGAATATCTCAAACCAGAAAACATGCAGCATTATCTTGAGTTTGGGTGGGGTTTTTTTTTGCTTTTACCACCTGGTTTTGTTTGGGAGTCCCAAAACTTGTTTGCAGTAGTTTTATTGACTTAAAACTCTAAAAATGGATGGTTTTGGTGGCTGTGCTTCAGCTGGGATGGGGGTGAGAAGCAAGGATGTGAGGGGGAGTGGGAACAAGGGGCAGCTGTGGTGCAGGACCAGAGCTGGGTCATTCCCAATCCTGCAGGAAATGAGCTACAGGAGGAACCTCTTTGTTAATTATCCTGGTGGCAAATCAGCTTCTCCTTCCAGTTTGGGATGGAATTACCTTCGTGGTGAGAAGTGGCTTTCCCCCAGCTCTGGGAAGGGAAATCTCTGGTGTTACAGCTCCTGGTGTGGGAGCAGGAGCAGAGGCTCCCACACCTTTCCTGGGCTGGGATGGAGCTGCAGCTGCTGGAACCACATGGGAAGATGGACCAGGTGAGAACAACCAGCAGTGGGAACGGGGGTTTGGTGCTGCTTTACCTGGAAGAGGATGTCACAAGAACCTGCTGAACAGAGCTGCGTGGCTGTGGTCCCTCCCAGTGATTTTTGCTGTCCCAGGGTTGGTTTTCCTCATTTTTCCCATGGCTGCTCTGCTGTCTTTCTTTTGGAATGTTTAAAGGGGTTTTTTTGTCCCTAAGGCAGCCTCTCCTGCACAAGCTTGGTTGTTTTCTTCCCCTCCTGACTATCAGGATTTATCTGTGTTGGTTGGTCCCTCAACTCCTCCATTCCTGGCCTTGGAGAAGTTCCAGCCAGTTTTGTGTCTGAGCTGTGTTCAGGATTCTTCCTCCCTGTGAATATTTCTCATTACCTGTAACTCCCTCATCTCTTTGGGGAAGTTGTATTTCATTGACAGCTGCACCTGGGATTTTGAATTTAGCATGGATGGAGGTGTCTGAACTTCCAGCCTTTTTCAAAAAACAAAAAATTCAATTTTGTTTTTTTAAAAAACACAACAATTTGCCCAAAGAAATTCCCATTTTCTCCTCTGGGTGATGAAGAGAAGATGTGGGCAGGAGTTCAGCCCTCCCCAGTGTGTCACTGGTGTGGGACCTGCCTGGTCCTGGTCTTGGGCTGGGATTTATCCTGGGAATTGCTGGTGCTGCTCCCTCCTGTGCATCCCTGCAGAGGGCTGGGCACATGGGGCTGCTGCTGCTTTCAAATGAGTTCCTTTTATGATTATTTATTAAATAATGAAAAGCATAAATGCACTTTCTAATAAAAATCACCTTGCTATGTGTAAGCCTTTATGACTTCAGGCAGCCAACGTTCTGAGCATTTATTTTCCTCTAAGTGGCAATTTATGTGAAACATGCATTAAAAAAATATTCCTGGACTATTTAAAATGAGAGTGGAGTAGCAACTTCCAGTGGTGCCGGAGTTCTGGTTAATTATTTATCATTTTGAAATGTACATTTTCCAAGCTCAGCATGGAGCCCAGAGGCCACTAAGTAAATAAATTTACATAAAATGCAGTGAAATCAGATCATTTGACACAGTAATTCACCTAATTTAAAAAAAAAAAATCATGAGGAAAAAGAGTTGCTGCAGAGAGGTGTCAGCAGAGGGATGTGGAAGTGGCTGTGACAAATGGAGTGGGAATAGCCCTGGAATACTGGGAGGTGGGAGAGCACCTTGGAAGCTGCTAAAGCCACTCATTTTCATTGTTTCCTCATCAGGATGAGCTGAGGAGGAAACTGTCTCCTGGAAATATTCCCTTTGTTTCATTTCCCACAACCATCAGTTGTTTGAGAACTTAACATTTACTGATTGGTGTCTTGGAAAATATTTACTGAAAACCCAAAAACTCTTCACTTTTTTAGTGCGTTTTTTACGACTCCAAGGCTGCAGATTATTTCCTGTCCCAATGCCTCTTAGCTGCCAGGTTTTATTCATTTTCTGAGGGTTTTTTCTGGGTGTTTTCCTCTGCTGGGCTCAGTCACTCTCCTGCCAAGGTTTTCATTCTCCCAATGCAGCAGCATCTCCTTGGATTTACCTGGATCCAACTTTTCTGAACTTCCCAGCTCCTGGAGCCCCAGAATGACAGAATTAACAATGAGGGGAAGAATTCAAGTGTTGTGCTTTCAGATTATTTCAATAAGGAGAAAATATAAGTACAGCCTACCTCAAGAATAAAGGTCATCAAGTTTAGTCTGATTTACTGAGAGTTTTACATTGCAGATCACACTTTTTAAAAAGAAATAGTTACAAAACCTCTTGCCTTTTGCTATATAATGCCATGGGGGAATGGAAGAGCAACGTACTAATTCTTTAAATATTCAGGATTGTTACTCTCCATTGACTCTGCCTTTCAAGATTATTTGAAAAGGCCATATTTGGGCTCATTTTGGCAAACCTCATAAAAATACACATTTCTCAGCCCTATTCTATCTGAGTTAAAATTTCTCCACATCTCTCCTTGCTGAATATTAATTTTTTCTCACCTCTGCCATTGAAGTTTGCAGTTAAGGAAAATTCCAGCTCCTTGGGCTCATCAGCCCCTTCTCATCTCCCACTGTACCTGGAGCTTTGTGTCAGCCTGAGACAGAGCTGAGCCCATTTCTCCTTCCAATCAAGATAATAACTGCAAAGAACTGATGGGTTTTGCTGCCATTGGAAATGCAGACTAATTCTTGCCATAATTATCAGGTCTTTAACTGGTAATTGCACACTGTTCCCATCTATCTGCTGTCAGATTTATTTCTGTAATTGACCTCCTGGTCCAGGAATTAGAGACAGCCTTTGATTATTGGTTCAATTAGTCTTAGAGCATCATGGGTTTTCCTTTCTTCTTTTTTTTAAGGTATTTTAACTCTCCAGCCCATCAAAGGAACTATAAAAATGTCACTAAATATTTCTTACTCTTATCACTATTAGTACGTGCTGAATCTCATTTTATCAATCTGTACAGATACATTGAGGAGGGGTTTGTTGGGAAAGGATTGACTTTGTGTTTTTTCTTACTTTTAGCCTTTAGGGACACCTTTTTGGGGACAAAGAAATGGATTTTTTTTGTGGTGGTGGTGTTGAGCTGCTGCACCCCCAGTGCTCCCCATTGGTGTGGAGCTTGAGAATTGCACCTAAGCTTGAGGGAAGTGATGGGAGCAGCCCAAGCCATCTCTGAGAGCTGGCCCTCAGTCAATCAGATTATTAAAATGTCATCAGGAGTCAGGGAATTCAGACTTCCCCCTCTCTAACTTCACCACTGCATCAGTTACCAAATAAATGGAATTTTTTTCTTCTCCCCCGTACAAAACAACAAGCTTAGCTGCTTCCCTGAGACTATTCATTTTCACCACATCAGGAACTTATTAATTCTTGATGAGAATTCAAGCATTAATCAATTCTTGATTGAATTCTCCCCAGAGGGAAAGAGGAGAAACTGGGCCAGGTTTGCCTTTTGGCTGCTTTGAGTTCTGTCTCTGCCTGAGCACATATGGAGCACTGGGATGATCAGTCTGCTCCATATCAAACACATCTCCAGGCTGGTGGAGAGCTCTGAATTCAATCTCCCTGTGCAGGTGAGGAAAAAGGGGTCAGAGATTTGCAAAAATGGTTTAAAACCTCAAGATAAAAGTGATTTATAAGCATTGCTGATGTTTTCTCCCTTATGCCCCAAAATAACCCAAACCCAAACATAGAATCTTATGAAAAATATGTCAAAGCAGCCCAAGAAAATGTTGTTCCTGTTAATTGAAGGAGTCGTGGAGGTCTCAGGTGGTGGCAGAGTGATCCCAGAATGGTTTGGGTTGGAAAGCTCCATCCTGCCTGCTTTGGGGCTCACAGTAATAGAATTCTCTGCTGTTATTTCAGCTTTTGCCATGCTGGGCAGTGCCAGGTGATGATGATGATGATGGGTTCTGTAGAGTGTTATGGCAATGCAGGCTCTGATTTCAGCTGTGAATGGCTGTGGGGAATTAAAATGGGTAAAAAAGGGAAATATTCAAATTTTCTCTTCAAAGACACTTCACACTCAAAGCGTTAAGGAAAATCCCTTGGTGTACAATGGGATTGGGGGTTTATGGATTGCTGTCCTGCCTCCTAGGGAAAGAGAGAACCTCTATTTCAATCTCTATTTCAGCTGGGCAGGAAGGGTAGAAAACAGCTTTAAAAGGTCAGGAGGGGAATAAGGGAGCACTTAAAAGAAGATGTCAGCAATGAAATGGAGATTTATCAATTCTAGTGACCTGCATAAACAGATGAGCGGAGTCATAGCTGGTCACTTAAAACCATGTAAATTTAATTAAATTGCTATTGCTTGCAGGAAAGGGAGAGTATTGAATATCACAGTTAGTGGCTCTCTGTGCCCTTTTGGGAGCAGCAAGTAGGAAGCAGGCCCAGGGAAATGGCACTTGGAGCAGCCTGCAGTGCCCCTGTCAGTCCCAGGCAATTAATACAAATGAGCCATCAGCATTCCAGGTCAGCTTTCTGCTAGCTGGAACACGGGATGGGGCACTGGGCCGTGGCTGCTGGGAAATGATCCCCACAGGAGCTTTTCTCTTTTTGGTTTTGCAGGGTGGAAAGAGCTGATCCTTGGGGAAGGATCATGGGACTTTTGGGAAGCCAAGACAGAAGGTCTGGAGCAGCTGGTGGGAGATTGCCCTGAGTGTTGTCAAAAATATTCCAAAAAATATTCCAAAAAAAATAAATTTTCAAAAAATAATATTCCAAAAAAATAATATTCCAAAAAATAATATTCCAAAAAAATAATATTCCAAAAAATAATATTCCAAAAAATAATATTCCAAAAAAATAATATTCCAAAAAAATAATATTCCAAAAAAATAATATTCCAAAAAAATAATATTCCAAAAAAATAATATTCCAAAAAATAATATTCCAAAAAAATAATATTCCAAAAAAATAATATTCCAAAAAAATAATATTCCAAAAAAATAATATTCCAAAAAAATAATATTCCAAAAAAATAATATTCCAAAAAAATAATATTCCAAAAAAATAATATTCCAAAAAAATAATATTCCAAAAAAATAATATTCCAAAAAAATAATATTCCAAAAAAATAATATTCCAAAAAAATAATATTCCAAAAAATAATATTCAAAAAAATAATATTCCTAAAATATAATATTCCTAAAATATAATATTCCTAAAATATAATATTCCTAAAATATTATTTCCCTAATTGAAGGTGCATCACATCCAGCAGGATGGAGCTCTGGATTAGATCCCATCTCCACAGCCAGAGAGTAATTGATCAATGCATGGAAAATTAGTGGCTGCTCGCTTTGATTGTGTCTGTTCATGCTAACAGAGAAAAAAAAAATCTCTATTTACTGTTCTCCCAAAGATCGAATTTCACATTGAGAAAAACAATTCAACTCTCCTGTCTCCTCCACCCTTCTCCTGTCCCTGGCAAAACACTCTGTAAATGGCAGGTGGGGTGATCGGGAGCCCATGGTGGGGAATGGAAGTGAGGAGTTGGGTAAGACTGAGAATACAGAGCATGAAAAAAATGCATGATCAACCAGTTTAAACTTATAAAATAATGTTCCTAAAGTGTGATAGGAGGGAGCAGAAGTGCACCAGTGTCCGGTTTTATCTCGTTTGTTTGAAGTGTCTTGGAAAGGCCCGGGGTGGCCTTGGGGCAGCCCGCGTATCGAAGGACGAGAAGAGGCTTCAGTTCTTCTTTCGGTTTTTATGTTTATTAATTGTTTATCTAAAAGATTTTCTTTCAGCCGAACAGAGCTCTGCTCAGCAGCCAGCCATGAGCACACTGTGCTGCCCTCCGGACAGCCACCTATCTTTATACCCATAGTTACGTGTACAATATTTATCATTTTTCCCCAATACCATTTATTCTTATAACTCGGTGCACTCTCAGTAATAACCAATCCAAAAGTGCCACCATCACCACAGAAGATGGAGGAGAAGAAGAAGAAGAAGAAGGACAGGACACGCCCCAATTCCTCCATCTTACTCCTCTAAACCCCCCTGTACAGAAATCCTAAACCCTGTGTCTCACTCTCTAATTAACTAATCCCTTCACCATTCACCCTGTGAAGCCCTCATCCTTGTCGTCTCCTGTGTAGGACCAAAGTCCAGCCACCAGACACTTCTGGCAACATTCCAGGACTCCCGAGCCCCCCAAGGTGGTCTCGGTGGCTCAGCACCTCAGGACTGAGATCTTGAGATCCGACACACCAGCCCATTTTCAGGTGGACCCAGGGCTGCTGGTGTCCCTGGAGGGAGGAGGGTGATGCTGCAGCCTCACAGGAGGCAATAATTGATCTCCCAGCAGTGATTAAGAGGCAGTTAAACAGCAGCTCCTCTCATCAGACTCTGTTAAATCAGTAAGTCTGCCTAACTGGCACCTAAAATTTTTAAGAGCCATCTGAGCTGCTCTTTGGATCGTTAATGTTTATTTTTAATAAGTCCTGGCTGGCAGGGGAAGTTCCATAGGCTGGGGGAAAGCTGGTGCTCTGCCATTATTTAAAGAGGGTAAATGGGCTGACCTGAGTAATTACAAGGCTGTCAGGTGAGCGTGCAATCAATATGTGTTTGATAGCACCAAATGTAAGGTCATCTATCCAGCAATAACGAATGGAGCTGGTGCAGGCAGGAGAGGAGATCTTATCCTGAGGAGCAGCAGGAGAATGCTGAGCAGGGCTGGGGAGAATCCCTCACTCTGGGATGGGAACTCCATGAGGGGATGCTGCTGGCCTGGTTTTGTGTCTGCAGGTCACAAAGACACTTGGAAATTCAGGGAAAATTCACCAGAGTGATGAAAGATTTTGTAGTCCACCATATAAAACTGGAGTCTGCTTAAGCCACAGAGGAAAGGTTTTATTCATTTTATTTTCTCTTCAAAAACTCATGAGCTTCATGGTTTTAGTGCAACCATCAAAACCTTGTGCTGTCTCTATATTTTTCCAGATTCACTTCTTATTTAATTGACAAAATTTCAGAATTCCCAGAATGACCAGGTTGGAAGAGACCTTAAATATCATCAAGTCCAACCCAGCCCCAGCACCTCAAAACCCTGGCACTGAGTGACACATTAGTGACAACAATTCTGCCCTGGTTTTCCCCTTTAATTGGCTGCTGGGTCTTCTGAAGGAAATTGCTGATAGATTTTGGGGGCTTGGATTTTGCTTTACCAATACACTTCACACCTTAACTCTGGGTTTGTAAATTAATTGTGTTTCGAAGAAACTGCCAATGACTTTATGGAAAAAAAGACATTAAAATCCTACAGTCCAGTAGGAACTGAGTGTGGAAGGGCTTCTGCAGAGCAGCTGGATCTTCCTGGCTACTCCCACCCTGATTTCCCACCAGGAGTTAAGGAAATGTGGAAATAAATTGTGTGGTGGGAATAAAGCTGCTCTTGACAAATTTCCCTGTTAAAACCCCATATTTTTAAATTATTGTTTGACTTTCTATTTAAGATCTGCTTTTCAGGGTTTAAATGGCAACTTCTGTTTGGAATTTAAATCCATCTTTTGGATGGTGAAACCTAAATGAAGTCCATCAAATCATTCACTGGGGAAAATTCCAGGCTGCAGTGTTTGCAGTAGAACTTTCCCACTCCATTTTCCTGTTTTCCCCCAGGTTAAGATTTTAACCTTTCATTTCATTCCTCGGCAGCTGAAATTTGATATTTCTCACAAACTAGGCCAGTATTTATTTCCTAGACCTAGCTAGGAGTAAAAACCACTCTGTGAGGTGGAATTCCCTGGGAGCAGCAGATAGATTGGAATGTGGATCTCTGGATGAGGGAACAGCTCCTGAAGGCTTTGCCAAACCCTTTCCTTTCTCTGCTGTGCTGGGCTGGCATTGCTGCAGCCTCTGGGATGTATTGGCTTCCAAAAATTCACTTTGTCAGACTCTCCTTTGACTCTTTCTTTGCCTCCCTTCCAAATTCCAGTTTTCCCCCTCTCCAGGGAAATAATAATTTGAAGCTTCCCCACTTTATTCATAGTCAGATTATTAAAATATTTTAATTCATAGTCAGGTTATTAAAATATTTTAATATCCATGTGGAGGAGGAACCCAACAAATATTTTAATTCTCTGAGGAGGGTTCCAAGGATTGGGAATCTGGTTTGGCTCCTCCTCCTGCCTGGTTAATCAAATTTCTGCTCATTTCAAGTTAATGAGCCTGATTATCAATATTTCACCTGCAAATAAATGGAATTCTATTGATTTGGGTGGAGCCAAGTCAGATTTCGAAGTTAACTTTTGTTCCACAGGATCCAGCTCAATGGGGTACAACTGGCAGGGTAACATCACTTTTTAATCCAAAGCCATTATCAAACACCTTTGTTCTTTTGCTGAGTGCTCACCACCCTACAAATCTTATTTTAATGTTTTTCTTAGTGTGCTCTGTAGCTCCTTAGTGTTAAAATTAAGAAAACAAGCATTCTTTTAATTATCTAACAGTGGTTGGTTTGTTGGCTTGGTTTTTTAATGAGTGTTTCTTTGTTCTTATCACTAAAGAAAGCTCTGCCAAGAGTCAGTGCCTTTGCAACTGCAGCATTTCCAGCAGCAACCTTCAAGGTTATTTTTGGAGAGAATTTTGTCAAATAATGCTCACTTTGGGTTACTGTGGACAAAAAAATAGTCACTGATCAGCTGACAAATTGTCCTCAGTTTCCAAGTACTTAAAAAGAGAAAATGTCCTCTTTAACTCTTAATATTTCTAAATGGGATTTCTACAACTGGGCAAACACAGGAGCAGTGAGCACACATCCCACTTCTTGTGAAATATAAAGAGAGTTCTTTTTATAGGGTTTCTAATGAAAATTTTGTTATTGTAATATGTCCATACTTTTGAGTGTTGTCTGCTTGGTTTTTGTTGGTGTTTGTGCAATAATACATTAGCTGGTAAATGGCTGTTAATTCCAAGGAGCTGTAATTTTATTTAAGAATTCTGGTTTCCACTTGAGTGACTTGGGAGGAAATTACCAGCAACTTAATATGGAGCTTTAATCATGCAACCTGGTTTAGTTGTGTTTATTTGTTTGTTTGGGGTTCTATTTATCCTCATGGAGAATTACAACCCAGAGAAATGAATAAAATACAATTATTTCCCAGGGTGCACTGATCATCAGGAAGGGATTTCTGAGGAATATCAATCCTGCAGCATCTCTGTGGTGCTGCCTGTGGAACTGTGGCATTTCAGAGCTATAAACTGGAGAACAGGAGTGGAGGATTGTCTGTGTCCTGGCCACCAGCAGCATGTCCCACCACGGCTCCTCTGCTGCTTGCTGGGATGATCAAACTCATGATCTGCTTCAGCCAGGAAAGAGCTGAGAAAGAAATGTGGCAGGAAAAAGAGGCAGAGCCAAACCTCCCTGGGCTGGGATGGTGCTGATTAAAGCACACCCAGGGCCATGAGCTTGGCTCAAAGGCTCCAGCCACAGCTCTCATTTACCCATGGATATATTCCTCCTGTCTCCTGCTCTGTCAGTTACTATTTCTGTTGTCTGTTTTGCCTAGGAGGGGGTCATTATTCCATGGGGGTCATTATTCCATGGGGGTCATTATTCCATGGTCCTGCTCCAGTCATTATCAATCGTTTCATGTTCTTCACACAAGAATTCCTGCAGGGTCTCTGTCCTGCAATTCCTGCTTGTGGCCAGCACAGCAGCAGTGAGGGGGAAGGTGTGAAGGCATTTTTAGGGTTTTTGTTGGGTTTCAGTCCAGTCACTTCCCCAGGTTGTGTTCTCCAGCATCCCATGGACGCTGTGGCACAGATTAAATAATGGCACCACCTGGATTTTGGGGTGTTTCACCTCTATGGTCTGAGCAGCCCAGGACACAGATTCCCAATCCATGCTCCCAAGCAAATTAGGGGTATTTTTGGAGAGCCTTTTCCTGCTTGCCTTAGAGGCTGAAGATTTTGGGTGGTTTTTGTGCTGCCTGTTTGTGGTTGGACTGATCCTGCTGTCTCCTGGGTGGTGAGACACTGAAAGCTGATCAAAACCCATTTGGGGTCATCCCAATTTTCTAAAATGCCTCATGCAGAGAAAATATCTCCCCAATAATATCTTCAGAACAGCTCTAGGGTTTTTTGCATGGTGCAGAGGTGTCACCAGGAGGCTCAGCAACAACTTTAATATGGATTTAGAACCCCCAGATGCCAGACAGGGAGGAGGGAGCAGTTATGTGTTGCCAGCCTCTTGTTTCCAAGAGTTAACTGAGACCTGCTAAAGGAAATATTATTGATTAGCTTTCAGGGTAAAAAATTAGCTATGTTTGCCCAGATATGTTCAGCATCATTGTATATTGACTAAATGTATGAAAGACAGATAAGATACAACCGTGATAGGCACATCTTGTCTGAAGCAATGGCCTTCATTAACTTGATTATTAAAGTGAACATATTAACACCGAGTCCTGCAGCCCCTCTGCCTCCCTGTGTGAGCAGCAGCATTTCAATCTTGCACTCACTGAGCTCTAATTCCACTTTTCCAATGATACAACCTTGAGGATAACATTTTCCATGCTCTTCTGAGAGACAGGGAAGCAGAGAAGGAGTGAAAATTTGGACTAAGCTTGAGGAAAACCTGTTTCCTTCACATGAATAATTAAATTTATTTTCACCCTTGGTTTGAAAAATGGGAAAATCACTTCATTTTCCAGATAACCTGATTCATCTGCCATTTGCAAGGTACTGCTTGAGATCCAAAAATGAACATTTAAGCAGCAGGGATGTTGTCACTGAAAGAAAAACAAGGATGTGCTCACCTTGTGGTTGGGTTTGCTGGGCTGCACTGAGGTTGCCTGGGCCAGCTCCATTTATCCCAGATTTTGTGAGGAACTTGGCTAGTTGCTGTGATGAATTAAGGGGCCAAGAAGATGAAGTGCTTTAATCATAATTGCCTGTTCAAGAGCCAAACTTCAAGGCAAGGATTTAATATCTTTAAGTGCAAGAGATAATAATAATGGCGAAAGCTACATTGTAAGGAGTAATTTCAGTTTCTAAAATAAGTCTCTGGAATAATACTCAACCAAGTAATTTGTGTAGCTACATAAATATTCCCTGTGTTCCTTAAAGCAGCTCTTTTTTTTTTCTTCATGTCTGCAAATTACCCTTTTATGAGATGCTGTACAAACTAACTACTATATCTATTCAGAGTATGATAATATCTCCTTGCCTTTGAATGAAATATTTGGCCCTCGAGGATATGCCAGTAGCTCTCCTCACAAAATACCTGGAAATTGAATAAGATCTGCTGCTTTATTATGTACATATAATGCTGGAACCTGTGGGATTACGTGTAGTAACCTTATTTACAGAACCAGGAGATGTATTTGCAGAATATATTATGGGCTGGGAGTGCTCAGTAACACCTTTATAACATCCTTGGCTTGTGTGGATTGATCTCAGAGAAATGCCAGAGGTCTTAGCTCAGAAAAAGGACAAGGGTGCCCAGTACAATCTGAGTATTTAAAGTGCAACGTTTCAGAGTGGCAGGCATAATATCTTTACCTGACACAATAATAATAAATCAGTTTCTAAATCCCTTTGGCTCAAAATACAAAGAATTTGTAAGAAAATGCAGCTTTTCTCCTATAAGAAAAGCTCATGGGTGGTGAGTACACAGATACTCTTCTTTTGAAACTGGAATAGGGCCAGGAATCCTCAGGTATCAGAGAAACAACATGAGTGACCTCATACTTTAAATACTTTCATTGAAAGGTGAAATTGGTGAAAATAATTTAATTTCTTCAAGTATTTTCTTGAATACTTATCAAATACTTGAATACTTTGTCCAAAAGTGGATTCCCTTCCCTCTGGAAGCAGGACATGCTCTGGTGAAGAAGTTTTCCCCCAAAAATTTGCAATTTCCCAACATGAGCTTCACTTCCTTTGGGAGAAAGGAGGGGGAAAAAAACCATACCTCTCCAAATAAGAAAAGGAAATTGTGAGTTCCAAACTCCTTTTTTTTTGGGAAGAAGCTGGGAAAATGTAGAAACATTCTCTTTTCAGAAGTGTGCACCTCAGCTGCTCTGTGGGTATGAGATCCTTCTTGGCCAAAATGTGGACACATCAGGACTTTGCAAAGCACTGTTGTGGTTTTAACCATGATGCCAAAGGCCTTTATAGAAACTTCTCAGAAGTCAAAGCACAGGAAGAATCTGCTTTATCTGAGTTGAAGGAAAACAGAGTTTTCCAAACTCTTTTTTTCCCCCGATCCTCTTAGCAGTTCCTTCACAGATAAATAATTCCATTACATTGCTGTTTGAAACATGCAAGCATGATCACTTTGGTGGCTTTAGTCACTCTGGTTTTCTTTACTAAGCTGTTCTTTACAGGCCTTTTGAGGCACTGGAACAGAATCCATGTCCAATCAAACTGATCAGCATTTTTGGGCATGACTTTTCAATCACAGCATGATGTTCGGTCATTTAATGTAACTTTATTCAACAAAGCTGTTTGGATTATTCCCTAAAGATTATCTGCAGGATCTTCAGGAGCACTTTGGATAGCTCAGAAGTTTCAGCGCTATATATATATTTTTCATTACTTTCCTGCTGTTTCCAAAGTGTCAGTGTTGGGTACAGTAACAGAAGAGTTTGCAGTTTCCTTCACTGAGACAGCAATGCTGTCTAAGGTGAAATTAAAACAGACTTCACTTATTTGTGGAATTAATTATTAAAATGTGCTCAGCAATCGCTCACATCAACTCTCAGTGCTTACAGGGCTGTTTCTCCCCTCGTGCAAATACCACCAAAACAAAGAGAGGTGGTGCTGGCTTGCTCTGCATCAGTGATGGCCAAACCTCCTCCTGCCTCCTGTATTATTTAAAATGTGCCTTTCATCAGTTATTCAGTGCAGTGCATTTGGGGGGAGCAAAGTAAACCCTGATTTGTTTGCATCAGCATCTAAACCTGGACATATCCATCTAAAAATAATAGTTTTGGACTATAATTTTCATTTGGTTCTTTCAAGCTGTTAGTTTCTGCATTGGGCTCAACTATTTGATTGGATTTGGGGTTTAGGCCTGATTGAGTTTCTGGTTCTCCACCTGTATGGTTGGGGTGATTTGGGGAGAGCCCTGTGGAGCCATCAGGGAGTGCCCCCATGGGCCATGGAATGGTTTGGGATGGAAGGGACCTTAAAGATCACCAAGTGCCATGGCAGGGACACCTCCCACTGTCCCAGGTGCTCCAGCCCCAGTGTCCAGCCTGGCCTTGGGCACTGCCAGGGATCCAGGGGCAGCCCCAGCTGCTCTGGGCACCTGTGCCAGGGCCTGCCCACCCTCACAGGGAAGGATTTATTCCTAATATCCCATCCAGCCCTGCCCTCTGGCAGTGCGAATCCATTCCCCCTTGTCCCATCACTCCATCCCTTGTCAGTTGTCCTCTCTCTCCATGTTTTCTGTGGCTCCCTCAGGCCCTGCAGGGCCACCCTGAGCTCAGCCAAAGCTTCTCCTGTGCAGGTGAGCAATGCCAGCTGTGCCAGCCTTTCCTGCCAGCAGAGCTGCTCCATCCCTGGCATCATCCTGGAGCCTCCTCTGGGCTCTGCAGGTGGGGGCTCACCTGTGGGGGCAGGATCCCCCCTTTCCTGCTGGGGTCAGCACCCACAGCTGGGACATGAAGCTGGCAGAAGGAACCTCACCAGAGTTTCCTGGGATTCAGCCTCAATAAGAATCCCTGGAATGAATTTTGCCAGTGGCTCTCAGCAATCCCATCTCCATCGCTCTGTGGCTTCATTTAACAGCATCTGTGTGTGAGCACAGCCCAAAATTGAGGAATTTGGGAGTGGATGTGAAGCAGCACATTTAGGAGGCTCTGTGAAGGAACAAGGTTAAAGGTCTGAAGTTGTGATTTGTTTTTTCTTTTTTTTTATTTTTTTTTTTTGTTTCAAAAGAGATGATCTTTGAAATCTTCCCCATCAGTTCTCTCCACATTCCAATTTCAGTTTTATACCACCCCTCACTGTGCACGTCTTGGCAGGGAACTTGCCCATCTTGCAGAGCCTTGCGTGAATAATTCATGGCAATGTCATGCTGGTTCTCAAAAGGCTGGAATATTTCTTTGGAGAAAATGTTTAATAAGATTCTCCCAAACAACACAAGCTATAGCTTTGTATGAATTTTATGGGGTCGTAGCTCTCAAAATGTTTTGCACGATCAAGGATTTAATGAACTGAAACCCCAAACATATGGGAGCCCCTTCTACCTATTTGTTTCCTGGGCTGAAGCATGGAGATGAAGCTGCTTAATTGGAGTCAGAAACTTGAATTTGCCACATCTGAAGGCACAGAGAGAAGTTTTAAGAAATAGGATACAGCTCTTATTTGGCTCCTTCGTTTGGGAGATATTCTGTGACAATGATGGGGAATGAAACAGATTTTACACTTATTTTTTCCAAGCCAACAGCAAATATCACACAGCTCCTGCAAAAATCCTGAAATTCTCCCAGCTGCACTGTGTCCCAGAAATTGTGTTCAACCAGGTGTCATTTAACCCAGCAGAGAGAGGAACTGAGGAATTTGCAGTCTTCGGAAAGAAGGATGAGTTCCACAACAAATTATAGATATAATTTGAGGCTGAGGACTGTTTTTGTTTGTTGGTTTTTCCTTTTTAAGACAACTTTTAAGCAGACCTTGGTGATCTAAGAGGCTGCTCTGAAATGGGAAATCCCTTGAAATATTTCAAAATTATTGGGTTTTTCCTTTTTTTTTTTTTTTTTTTTCCAGGCTGTTTAAGAATTATTCCTGTTTTTAGTGGGTGCTGCTTTGCCAGGAAAATAAATAACAACAAGCCCAAGAACCAGTCAGTGTTGTTAAAATACAGCATCACATCAGTTTTGGTGTTTGCAGGAACATATTTCAGGGTGTTTTTGGCAGCTAAAAAATGGGGATAAATATTTGGTGTTGTTCTGAGGATGGGAGACCATAGAAATATTTGAGAAGGAAAACGCACAAGGGAAATATTAGTGGTATAGAATTGTCTCTTATTATTGAGATCTCCAGTTTAGGAAAAGATGGGGAGCCCTTTCTCCAAATTTTCTCCCAGGGAGCTGCAGAACCTCCATCCTTGGAGAATTTCACAATTCAATTAGAAAAAAGCTGCACTTAACCCAGCAGGAAGAGATTTACTTTGAATGGGGAAATTGTGATCTCCTGAAGTCCCTTCCAGCCATGATTTCTGTGAGTTCATGGATTTTAATGGCAAGGGTAGTTTAGAATTTCCGTGAGACTTTCTATGGAAGGGATCACAGAGCCAGGAGCAGGGTATAAATTAAATTTCCCTGGATTTTGGTGGCAGGATTCCAGCAGAACTCCCTGGATCACCAGCCTGAATGAGCACGTGTGCCTGGTCCCCACCTCCAGGATCAGCCTGTTTTCTGCTCAAACCCTTTGACTCAGACTCAAAAACCTGCACACTCATTCCCACTGAAATGTATTCCTACATGGATCTTGCACCTTTCAGTGCCTCCCAGGGAATTCATTTAAAGATTCTATTGGTTATTGGTGGTTTTCAGTGCTAAAGTTGTTTTCTTAATCAGGATCTAAGAGAACTCCTTAAATCAACTGTTTCTTTTTTTCTTTCTCCTAGTTGTCATTTAGTTGAAATTAATATTGTAATTGCTTTCTCTGGGGACTCTGTAACTTTGTGCACTCTCATTTAGGGAGAGAAATATGGATGATGGGTGACTAATGATGCTTAGTTAGGCGTTTTTTAAAAATAAATACAGAATCTGTCAATCCGCTCTGTGTCAGAGAGAGAAGCAGCTCCTGTTTTCACACTGTATCTTCCTTGAGGGGATTCTGTCTTGGGAAGCTCTGTAATAGGCAGAAATGGATGGGATTTGACTTTTTTGGCAGTTTTCACCCTTTCCTTTGCAAACACCCTTCCAGTTTTCCCATAACATTTATGGGGGCTGAGGGTGCATTGCTGCCAAAGAGAGAACGTCTTGCAGTGGCAATGGCCACAGCAAGACAAGTCCTAATCCTTCAATTTTATAAACAAGGATGATAAAAGTTGGACAAAAAATGTCTTTAGCCTGAGGAATTGATTTTAGCTGTATTGAGCAGGATGTTGCTATGTGGATTTAAATTAGCTGGATGTGTTCTGGGTGGTTTGGACAAGGTGGACTGGTGTGTCTCACTCTCCCTCTGCCTCCTTTGCCACCTGCTTACTGATAAGTCTTTTTCTTATAACCTATCAATTGTCTGGTGATTGATTAACTCAGTTCAGATTCCTCTGTCTACAAGGTTCAAAAGGACATATTGTCATTTTACTCATAAATATACAGTATTTTATTTCCTTCCTATTGACTCCTCACCCTTCAAATGTTCATTTTCTCTTCCAGTGAGCAGTCTTGTTTCCTGCTGCTTGAAAAAGAAAAGGAAACATTTCATTTTCCAAGCCTTCCTAAGGGCCAACCTTCCCTCTTTTTACAATTGGTTGTGTGCTGCAAGGTGCAGGGGAGCAGAGGGTGGAGCGTGTCAGGGTGAGCAATCAGCTTGGATCCAAACAGAAAAATTCATGACCTAAATGATGCATCTCCCTCCAGATGTCAGAGCAGCAAATAAATGTTTCATAAACTTTGCTTTCCAGGTCAGCTCCAAGCCATGATTTTGTGTTGGTGGTTTAACCCTTAATGTTTAGAGAAAGCAGCACAAGAAGCAGGGAGTGTTCTGGACATCTGTGCTCCTGGGAGTAGTTGTGCATTAGTTGCATTAATGCCTCCAACCAGGAAAAAAAATGTGCAAGACTGATGCCATAATCTTGAGGATGAGGAATATCATCCCATGGAGTTACTTTGTAGAAGAATCAGAGGAAATGGTTTCCCACCCCTGTGAAAATACATCAATAGCAGGGTCTGCAGCCTGGGGCAGGAGCAGAGGTGGCTTGGCTGGTCCTACAGGAGCCACACCAGCCTTCTGTGGGTCCAGGACACCTCTGTCCACCCAGGAAATATTCTGTTTGCACAGTGGGATGGAGGAGAGGAGCTGGTGGATGACTGCATGGAGGAAGTGAGGGCACAAAGCCAGAATTATGTAGTAATGTTGGTAGCATGAACACTTTTGCATCTACTCAATCCTCACAGCTGTAGAAGCACTGGGGGCTTCATTTGCAGGTGAAGGAGCAGCTGTTGGGGCTGCTGCATCCTCAGAATGTGGATCCCATGTGTCACAACCCTGTGCTGTTGAGCAGAGGTGCCTGGCACCAAGGCCCTGCTCTCTGAAAAATTCATCCATGTGCACCAAACCTGTCGCTGCCATTTTCCATGGGGCAGGAACCCTTTCATGGCACCCTGGGCCTGCCAGCCCAGCCTGAGCTGGCTGTGCCCGTCCTCAGGCAGCCAGATGGGGCTGCACACCCTGCACTCCTCAACAGGGCACAGAGATTGGCAGCAGATTCTGTTAACAAGTGGCAGAATTGATGTGCTCGTGGGCTACTCCAGCGCTGGAGATTTATTGTGCTCTCCCTTCCCGCTGTGCTGCTGCTGCTTTACAATTAGAGGGAAGCTGGCATTAAAAACATCTGCTGCCCATGTTGGCCTGGAGTTGCCAAACTTCTGGCTCTCTTTGTGCCAGGGAGGGCCTTGCCAGCAGCAGGGTTGTGTTTGAATGTGAGCTCCCGAAAGCGCAGCTCCACTGAATCAGCGCTAATCCTGACATTTCACTCAGGGAAGGGGAAGGATTGGGGAGGAAGAGGCACAGCCAGGAGCTTAATTAGCGTGGAAGTGCAGGAAAAAGTGGCATGTTGTACAAAAGAGCATGGTGAGAGGTCATTTCCTGTGTTTTCCTGAGGTTTCCCCACAGCTGCTGTGGGTGTGTTATTTGGGAGCCGCTGGCTCAGGCCCTGCCCTGAGGTTCCTGCCTGCTGGTGGCATCCAGGACACTCTCAGCCCAGTATGGGGGTTCCATTTCTTCCCAGAAATATCAGATTTGTTGCCTTTGTCCCTCCAGCTGTGTTTTGCTGAGTTTTCCCTGATGCTGGGATGCTCCAGATGGATCAGGGCCTGCTCTTTGTGATGTACAACTGAGACTCATCCCTGCATCCCAATGTCCTTGCCATGCGTGTTCACTCTATTTAAAAGAATTCCTGACGGGTAAAGACGCTGTCAGCTCCTCATTTCCACCCCTCACTCTAATGGGCAGTGATTCTTTTCCTGATTGCTTCCTGAGCAATATCAACACCCCACTGGAGCAAGCACAAGTCATTCTCATATTACAGAAGGGACAACAGTGACAAAGTGCTCAGGATCCTGCACAGGAGGAGTTGAGAAGTAGCAAAGCCTGGAAAAAGCAATTATGAAGACTGTTTCTATTTTCTAGATAAGTTTTGGGAGGGAATTACAGAATTGTTTAGGTTCAAAAACCCCACTCAAGGTCGTTGAGCCCAACTGTTCTTTCAGCAATCCCACCACTAACCCATGTGCCACATGTGCACATCCTTTAAAACCCTCCAAGGCAGCCTCTGCCAGCATTTAAAAACCTTTTTGGTGAAGAAATTTCCCCAAATATCCCATCTAAACCTCCCCTGGCACAACTCAGGCAGTTCCTTCTCATCCTATCCCGTTACCTGGGAGAAGAGCCTGACCTCCACCTGGCTACAAGCTCCTTTCAGGGAGTTGTAGAGAGCTTATAAGGTGAAAATTCAATCTAAAAAGAAGGAATTAAATAGAAAGTTTATTAATAGACTCCAGTAATTCCTATGTGCATTTGTATTCTTTATGGAGTAGTGTTTCTTCTTCCAGTCAGTGTTTAAACTCAGCGTGCTGTCAAACTTCCTAATTAAATTATTTTTGTTTGTTTTCTCTTTTTGTAAATGTTATGCTTTTTTGTAGTTTGGTTTTGGGGGCTTCTTTTTTTTAGGTTTTTGTGTGCTTTTATGCTAATGGGATCTTCATCACAGCAGACTTTTTCCAGTTGTGACATCACTCAATTGCAGGTAAGATCCTGACTTGTGAGTAAGAAATGCTGAAAGCGAGTTAGGGACCATTTCTTTATGGATCCTTGGGCTGGTTTTACTCTCCTGAAGAATTTCCTCACTCTTGGAGCAGCCAAGTCTCATGGCAGGAGCTGTTTGCTCAAAGTGAGACCCTTTATCTCAGTGTACAGCTGCAATATGAACATGCAAATCACTTTTTCATAGTGCATTAAAAACATCCCACTTGATCAAAAATGAGAAAAATATGAAGTTTAGCAGCAACCAGAGCATTTTTTTTTTCTGATATGAAATGATGAAATTATTTTATGATATGGAGAGATGTTTATATTTCCAATGTATTTCCAATATATGCTCATATTTCCAATATTGTCAGGAGAGGTTGTGGCTAAATATCCCTGTTGTCTGTATTTCCTTGGAAAGATGGTGTTGAGGGCACAAATCCCTGCAAGGTTTCTCCCTCAGTGTAAATCCCAGCCTGAATTTGTGTGGGTTTGAGCTGTGTGCTGCAGAGTGGAGCTGCCAGAGCCAGGCACTGAGCAGCAGAGGGCACTGATCTAACAGGAGTGGGAGAAAAATCATCTTTTCACTTCAGCGCAGTCTAAACGGCCCCAAGATTAATCTGTTAATATCCTCTCATTCCTTTCCCTCCTATATCAGTGTTAATTGCCAAACAAGTGACAAGTTCCCCAGTATATTATACTGGTCCATTATAGTCTGCTGCTGCAGATATGGTTATTTGCAAATTTGCTACAGACTCCTCCACAAACTCCTGAGGGTTTTATGTTGCTCTTGTATGTATGAATACAAATAAATAGAGGCTGCAGTTCCATCTATATCAAATTTAATCTGCATGCTGTTTAAAGCAGTCTAAATATTAAAACCGGATTATTGGAGTTTTCCACGGGAATCATTTTATTTTTCAGAGTTTACTTTCAAATCAACTTGTCTCTTTCCTTTGGGTTTGTTTGCCTCCAAAAAGATGCTTTCTTCTCAGGATTACAGTGTTTTTATAGGCTCTGCACTCACAAGTGTATTTAAGGAATGGTTTATACCTGTTGTCAGCCGAGCTGATAAATGCACCCACCACGGAGACTTGGCATAAATAGCCATCATAAACCCGGCTGCATAAAATGCATGGCAGAAATGCAAAGGGAAAGGCCAGCAAGGATGTGCTGGGGTGAAGGAGGAGGCAAACAGGGCCAGGAGCTCCTGCTGGTGCTGCCCAGCCCGGGGCAGAGCAGAGCTGGGGGAGCCCGGGGGCTGCAGACAGGGCTGGAGGCAGAGGGTGCCAGCAGCCCTGATGGAGCTCGGCGTGTCTGCAAATTGCTCTGACAGCCAGGGCCCTATAAAATTTTAATTTGAGGAATGAACCTGCTCTAAACTCTGCGAGCCGAGCCCTGCAGCTCGTGACTTGGGCGAGATTTTTGCGAAGATAAATGAAAACAGACTTAAGGACTGTGACAGCAGCCGGTGGGCAAGGCCCCGTCTCGTGTCTGACAAAGAGCCCCGACCTGTGTCACGGAATTGGGGTCAGTAAATAAATATCAGCTGCTGTAAGCACGTCTGCGGTGTCACAGCGTTATTAAAAGCCTTTCAGGGCGAGCAAAGGACACTTGTGAGGAGGCAGCCTTGAGGCCTGGCTGCCTGCACGCTGTTGTTTATTGTCAGTGCTGTGTTGGTGTTACTGAGAGCATCGTGGCAGGTGTAACTGCACCCTCAGAGCTTCCTGGGATTTGGCTGATTCGCTGGTTTAGGAGGAGTTTTCAGTGGAAAAATCCTGTTACTGAAGGTGGATTTTGGTTTGTTACAGATTATCAAGGCTCAAACTAGGAAAAGGATCTCATTCTGAGCTATTTGGGATCAAACCCCAAAACTCAACCCAAATGAAAATACTTAAGTGGGACCACCAATAGCAGCCCTTCTTGCTGTTCCCTAATCACAATTAAAGAGGGAAAACATCTTGAATAGAGGAAGGGGTTGCTCCACCTCCCAAAACATGCTAAAAGCAACATGTTCAGTGCTTGTTTTGGGAAATTCCTGTCTGAATACAGGTCATACTGTTAGCAGGCAGCAAACAACTGCCAGCTTCAACAGAATAACATCAAATTAGTGCTCTCCAGCTGAAGACAGATGCCCACTTCATATGTTCAAACCTACTCTCTTCAAATATAGATGTAGCACCTTCCCTGTTGATGGGAGTGAAGCTTTGTGAGCATTAACTACTTTTCAAAATACAATATTCACATTACATGGTCATTTCTTGAAATAACTTTTTTATGTAAACTGCTTTAAATGTAGGGTTTGGGCCCATTTTTTCTGTCTTTTCTTACACTGGATGCTGTTTAATTCCCTCAATATGAAGGCAGCTGGATTTTGTGCTTAATTACATTTTATATGTGGCTTAGCAATGCCAGTTTGACAGAGAACTTATTCATGAGTCTGGATGTGAAGCAGAATCTGGCTTTGGTTCAATCTGACAGGCAGCAGGTCAGACTTTAATATGTGGTGGCTTTCTGATTTGTTTGTTTGATTTAGTCTTGTTTAGCAAATGCCAAAAAAGAATTTCTTCCGCTGAGTTAGGTCCTCTCAAGTGAGGTCAGTCAGAGTGGGCTGCCCAGAAAAATCCCTGATTTTAAGCTGTGTTTTAGCTCATTCCTGGCAAAGGGAGGCAGCCCAGGATTTTCTGCTGCTGCAGCTGCTCCTGGGCACTGGTTGTGACCATGAATTGCTCCCCAGCTTAGCTCCAAATGCAGGATCTGGGCTGGCCTTGCCCAAAGTGTGTGTGAGATCCCTCCTGAGGTGGATTTCCATATTTGATTAGTGTGAGTGAAGCAGGGAGCTCAGCTTTAGAATGCCTGAGCAGAAGAATTAATGCAGGCACTGCATGAAACCCTGAAGAGCAGAGATGCATGGGAGGGGTTTGTCAGATACCACAGAACCCTGGAATGGTTTGGGGTGGGAAGGAACCTTAAAATCCATCTCATTCACCCCTGCCATGGGCAGGGACACCTCCCACCAGCCCAGGCTGCTCCAAGCCCCATCCAACCTTGAAATATCTGCTGCTGCAGAAAGAGAAACAGCATTCTGCATGCCAGAATCCAAAAGCAAGAAAAAAAAAATCTTTATTATTATCCAAAAGGAAGAGAACTTTGTGTTTCAGGCATGGGAGCCCATCCTGGAAGCACCAGATGGGAAATGCCCTCATATCATCTGAAAGGAAAGCGGAAAAGGAGAAAAAGAAGGGGGAAAGGCATTTTACAGGAACTGTGGGAATGTCTCTAAGTTGGGAATGTGAGGGAGGTGCCCAAAGAGACCCCAGGGAGGTTTGGGGTGCCCATCCTGGAGGTGTCCAAGGAATGGTTGGAGGTGGCACCCAGTGCTCTGGGCTGGGGACAAGGTGTGGATCTGGCACAGCTGGGACTCTCTGGATGATCTTTGAGATCTTTCCCAACCTCACTGGTTCCACATTTGAAGGGGAGAATTGTGGCATCCGTCATTTTCAATGTCCAGAGCAGAAAATTCAGCAATTCTGGCTGTATGTGATTTCCTAAAAAATAACTTATTTTTCCTTGCCAGCCCTACTGCCATTTCCCAGAAAACAAAGATACAGCCAGGAATAATTGCTTTAGCCTTTAGTTTTGAGTGGAATTTTTTCTTTTCCTCTGCCAAACAAATAGAAAAAGCAGTTGGACTGGTTTAACATATACTCCTATCTAAGGAAAAAAATCCAATAGAGATGAAGATAACTTTATTTCTGTCAGCAAAGAAAAATATATATTTGATCCAATCTACACTAAACTTTTCTTTGCAGTTCTTGAGAAATAAAAATGAAAAAAAATAATCTATATATCACATTCTTGGCCAGTATTTGATGACATTCCCCTTCAGTTTTTCCTTCTGTTTTCTTACTAACTACAACAAAAAAGGGAGAGTGTAAGTTTATGTACCAGTAAAGGTAGAGCAGCAGAGTTCCCAGGCACCTCATTTTACAATTTGCTTTGACATGAAGTGAGAAATAACTGAGCACAACCTTTACCACAATAATTGGATTTTTGCCATCAGGAGAAGCTTGTTACATTTGTGTCCTCTGAGAAATAATAAGCTTTTTAGGTTGAGTTTTATAGACTCCACTCTCTGTAACCTTAGAGGGATGTGATGTGCAGGGGTTGGATCCTTCCCTGCCCGAGCTGATCATCTCTCATCCTTCTGTCAATATTGGTGCTTGGTTTACACCAGCACAGCCTCCAAATCATTCTGTGAGACATGCCTTAGAACACAGGCTGATTTCACAGCAGGCTCCTCTGTCTTCCTCTTTATTTTTTTTTTGCTCTTTTTGCTCCTGTTGTTTTGGGTTTTGCCAGTGATTTTTTTGCCCTTTGTGCAATTTCCTTGAAGAATCGTAGGAAAATAGAATTAATTATAAAATCTGCATGGATATTGCACCTGGAAATGTCAGTTAGGTCAGAGCCCAAGGATGAGTGAGCTTTGTGTCAGCTGGGGACAGGAAATTTAATTTTAGCATCTCAAGAGTTTTGAACTTGACTGTGGTGTTTCTCTCCATCACATCTGGGCTCCCCCAATCCAAAAACCTGCTTAATTTCACGCATCTCATTAAACGTGTGAGTAATTTCACAGATTTCATTAGTACTACCTATAGTTTTACCATGAACACTGATGATCATGTGCAGGTTTGTCAAGGGTTGATTTTGTCATTCTCCAACCTGTGCTTGAAGCTGAAACGAAACAAATATTGAAAATAATATAAGAAATTGTTACTTGTATTTTTTTATTATACCAGATTCCAAAATATTTGTGCCTATGATATTGCTTCAGTACTGGGAGTGCATGAGCAGTGAAAAGATAAAATATGAATTAAAAAATATAATTTTTTTTAAATGTAAGAGAAGCAACAGGAACCTTGCACATGAGTGTCACCCTTCATGACCCCAAGAGATTGGCATTTCAACATCCCCAGGATTATTTATTCTATGATGAATATTAGATTTGATGAAAAGATTTGATATTAAGAAGGAATTGTTCCCTTTGAGGTAGACAGGACCTGGCACAGGGTGCCCCTGGATCCCTGGAAATTTCCAAGGCCAGGTTGGACATTGAGGCTTGAAACACCCTGGGATAGTGGAAGGTTGGGAGGGAGCTTTAAAATCCCCTCAACCAAGTCCATTCTATAACATAACATGATCTGAACCTGTTTTATTTAAATATAACCACAAGTGTGAGGTAGTAAAACACCATTTTAGGAGCGGGAGATGGATATTAAGTTAAAGTGCCTTGTACTCAAAATCAATTTGAATTTACTTCAAACTTTGCATAACCTTCTCCTCAGAGTTATACAAATGTCTCATTAAAATCTGGAAAATGGGAGACAAAAATCTCAAGATATGAGACTCCCGAACGAGCGGAAATAAAAATCTCTAACTGAAGTGTGAAATGAGAGTGGATCAGGGAGAGTTTTAACTTTCAATTTCTTTCACTTTGTGGCTTTATCACACACTGTTACTTTACCACTTTTATGGAGCAGAAATGTACATGTTACAACCTATTTATTCCAATTTATTTTTGCAGGGTCTTCTCTTTGGGTGTGTTCTCATTCTACTTGTGCAGCTCAAGGTGAAGCCCCTTTAGTGTCTTTGAGAGAAAAGAACCAGTTCCAGTGAATCTATGAGAAATAATGATTTTTGACCTCTCTTTCATTAACTTTGTCCCCAAAAGAGGAGAGATTCTGATTAGGGATCCTTTAGAAGCTCAGAGTCCCTCTCCTCCTCTTAGAAACAGATTTCAACTATAATTTACCTCATATGGGGATGTGCATGATTTTGTTTTCCAGAATGTCCTGACTTGTTACTGAGCACCACATCTTGTGTTTCATGTTCCTGTCTTCTTCCCAACAGCACAACTGGCAGTACTTTATTTAGTCCCACAAACCAAAATTGTTTTTTCATATCTGCTGTTCCACTGTGCTTTAAACGTGGCTCTTGTCCTTATGGATACCTTGAAATGTGACTTTTATTTCTGATGAAAGGGTTTTTTTTTTTTTGCTTGAGACTCCCATTTACACCCCAAATTGATGGAGAAAAATTGAGATTTTCTTTATCATGATGGTACAGTATGAAACAAATTGCTTCAGATTATGATTCCCTCCAGTTTAAATTGTTCTATTGTTTAGACTGGAGCTGGCTGACAGTTTCTTCATTTATCTTTCTTGGCCAACGCAGCCCTGGACATATTTGAGGCATTAGGCTGGGGCTGGTTTGTCAACCTTGACCTTGTGCCACATGAGCTCTTTGCAAGGCTGACACTCTTCATTTCTCAGCCCCACAGTTTGCTCCAAGCTCTCTGAGCCAGGGTTAGCCACAGCTGCTTGTGAAATCTGTATGGGCAGGTATCAAAAGCCATCATACAGGGGTTTCTCTCTTTCTCACACTCCCTGTTTGCACCAGCTTGTATTCTAGATCACAAACAAAAACCTCATAACAAAATTTAATTGCTATTTGTCTTAATTCTGATTTATTTTATAGACTTGATCTGGCTTAAAACCAACTGTTACACTTGAAATTTGGGCCATCTAAATTAGCAGTGAGTTCTTGCTATTGTGATTAGAATTATCTATGAAGGACATCCTGGTGGCTTCTTCTAAAAATTTGCTTTAGTCAACTTAATCTATAGGCTTCATTTTAGGAAGGGAAGCAGCTTTGGAGCTGAAAACTGAGGAATTTAAAGCTGGTACAACTGTGTAAGTATTTCCATGAATGCTTGGAGTTTATTCCATGTTCACTTTAAATTGGATAAAAGCAACCCCTGTTCCAAAGCCTCCTGGAGAGGCACCAGCATGGTGGCATCTGTTTTATTTTCAACAGGAAGGTGGCTTCACTTCTTCACAACAATTTCTTGCAAACTTTGCACGTTCAAAGGCTGAGCCTCGTCTTTGCTGCTAATGGGAATTAATGGCACCAGGAAGTTCTAACAGCAGTTGTCTCTGCAAAGGAATGATGCTGTGCCTCACTCAAGTGAAGCTTAAAACTGTTGAAGTCAGAGATATTTTAATATGTTTAAATATTACAGAATTTAGCCCTAAATCAATCAAGTTGAAAACTGTAAAAAACTTAAATCAGCCATGTAGGAGGCCCTGGAGGGCTTTTTCTCTCCCCAGGATAAATGTTGTGTTTCACATGGTGACAGACACCCAAAATGCAAATAAGGCTCTCCTCCTAAATTTGGATTTTTGTTCCACTGATTATTTACCTTTATGGTTCTTCATCCCTAAGTGGATATAGAATAAAAAATATCTGCCCTTGGTGAATCCCAGATAATGGAGGAAGGTTAGTGAGCTGATCAGGAGAGACCTGATGGGAATCAGGGAACAACTGGCAGCTTGCAGGAGCCTAAAATCAGAGTCAAGGGCACAAAGTCTGGGCATGTCCACAAGTGGAGTTTCTCATGACTGTGCCTGCATTGTGAGGATAAAATGTTGATTTTATCATGTCTGAGCTATCTGCATAATCTCCTTCCCTGACTGCTGAGCCTTCTGAACAAATCCTGCAGCAAAGACACAAAAATGTTCTATTTTCTAACTTGTTTTGGAAAGATCCATTTCATCCAGCACTGCAGGCTTTGGAGAAGCCACATCCACCAAATTTTGTCTTCAGTGGAGCCTGGAGTTCATCCTTCATGCTGGAGCCAGAGGAAGCTGTGAGTATCTGATAGAATCATGGAAAGTTGAAGGGTTGGAATGGAATTTAAAGATTATTTAGTCCCAACACTAATGGGCAGGGACCACAGTCACTTGTTTACATGTGGGAAGTGAGAATGATAACTCCTCTCAAGAGCACTTCCCATCTTTCTCCTAGCTCAAAACTATACAATATATTAATTTTTATTGCCTTTTTATGTCGAGTAAGACACAGATGAGGCTATACAACATTTCACTTATTTCTCATCCTACAGCAAAAATAATTTATGTCAAGAGCTGTAAATTGCCAGACCACAGGAAGTAGCATGCAGTAAATATTTCCTGAAATGCTTTAATAGAGAGCTAATACTTGTAATGTGTGTGCCTTGTAGCTTGGTTTGGTCTAAACTGAGAGTTAATTGGATTGTCATACTTACACGGGTAAGTATTCAAACATGTCTAAACTTCACAAAACCTCCTGGAAAGAGAGACAGGCAGTGTCAGAGCAAAATCAAACCCAAACTTTTAAGCCTGTTTGCACAGCAAGCTCAATAAACACTTTTGCTGATCTGCCCTGAAACCTGGACAATCTAAATGCCATTATTCTCTTTGTCAATGCTCAGGCAAGTTCAGGTACAAGTGGAAAACCTAAAAAATATGAAGTTTGCTTAATAAAACATATTAAAATAGGTGCCATGAAACGGAATTATTTCAACTGGAATGTATACACTGGGGAAAAGCAAGATCTTGAATATTCACATTACAGCTCATTGAAAAGGCAATGGGCTATGCAACAAGATTGACAACAAAGGGAAAAATGATGAGGAAAATTGCCTTACTTATCTGCTAGAGTGCTCTTGACTGCCAACTGTAATTTTATGGTTCATTATATAAAAAAATACCATTAATGTTAGTACTTGTGTATCATAATCATGAGAAGAAGGGAAAAAGTTCATTGAAATGTGCTCCATTTTTAATCAAGACACTATAATTGTGTGTTTTTCAGGCATCATCAATTTCCATCAATTTTACTGCTGCACAAATAATGTGCTGCTATAGTTCTTCCACAGGTCAATTCCTGCATGAGGTACATTGACTGCAGCGATGTAAACTGTAAATAAACAGTGGCATAATTTATCTTCTCTGATATTACTTGATACAGCACCAGCTTTACGTTGATAAGGGGAGCAAATGGAAGGGCTGGGTTGGAATTGTGTGGTGCATCACAGAGCCTCGAAATTGTTATATAAATGTTGTTATATAAAATGTCAGGCAACAGCCAATATTAGCATCACAGAGCCACTGTCACACAGCAAATGTGTCTGTCAATTTAGCTGGGTGTTTTTGGGAGTTCTGAAAATCACAGATGGGGTAAAATTGTCTGAAACTGCAGCAGGGCTGCACTGGGACGTGTCTGTGCATTGGGCAGCTCTAAACAGCTCTGGCCTTGGGAGAATTTGGGTTCCTCACACCCAGAGGGGAGTGAAGGTGGCACCGATCCATCTCTTTTTGGAAAGGGAGCACAAGGGTTCAGTGCCATGCTTGAGGGCACAGAAAGGTTTGTGCTGAGCACATTTGCTGAATTAACCTTGGTGTTATTCCATAGGATATCAGGGAACAAATCTATGGCAGAGCCTCAGCCCAAGAGCAGAGGAGAGACCTTTCTTCTTGATGAAATGGTGATTCCCAGATGGTGCTGTCCTAGATGGAGGATGCTCAGATTTTCTTTATTCCATTCCAGTCTATGGCTGAGACTAACCTTTGGTAAAAGCTGCTCTTTTCTCTTGGGAATGTGCTGAGTTTTGAGGCCTGGGTAAGTGAAATTTTGTTTACAAAATTGAAGTTTGAACCAAGTCACAGCTGGCCAGCCAAATGCAAAAGGCTCATGTTAGGTGTGCTATCAATGTTTTTGAAAGCTTTTTTTGTCTACTGGTGCAGAATCTTGATAAAAACTGAGGATCTTTATGGGCAACTTTTGTGGTGTCTGATCCTTAATCCCACTGAGCACATCCCCTTCCTGAAGAATTAATCATGGAATCACAGAATGGGTTGGATTAGAAGGCATCTTAAAGATCATCTCATGCCAAGCCCCTGCCTTGGGCAAGGAGCTTCCACTAACCCAGGGCCAGAACTCCCAGCAGCATTTGTCTTCCTGCTCACTCTTTTAATCCCAGCCTGAGATTGGGATTCTAATCCCAACTAGAATTGGGATTTTATTCCCAGCCTGAGACTGGGATTCTAATCCCACCTAGAATTGGGGTTTGAATCCCAGCCTGAGGTTGGGATTCTAATCCCAACTAGAACTGGGATTTTATTCCCAGCCTGAGACTGGGGTTCTAATCCCAACTAGAACTGGGATTTTATTCCCAGCCTGAGACTGGGGTTCTAGTCCCAGCTAGAATTGGGGTTTGAATCCCAGCCTGAGATTGGGATTCTAATCCCAACTAGAATTGGGGTTTGAATCCCAGCCTGAGGTTGGGATTCTAATCCCAACTAGTACTGGGATTTTAATCCCAGTTTGAGATGTTATGCAGAGGAATCTCCATGTGGATGCCTGAGAATGGAGCAGGTAGTTTCACCCCATGAAGCAGCCCTGGCACACAGCACAGCCAGGAATAAACACATTTTTCTCTCCACTCTCCCTCCTTTGGAAGCTCCCTGTGCTTCCATAAAGGAGGAAAAGCTCAGTAGACTGGACAGGGCTGGTGCTGAGTAGCTCATGTTAGGGCAAACAGCTCATAAAACTGAAATGGTTTGGGTGATGTATCCGTGTAGTATTTCAGCTGTATTAGTCTCTGACACAATTGGATTTGTGGAGCTTTAATTATAAATTACGTGATATAATAAGGTCAGCTGTCAAAAGCCCATTCCAGTGTGTGAGGCACTCCAAGTTTTGTTTGAGGGAGGGGATAAAAGAGCAGTTTATTTTATTCCTCAAGAGCCTGGGGAAGTGGAGGATGGTGAGACTGAAGCTCGGGGGCTTTCCTGAGGCTGACAAGCCCTCCAGAAATCCCAGCACTTTGCCAAGGCAGCACCATCCAGGGCCCTGGGAACAAATGCTGCCAACTGGAGCTCTCCTGAGCTGAGCAGTAGGCCTGAAATAGCCAAATAATGCAGATATTTCTGCCTATTTTCAGCTAAATGCCACCACACCTCTCACTTGGCAGTGGGATCCTCTGCAGAGGATGCTGAGCAGCCTCTGCTTCCTCTGCCCCCAGCAGAAGGGAATGTCTGGGATAACACTTTGCAAATCTGCCTGGAAAAACATGGCATTATTCATAGTGTATGATTAGTCTTGCACGCTTTCCTTGTTATAAATATGTAACACATGCTCCAGTGCAGAATGTGATAATGTATTCCAACATGATCTTTATTGCTGATATTTAAAAACCTGTTCCTGAATATGCACAGTTTAAATTTCACATGAGTGTACATCTCCCATTTTTCCTGGTTTGAAGCATAAAGTCTCTCAGGCAAAATGTAGGTTTTATGTCAATCCATTTTTACCCCTTTCCTCAGCTCGTTTGTCTACAGTTAAATATTTTCTTCGTCTTCCACAGGAAAATATGAATTATTCTAGAGCACCAAGTGCTGCAGTGTGTGTGCATCTGTGTTTGTTGGGAAGTCAAAATACAAACAGTGGAGAAGATATCCTCATTTGTTTTCCACTCCAGTTTTTAAGTGATATGTTAGGAAGCAATCATAATAAAGAGGAGCCGAAGGAGCCAAAGAAATTATTTCTCAGTGAGACAGCAGCCTGCTGTTATCTCTAATCTAAGAGGCACTGGATGGAGGTCATCTTCTGATCAATGAAGTGAATTTCACTTTATGATGCTGCAAACAGACAGAGAATGGGACAATCAAGTGCTTTCAAAGGGAAAACAGAAGCAGCCAGAGAGCGAGGGGAGAACCATAACAAAAATAAACAGATTTATTGCTGTACAGAGCCTGCTTCACCAGGGCCCTGCAGTGCAGGGGGAGGACGCTGCCCTCCTCCAGCACCCTGGATATTCAGAGTATTGCCAAGACCTGAAATCACTTTACCTGCCCAGGACAGTCCCCTGCACAAACAGAGTCAACAGGGATCTCTGCCACATCCAAAAATTATCCCTCTTAAAGGAAAAGCAATTTAAGTTCCAAGCTGAGCACTTCAGCATGGGGTGTGATGTGATTTTCAGGAATTCTGAACAAGGAATGCTGACAGCTTTTGCTCCACACACTTCAGGGCCTGGCTCTCTGCTTTGCCCCTGTTTTGCTTTTCAAGAGGAATTTGACTCATTCAGGTCTTACAGCGCTGTCTGATGTGATTTTGGATCTCTAAATAGTTCAGGTTTCAAGGCCTGATCAAAATGTTTGCTGCTGAAGTTTTATAGTTGGGAGTATTAAGCGTGGACATGTCGTGGTAATTGAGCCAGAATTGGATGTGTGATGCAGCCTGTGCCACAGGAAAGCTTTAAAACAGTCTCTGCTGCTTATTTTTTTTTCCCCCCAGACCTTGCAAAATCAATAGAAAGGTAACGAGGGCCCTTGCTGTCAGCATGGATTAATCTGGAATTCCCTGCCATCTTCAGATCCTTGTGCATCAAAACACGAGTGCATATCAAAAGTTTGAACAGCGGCTCAAAGTGCTCAGGAGTTCAAAAAAATGACAAGAGCCAGCGAACTAAAACGCCTCCAATTTCTATGGTTTGCAAACTTCAAAAAGTGTGATTGTGCTGGGAGCCTTTGATCTCAATATTACTTTTTTATTGCCTTTGAAGTCCAAAGCAAAGGGCATTGCAGCAGGATCTGGAGGTGCCCAGTGTTAATTCCCTATAGCCACGTTTAAGGGACAGCATGTTAGCTATTGACCACTGGGTGCTGAGAATGTAACCACAACAGAGAGGATTTTCTTCTTGGAGAAGGTTTCACACTCAGCAGTGTTGGTGCAGTTTGAGTTTTCCCAACAAAAAGGTCTCCGACACCCAGGACCTCAGGAAGGTGTTTTCTAGAATATCCCACAGTTTTAATAATCTGTTACAGCTCAGCAAGAGTTGGAATTCTGTCAAAATTACTCACCAAACAGCAGCATGTGTTATTTTTGGAGCTGGTGAGTGAAACCTCCAAGGGGGAGGTTGGTGAGGGGCTGGAATCTCTGCTGGGGTGGCCTGGAGTTGCACTTTGATGCTCCTTGTGGTTCCTTTCCAATCCAGGGAATTTAATGAATGTATGATTATGAAAATGAATCTATTTTCAGGTGGGGCACAGCAGGATTTGTTTTGCCCCTCCACAGTTCCCAGTTGCTCCCAGTCCCTGGATGTGCTGCAATATTCCATGTGATGGGATCTATGCAGCTGGATTGACTTCCTTACTGTGGCCCCTGGAAATCACTTCTTGAGCATTTTCCTCACAATTTGAGGAAATTTCCATCCATTGGACTCTAAACCTGCCAGAGCCCCACAGGGACTCTACAGAGTGTGAGATGTGGTGTGGGCAGGCACAGCTGGGTTTGCCAATGACCAGGGCCACCAATCCAGTGGTTTTTCCACTTAAAATACCCTTTCAAGGTTTTAAGCCAGGCATTCCATTGTAAACAGGATTCCTCCACAATTTTTCTGATGTTAAGGACTCGTAAAGATTTTTAACAACAGACTTTTACGTAGTTAAACTGAGAAATAGCTTCTCTAATGTTTTCAGCTACTCCTGACAATAATGTCTTTACCTCAGGAGCAAAGTATTCATGCTGATGTCAATAAAGGCAGTGGTTTTGACAGCAGTTTTATACATCAGCATAGATCTGGAGTGCTGAATATTACCTGTGTTATCAATTGGCTAACACTTTCCACGAGAGAGATGTCTCTTTAGAAAGCTGTTCCTTTTATGAGTGTCATCAGCTCCTGTCAGCCTGACACCGCTGCCTTTGACTGGGTTTGAAGTTTTTGTTGTTGTTTAAATTTGTGATAACATAAGTGAGAGCTTTTTTGAGGAATGGATGTTGAAAAATGTTTTCTGTTCGCACATAAACGGCTTCATTCAGCTGCTTTTTTGTGAAAGCTCTGAGATCTGTGGAGGGAAATACTTAAGTAATGGGGTGATTTGCTGTGCTTTGGGTGCTAAAACAGCACAGGTGTAGCTCACACAGAGGCAGTGACTTACTGCAGCTCTGAATGGCTTTCAGTTTAAAAGCTCTGGGGTTTAAAGCTTTGTGCAGAATCTCTTCTGGATTTTGGATAATCCAAGGGCAGACAGGCCCTGGGAGCACAGGGAAGGTACAAGTGCATAATCCCATCCCAACAAGGAATAATTTATTAGTAGGTATCAGGAATATTTCTTTTTTTTTTTATGTTAAGGAAAAAGAAAACCAAACTGACTTTTGTTTTTTCAAACAGTGCGAATTGGTGCGGATTCACAATTTATGGATGCAGAAAGAGCACAGGCTTGCTGACAAACTTCACTTTTTTGCTGTGGGTGAAAGGAACACCAAGAAAAGGAGATGAAACATCTGGCACAGCTCAGCACCTGCTTGTGTCTGTGACTGCTGCTCCAGGCCACACTCCTGAGGAAAACCAAGGAGGCATCAGCCATGATTCCAACAGGTGACGCTGAATCTTCCCAAAATAATCCCTGCCAGCTTGTAAGGGCCTGGTATCAATATAAATCCCAGAATCCCAGGAGGGATTGTTGGGAGGGACCTTAAAACCCACCCAGTGCCACCCCATCCATGGCTGGGACACCTCCCACTGTCCCAGTGTCCAGCCTGGCCTTGGGCACTGCCAGGGATCCACCCTGTGCCAGGGCCTCCCCACCCTCCCCATCCTTCCCAATATTTATTAATTTCTATATTGTACCAATTTAATTTCTATATTGTACCAACACACTGAAGTTGAACGTGGATGGAGAGCAGGGAGCAGCTGCTTTCATGATGGGAGGCCTCTTTCTGAATATTTACATGTGAGATATAAATCACCCCTAACGCATCACTCAGTGTAATAGGTTCCTGTAATTAAATGAGAGCTTTATTGAATAAATTGCACACTGTTAATTATACGTGTAAGAGTCTCTGGCAATTCCTTTGACTTTATTGCAGATAAAACAATGACCTTGTCTATTTTCATAGTGCTTGATAATTTAAGAAGATTGAAGAAGTGTTAATTGTGAGTTGGCCAAGAAGTCTTTAAAATGCTTTAATAGCTTTAATAGTATTAACTCAATATTGAGATAAGATTATTCCTTGTGCTTTCTGTGTACTCACAGTGCCAGGCTCTGCTCCTCTCACCTCTGAACTCACCTGTGAGAGCAGTGGAGCTTGGGGTGGGCAACAAAAACCAGGAAAATGTTGATTTAGTCTGTAATAGCCACAAATCGATTTTTCTTGATGGAGTGGAGAGTCAGGAATTATCTGCATCAAATCAGCGAGGATTTTATGCAAATGAATGCAGAATTAGAATAGCAGAGTGCAGCTTGATGACATTGGTCTTATTTTTTGCATATTAGTCAATAGTTGCTAAGTTTACAATTTTCCTTTTCCTTTGGCATCTTTATTTATAATTAAGTTATTTATACATGCACAGAAGTACAAACTCACCCATTGGGCACTGAAATGAAATCCCAGCGAGGTTTTATTTTTATTTACTGCTTTCCTCCAATAAATGCACATCTTTCAAATCTCTGCAGAGCTGCATCGATTCCTGAAGTATCATCTCCCAGTTTATTGAGTACAAGTGGTGACTGATTGTCCCCTGGCACTTCAGCAAGAACTTCAGCATGCAAGAAACAAGTTTTAAATAGGCTACGACTTTATTAAGATACCACCACATCTGGGAAGTTAGTTGGGATGGTTGGGAATTTCTTGATAATTTTTTTTTTGTTCCCCCCACTGGAAAAAAAGTGCTGATTTGCCCAAATCCAAGCTGTTTGCTAAGCAGAATTTGATTCAACAGATCCAATTAAGAAGAAAAAGAAGCCAGAGCAGTTGCAGGTTGACACTGTTAACAGGAGATTGTGCTTTTCCTTGTGATGGCAATTTTTCAACATTTTAATGAACTTCCACTTGAAAAAAAAGGGAAGTTGAAACCAATTAATTTGAGTGACCTGATAAAAAAAAAAAAAAACAAAAAAACAACAAAACAGGAGGAGTGTTGGAGGGTGGCAATGTGAGATCACAGCTTTACACCCTGTCTCTTGCAGAACTTCCCTGCAAACTGCTGAAAACCTGAGGGAAAACCAGGCTCAGTCCTCACCCAGTGGGGAACTTCCTTGCTGCCCTGCTGATATCCTCCAAACCTGGGGAAAACTGGGGGATTAAAGGGAAAATCAGCACTAACAGCCTGGATTTTTAAATCTTTTTGGTGCCTTCTGCTTTCCTGGAAACAGCTTGTTTCCATCAGCAGAGTCGAGCTTGGGTCCTGCTTGTCTCTCATCTCCTCTCAGCAAATTCCAGCCCATCCCCAATCCTGTTTAGCTTTGCTGGGATCTTCCTCAGATCCTCCTTTTTTGCCTCAATCCTATTGAACACCAAATTTTTCTGCTAAACTGTATAATTTCTAATAATTTGATCCATTTCTAATCATGACTTTGCTTGAAATTGGCATTGCTGCAACATCAGGATCCTATCAAGTTAGTTTGAAATCAATCAGATTCACAGAAAACACTTGAATTTAAAGTTTGAAACCATCTTCCATTTAAAATAACATTTTAAAAAATTAATTTGCACCTGTGCTCAATAGGGCACAGGAAGAGCAGCAAAGCTTTTTACCAGGGTTTGAAAACTACAGCAAATAACTTCTTCAGTCAGAGAAAAATAACCTAATAGCAGCTTTCCCTGGGAACTCGCAGGATTTCTCTGTTCAACAGAGCAGGAAAATACATGTGCTTTCTATGAATATAGAAATGAAGAAATAATTTATCAAGCAAAAAATATATAGGTATTTCTTCAAGAATTTCCATTGCTCTGGAAATATTTTTTCTTTTTTGACACAGCTTTCCTGCTCTGCTGTTTGATGGATTGATCTGAGATGGGAGAAGAAGTGCTTTGCTTCCTTTGATGATAAAGAAAAGGGAAGAAAGAAAAACTTAAGCATTAAGATGCCAACCTGTGTTTTATCTACTTCAGTTCTGCCTGAGAACTGTTCTGTTTCCCCCATTGCAGAAATTATTGCTTTACTTTCTCTGCCTCTTTCCAAAATTTTCCTATTTTTTCCTTAGTTTCCTATTTTTTCCTTTGTACTTTACCATTCCCAAGAGAGTAAAGCACCTAATCCTGAAGGTTATCCAGAAATATCACACCTTGCCAGGTGGGTAGGACAAAACTTTTGAGAATCTAAATTTCAGGATTTTTAATTTAATTAGTGCACTCCACCTGTCCACTTTGAGAGGAATATTGATCAGTTCTCTGTTCCCAATATTATTCTTATTTCTCTGAGACATTTTAATAGAAAAATGGTGCCTTTTTCTAAATGCAGTTTTATGTATTTGAATCTCTTTCCCCAATTAATTTAATTAATATAAAGATATCAGCTGGAAACAGAGTGGAGGAGCAGGGGTGTTTTTTCTTGACAGAGTTTCTATTTGTACATCTCCCAAAGCAAATAAATCCAGCTTGGAATTGAATTAAGGGGGTTCAATTTTTTTATTGGTTCATTAAGGAGGTGTAAAATCCACCAAATTTAGTAAATTCCCTACAAGGTATGTCAGTTTGAACCTTGTTTATGTGTTCAACCAGAAATGGATCTCTGTTATGGGAGCTGTGGTTTCCTGAAACATAATGAATTTTTAAAATTGTGAGCAATAATCTCTATGGTTTTTTTAAGCAAAATCCTCTTTACCCACAGGGGTCTTTTTGAGAAAAATGTTTTGGATGACTTGATAGACACCTGTCAATGGAGACATCCCAAATCACTTAAAATATTTAAATTTGTTGTCTAATTTTACAGCTAGACTCTTCAGGCATCTCCAGACATCAGCTCGGCTGAATTTCAGCTTGAGGAATTTCTATAAAGCCTACAGGAACTTCAGATTGCCAATAGGATTAAGAAAATAAGAAGATTTAATTAATTTTTTGATCCATTCTGGACTCTGGGAGAAATCTGATCCGGGTTTTCCCTTTTGCTGACTCCATTCCAGACTCCACTTGGAATCCAGTCCGGATTTTCTCTTTTTCCAACTCCATTCCGGACTCTGCTTTAAATCCTCTCTGGGTTTCTCCTTTTGCCGGCTCCATTCCAGATTCCAGCTGGAATCTGGTCCGGGTTTTTCCTTTTGCTGACTCCATTCCAGACTCTGCCTGAAATCCTCTCTGGGTTTTCCCTTTTGCCAGCTGCATTCCAAACTCCAGCTGGAATCCAGTCTGGGTTTCCCCTTTGCCAGCTCCATTCCACACTCTGGCAGAAATCCTCTCCGGGTTTCTCCTTTTGCCAGCTCCATTCCTGACTCCATCCCAGGTTCTTTGTTCCTACACTGAATTTCTGCATTTCTGCATTTCTGAATTTCTGAATTTCTGAATTTTGAATTTCGAATTTGGGGCTCACCTCTGTAGGAATTGCAGTTTCTCCCCAGGCAGACAGAGACTGCAGGGGGGCTCCTGCAGAGCTGCTCTTGTTCAGCCTCACAATTCAAAATGTTCTGCTCCTGCTGTTGAGCTGGACTTAAGCCTTTCTGGGTTTGCTGTCACTTCTGATAAATACATTTATCTTACAGATGGGATAAACCCCTCATTGTCTGCTCAGCACCTTGATTTCCATTTGTCCCCTTGGAACAGGGTTTGATTTTTCCATGTTGTTCTTCCTCCATGGTCTGGTGAGGAAACAGGCTTAGAAGATTATCCTGTAATGTTTGTTTTTAATTAAATGGTGCAAAACACCACAACTTGGGGCATCACACCTAAGAGCATGAGAAATAGCAAATATCAATGCTGCAGCTGGAAATGTGAGCTGGCAAAGGCAGGCTCAGGTTCTCACAGCAGCTCTGCCTTGTTTTCACTCCTCACTCCAGGTGAGCTGGCCCTGCTGGGTGACACCAGCCAGAGGCACCACGGCCACAGGGCTGGTGGCACTGCCAGGAGGGCTGGGACATGACCCAGGTCCTGCTGAGGCCACCAGGGACAGGGAAGTTGTTTGTTGGGGACACTCAGTTCCTAAATTCGGTGTAAACAGGGCTGAGGTGACGAAAGCCCTGCAGGTGGTGGCCGTGGGAACTGCTGGTGCCTGCAGTGTCACCTGCGGGTCCCTGCAGTGTCACAGTGTCACCTGCCACCCTGCAGCGTCACAGTGTCACCTGCTGTCCCTGCAGTGTCACCTGCTGATCCCTGGCAGTGTCACCTGCTGTCCCTGCAGTGTCACCTGCTGGTCCCTGCAGTGTCACTGCTGATCCTGCAGTGTCACCTGTGGATCCCTGCAGTGTCACCTGCTGTCCTGCACTGTCACTGCTGGTCCCTGGCAGTGTCACCTGCTGTCCTGCAGTGTCACAGTGTCACCTTCCACCTGGCAGTGTCACGGGCGGGTCCCTGCAGTGTCACAGTGTCACCTGCGGGTCCCTGCAGTGTCACCTGCTGTCCTGAGCGTCACCTGTGGGTCCCTGCAGTGTCACCTGCACCTGCAGCGTCACAGTGTCACCTGCTGATCCCTGGCAGTGTCACCTGCTGGTCCCTGCAGTGTCACCTGCTGTCCCTGCAGTGTCACCTGTGGGTCCCTGCAGTGTCACCTGCTGATCCCTGGCAGTGTCACCTGTGGGTCCCTGCAGTGTCACAGTGTCACTGCTGTCCCTGCAGTGTCACCTGCTGATCCCTGGCAGTGTCACCTGTGGGTCCCTGCAGTGTCACCTGCTGGTCCCTGCAGTGTCACAGTGTCACCTGCGGGTCCCTGCAGTGTCACCTGCTGTCCCTGCAGTGTCACCTGCTGTCCCTGCAGTGTCACCTGCTGATCCCTGGCAGTGTCACCTGTGGGTCCCTGCAGTGTCACCTGCTGGTCCCTGCAGTGTCACAGTGTCACCTGCTGTCCCTGCAGTGTCACCTGCTGTCCCTGCAGGGCTTCCCAGCAGCTCAGCCCCTGCTGCTGCCTCCTTCTGCAGCCCCACACCCCTGTTTGTGCAGCTCTGCCAGGATGAGATCCCATAAATGGCTCTGCTGCCCTGTATTCAGAAAAATTCCTGTTCCTCAAACCATGATCCCTCACTGCCAGAAGGCTCCCCAGGGCAGTGGTGGAGGCTGCTCAAAAACCCCTTTTGGTTTTTGGATGTGGCCCTTTGGGATAGGATTTGGTGGGATCTGACTGAAGGTTGGACTTGACGATCTTGGGACTCTTCTGATTTTGCAAAAACTCTGCAGTGGTGAACAGAAGGGTGACAAATGCCAGCAATGCCTCAAAGGAAGGTCAGCACTGCTCACAGGTGACACTGCAGCCTTCAGCTGGGGCCTTGCTCTCCAAAGCAGCAATAATTGGAGGGCACCAAATTTCGGGATGTGACGTTTGTTAGCCTCAGTTTGACTCGATGACAGACAGTGGCACTGAACTCCTGAGCCTGCAGCTTGATTGCAGCCCATAAACTGTGCCAAATCAAATCCATCACCTCATTCCATGGGCATTGAGAACACAGCAGCAATGGGAAATACAGGAAAAAATTTTCCCCCCTTTTATTTATTTATTTCTTGGGGAAGGGAGAGGACATAGTTGAAATAAAACCGTTTCATTTTGTGTAAATTTCTCAGCTTTGCTGGAAGTTTCAAAGCCCAGCTCTCTGATCCATGATTTCTTGGGTTCTGCTTAAAAGATAACATCCTCCAAATGGGATTATTTCCCTGGATGAGGCAGGAAAGATCTGTTTTCAATCTCTTGCTGTGAATCAAGCCAAAGCAAGACTCCAACCCGTCAGAGGCAGGTGCAGGCTGCACCCAGAGCTGACAGCACCATCAGGTTGGGAATGTTGCAAGGATAATCACAGGCTGGCAACTTTGGGGTCGTTTTTTAAAAAATATTGATTGGCTGACTCTGCAAAAACGCTGCAAATGTGGCAGGAGAGAGAGCTGCTGATGCTCGTGGGCTGCAGGGTGCTGGGGTCAGGGAGCACCTGCAGCCAAGGGTGCCCAGTGCACACTTTAATGAAGTGTGACATCGAAATTCAGCCTGACCTTGTGTTGTGCAGGAGCAGGAGCATCGTGAGCTCCATCAATAAAATCTGAATAAGGTCTTTCTTCAGCTGAAGGGAGTCTCTGACACCTGGGCTGTTATAAATATTCATTGGGAAAACAGACCAAATGGTGTTGAGGGCTATTTTTGGTAGCACTGGGGGCTGTGTTTGGGTTTATGCCACAAGAAATGGAACAACTGAGGATTTTATTTATGAAAATATAATATTGGAAGGAGTAGTTTGAATTAAGAGTTTCAAAGGGAGGTATAGGAATCTTTCCACATGTGTTTGCTGAAGATATTTAAGGAAGCTGGACACAGATTGGGGCTCAAAAAGTCCTGAAGTACTTTATGGTGCGGGTCTTGATGAGATTATTTTAGAGATTATTTTACAAGGCCTGTTCTCTACTTAAATTCTCATTTTCCTTTGAAATATCCCCGGATATTATCTGAAATAGAAGTACTTCATCCTTTCTTAGAAGAGATCTCTGATCAGGGAGAGCAGTTCTGCTACAAATTAACATCTGCATAACCAAAATATGGTAGCATGACTTTTGAATATGCTTGTACTTGGTTTTTGTTAGTTAGTGTCTTGTTTTTATCTGGGATGTGAAGATCAGGACCAAAGTTTGTGAACTCCAGGAAACTTCTCCAAGGTGAGCCCAGGGATGGAGCAGCTCTGCTGGGAGGAAAGGCTGGCACAGCTGGCATTGCTCACCTGCACAGGAGAAGCTTTGGGTGAGCTCCAGGACCTGAAGGAGCTGCAGGAAAGACAGAGAGAGACTGTTCAAAAAGGATGGAGTGATGGGACGAGGGAGAATGGCTTCAAACTGACAGAGAGTACATTCAGGTGAGATTTTTGGAATAAATCCTTCCCTGGCAGGGTGGGCAGCCCTGGCACAGGTGCCCAGAGCAGCTGGGGCTGCCCCTGGATCCCTGGCAGTGCCCAAGGCCAGGCTGGACACTGGGGACAGTGGGAGGTGTCCCTGCCATGGCAGGGGTGGCACTGGGTGGGATTTACTGTCCCTTCTCACCCTGCGCTTCTCTCAGTCACACATTTAAATACATTTGCATATCTGGCTCGTTCTATCCAGCTGGTTGCAGCAATGCAGAGCCCCCATGCAGGGAGGCAGCCCAGCTGCTGCACTGCACGTTTGGGGACAAGCAAGGGACACATCCCAATCCCAGCACAGGAGCCACTCCAGCCAATCGGAGGCCAAGCTCTGCTCTCGTTAATTAAACACCATTCATCACAGCACACTCCATGGCCACAGCTGCACGGGGAAATGCTGCTGCTTGTGCAGCAAAGACATCTCCTTAAACTCCTTTTTTAGTGTTATTTTCAGCCCTTAGCTATTGCTCTAACTTAAGATGCAGGCATTGTTGTTTTAGGGCCTTTTAACATGTTCTGGCCACACTGAAATCCAGAATTTGAAAATATCTGCTTATTTTAAATTGATAATTGTGCTTCCTGAGCTCAGTAACAGCCACAATCTGGCTTTACTTTTAATTTTGCTGCTTTAACACCTTACAGCTGCAGTTTCCATGCAGGCAGATTTGATGGCAGCTTTGTGCACGTGAATATTGTTGGCAGAAGCTTTTTGTTCCACCTTTATTAAAAAAGGAATACCTGTGTTTGCAGTGCACTTCATGGTATATAAATCTGCATAGTGTATTATAAACACATATATTTATGTAAAAATACGTAAATCAATAAATACATAAATTTATAAGTTACCAGAATTCTGCTTTTATGATTGTATCTTTTCCAGCTCTTCACTTAGGGGCATTTCTGGCCCATCATGAGCTGATTTATTTTTCCACAAGGCCATGCAGTGGTTTTATGTTGCTCAGCTGCCTGGCTTGGTGCTGGGAGGGCACAGAAAGGTGGGAATGAGTGGATGTGGGAGGAATTCTGTCATACTTTGTGTTCAGGCAACCCACAGCTGGAATTCTGACATCACTGTGTTATTAAGTCATTGCATAAATAGAAAAAAATCCCACGTAAAATTAATTTGACCTCCAGGTTTTTCCAAACATATGAAATTGTTTTAGAGAGGTTTTCCCTATAGTTGATATTTTATTGATGACTCTCAAACCCTGATATGGTAGAGTGGCAAATCCACAGCACAGGATGATGGGTGCTTGAGGAGAAGCACTGCTGTCCCTCCTGGAGATTCAGATGAGATCCCAGGAAAAAAATTCCTCCTGTAAAATTTTCCATGGATTGGAACAGACCACCCAGGGCAGTGGTGGAGTTCCCATCCCTGGAAGTGCACAGAAAACATGAGGATGTGGCAGCTGAGGACAGGGATTAGGGTTGATGGTTGGACTTGATGAGCTTAGAGGTCTTTTCCACCCTTAATGATTCCCTGATTCCATTCAAGGCTAAAGGATTAAGAATTTAAGAGACTCCAATCCTTGATGATGTTCTTATGTGCCTGCAGAATAGGCCCTAATTTACTGATCAGCCACAATGAAGAACAGACTCTCTCCAGATAGAGAAAAAAGGGAATTTAGCCCTGAAAAAGGATGAAGAATAGAAGGGGAAATTAGGAAAGACACAGGAGATGCAATCTGAGTTCAAATAAAATATCCCTGCTCCTCTCCTTTGACAGGCTGTGCTGATCCCATGGAGTCCTCACCATAAAAAGTTGCCCAGTGATGCTCTGAAGGTGAGTAAATGCATGTCAGGAGGAAAAAAAATAACACTCCCATGCAAGGATGATTTAAGATTATTTTCCCCCACTTCTGCATGAGATTGGATCCATTGTAACCTTCCTAAACCTTTGTTACCTTTGTAATTTAAACTGACACGTTAAATGCTAATGCAATTGATGGGGGTGAACAAGTGGTCAAGGAACAACCTGATCTGACTGTATAATGCATCAGAGAATTGCAAAAATATGCAGGTCAGATGTAATTTTGACAGAAAATGGCTCGCTGCAAGGGTTTATGTTTCCCTGGATGGTCTTAAAAAGAGTTGGACTATGGTAAGTACCACAGCACTCAAAAAAAAAATACCAAGTTCAACTTGATGGAAAAAATCCAAGTTCTCAATATCCTCAGATTTCATTATCAGTTTTTATTGGAGCTGGGATAATAAGATTATAGAATTAAGAGAAAAGTTATACCCATTTTCTTCAGCTCAGCAGCCCTAATGTGCAGCAAGGCAGTGACACTCATTTCTCACCATAAATACAGCAAAAACTGCCTGGAAAAAGAACTCTGACCATGAGCAGGTCCTTACTGAAAATTCTGTTCCTCAGCAGGCACTGGGGCATGGCAATAACCCTTAAGGGTGGGTAAAAAGGTGGATTCTCATCAATTTATCCTGAAGTTGAGGACTTTCCATTTGGCATAGCACAGATTTGGAGTGGGACCAGAATGTGAATTCTGGAGCAGCTGCCCACAGGAGGAACCCCCCTGTTCCAGGGGTAAAATGTGTAAATGAAGGGAAACAGCGGAGAAAGTCACAGGCAGTTCAACCCAGAGCTCTTTATTTCCAGTTTAGGGACTTCCTGAAAAATAAGAGACACATTAAATGCCTGTGCTGACTGCCTGAGATGATCTGAAGCAGAGGGAAAGTTGGAAGACTTTCCTGTCCACCAACACTCTGTGGGTCCCACCTTTATTTCTTTATATTAATGTAAGTGCTCAAAAAAGCACTGATGTAGAAGACAGATTACTTTCCAGTTTGGGGGCATGGTAACAAACTGTTCACTCCAATCTGAGCATTACTGTCTTGGTTTGGAAAGCCAAGTGTCTGCTGAGGAAGGCAGGAGCCTCCCCTGAAATGGAGAATGTAAACCCCCTTCCTCTGAATTGCTATAAATTTTAAATTAAGGGGCTCTCAGGCAAAGATATGGAGTAGGAAATAACAGTTCTTTAATAGGGAAGAAAATAAAAAAGATAAACAATGCAGTAAACTAAAGCAACACTGCCAGAGTGAGAACCCAACCTGACACCCTGTGGGTCGGGCTGCTGGCAGCAGTGCCATTGGAATTGTGGCTCAGCCCTCCTGCAGTGTCAGGGCTGGTTCTGCTGGAGCAGGATCCTGGGGAAAGGTGCAGTCTCTGCCTCTGCAGATCCAGGGGCAGAGGCAGCTGCTGTTCCTCTGGGGAATCCAGTGGAGAAGCCGTGCTGGTGCTCCAGAATCTCCAGATTATATCCAGGCAGGAATTCTTGGCTGGTTCCAGAATCTCCAGGTTATATCCAGGTAGGAATGCTTGGCTGGTGTTCCAGAATCTCCAGATTATATCCAGGCAGGATGTTGGCTGGTGTTCCAGAATCTCCAGATTCTATCCAGGCAGGATTGGTTGGCTGGTGCTCCAGAATCTCCAGATTATATCCAGGTAGGAATGCTTGGCTGGTGTTTCCAGAATCTCCAGGTTATATCCAGGTAGGAATGCTTGGCTGGTGTCCAGAATCTCCAGATTTATCCAGGCAGGAATGCTTGGCTGGTGTTCCAGAATCTCCAGATTATATCCAGGCAGGAATGCTTGGCTGGTGTTCCAGAATCTCCAGATTCTATCCAGGCAGGAATGCTTGGCTGGTGTTCCAGAATCTCCAGGTTATATCCAGGTAGGAATGCTTGGCTGGTGTTCCAGAATCTCCAGATTATATCCAGGTAGGAATGCTTGGCTCCTCCCTCGGGGCTCCCATCTCCCAATGGGATGCTGCAGTTCTTATCAGCCATGCAGGGACATTCCATAGCTGTTATCAGCAGATGTCTGCCCAATTGTGGAAGAGATATTGAAAGCTGCCCACTGAACAGAAGACAGCTCCATACAGATGGCAAATAGAACACAATTTGCTTGGCAATGCAGGACAATTACCAAGGAAAGTCTCAGCTTTTCTCTGGACCCTTTCTGAGAAAATATAGAGTCAGTGACTTCACAATTTTTCAGCACTGACATTATGCCAATGGATTTTGCTACCAAAAGAGTGTCAGGTTTTTTAACTCTGTAAACTCAAGAATCCCTCAGACATTTTCCACTCCCAAGATGCCACCAGCAGGTGCTAAATAGACCAGAACAAAGACAGCAAATAAAGATATAACCAGTCCCTTCAAGAATTTGACTTATTTTCAGTGTTTCCTGATTTGTTTACTACTTCAGTGGGGTTTTTTTCCCTCAGAGGAAATTTCAGGATTGAATTTGTCCTCCTGCCCGCTGTATTCTTCATCTATGTGAGTGTTTAGAAAGGAAAATTGAAATGTAAATTGACTCAGTGCTTTTAAAACCTTAAAAAAATAATAATTCAGTGCCTGCTCTATGAGATGGAGCTCTCCTGGCTGCTCTAACCTGCCGAGCAGGTTAGCATAACATGAAATCAATTATTGTACTCACCATATAAAAGCTGTCAGGTTTAATACTTAACTGCAGGATCTCTCCTGAATGTTTGATTTCCAATCATCATCCCTGTGAAGCTCCAGAAATACAGGGACATAAGGAAGATTCTGGGCTAAGAAATTTATTGGGCTACCCTGAGTTATAAAAGAGAAATTGGGAAAGAATAATTCAGCCTGCAAACATGGCCCCCTTTTTAATCAAACACTTCCCAGCCCCATAAAACAAAACAGAGAACAAACTGCAAAATAAATACTGAATTTCTAGTTTGGATTGTAACAATTGTGACACCATTTCACTTATTTTTCAGCTTGTCTGGATCAGCTTTTGTTGGAATATTATTCCCATTATTTTCTGTCCTTTTCTTTGAATTTCTTGGGCTGTTTTGGATTTTGGTTTTTGTGGACTTTTTGACATTGTTGGTTGTTTTTTTTACATTTTTGTTTGGTTGCTTTTTTGTTTTTCTGGTTGTTTTTTGTCTGGTTGGGTTTTTTAGGGTTTGTTTGGTTTTGGAGGGCTTTTTTGTGCGTTTACTTTTTTGTTTTTTGGGTTTTTCAGAAAATATCATGGCTACAGGAAAGGAGTGAAAATTGTGACTCTGACTCCTTCCTGCTGTGTTTCTGTAGGGAGGGGGAAGGTTTGGACTCCTGGGAAGGCTGAGAATGCAGAAATGGAGGGACAGCACACAGGGAATGGCTTCAGAGTGCCACAGGGCAGGGTTAGGTGGGATGTAAAGAAGAAATTCCTCCCTGTGAGGGTGGGGAGGGGCTGGAATTCCCAGCTGTGGATGCTCCTGGGTCCCTGGCAGTGCCCAAGGCCAGGTTGGACACTGGGGCTGGAGCAGCCTGGGACAGTGGGAGGTGTCCATGCCATGGCAGGGGTGGCACTGGGTGGGATTCAGGGTCCCTCCCAACCCAAACCATGGCACCGGATGGGATTTAGGATCCTGCCCAACCCAAACAATCCTGGAATTCTTTCACTCAGACCAAACTCACCTTGGAGCTGTGTCCTTCCCACTGAGCCCCCACCAAGCCCAAGAACCAGGGAAGGTTTCTCTGAGCTGCTCCTTTGTACTTGTGTTTTTAAATTACCCCAAAAGCAAATCCCAAAGCATCTGTAGGGTCTGGTTTGAAGCTCTGTCACCTCCCAGCTCTGGGGGATTGCTTGCAGCAGCAGCAACATTGCCTGCCCATGGTCCATAACTGCTTGGAACAAAGAGCTATAAAAGCAGGGAGCAGGAGACAGATTTATCTCAGTGTATTTCAAGAAATGATGATCCTGAATTGATTCCTTCTCTGAAATACAAACTCCATGTTTAGCTCTTCTGAAAAAGGGGGAAAGAAAGGAAAACCATAAAATAAACCAGGATTTATCCTCAAGATCAACTCTTATTCTCTTTCAGAAATTACATTCTAGACAATAAGTAATCATTATGTGCCAACAGAGCTGAGAATCTGATTTTAACTTTCAGGTAACATATTAGGGCCATAACCAAATCTGAGAACTATTATCATAGCCAAATGACTGTAATGCTTCAAGGCTGTAACAGTCATCACCTTTTTATCATTCAGATTACCAGCCAAGCCTGAAACAATGAATTTCTTTAACATTATTCTCCCATAACCTTTAACTGTATGCATTATTTCAAACATCTGAAATAATCCTTTATATGACACAGTAGAATAATACTTTTGCCACTCACTGCACACTGGAATTTGTTAAGCCCAGAGCAGAGCAAAATCTCCAGTCTGCTCTGTCTGCCATGGAAATACATTCATTTCAATTGTGCTGGAATGGTGTTTAAGTGATAAATAATTTGAAGGAACACTGATAGGAAGCATAAGGTTCATAAAAGTCCAGAAATGCTGCAGCAGTTTTATCACCATTATAAAAGTGTCCTGCTTGCCTTGTTTTGGGAGGGCTTTACTTGGCCAGCTCTCACATATTTCACGTGGAATGTACAGCATAAATATTCCATGGGTTCATTACAGAGCTGTGTTTGTGATAAACCTTCCCAGAGCCCTTTCAGGAAATGTTTATTCCTGTTCTGTCAAGTGGGTGCTAATGCCCCAGGCCAGCTCTCTCCACAGGCCATGCTGATAAATAATCCTGTGTATGCTCTGCTGATTCTGTGCATAAACTCCCCTCTGCCTGAGTTACTGCAGCTCCAGGCCCTGCATGAATCAGATTTATAAACACAACACCGTGTTTCTTACCTGTGTTCAGGTGTATTATGATGGCAGAACTGGCATTTATCTGCACTCTTGGTATAAAAACGTTTCCAGCCACACAAGCAGTGCATGAAAATAGAAAAGCAACTGCAGGAAATATTGGCAGGGAGAGGGAAAACATCTCAGGAGTCCTCGAGGCTGCTCAGTGCAGAACACTTTGGATCAGACCCTTGGAGATCAGCCCTCTAAAATAGCAAGTTTGGAGAATTCAAATGTGTCTTCTTCAGTGTCCTCAGGAAAACTGAACATCTCAGAAAGGTCTCAGCAATTCAGAGAAGCAGCTTTTTCACTTATGTTCAACTACTTCCAAAATATTGAAAATGTAAGCTTAGAAAATTTGAATTTATTGAAATATTTCTGAACTGCTTTAAGGAGAAGGGATTCAATACAAAGGATTCAGGCTCTGGATAGGGAACAATTATTCTTGTGCTGAACAAGCAAAAAGGGGTTGGAATTTAGGTCCAATTCTCCTGTGATTTCTTGTGTGACCTTTCACAAGTCACACATGGTCACAAAGTGATTTCCACTGGCTTCAGTGGAGGAGAGAATCAGCTCCTAATTTCTCTTTGAATCAGTTTTCTCATTAGTGAATTACCGACCTCAGAGCTTAATGCTTCCAATGCTCTTCGGTATCCTTGCAGGGGCAGTGATACTGGGATGTTAACTGTCCTCACTGCCAGCAGCCAGGCAGCAGAAAATCCAGATTAATAGGGGCACTTCGGTGCCATGGCCACCACGTGGACCCCAGAAGAACAAGGCAAGAGTCAAAAATATTAATTTAAACATTTCAGCTCAAGAGAACGCTGCTTCCTCAGCAGGTACCTGGAATTTCCTGCAGGTTTTGCTGTGTTTTAGGGCAGATTTTCATTTGCTGTCAGCTCAGCACTCCACTAAAGCACTTCTTTTCATTCACAGAGTTAATCAGCAAGTTCACACCACCTGGAATGGAAATTTCTAGAGCTGAATATTCTCCTTGCTCCAGGACTTGAGGGCTGACAATATTTGCACAGAGCTACAAACTCCAAGCTCAAGGAGAAGTAAAAGTTGTTCATGCTGGCAATGCTCAGCCTCACCTGGCAGGAAAAGGTGACCATTCCAGGGGAGAAGAAACCAAAGACTGACAGCAAATTTGCTGGTAAGTATTTAAAAAAAAAAAGGTCAGTCCTGAACATTAAAGAGGGCCAGCAGGAAATTATTAAATCTGAGTGATAACGTGGGTTTATTTTAATTTGCTCGCCTGGATTTTCATTGACAATGGATTGTGGAAAATAAAATGAACTCCATAAAAATGTGGAGTTGCAGCAGGACTTAGAAAATAACTGTAATAACCCAGCCAGATTTCCCACCCCTTTCTCTTGGATTAATTTTTATCTGTATTACTTGCATCACCAGAAGAAAAACTTTTACAGAGTTTAAGTGCCACCTGCTAGACCCCCTGGAGGATTTCAATAATTTTAACTGTGGGTTTTTTAATTTTTCAGTAATAAATATTTCAATATTTTCAATATTTCAATTATTTTCATATTTCAATTAAGGGACTGAAAGCCTCAGCTCAGACGCCACCAAGCCCTGGAGTCACTGGGTGCTACCATGCCCATGTAGATGAGCCTGAGCCATTACAAGAGTGCCCCAGCTGTGATTCCTGAGGGATCCAACCCATGGATTCATGGGAGGGTGGAATTCCTTCCTCCATGGACCAGGTCACCATCAGCTTCTTGGGGATCTTTCAAAGTTATTAAATTTCCATGAATTCAGCTGCCACAAAGTCTTCATAAACTCATTGAAGTAGGGGTGAAATAAGATTTTATTCTTTCCCAAGGTGGCTGCTTGAACCTTCAGTCCCTGTGAGAATCAGAAAAGTTGAGGCTGAAAAGACCTTCAAGAGCCTCGAGTCCAAGCCAAGGGATTGTGCCTTTTCAGTAAATTAAAAAAGAAACATCCATCTCTGCTGCAGAGCATCACCTGGCACGCCTGCTGATTTATTTAACTAATTTTTCATCCCATAATTCTTCCAATCTGTGTTGAAACCACCTCATCCTGCACTTCTGTGCTGAAGGTTACCAAGCTGGCAGAGCTGTGTCCTTCTGATGACAGATCTCTCTGACGCTCTGTTTACCTGCCCTTCATCTGCTCCAAGGCTAACTCAGGTGGGTTTTTTATTCTCATGCCCCAGGAATTCAGGAATACCCCACCCAAGCAGGAGGATTTGTTCATGCTAATCAATCCTCTCCCTTATGTGGTTTTAACTCCTGAGCTGGTGGTGCTGTCAGAACAGCTCTGATTGAGTAATTCAATAATTGGTCATGGGAACCACCTCAGGCTGGTTCCAGTGGTCACCAGCACCTGCTCAGCCTCACTCTTTGCTGTCCCAACAACGGCTCTGGATCCATTCCCAGCCCCAGGGGGCACCAAAGGAGGGCAGAAACCTTCTCAGGTTATTGGAAAAGCCATCCATTTCCCAAAGAGCGCTGTGCTGAATTAAAGCCTGTCCAAACTCCTCACCCTGGTCATATTTCTTGCCCATCACAGCGGATGTGTCAGCTGTTGTTTCACCACCTGTTAATCCGTCTGTGCTCGGGCTGTACATGTGATTTATGAGGGTTCCTGTATCTCACTTGTTGCCTGCATGCGACCAGTGCAGATATTTTTTCACCATTCTTGGTTTTTTTTCATGCTACATCCACCTATTAGTCACAATTTTAGGACAGAGAAATACGGAAATTTTTCTTTCCACAACATTCATTGAAGTTTTTCTACCTTTTTTTATCATGAGTTGTATTGACACAAGAGCTCGGGCAGATATTTTAATTTACAATTTTCACCACTGCTATCCAAAGTGAATTTTAACCGTGAGTGATACAGAAATGAAGTTGATGATTTGTAATCATCGGCAGCTCAGGTTGTAAGGAATCTCCTGCTGGGGTTACACATCAACGCAGACAGGAGCAAAATTGCTTTGTGCTCATAACCTGTGGTAGTTTTAATAATTTTATTTCTGTTTCTTTCCGAATTCTGGGAAACATTAGCCAGATAATGATGCCTTTTGATTACCAAGCTTGTTCTCTCTTTCAGAAAACAGCTTTGGACTGCAAGAATCACCTCACATGGGGTTTCTTTTGTGGGCTGCTTTTGGTTGGTTTTTTATCCACTCTGTTATCTTTGTGCCTGAGTATTCCTGTTTTTCTATCCTACTGCTCTGCTCCAATATGCTCCCAATATTTTTGCTTTTACTGGCTCATTTACCCCATGCAATAAAGGTGCTTGTCATGTCATAAGGTAACTATTTTCCCTAGAAATTGTTGTAAAACTTCGTATCAAACTGGACATTTCTATTGATTTTTGAATTGATATTTTCAGGTCTCTTTCTGCTTTCTTTTTAACAATTGACTTTCAGAACCCCGCATTTCTTGAAAGAAATATTGCTGTAAATTGCAGTGATCTTGACCTGCTCTTTTTCTCCTCTTATCCCTCAGAGCTTTGCTATTCTAATAGCTTTTCTTATGCTCCTTGCAATTAGTTCACAGAAAATTAGAAGAGATAATGGTTAATGAACAACTGCCACTCACTGTCAGTGAAGTGCTGCAAAGGAAAAGGCACTTTCAAAAGTCAGAGAAATGAGAAAATATCACAGAGGCAAACAGCATCCAGAGTTGGGGGGGAAAACTGTGAGGAAACTGAAATTTTCCTTGATCAAGACCCTTTTGAGAATATTTATCTCACATCAGGCCCTGAAGAACTTTCCTGACCCTCCAGACATGCAGTAAAATGAACCCAAGGCAGTTTAGGCCAGTGGTATTTTAAAATTATCTTGCATAGGCTTGTCTTGGACCCTTTCAAAGATACATGAAAAATCAATCATGATTATTTAAACCCTTGTAATGTAAAGTATCAATATTTACACCTTTAAACCCAGTGCCTGCATTGAAGTTGTGGTGAGAGTGCAAATTTGTTCTGATTTTCACCTGCAGAGAAATCCACAGTGCCCACCTCATTAGGATGAGGATTTTCCTTGCAGGGTTTTGGCTTTCATTTCTCCTGGATGAGAGCAAAAATCCCAGAGTGGTTTGGGTTGGAAGGGACCTTAAACTCATTTAGTCATGGGCCTAAATCTCTACAGTACCCAGTGAAATGGGAGAATCCTTTATTCTGCTTTTCTTCTGGATCTAAGCCCAATCACATCGAATTTAAAGTGATTACCTTCAGAGTAAGATCCCATCCAGATAAACCACTCCAGCAGGATATTTCCATCCCTGATTTCCCTAACCAAGCTTAGTCACAAACATCCCCAGATGTGGTTCAGAATGTTGTCTGTCTTCATCCAGGAAGAAGATCAATTCTGTTGTGGAAACAGTGCACAGCATGGGATCACTCTAATCAATCTGAGCAGGCCTTGGTAAAACTATCTGCTAGTCTGCAATCCAGCAGCATCAAAGCTAATTAATACTTTAGTCAGCTTAATGAATGTATTAGTGGTTAATATTTGTGTGTAAGCTCCTCATAACTCAATAATCCTATCCCATTTGCATTATTAATAGGACAGGTATGAGCTGATTGATCATAAAAGCCATTAACTCAGATTTGTGCTGCCTTCAGTTCCCTCCAAGGAAGGGCAGGAACCACTGAGGATTGCAGGGTCTGCAAAGGCCTTTTCACATTCCAGGTGAGTGGGGCTGAAGAACTGCAATGGGAAGTTGCATTTTAAACCAACATGAACTGATCTAGAAGGCGATGGATGTCTGAGCCCAAGGGCTGAGTGCCCTGGGTTTTGAGATACCCAAATTCTTTCAGGTCAAAGCCCCTCTGCAAGGCAAGAGAAACAGCAGGAAAAAAAGAGAGAGAGGTACAATCCACTCCACAATACAATTTCCCTTCATTTCCCTTCCTCTCTTTGCCCCACTCCTCACATAAAAACCATGAAGTGGGAGCTCATTTATTGAAATGAAGCTGGAGGTTGGCTCAGGTGGGAGACGAGTAAATAAACCAAGAGCTCCTAACGCCTGCTGGAGAGGAACAATATTTTGCAATTTCCCTCCTACAGGCTTTGTGTTCTACAAAGAGAAATAAAAACGTGCTTCATCCCCTTCAGCAGCCTTGAAAGCTTCTGCTTATTCACAGCCCCTGACAAGAGAGGCCAGATAATCCTCTGGAAGGGGAGAGCACTGTTCCAACAATGCAGACAGCGTGCCGGCAGATGAATTCCATTGGAACAACAATAAAAAAAAGAGATGAGGAAAAAGCAGCTCATTCCTTTGGAGACTCATCTTTTTAATGCACCATTTCCACAGGATCTTCTAATTGCTTCTTGTGGGATTGGAGTGTTTTCTCTTGCAGCCTCTCTTTGGAAATTTGTTACATTTCCTGCTACGATGTTCTCCTGCTTTTTTATTTTCGGGTTTGAAGAACTGTTTTCTTATCTTCTTTTTTTTTTTTTTTCCTTTCCCTTCCCTGAGATATTTTCCCCATCTCTCCCATTTCCATGCTCATGTTGTTGTTATTATCAGGGAAATTTAAGCTTCTGTGGTGCTGTGAAGCTGAATCCTCTTTTATTGCCACGCTTTCTTATGTGGTGGGACAGCAGCGAGAGCTGCTGGTTAATCACTTCTGAAGTCCTACATGTGGCAGGGAGATGTGCAATGAATTATCCAGTGAGCTGTACCTGCATGATTAATGAGAATCCATTCTCCACTCCGCACTCCAGCGCTCCTCCAGCTGCAATTCCTTTGTTAGAACCGTGTACAAAGGGAATGAGAGGGGACGCTGGAGAACCTCAAGGAAAGGAGTTTGTGGCTGAAAAAAGGGGGTGAGAGCAGGCAGCAAAGCCACTGCTCCCAGGGCTGGCCAGATGTTTGCTCATCTGTTCAGGCACAGCTCTTCACTGTCAGCTGCCACACGACAAGTGGCAAAGCTAAAGCTTAATAAGTAATTAAGACAGTCTGCCAGGAAAATGAGAAAAACGAGGGAAACAACGGATTTCACCTCTCCTCGTCTGATTTAACTGGTTAAAAATGTTCCTCAGTTTTGCATAGAGCCCAGCAAATCACTCATTATAAATAATGTATTAACCTAATTTCTTCACTTTTACTCTGCGAAATGTTCCTGACTAGATTTATTACTATTCCTTCTTGAATGGTACCTGGAAGCAAATCAGGAGATATTTTATCTGCTCATGGTAACTCCATCCAAACGGGTTGTGCTGTAAATTGAGAAAGTCTCATACTACCTCCCCAGGTAGTAGTTGAGAAATATTTAGGAAATAGCTTCAGAGAAAATATTTATAGCTAAAATCAGTGTGTTGGGAACATTTTGTGCACCTGAAGCTCACTGATGTGCTTGAGGGGAGTCATTGTGAAGGACTCAGGGCCAACTAAAAATTAAATATTTCTTAATATGCCATTAAAATGATTGCTATTACTAGATCTGCTTAAATGAGCAGATTCACAGCTTTGTGAGACAGACAATATCACTTCAGGTGCACAAAATATCCAGATATTATTGCACTGCTCCAACGCCAACTGTCCACCTTCAGCTAAACTGGTCTCCAGATTACAGCAAATCTTTCATTTCCCTTGATGGCATTATCCTCTTGGTGTTAGCTCCAAACTCTCAGGAATTCAAAATAAAGCAGGATGCAGGGCTGGTTTACAAATGTTTGTAGTTCTGGCTTCAGCCACTCCAAAAACACCAACACAAAAAGCAGATCTTGCTCACCCATTGCAAAATTAGCTTTTACTTTGCAATTAATAATCCACAAACATTTATTCTCTGACTGCTCAGCAATCCTCAAACCAGCAATTTTTTCCTGGTTTAATGACTGAAGGAACTAAACAATATGAATAGATTTCCTTCTTTTTGCTCTCTTGTGCCACTGGGCAGGCATTTGAGAATTATCATTAGAAGTCTCTGGAGCTGAAGCCCAGGAAGTGCAGGAAAATGAAAGATATCAAATCTATTTTCAGCATGGGATTGTGCATATCCTCTGCCATAATGTACATAACATAACAGAGCCTCTGCTTGCACTGTCTGCTACAGGATACACTCAGACTCTCACTCTATTTATTAAAGATCAATTTTTGTGATATCATTGATCCCCTGCACGCTGGGATTGTCATCCTCACTCAGGAGCAGCTGAAATTCAATCCTTTCTTCTCCATCCCTCTGTGGATTAAACCCTGGGACACACACAATAACAGACACTCTCTGGGAAGATAATGTGCCTCTGGCGTTAGACAAAAAATGACAGTAATGAAGGAATATGTTGTTAAAAATGGTGAAGAATAACAGGCTGATCATTTCCTGCTCTGTGCCCAGGAAGATGCCAGGATAAACAGTCAGCCAATCTATTGAAGCGCTCAGAAGATAAAGGATGGTAAGAGAAGAAACAGCACGGATGTTCTGAGAACAAATCATATCCAGCTCCCTTCTGCAGATAAGGTGGGTGGGGAAGGAGGGGAGATGTGTGCAGGAGCTGTGCTGGTGGGCTGGAAACACAGAGAAACAGAGAAAAATCAGGATAAACGAGCAGGAGCAGCACATCTTCAATGTGGGGCAATTCTTCAAGCCTACTTAACTGTACAGCTGGAATATCTGCCTGGGACTGAAGGGAATTCTGGGGGGAACGTGGCCAAAACTGCAGACAAAATGGAGCATGAGGAAAGCCTGGCTGGGTGAAGGATGGAGCTAAAGGGAATGGTGAGGGAGGGGAAATATCTTCACATATGGATAAAGTTCTTTCAGAACCTCCATGGCATCAGCCAAGCTCTGCCCTCTGTGGGAGGAAGGCTGGGAAGTGTCCTGCCATCAGGAGGGAATAGGAGAACTTCTGTGATGAAATTGCAAGGGAAATTCGGGTTAAACACCAGGGAAATGTCCAGCCTAAAGGCCAGATGGGTACTGGAGTAAATAGTGTAGGATCTGTGGAAGGACAGGTTAGGCAGACACCTGCCAGACACAACTGAAGTCTGATTTATGTTACCATGAGATAAATATAATGTTGGTGACTCCATTAAGAAATCTTTTTCCATTATCCCTGCTTTCTACATTTCCATTTTCGTTTCCCTGACATCCAGCTTAAGCTTGGAGTAATTAAAATATTTGAAGCCAAATAATAAATCTAAAAGTTCTGGTGTTTTGTATTTTGTTAGGAGAAACTCAAGAGACACCATGTTTATTGTTAGTTGGAAGGATCCCCTCAAACCCAACCTCAATTAAAGATATTGATCTTAATTTTCTTGCTTTTAGAGCAATGAAGGCTCAGGTATGATCTTGCACTGTTAATTCCATGGACTCATTCTGCAGAGGCAGAGCCAAAGGTTTCTTTAAATTAAATGCCCAGTAGCCAACAAATATTTGTTTCTGTTGTTTATAAAGTCCTGTTCTCATGAGATCAAAGGCAACTTTTATATTTTCCTTTGCTGAATTAATTTTATGAGCTCTTCAGGCTTGGTGTTGTTTCCTTGCTTATTATGTGTTTTGCTTTTCAAGATTGTTTTCATCCAATTGTCCTTCTCTAGATTTACAGTGAAAACAACTGAGGACACTTTGTACATAACCCTTTCATCCAAAGTGATTGAAAAGTTCAGCTGAATATGCTCAGTGTATTATTTTTTTTTTTTTTCACTTGTCATCCTTCACAGCTTCCCTTCTTTACATTCCACCTCCAAATATTGTTTTGTTTAAGGAAGGAAAAAAAAAAAAAACCCATCCTGGTGACAATTTGCATAATATGTTAATGCTGATATGCATCCAGACATCTGGATGGCATTTTAATATCTCATTCTCATTCAGACAAGTAGGAACTACACAGATGGGAGAGACAATTTTAAGAGCATTGTTGTAAACAAATAAGGCAGCCAGGAAATCAAACAGGCTGCACGATGGCTCTGTGGCTGAGGATGTGCTCCTGACACGTTGTGGCTGCACAGAGAGCTGCCTGCTCCACTCCCAGCTGCACCAGGAGGTAAATGCAGGGCTGCAAATGGAGATTGGGATCATTTCATGGCAAGTTCCCTTCCCAACCTGTGGTAGTTCCAGTTGTGGGTTTCTCTGGGTCTGGATTGAAGGCACTGAAAACAGTAATTCATGTTTGGACTCGGGTGTTTATTATTTAAAACAGTCTCACTGATATGAGTTGGGCAGATTTTCATTAGAAGGCACAAAATGGCCAACAATCTCTTGTTCCAAGGTCTCCTAAAACTAAACTATCCAATGAAGAGCTGACACCTGGATTATTCTCCCTTTTAACCCAATAACTGATCCCACAGAGCCCCCAATGCAGACTTTGCTGCCCAATGACAAAATGCCACCCAACCCATGGAGAGAAGGAAGAAGCATGAAGAAGAAACCCAGCACCAATTTTCCTTTATGATTCCAGCCTGTTCCCTGTGCTGTAGTAATGATTCCAGGAGACATTCCCATCAACCTGTGGATGATTTCCACCACTGGATTTTCTTTTCCCACGAGAGAAGTTTCTCTCCTGCTCTGTCTCTCTCACTTCTCCTTTTTTCTGAGCCCAAATTTTGTGTGCTGTGGCCAAGCTGTGAGCCAGGCAGCAGCAGATTGAAGCTGTCACCAGGATTGGGATCAGGAGCAGAACTGGAAGTTGGAATCTGGGCCAGGAACTCTTCTAATGCAGCTTGGAAAACTTAATGTGCTGTATCTTAAAGTTTGCCTTAAAATAAAATAAAAAAGTCAATAAAACTTTAATCCTAAGCATGCTAACATTGACAAATTTAGTTAAAAGAAGGATAAAAATAGTCATTTAAATTTTTAGTCTGCAAATTGTGAGATTGCAAACAGCATTTGCTCTCCAAGAGGATTCTGTATTTTGTTCACACAGCTGGATTTTTGTGATGGCTGGGACAGGCTTAAAGAAAATCAGGATCTAATTGTTCCTCCTTCAAGCCTGGTGATGATGGAGCTATTGTGGCAACCTGAATATCTGGGGAAAAAAAACATTTATAACAAATGATTCTCTGATCACAGAGTGCTGGAAAGCAGGAAAACTAATAAATGATGATTGGAATAGAAAACAGGAGACAGAGGCTTTAAAAGCAGAGATTTGTTTGTTTAAGGCAGCTGGGGCTGAGGTGTTCTCTCACCAGGGTTCTGCTCATTCCATTCTCATCCCTCCACCTTCCCCTCCTTGGAATTTCCCCCCTCCCGGAATTAAGGAAGAAGCTCAGAGAACCCAAAGTTATTTTTGAAGTCAATCATTTTCCCAAATATCAATCTTCCTGCACCTCAGCATCCCCCAGAAATTTTTATAGGATTGCAGGAGCTTTTGGTGAAAGGTTTCCATAAAATATGTATGAATTCACTGTATACACCCAGCAAAAGGAGAACATATATATCACAGCAGATCATATTTTTGTGTCATCTTTGGTGAGAAAATATAGATCAATTGATTCTAAACTGTTTTCTGGGACTGGAACAGCACAAAAAGCACTGGGTAACATGCTGACCACAGGAAGAGTTATTGTCTAATGGGTTTTCCCCATTTGGATCTGTAACATACAATCCCACCTTGAATGAAATCGAATTTCATTGTTGTCTCCTATTCTTCATCAACAAGTGAAAAACCAGAAAAGCAGTTCCAGCTCAATCACTTAAACCACAGCCACATTAAAACCCTTCAGCTGAAAATTTACAACAACTTCTATGTGAAGAATTTACAACAACTTCTATGTGATGTCTTGTTCCTCAAGCCAGCTTCCACAGCCAATGTCTTTTCAAAACCATTGAAATTCCTCCAAAACAACGAAGCTGCTCGTTCAGGCTGCATGATTAAATTTGGGGATTTGAAGGCAAGTGAACACAGAGCATTAAAGCAGCCAGTATTGATCTGCGTGATGAGCATAATCCCCGCTGCTGGACGAGGTGGAGAGGAGCAATCTCAGTGCCTGGAGATGACTGAAAGCTGCTCTCCCTTTGTGCAGCCCTGCTTTGGTGGCACAAGATCAGCTGGTAAATTGAGGGATCATCAGGGCTAATCTTATAAAGGATTTTTAAAAATATTCTCAGGATTTTGGGTACCTTGATTTCTTTAAAGAAGCTGTCAGTGCAGGGATGTTCCACAGCAGCATCAGGTGCACGCAGAAAACCTCCCAGCACTGATTTCATTGTTAAAAAGAGGTTTAATTAAAATGAAAGGGGCTCCTTTCAAGTTGTTCCAGGCTTCAGCTGCTTACCTGAATCAATTAAAAAAAAAAAAAAAAAGAAAAAAGGTGGGATTGTCTCCTCCAACAGATCTTTTGGAATTGCTCCAATACTCTGTGTAATTTGAGACTTAGGACAGCTCTTCATTCTAACCAAGATAATAAAATTTCACAGAAGAAAAAGCATCCCATGGTGTGCAGAGGTGGATGAAGGCAAAAAAGCATCAAAATGCTCCATTTCTCTCCCTGCTCTCAGAAATTCTGGCGTGTAAAACCAGGAAAGGCTTTGCAGCAAAGGGCCAAGGGGAAAATGGAAGTGAGAGGGAAGAGATGGACTTTGCTCAGGGATTTAACTGTGACTCTGTCGCTCTCCAGAATCCCATCTCCAGCCTTCTGATGGTGCTGAACCTCTTGGGGCTCTCTCAAAATTGATTAGTTTGTTTTTTAGAAAACCAGAGATTACAACACTTCCCCACCAATCTGCTTTCCATGTGTTCTTGGATTTCAGTGTGGCAAATCCTTGCTTTTTACAGAGAAGTTGACCAGAAAAGGCAGAATAGAGAGACAAAGGCAAAGCCCTGGAGCTCCAGGGAAAGAGGATCTGATTCTGCTAATCCTCAATAATTCCCTTATTTTCTTGTGGACCACGTGGCAAAAGTCCTGCTGCTCTTTTCTCCTCTGTCATCTTGTGTTATTAAAATTCCCTTCCATCCTCCATCTCCATGCAAAATAATCTCTGTCCTAAAATGGTATCAAGTCAGCAAACTCATCCTGAAAGAACAGGGAACACTCCTCAGCAATTTGCATCCAAATTGTGGATAAAAATTGGGGATTCATCCTCTGTCCCTCCAGCTGGCGGGAGAGAGGCAAGGCTTTGTTTTTATCTGTGTATTATGTACACTATTCATAATTGAAATGGTAATTTTTAATGTTCCTGGCTGGTTTTTGTTCAGTGAGATCCATTCCACCCTCCTGCCTTGGGAGGGGGATATCTTAATCATATTTATGGCATTTATAAAAGTCATTCAAACCTTCTATTTTATGAGATCTGAGGCATGTAGAGAATTTCTACTGAGAATCATCTTTTTTTCCCCCCTACCCCAACAGGAGAAAGGACTGCATTAAATTATCTGAAATTTAAATGCATTAGCTGCTAGCCAGGGCGAATTTTCATATAAATTAATATTGTTATTGTATTTTAATAAAGCCACGGCATTTATGGAATTATGCAGACATCAATTACTTGGAGGTATCCTGGAACAATTATTGACTTCATGCATCAGCTATTCCCTCCCTTCCAAACCAGTTGCACTCTTCAGGAACACCATCCATCAACAAGCCATAAAACCACATTTCCAAAGCCATCGCTGATAGAAGAAGCCCCCTGAGCCCACGACATCCTAATGTGTGGCTGTGTAATTAAAATTTTGACATATGCAAGGAGTTGTAAGATAGATAAAAGAGGCTGGGTTGTAAATAGAAGTTGAAAGGCTCCCAGCAGATGGCTGGTTTGTGGCAGAGCCAAGAGATGACAAACAGATGGTTTAGGTGTGAAGGACAGGCTGGGAGAGCTGGGTGGGAATGGGAGACAGCTCTGTGGGGTTTTGCTTGGAGAGGAGGTTAAACATTTCACATGTTTCTATTTGCACTCCCAGCAATGTGCCAGTGGGAAAAGGCCAACGGCACAGCCCAAGAATAATAAAAATAATAATCAGTACCCAGGCATTGCAGACAGGCTTCGGGGAGGCAAAATCTGTGCGAGCTCAGCTCTCACCTGAGAGCTCAGCCACTGCCACCCCAAATCCTGTGAGAGAGCCCAGTTGGCTTAATTCAAACAGAAATATTCAAAATTGGGGCAAAATCAGATTGCTGATATTTACAGGTGCCTGAAGAGCAGATTTAGTCACGCTGTAAATGAACTGGAGCTTGCAGGCTCCTCGCTTGTCTCCAAGTGCTGTGTTGAGTGTGTGATGAGTGAGTTCAGCTCAAATTTAGGTGATTCTGCACCAAAATGATGACCAGAAGGAATCTCCTCTGGGCAGAAAGATCAAATCAAATATCATTTACTTTTGTTAAACAATGGCAAGTCTGAATTCACAATCAAATTCAAATTATAATGCTGCCAATCCAATTCTTGAGTTCAGTTCCCTGTTACATTTTGAGTCTCTCCTATTTTTCAGACAACTCTGCATCAGCAGCTACAAAACAGAAGAATTTCTGCACAATAATGGGCAAAAGATCCTTTTTAGTAACCAAAATCAAATTTCCTAAGAACAACAAAGGTGCAGGGTTAGAGTTAGGGTGTAAGATACAGGGTGCTCTCTGACCAGATTCTATGGGAAAATTTCATCCATGTAGTAAAAGAGAGACATTTATGCAAAACAGTCAATCAATATTTATTCTTTCCCCTTACTACAAAAAAGCTATTTACATTTGAACCAGCATTTCTGTCTCTGAGAAGTGAATTTCTGCAAAGCAACTGTTACATGGGAAGCATTTTTTAAGCCTAAATAAATTTTAACTTGCAAAAACCCAATATAATTGTGAGTTTTGTGTAGGTTTTTGCTCAACATTAATAAGAAATTGTAGTTTTACTGGAAGGGAAACACTGGAGTGCTGATAAAACCAGTGCATTCTAGAAAGGCTTGGAGTTTTTTCTCACAACTATTTGAAAGACTGGTACAATCTGTTGCCTCAAGAATCAAACCAAAATGTCCTGTGGTAAATAATCCTTAAAACATCCCCTGCTTGTCTTTGAGGAGTTCCCACAAACTGGTGGAAAACAATTCATGAAGATAATTCAGGTTTTCCTGCCTTACCAAGCCCAGTTGCTCCAAGCCTGCCCTGGGAAGGAGGAGCCTTGGGAGGTGCAGGTTTAGATTTTATCCCTGGCCACAAACTGGTGAAAGATAATTCATTAAAATAATTTGTGTTTTCCTGCCTTACCAAGCCCAGGAGTTGTTCCAAGCTTGACCTAGGAAGGAGATGCCTTGGGAAGTGCAGGTTTAAATTTTATCCCTGGCCACATGTGGGATCTCAGCACCTCAGTCCTGAGGTGTCACCGAGACCACCCTTGGGGGGCTCGGGAGTCCTGGAATGTTCCAGAAGTGTCTGGTGGCTGGACTTTGATCCTACACAGGAGACGACACCTGTATGAGGATAGGAGGGTTTCACCGGGGTGAATGGTGAAGGGATTGGTTAATTAGAGGGTGAACACAGGGTTTAGGATTTCTGTACAGGGGGGTTTAGAGAAGTAAGATGGAGGAATTGGGGCGTGTCCTGTCCTTCTTCTTCTTCTTCTTCTTCTCCTCCATCTTCTGTGGTGATGGTGGCACTTTGGGATTGGTTATTACTGAAAGTGCACCGGGCAATAAGAATAAATGGTATTGGGGAAAAATGATAAATATTGTACACGTAACATTGGGTATAAAGATAGGTGACTGTCCGGAGGCCAGCACAGTGTGCTCATGGCTGGCTGCTGAGCAGAGCTCTGTCGAGCCGAAAGAAAATCTTTTAGATAAACAATTAATAAACATAAAGACCGAAAGAAGAACTGAAGCCTCTTCTCGTCCTTCGATACGCGGGCTGCCCCAAGGCCACTCCGGGCCCTTCCAGGCCCTTCAAACAGCCGAAAACCGGACAGCCACAAACTGGTGAAAGATAATTCATTAAAATAATTCCTGTTTTTCTTTCTTAGGAAAGATGCTCCAAACCCACCCTGGGAAGGAGGAGCCTTGGGAAGTGCAGGTTTGGATTTTATCTCTGCTTTAACTCCATCTGCACCCATCCTGCTGCCTGAATTATCTGTCAGTGCCTGCCAAGCTCCCTGTCCTTATTTTTCTGCCTGGAGAGGAGAAGAAATTTATATATAATTGAGATATAAATGCATATATAAATTTATATATAATTTTATATATAAATTTTATATATATATATTTAAAAATATAAATATATAATAAATATACAAATAAATATATATAAATATTATATAGAAAATATAATATATATTCATATAGTATACTTATATATTTATTTATTATATATAATTATATTTATTTATTTAGTATATATTATCTATTTATTTATTATCTATTTATTTTTATATAAGATATATATTAATAAATATAAATAAATATAAATAAATATAAATAAATAGGTATGAATATATATATTAAAATATATAAATTTATATATAATTTATATAAAATTATATAATTTATATATAAATTATATATAAAATATATAATTTATAGCTGGGGCTATAAATTATTCTCAGGATTAACTTATTTGACCTACCCTTTATTATTATTATTATTATTATTATTATTATTATTATTATTATTATTATTATTATTATTATTATTATTATTATTATTATTGTTATTACTATTTTGGCAAAATTTTCTGCTTTGGCTAAATTTTATTTTGACTGTCACTTGTCATGTTTTCTTTTTTATCTCTCTCTTGTATCCCTCTTTTTTCTCCTTGATTTTTTCTCTCTGCCTCTGTCTCACTGTCCAAGGGAGATGATTTTTTGTGTTCTGACAGCTGAGGCTGTGTCACAAGAATATTACAAACTACATCCTTCACAAGTTTCCAGTAGCCACAAACATTTGCTCTAAAAATCTGTGTAGGATTTTGTTGAGGATATTATTTCTATAAATCTGGATGATATCTATATAAATACTTATTAATAATGTGCAAATAAAATATATTGATATATTCTCAAGGCCTAATAGAAACCACAGAAGCACAAATGTCTCACAGAAATAATTGAAGCACATAATAAATGTGAGCACAGATTGGTCTTATTTTTGTGTAGGGGATTGTTCTCATGTAAAAATGATATTTGAATATCAAACAGCCAGACCTATTTGGGGATATGTATTTTTCAAATGTATTTAAAGCACTAATAATATATTTAGATATAATATGTACTTATTATACTTATATATTTAGATGTAACTTGTTCTCAAAAAATAAAAAGCTCACCTCTGTCCCTGTCTTTAAACCCCCAAAAAAATCTTAAAATAACCCCTATGACACTAAACCCCCAAAAATACCTTAAAATAATCCCTATAACACTAAACCCCCAGAAATACCTTCAAGCACTCCCTACCACAGTCCCTGCTCTCTGGGTGAGGCAGGGAGATGCCAAAGGGATTTCTCAAACAGATCTGATCTTTGCTCTCTGCTTCCATCAGGACTGTGGCAGAGTAATGGTTAATTTTGGTTTGCTCTGTGAGGATAAAACCCTGGAGCTCATTACCCTGGAGTCAATGATTTCTCCAGATGACTTCAGATTTAAAGTGTCCTGAGTGAGACCAGAACCTGACCCATAATTTGTTTTTTTTTTTAAGTTATGAGGGTTTTTTTGCACCATCATCCACCTGAACACTCACTTCACTCACCCATCAATAGTCACACTTTAAAGGATGATTTCCTACCAATGACCTGTGGAAATTGGGCCCTTCAAATAATAAAAAAAGACCCCAATGACAACACCACCTGCCCCCCATCCAGCCCTTTGTTTGCCTTAGAGAAGGGCTGGAGTGATGAGGAAGTGAAAGGAGAGATCATTTCTAATTTTCACATTTCCCAGTTAAGTGGCTCCATGCATCCCCATTTATTGGGAGCCAATCATGGGAGCAGTGACAAAACATCCTTTGAGTTCCACAGATCTTTTCCTGAACACCTCAGAGAGGGGAAAAGTGGAATCCTGGCATTTGTCAACATTTACAACCCATATAATTATAAATTTGAGGTTTTTGGGGCATGGAAAACAACCAACTGTCCTTAGGCTGCAAAATTCCCATGTCCACCTCAGATTTTCCTATGGACAATCCCTAGGGCAGAATCACAGCCCTACAAGCAATAAAATGACCATTTTCCTAACAATAAAACCTGATGGAAAACCAGAAAATATAATTTCTCTGGTGTTTCTTTACTCACCTGATGCAGATCTAAAGGGAAAGTGATGTGGCCAGTGATGGAGGGAGGTGCTGCAGGGTCCCAACCTGTGGAGAGGAGCTGGAAGGGACAGAAAATTGTCTGAGAATAGAGGATGGGGGAAATACAGGGGTGTAAAATGTAGGGGGTGTAAAATACAAAGGGTGTAAAATATAGGGGGTGTAAAATGTAGGGGGTGTAAAATACAGAGAGTGTAAAACACAAGAGGTGTAAAATGTAGGGTGTGTAAAATGTAGGGTGTGTAAAATGTAGGGTGTGTAAAATACAAAGGGTGTAAAATATAGGGGGTGTAAAATGTAGGGGGTGTAAAATACAGAGAGTGTAAAATATAAGGGGTGTAAAATGTAGGGTGTGTAAAATGTAGGGTGTGTAAAATACAAAGGGTGTAAAATATAGGGTGTGTAAAATGTAGGGGGTATAAAATACAGAGAGTGTAAAACACAGAGCGTGTAAAATATAGGGTGTGTGAAATGTAGGGTGTGTAAAGTACAGAAAGTGTAAAATACAAGAGGTGTAAAATGTAAGGTGTGTAAAATGTAGGGTGTGTGAAGTGTAGGGTGTGTAAAGCACAGAGTGTAAAATACAGAGGGTGTAAAATATTGGGTGCATAAAATACAGGGGTGCAAAATGCAAGGTGTGTAAAATACAAAGGGTGTAAATATAGGGTGTGTAAAATACAGGAGGTGTAAAGTACAGGGCGTGTAAAATCCAGAGGGTGTAGAATGTAGAGTGTGTGAAGTACAGGGTGTATAAAATCCAGAGGGTGTAAAATACAGGGTGAAAAATAGGATTGTAAAGTAAGGTGTGTAAAAGCAGGGTGTAATCAAGGGGGGTAAAATACAAAGGGTGTTAATATAGGGTGTGTAAAATACAGGGGCTGTAAAGGACAGGGTGTGTAAAATTCAGAGGGTGTAAAATACAGGGGGTGTAAAATACAGGGGGTGTAAAATACAGGGGGTGTAAAACATAGGATGTGTAAAGTTAAGGGTGTGTAAAACAGGGTGTGTAAAGTACAGGGTGTGTAAAATCCAGAGGGTGTAAAATACAGGGGGTATAAAATACAGGATGTGTAAAATACAGGGTGTAAAATAGGTGAAACATAGTAGTGTGTAAAGTTAAGGGTGTGTAAAATACAGGGTGTGTAAAGTACAGGGTGTGTAAAATCCAGAGGGTGTAAAATACAGGGGGTATAAAATACAGGATGTGTAAAATACAGGGTGTGCAAAATGTAGTGTGAAAAACATAGGGTGTGTAAAGTACATGGTGTGTAAAATACAGGGTGTGTAAAATACAGGGTATGCATAACATGACAGAAGATGTGTACTGGACACAGAAAGCTGAAAATCTTGGGATTTGGGGAATTATCCCTCTCCATTTGGGAGAGAAAGCCAGAAAAGCAGAGGGTGAGCCCCAGCTGATCCCCTGCAGCGCCTCACCTCTCCTGAGCCTTCTCCAAACCCATCCCCTCATCCAAAGGTCCAGCCCCATCTGCAGCTTGGCAGAGCAAGGATCCAATCTTCTGACCTTGCTCAGCTCTGCTGCTCTGTGCTTGGCCTTCTCCAGAACTGTGCTGGGAAATTGTACAAAACATTTATATGTGAACATATGTACAGGTCATTGTATGTGTGTTTATATAAATATATGGGTGTGCAGGTTGAGATTGCAAATACACATTGAAGCAAACCCAGTGTGTTTTAAAAGAGAACAGAAGCTTTAAGCAAATGGAGGTTAAAGAGATCAGGTTGTCAATTAAACAGAAAAATTCCTGTTAAAAAGCAAATAAAACATCACTAAGCACAATCATTATGATCTGGTTTCTGATACCTCATTAAAAATATGAAAAATATTAAAAAATTAAAAGTATTTTGAATTATTTTAAAAGAGGAAGCAAAACAACTTGTAGTGCTGACACTGAAACAAATGGAACCAGCAAACCCCACCAAGCACAGCCCTCCTCAGAGCAGAAACACCTCATGGAGAGAGGTTGTTTGACCATTGCATTTGCTGACAAAATTATCAAGACCAAGATGATTGGGCTGAGTAAGATGAGATTTACAAGAAAAAGGAACAGTAACATGGAAAAACAGAGGTGAAGGGTTTTATTCGAACTGAGAAATTGCATTCATTATTTAAACACAGGGCAGGGGTGGAATGAGATGAATTTAAGGGCCCTCCCAACCCAATGTGGCTGTGCCATGAACATCCTCCCTGTGCCATGGCACCAGAACTGCATCCTCAAAATACCCAGAGGCTGCATAATTTATGAATTAAATAATAGATAATGCTAGAAATGCAGACTCAGAAAATGTCCTTTCATCCTTACTCAGAGTTTGGAGTACACACACACTCGGATGTTCACACGTGGGGATAGAAAAGCATTTTTTCTGATGGTAGGAGTTTTCTGTCTCCTCTGACAGCATGAAAAGCCAAAATAATTCAGCATCAGGTTGGAATAGATCTGTTGTGAGCAGCAATGCATCTGGGGCTGTGATAACATGAACAATCCCAAGCAAAATTTTATTTCTCCAGAGCATCTCCCTGTTTAAGCTGCTTTTCCTTATCCTTCAAGGCTATGGCCTACATCCATCTGGAGAAACTTCTCCAACTGCACAGCACATTTCTGAACTTCCCTCAAAAGCCAGGACCCCTCTGAGTTATTAAACCATTAAAGGCCTCTGTCACCCCCAATATTGAGGTTACTCATTGAGTGATTAAAGCAGTTTAATTGCAGCTGCAGCAGGAAAAACACAGCACCCACTTTGTGAGATCAGGACAATCCCAGCTGGTCAGAACAGGGGCTGAAGTGTTGCTAATTAAAAGGCAGCTGATGGAAAAGGAACTTCAAATATTGTTCCTAATGCTATGAAAAGAATGTTGGTTGATTCTTCCTTGCACTAAGGAAATTTAGCTTAAATGTATTAAAAATCCTTCATTAATTTGATTTACCTGAGTTCCTTTAGGTTTGGAGGCTGAATGTGCTTCCGAGATGGGAAATGACAAATCAATCAATTTGCCCTCAGCAATCAGCAGCTGCTTTAATCCTGAAAAACCCTAAAACCAGGGAGTCCCTAAACATTCCACACACATCCCATGACTTTCTGACATAATTTTGCCACACACAAGGGCTGGAAGAACAATCCCTGTGCAGAGCTGAGCCTTGAGGTGAATTTAACTCCTGTGCTGGACCCACCTGCAGTGAAACCTTTGGTCTGGTGGAACATTTCACCTGCCAGAAAAGGTAATTCCAGCATGGAGCACCCCAACATCATGGAAAGGACAGAAATTTGACTTCCCTCTAATTTCTGTGGAGCTGCAACTTCAGTGTTGGTTTATTTGGATTTTTTTCAGCTGCTCAATGCCTCAAGTGCACCTAAGAGCTCAGATTTACCAAATCTTGCTTCTAGGAGCAATCTAGAAAAAATATCCCTCACTTTGGGCTAATCTCCTCTTGAATTTTGTGTCTCCCTTCATGTTTTGTGGAGGGTGACCACTGAGTTATTTGTAACCCCATCAAGCAACACTAATTTAGTAATGATCACTGCTGCTCCAGCTTGTTACATCCTGGATTTGGGCATCCTTAATTAGTTTCCTTATTGCAACCACCAGAATTATTCATGTGCTTATCTGTGTGTCTGAGCATTTGGCTGCTCAGAAACTTATTTTTAAAATGCTAACCGACAGCTGGAGTTAATGTTACGTGAAAAATATTAATTCAACTGATATTTTCAGTAACTCTTCACCTCCTGAATTTCTGCATTTGCACTGGGATCACCCAGACTTGGCTTCTTAAGTGCAAGCTACTCTAATAAAAAAGACAAAAAGTGAATTACTCAACAATGACATGTCAATATATAAGTGTGTACATATAAAAATATACATATTTACAAGTTATTTTTAATAGGCAGTGGAAAGCTGGAATTTGCTGCAGAAGCCTTTGCTGTAGAAACCTTTTCCTGGAAGAGAGATGTGTTAAAATTCATTCAAGAAATCTTGCTGACAACTTCAGAGAATTCTATTGCTGCTTCTATTTTGAGCTGGTTTGTGAAGGATTTATCAGGTTTGTGAAAAGCTAAAGGATGGTGTTGTGCATTGTGTGGTGACAGAACGAATTCAGCCTTCCTGCTGCCATTCAGGCTTCTGCAGAATGGCACAGAATATTTCAGCTTCATGATGGAATGCTGCTTAGCAGGCAGCACCTGAATTTCGTTTAGAAAATGAAAGAAAGTTGTGTTTTTGAATGAAAACGAGGTGATGGGGCACACCAAAGTCAAATTATAATTAATGTTATTAACATCTCTAAAATGGCAACAGCAAAAATGGCAAAAAAATGTTTGTTTGGTAATAAAGATCCCTTGTGCTTCTGGATTAAAAAAATAATCTCAGAAAACAGGAAAGAAATAGAATAATAGAATCCCAAAATGGTTTGGGTTGGAAGGGACTTTAAAGCCCATCCTATCCCAACCATCCATCCTATTCCAAGTCCCAGCGATGCCTTCCACTGTCCCAGATGGCTCCAAGCCCTTTCCAACCCGGCCTTGGGCACTTCCAGGGATCCAGGGGCAGCCCCAGGAAGAATTCTTCCCTAAGAAACTCCATTTTCCATGGGACAGAGCTGGGCTGGAGCTGCAAGCTCTCCAGGCTGCCCTGCAGGAGCCGGACTGCCCCAGAGCCAGCCTGTGCAAAGGAAACGATCCAGGTTATTGCAGCTCCCTCAACAGAGCCCTCCCAGAGAAAGAAATAAACCCAAACAGCACAAAACCAACTCTTTCCTCCCCAAACCCCAAAAGAAAGCAACAACAGGGCTAAAATCTTATCATCTTTTATAACTCACAATAATTACATTTATGATTGGCTTACTTTAATCTTCTTTAGACGCGCCAGGAAAACATTTTCTTTTCAGAGTGAACAAACCCCAGAGTTGTAGATTACTTGTATTTATGACAGGAATTATGTGATGTGATGTGCCAGCAGGAGACAGGATGTGCCAGCCCAGGAGATCTTTTCCCTCTTCTCTTTCCCCTTCAGTGTTCCTGTGTTCCTACTCTGGAGCCTGCTATAATAAAAGCAGTGGTCATAATATGCAATATACTTCTCCAGATTACTCTAATAGTGCCAGAAAGATAACCAATGAATGATCATAATAAAATACATGTAAAGGGGATCACAAATCTCACTGATGCAGAACAGGAAGAATTTATTATCCAAGTGTTGCTAATGACTTTCAGCCTGGCCCTTTGAAAGTGGCTCTGAGCTTAGCACTGTCCCTTGGAAATCCAATTCATAAGTCCACAAGCAGCATGAAATTCCAGTAGGAAATAAAGCACTTTCATTCCAAGGTATTACAGCACATTAATGCTGTTTGTTAGAACATAAACTGCCAAAATACAAACAGGGAGTGACCTCAGTGTGGGGCTTTAGGAAGTGCTGGGGTTAGATGTGGGATCTCAGGATCTGAGTCCTGAGGTGCTGAGCCACCGAGACCACCCCTGGGGGGCTCGGGAGTCCTGGAATGTGCCAGAAGTGTCTGGTGGCTGGACTTTGATCCTTACACAGGAGACGACACCTGTATGAGGATAGGAGGGTTTCACCGGGGTGAATGGCGAAAAGATTAGCTAATTAGAGGGTGAGACACAGGGTTTAGGATTTATGTACAGGGGGGTTTAGAGGAGTAAGATGGAGGAATTGGGGCATGTCCTGTCCTTCTCTTCTTCTTCTTCTTCTTCTCCTCCATCTTCTTTGGTGATGGTGGCATTTTTGGATTGGTTATTACTGAAAGTGCACCAGCAATAAGAATAAATGGTATTGGGGAAAAATGATAAATATTGTACACGTAACCATGGGTATAAAGATAGGTGACTGTCCGGAGGGCGCACAGTGTGCTCATGGCTGACTGCTGAGCAGATCTCTGTCGGGCTGAAAGAAAATCTTTTAGATAAACAATTAATAAACATAAAAACCGAAAGAAGAACTGAAGCCTCTTCTCGTCCTTCGATACGCGGGCTGCCCCAAGGCCACTCCGGGCCTTTCCAGGCACTTCAAACAGCCGAGAAAACCCGACAGTTAAAGGCAAAGCTCAGCTCACAGACAGCTCAGGTTCAGATGAAATTCCTGGTGCAGCCCAAGCAGAGCATCCCCTCCCTGCACAGGGACAGGAGTGACCCTGCTGAGCCCAGCCCTGAGCAGGGCAGGTGCTGGGGCCTGGCAGCAGGGCTGAGCCATCCAGCAGCTGCTGACAAAGGATCGTTTATCCTGGGAGCTCTCTCCAAAGCCTTTCTCCAAGTGCCTGCTCCTCGTGACTGCCTCTGCTCCCATTTCCCTCTGAGTGCTCCTCTCCAGCACACTCAAGTGATCTGCTCTGCCTGGAGGGGCAGAGAAAGCTGCTGAATCCCTAAATACTGCCATAAAAACACAAATTCCTGGCTGGTAACTGACTCTGGAAATAACTGAAGTCTCCTTGGATGATCCAAATCCACAGCTCAGCTGAGCACTTCTGCTCCCTGCAGCTGGAAAAGGTTTCTTGTGCCACCCTGCATTGTCAGGACAGATTTTGCTGCCTTGTGGCAAGAGCTGCTCATTCCCTTTTCCTCTTCTCTTTTTTTAAAGGAAAACAATATTCTTAGAGAGCCAGAAGAGGAAACAAGAGAGGTTTATGAGTGAGAAAAGAATGGGGAGCCCAGAACTCCAGAGAACGCCAGAATGGGATTGGTTTGGAAGGGGTCTAAAAAATTACTCAAAGCAGGGACAACTCCCACTGTGCCAGGGTGCTCCAACCTGGCCTTGGGCACTGCCAGGGATCCAGGGGCAGCCCCAGATGCTCTGGGCACCTCACAGGGATGGGATTTCTTCCCAAAATCCCACCTAACCCTGTCCTTTGTCACATGGAAGCCATGTCCCTTGTCCTTTCCATGCTGGGGTTCCCAGAATCAAACAGTGCCATGTCGGGAAAAAAATTCCAAAAATCCTTCATTACAAATCAGAGTAATTACCTCTAAAAAAAAGAGAAGATTATTAAGCACAGCTCCTGTAGGTCCTGGGGAATGGGAGGTTGTCAAGGCCAGCCCAGTTGCTGAGACAAGAAGTGAAGGATCAGCCACCTGGAACGGCAGCACCGGGACGGCTTCCCTGGGAAACCTCACGTCTCTCTCTGCTGCAGTTCCCTCAAAATATGAAAAGGCAAGTGAAAGTGACCTCTGCTGAACACCAACTTCTTCAAAAACCACGGAATAACACTCTCCATGGCTCACTTTTAATTGTAACTTTGTATTTTTTTGTGTATAGTGACTGATAAAGAAGAAATGGCAGCATCATCGTCGAGGATGATTGGATTGCTGGAATGAGAGAAAGAGGAAAAGAAGGGAGGAAATAGCAAGAATTGGCTGATTTGGGATCAATGCTCAAAAATCAATACGGGTCCATAAATGCTGTCTTGATATCTCCATAGCTGTATGATTTATCTCCGTTATCAGTGTGTTGATTTATAAGAAAGCAGGTTAAAACTGCCTGCGCTCCTAAACAAACATTTTCATCTCATCCTTAGCCCCGGACTTCTTTCTCCTTTCTTTTTGAGCTCCAAGATCCCAGCCTGAGTTAAACACCATTGTGACTTGAGAGATAAAGAAGCAAAATCTGCAGCAGGACCTGCCCAGAGCAGCTGTGGTGCCCCTGGATCCCTGGCAGTGCCCAGGCCAGGCTGGGCACTGGGGCTGGAGCACCTGGGACAGTGGGAGGGGTCCCTGCCATGGCAGGAGCTGGGTGATTTTTAAGGTATTTCCAACCCATTCTTGATGGTTTCAAATTCATGAGCTGAGAAAGAACACAGACATTCCTATTCCAGTTTGATGGCAAAAAAATCAATTTTTGTGTTTTCAGCTTTGCTCTTTCTTCCATCTCCAGGAATCCAGTGATGAGGATGAAGAGCAAACCCTGCTGCAGTGACTGAGGGCCTCTTCTACCCACCCTGCTGTATTTGCTATTCCTGCTCTGCAGCCTGGGAGGAGTTTAGTCCATTATTAAACCAAATTCCAGCTCTTTCTTCTCAGGCTTAATGCAGCTTTGAGAGTCAGGGCCCAAGACAAGCACCTGAATGTCTCATTGCTTAAAACCACACACCTAAATCCACCTTACAGACCCAAATAAGCCAGAGGAGTTCTCAAAATGCTGAGAATCTCCAACATCCACAGCCCCAGGTGATACCCAGCATCTTTAGAAATAGAAAGCTCTGATTAGCACCAGAATAGCTGTGAAATGCCTGGTACCCCCACTTGAGTATCTTCTTCAGAGAACTCTCTATTTAATCCCCTGAAATGTTTTCATTTCCTGGAATAGCTGTGTTTATTACTTTAATAAACTGAATTAGGAGATATGGTTATTGGTTTCCTAACTAGGCTGAATTAAGTTTCATTAAAAAATAAAATCCAGGATTCTAGTTTATACTTGGTATAAATGCACTTAAAATGTTGGAACAACCACACTCCTTTTCCTTTTAATATGCAGATTAAAAAAAAATCCTTCCTGCATTAAACTGAGAGCTACTCTCAACACTTCAAATGGACTAAAATGCAATAAATAAAAATTTTAATTAAAACACCTAGTATATAATATTTCTGGACTTATTAGGTGTATTTTTTTTTCTGCTCGCTGTAGACCACAGAACAAGATCTGTAAAATATCCTTATTAAACCAGCAGGGTGATGCTCCAAAGGTGTCACCTGGTGGTGGCCACAACCAGGCAGTGACAGGGATGTGGCTGCAATGTCCCAGCAGAGTGAAACCCAGGATGGAGGCAGAGCCATCCATGGTTATCCCTGAGCAGGGATGATCCATCCTGAGCCATCCAAACCCCTCCCTGGGGTCACCCCTCCTCACCTGGAGAGCAGCAAAGCTGCTGGAGCAAAGCTTTTTGTGGTGGAAATCACAGGAAGAGAGAGTTTCTCCATTACCTGAGATTGGCTTTGCTCCCACTGAACCCAGACAGGCAAAGTTCCTCTCAGCTTCTCACCTCCCTCACAGGCCCATCCCAGCTGCATTTATTAATGGATCACTGCATTTATTAATGAATCACTGCATTTATTAATGAGGAATCACTGAAGCACCACCTAAGCCTTTTAGCTGCACTTCTGTCCCAGCAAAATGGTGTTTAATTGTATGAATGAAAAAAATAATGTGGGTGGGCACTGTCCCAAAGACAAACCCCCATCAATTCCCATCACAGAAAGAGTTAAAATGCTATTTTAAAAAGCCACAGACCTGCTTTGGACTCTGGGTGGGTTACTGTGGACTGATTTCCACTTGCAAGGTTTTCAAATGACAGATTATTTCCCACAAAAACAATTGTGGAGCTGAGCTGAGGTTTCCTGAGTTGAAAATGTTTCGTTACCTCTAAATGTAACAGCAGATTGACAAATGTTCCACTCATGTCAGGAAAATTACCGTCTGTTTGTCACAGGGAACTCCTGCAAACTCCTTTTCCACATCCATAATTAAATCACTGCTCTCTCCACTCACCTAATCTGAATATTGCAGAGCTGTAATACGGGAAACGAGAGAAAAGCATTAAAAACACTTTGTGTGACAGAAGTTAACAAAAGAAGAAATCCTGGAAAAGCTTTGAGGGCTTTAATAAGTCACTAAATGACCAAAACCAGACTTAGTGCTTAGCACTGGGAAGCCAAGCTGTGCCAAAGCCCTGTCCACAAACGCTGAAGGCTTAATGACACAACTGTTTAATTCTTTGTTCCATTCTTTGTCTGCTGGCAGCCTTTTCTCTTTCCAGCTCTGTGGAGGGGACACACAATGCAGCTTTAGCTAAGCCACCTTCCTGAGAGCCAGGAGAGCCAGCCTGCAAACCAGGCACAGGAGTTCAGCCAGGATGCTCTTGCACACAGCACGATGTAGGAAAATCGCTGGTGCTTGAATTTCATAACAAATCTCACAACTTCCCTGCACCCCAGTCCAGCCCAAAGCACATTCTGGTGGTTTATCGAGAGTTAAAAAAGGTAATTCACACATCCAAAGTGAATAATCTGTCAGATCAGAGAGTGTAGGTTCAGGAATCAGCGTCCAAAAATGCAGATTTTCCTGAATGAGCATCTCCAAGGTGCACTTGTGCAGGCAACATCTCAATGCGCATTCCCCAGGTGATGTGCGCACTGAATGCCAAGGAAATGAGAAGAACAAAATGCTTTTTTGAGGGATGCTTCCCATGTGGGGCTGTCTCCTTCCCCTGCAGGAGGGCAGGACCAAAGCTCCTGGACCAGGGATGAGCATTTCTGCCTTGTCCCTGCGGCTCTGAGCCCTTCCAGGCCTCACTCCTGGTAGCACAACTAATACAACTTCATTGCAGTTACTGCTGGATTAGTCCTTGTAAACGTGGATAAAGCAGCCCTTCTGCACTGTATCAGTGTCCGGTTTTCGGCTGTTTGGAGGGCCTGGAAGGGCCCGGAGTGGCCTTGGGGCAGCCCGCGTATCAAAGGATGAGAAGAGGCTTCAGTTCTTCTTTCGGTCTTTATGTTTATTAATTGTTTATCTAAAAGATTTTCTCTCGGCCTGACAGAGGTCTGCTCAGCAGCCAGCCATGAGCACACTGTGCTGCCCTCCGGACAGTCACCCATCTTTATACCCAAAGTTACGTGTACAATATTTATCATTTTTCCCCAATCCTATTTATTCTTATTGTCCGGTGCACTTTCAGTAATGACCAATCCCAAAGAAGATGGAGGAGAAGAAGAAGAAGAAGAAGGACAGGACACGCCCCAATTCCTCCATCTTACTTCTCTAAACCCCCCTGTACAGAAATCCTAAACCCTGTGTCTCACCCTCTAATTAACTGATCCCTTCACCATTCACTCCGGTGAAACCCTCCTATCCTCATACAGGTGTCGTCTCCCGTGTAGGATCAAAGTCCAGCCACCAGACACTTCTGGAACATTCCAGGACTCCCGAGCCCCCCAAGGGTGCTCTCGGTGGCTCGGCACCTCAGGACTGAGGTGCTGAGATCCCACATATCAGCACCTGCCTTATTGATCCCATAAACTGCTCCTCCAGCCCTGTTCTTTAGGTATTTTGAAACAAAGAATCCTTGAAAGACATTGATGGCACTCAGACATTGGTTCCCTTTCAAACAAGTGGGTTCGGAATAAGTGGCTTTGCCCACCTTCATCTTTCCCTTCCCTCAGCATTAAAAATATTCTTCCACATTGCCAGTGGTTTTCATCAGCCAAGATCAGAGAATTCTGCACGCTGGGGAGGACTTTTGGAGTCACCTGAAACACAACCACCTCCTGTATTGTATCACCTCCAGGAAATGCAGTCACAGAGCACAGAACAGCACCTGCAGAAAGCTTTGGAGCAAACAGCCATCCCAGGGGAAGCTGCAGGCTAATTAAAACCAGCACTACAAAAAGATGCTGCTGTTCTAACACGTGTTAATGTGAGCTGGTGCACGGGAGAGCAATAAAAGAAATGTCAAAGGAAGCAGGAATCGTGGAGGAGCCTGAACTGAGGGAGGCACAAACAGGAGTCTGGGGAAGCAGGGCACAGACTGCAAAACAGAGCTCTCTAAAAATGCAAATATGGGGAAGGAAGGTGCAGGTGGTCTCTGCCTGGTCAGTGCTCTTGGAGACTCATATCAGAGTGGGTGTCACTGCCAAATGTGACATTTGATTGACATATCATCATCATTTAGGACATGGACTCACCTGGCTGCATCCACAGCCCAGAATAACCGTTCCTCCACGATCCTTGTAGCTGTGCTGGAATAGGCAAGAGGAGACAGATTTCCAGCTCCTTCTGTAATCCCCAAATCCTGTCCCAGTGCTGCTGGTCAGCTCTGTGCCCACGTGTATCACAGAGGGGCCCTGGAATGCACAATGGACCTCTGGTCAGCTCACGGAAAGGATTTGCTCTGGGATCACCAGGGCACTGGGCAGAGGCTGACCTGAAGGCCTGACTTCATTCCCAGGTCCAACCCATGGCCTGACTTCATTCCCAGCTCCCATCCATGGCCTGACTTCATTCCCAGCTCCCATCCATGGCCTGACTTCATTCCCAGTTCCCATCCATGGCCTGACTTCATTCCCATCCACAGCCTGACTTCATTCCCATCCATTCCCAGTTCCCATCCACAGCCTGACTTCATTCCCAGGTCCAACCCATGGCCTGACTTCATTCCCAGCTCCCATCCATGGCCTGACTTCATTCCCAGCTCCCATCCATGGCCTGACTTCATTCCCAGTTCCCATCCACAGCCTGATTTCATTCCCAGTTCCCATCCACGGCCTGATTTCATTCCCATCCATGGCCTGACTTCATTCCCATCCACAGCCTGACTTCATTCCCATCCATTCCCAGTTCCCATCCACAGCCTGACTTCATTCCCATCCATTCCCAGCTCCCATCCATGGCCTGACTTCATTCCCATCCATTCCCAGTTCCCATCCACAGCCTGACTTCATTCCCATCCATTCCCAGCTCCCATCCATGGCCTGACTTCATTCCCATCCACAGCCTGACTTCATTCCCATCCATTCCCAGCTCCCATCCATAGCCTGACTTCATTCCCATCCATTCCCAGTTACCATCCATGGCCTGACTTCATTCCCATCCATTCCCAGTTACCATCCATGGCCTGACTTCACTCCCAGTTCCCATCCATAGCCTGACTTCATTCCCACCCACTCCCAGTTCCCATCCATGATGACACAGAGCAGAGCTGGATCTCTGCTGGCACAAAGTCACCTGGGTTCCATCAGTGCCTGAGGAGAACCCAACCCTTCTCCAAAAGGAACAAAGGATTGGGAGCTCAATTTCCCTTCCTGTGTTCTCCAGCCTCCTGGAGAAATGGAAAAAAATTAAAATCCCAAGTGCTGGAAACTGGGCAACAAGAAGTGCCTCTGAGAGCTCTGTGAGAAATCCTTCCCCATCTGCTCGGGCTTCAGCTAATTAACTGACATGGTTGCAAACGAGCAGCAGCTAATTGGAGCTCTCTGTTCTGCCTCTCCCTGCTAGGAATGGGATGGATTCCACATGACCAATGGTTCAACATTTTCCAAGTAATCTCCACTCAGTGCTGGGCCAGCCTCCCAACAACCTGTGCACATCCTCACCTTGGATGGGAATCCAAAGAGCATCACTGGAACTGGGGAGCTGTTATGGGGAAGCATCAGGCAGATGTGTGCAGGCTCCAGCTCCAAGGGTATTTTGGAGAACAAGCCACCTGCAGGCAATCAGGGGCCAGCTGAGTCCCAGCCATGGCTTCTCCCTGCAGCCAAGAGAGCTCTCAGAGCCAGCCCACAGAACCTGGAGGCACACAGGCCATGCTTGGTGCACTCTGCAGGAGAACTGCAATGTGGAAGAGGTGATTCTGTGGGTCTCCAGCAGCTGAGGTGCCACATCTTCAAATCTGAGGCCCTAAAAAGTTAAAAAAAAAAAAAAAAGAAAAACAAAGCACTAGGTTTTCCTGCTCCAGCCTGTGCTAGCATTCCTTCCCTGAGCTCCCAGCCTCTTTTCCAGTGAGGTTATTTGACATTATTCACCCCCAAACACCAGGAACAGCTTTATAACAGCAAGAAATCCCTTAAATACTCTCCACATCACAGAATTACAGAATGCTTTGGGTTGGAAGGGACCTTAAAGATCACCTAATTCCCAGCCCCAGGCAGGCACAGAAACACCTTCCACTATTCCAGGTCCAACCTCGAACACTTTTCCCATTGTACAGAACCAGTGGAGCAGGTTAATCTGGGACCAGTGATGTCCCTGTCCCATTGTGGTCATTGCCCACTGATGGTTTAAACCCCTCAAACACAAAGAATCAAACAGAAATCCCCTCCCTAAACACCCAGGTGAGCAAAATTATTTGCAAAAATACTCAGAGTAACTCAAGAACCATGATGCTCCAAAGATCAGGCTGGATACTGGGGTTAGGCTGGACTGGGAATAATCTTCCCCAGGATTTCCCTGAAAACCAAGGATGAGCCATGTGAACATATTATAAATAGAGATGTCCTTTAAAACAAGAGCACATCCACTGAGGGATGCCAGCCCCAGTTGGTTTTATGTGTTTTGCCCTTAATTGCAATATGGTAAAAGAGGGTTAAGCCCACTGAGATATTTTAGTAGGGTTGCAATGAACCCAAAATCTGTGAGGAGACTCATTTCTAATGAAGGTTTTCCCCATTCCTCTGCAATATGGAATTTTAAAAATTCTCCCGGCCTTTCCAGTTGTCTGGTCTTTAGTGGATGCTAAAATCCCCACAGATTTCCAGTCCAACTATGGCAAGTTCAAGAAGTTGGGGATTTTTTTCTATTTTCACCTCAAATTATTAATTCTAGCAAAATTACATTAAAAGCTGGATTAAACTAAGAGGAGTTCTATGTTTCTGAGTTTGGGGTGTGTGTTTATCAAGTTTGGAAATAAGGAAGCATAAATAAAACATCTCCATGGGATACAAATTCACTTCTCTGTCTCGAATACAAGAAATGCAGCTGTGGAATACAAATCATCTCCTAGCCAGAAACATCATTTAATATTTATTACTGCACACTTGGCTCTGTGCATTCAGGGAGGGTGTCCCCCACTTCTTATCTGGGAAGTTTTGGGGTCCTGACCTCATAATGTGCCACTACTAAATGGTGCTGGAGCAAAATTTATTTTACCCTATTTAAAACTACGCCAGTTTTGTTGTTTACCCCTCTCAGACTTTTAGAAAAATCAACAAAAGATTTTTTTGGTTTTTTTTCATTGTAAGACATTTGGGAAACCAGCTGAAGGATATTCTTTCACTGTGAAAATGGGAGAATGATCCAGCTGGAAGGAATCTCATGAGTGAGGGCAGAGAGCTGCTGGAATTGCCTCTGCAGATGCTGAGTGGAGGTTTTGGCTTCCCAAAGGGCTGCAGCCATCAAGAGCTTTCCAAGAGCTTCCAGGAAAAGCAAATTACTCATTTTGATCAAAAAGTAAGCTCAAGTTTTGAGGAAAATGTGAATATATAAAAAACCTAACACAGTGTGAGGTACCTGTAGGAGAAGGCTGAGCACTGGCTTTAAGTGGTTTTTAAGTGCTGGTCACCTCTGTCCTTATTCTGTGCGCCTGAAAAATGAGGTTCAGAAGAGGTAACAACAAATTTGCTGGCAGAACTCACCCTGTGCTCCCAATCTCTGGGTGGGAATGGTGGTGTTTGGCTGAAGGTTGGACTTCATGGTCTTGGAGAACTTTTCCAACCTTGCTGATTCTGTGATTTGAATGCATTTTGTGTCCTGGTAATGAAATTAACACCATTAAGGGTCCATCTCCCCACTGGGTCTAAAACACTGTGGATTTCAACAGCTTTTCAAAAAAGTGTTTTAGAACCAGGGAGAGCTCTTGGGAAGAATTTTGATGATCAGGATCCTCTGAACAGGAGGCAGAGCCATTTTTTAGCTGTGACTTTACACTCCCTTTCAGCTGGCACCACTCTTCCTTCCAGCATGAAAAACAGGTGCCAAAAGGAGGATGATTTCTGTAAAAAAAAAAAAAATAGCAGCGAAGGAAGAAGTGCATTTCTATGATAAAAGGGTTAAAAAGGTCTAATTCTGAATTTCTATCTCTGCATCCCAAGATGCTCCTTTTCTGAAAGTCAAAAGCTGATTTATGTGCCACACTGTCATTGACAGACTGAGGCAACAGAAGCAATGCTTCCCCAAACAAAAAATAATCCAAAAAAGCAACTTTTCCATCATTATTATGTACTGGCAAAGCAGAAATCAGCCAATTATCCTAAGAGAAACAGGATAATTCCCTATTTCCTTTCCAAAGGGGGGCAGCCTTGCCCTGGCAGGTGACACAAACCCTGAGCCCCCTGTGACACCACAGCCCATGGGGCACCTCTGTCCAGCACCCAGCATCCCCTGCATTTTCCCATTTAATGGAATCTGTGGGATCTCAGGATCTGAGTCCTGGGATGCCGGGCCTCCGAGACCACCCTTGGGGGGCCCAGGAGTCCTGGAATGTTCCAGAAGTGTCTGGTGGCTGGACTTTGATCCTACACAGGAGACGACACCTGTATGAGGATAGGAGGATTCCACCGGGGTGAATGGTGAAGGGATTGGTTAATTAGAGGGTGAGACACAGGGTTTAGGATTTCTGTACAGGGGGGTTTAGAGAAGTAAGATGGAGGAATTGGGGCGTGTCCTGTCCTCCTTCTTCTTCCTCTTCTCCTCCATCTTCTTTGGCCACGGTGGCACCTTTGGATTGGTTATTACTGAGAGTGCACCGGGCAATAAGAATAAATGGTATTGGGGAAAAATGATAAATATTGTACACGTAACAATGGGTATAAAGATACGTGGCTGCCCGGGAGGGCAGCACAGTGTGCTCATGGCTGGCTGCTGAGCAGAGCTCTGTTCGGCTGAAAGAACATCTTTTAGATAAACAATTAATAAACATAAAAACCGAAAGAAGAACTGAAGCCTCTTCTCGTCCTTCGATACGCGGGCTGCCCCAAGGCCACTCCGGGCCTTTCCAGGCCCCTCAAACAGCCGAGATAACCGGACAGGAATCCATCTATCTGATTCTGTCAGAAGCAGCAGCAAGGATGCAAGGTCTGAGATCTGCACGCAGATGGAATAACCAGGATGCAGCAAGATGTCCCAAAGCTGCTGAATCCAGGTTAATTTAGGGACTCCCTCCAAGCAGTGCTGACCCCAGAGGGCCCTGCTGGCACCCAGCCATTCATCAGCTGCTGGCACAGAGCTCTAAATACACTCCAAACACACACAGCCACTGCCAGGGCAGAGCTGGGCCATAAAACACGGGGTGCTGCCCAGCACAAGATTTAGGGAGTGGATTTAGGGGTGAGGACACTCAGTGACCCTGAACAAACCAGGACAGTGACAGCCAGCACTGGCACAAGAGCCTTTTTCCTGTCAGTGTCTCAAACTTCCAGGTGTTTTTATTTCCAGAGGTGGAACCACCCTTTCTGTTACCTCCACCAACAGCTCCTGTTTTCTGATGATCTTTGGCTTTTGCTTATCAGGGTTACACAGATGAAAATTATTTTTTTACTGCTTTTATGTGAATTATTTCATAGCAGCTTTTGGAGCACTGATTCTGCAGTTGCTGAGGTGAATCCCAGAATGGTTTGGGTTGGAAGGGACCTTAAAGCCCCCCCAGTGGTCAGGGACACCTTCCACTGTCCCAGGCTGCTCCAAGCTGGCCTTGGACACTTCCAATCTAATTTTAGATTATTTTCCTGCAGACATAAAGGCTTCTCTGCTTTTCTCTGTGCTACCACTTTCTGTAGTCCTTGTCCACCTGTTTTCTCCCCCTTTTTATGCTCAAATTCAACACAAAAAAAAAATAATTCTGGGACAAGGCCATGTGTATCTCCAAAGCCCCATTTTCCTGTGAAATGTTCCCTCACAGGTGCTACTTGCTCCCAAGCAGATTAGGATCACTGGAAAATGCTCAAATCCTTTAGGAGCTCTCACATTCCCACTGTTACATAATTAACTCTCCTTGCCACCTGCATTTGTCTAATTCCAGCAAAAACAACTCCTGTGCCAGAGCCCTCACTTTTGGAAGAGTGAAGAGCACAGTGGCTCAGCCTGGGGCTGGGTGAGAACTGCAGCCCCAAACTGCTCAAATCTGTGAAATTTATTAAGAATTGCATTGCCTCAGAAATTACTGCAGCAGTGATAATCTAGGAAAAACCTGGATATTGCTGGCTTGCTCCTCTCCAGCAAATGGAGGGAATTACTGCAGGTGCCAAATGCCTCGTCCCCACCTCCTGCACGCTCAGGGCTCTCTGTGAGATTTTTGTTTTCTGCTGGGGTTGCTTGGAGAAGGAAAATCCTTTGGGAACTTGTGGTCATTGCCCACAGATGGTGCCTGATGCCGTGTGCAGGCTGCCCTAGAGTCACAGAATAAAGCAGGGATTTATTCCAAGGATCTCCTCCATGGATCCACCTTGGGCAGCACCAGAGCCCAGCCAGGGCTGCACCCAAGATGAACCAAAATGGCCCCAAAATGAACCCAAGATGGACCCAAATGGTCAAAAATGGAACCCAAGATGGACCCAAATGGTCCCAAAATGAACCCAAGACGAACCAAAATGGCCCCAAAATGCACGAGGGGCACGGGCTCTGTCCCTGGGATCAGTTCTGCTCCATTTGCACCTTGCAGTTCATTGTCCCATCCCAGCTTTAGCCCAGGCAGTCCCACCCTGCTTGTTTTTCTCTCTCCAGCCCACGGGGTTTGTGCTCCTGGGCTGAGATTGGGATCATTTGTCCTTGGTGCCCAGCTGGAGCAGGAATTGTTTTGTCTCCCTGCTCTGTGCACAGAGCTCACCATGCCCTGATGTGAATCCCAGACCCACACACTAAAGCAGCACAGAACCTGAAAAACACAAAAGCTAAAACCTGAGGCATTGGTTTAAACTCCTAAAATACAAAAAAAGCAACCAGAAATCCCCTCCCCAAACACACAGGTGAGCAAACCTATTTGCAAAAATAATTCCAGCAACAGAAGCACCACACTGCTCCAAAGATCAGGGCAGATGTGATCTGCAGAGGAGGCACAGAACAAACCCTTATCTCACTCACCCTCAAAAAAAACTCACCTGGTTTTAATTAGGCAGAGCAGAGGGTGGCAATCTGGGAAGCACTGGGAAAACAACACTGGGAAAAGGTAAAATAAATGATCAGATTTCTTGTTTCTCATCAGCACAGCCCCTACACAAACCAAAGGTCAGGGATCCAGCTGGGATGGAATAAGCTTCAAACGTTGAATTTGCCCCAGAATTCACTCAGAAAGTCCCTGCTTTGTGTTAATATCTTTTCTCTTTGTACTTATCTTTTTGGCAGAGGTGCCACAGCACTTGTGGCACAGCTGAGGAGATTTTCTGGAAGGATGTTTGAAGCTCCCAGGTATGGAAGCTGCTCAAAGTCTACCATTATTATTATTGCCCTTCAGGAAAAACATCTGTGAGAACTCTGATTGTGCTCACTTGCAGGCTTGCTGCTATATTGATAAACAGAACTGTTGCTGAGTTGGGCTTCTCAAAAGCCAATTTTGCCATTTATCTGTAGGAAAAAATATCCAGAAAAAGTGCATTCCACAGGGATGTCTTGAACAGCACAACTTCGAAAAGTTCCCCATCTGCTACAAGTCCATTAAATGCAAAAATGTGGAATTTTCCAGCCTGTGATTTGGGTGGTGAAGGTTTAAGATCTGTTCACAGCCACATTTGCAGCCATTTGGGCAGATGGGGATTGTTTAGAGATGCCTGCAAAAAGCCTCAATTTGTACCCACGGACAAGATAATTTTTATTAATGAATCATATTGACACATCAACCTCCATTTGTGTGTCACAGATTTGGAGTACACAAACAGCTTCTGAGAGGGAAATATGCCATTATTAACCAGAAATTAATTTTAAATGATATTTTTAAAATAGGACACCGTGTTTCACTGCTCTAAATCCCAGTATTTTCAGCCTTTCCTATCTTTCATAATAATTTTCAATTAATAAATTTCTTCATTAATTAGCTCAGTACAAAAACTGAAAAAAAATTTAAATATCCTCTTTTTTGGTTCCAGCTACATAATGGAATAGTCTGGAATAGTTTTTTTTATAAATGAATAATGTGTTTCAAGCTCACTCCTACTTAGCACATCTCCACCCTGCTTCTTTGTAGTTACTAATTACACAACATGACCTGTGTATTAGATAGTTATGTTGAAATTTCAAGCCAATAATTACTTTCAGCACAAAAACTAAGATATTTTACACCTTCCCTGTTCAAACAGTTGAAATCAGGAATGTAATGGATGTAGTAGATACAAACAAAATATTAAATTTTAAGTGCAACTTGCATCTGGACATGATTTTTTGGTCATCTCAGCTTTGCTTCACGTGATATTTAAATAACAAATAAAATGCCACATTCTGTATAAAAAGAGGGAAATCCCAACTCAATTCTGCCTCAGGTTCTGAAGGACAGTCAAAGTTCAGTGATGATAATAATAAAAACAACTCCATGAACTACTGGTGGGCAGCTCACAAAATGAGTTTCAGTCAGGACATAAATTCCTCCAGGTCTTCCTGCTAATCAAACATAAAAATGAAATTACCATCTTAATCCCCCTCCCCTTCTTTTTTTTTTTTTAATATTCTTAAATTTTAGTAGTTTATTTTCCTGAGTTTTGGGAGTTTGACAGTTCTGAAGTTCTAGTCTAAATAAAAATATCTTCACCTCGTTTAGCATCAAGCTTTAATCTTGCTTCGCCTTATGAAAATCCTAATTGTATTAATTACCTCATGAGTTATTTATCTAGGGTGGTGTTTGCAACAATGTGGGAACTCACAACGGGGTTTTGTTTTGATTTTACTGCTGCATAAAATCTGTGAAATCCGAGACACACGTGGCAGAATGGATACAAAATAAAAAGCCTTTTAACAAAACATTTCAGCTTTCAAAACCCCATAAACCTTGTGATCTTCCTCCATTTAATAAAAATATTTCAAGTGCAATCAGCATTATTTTATAGGATACTGGTGTTCAGTGCCACAACTACCACTGGAAGATTTTTTCCCTGCTCCCTGTTTTTCTGGAAAATAGCTTTGCCCACTGTGCTGTCGATCAGATATGCTGGAGGATGTGCTGGAAAGCTGAGATACCCACGTATGGATTCACTAAGCCTTTAAGAAGAAGGAGGTCTCACTGTTATCCACTTATCTCAAATTAGAATCCAATCCCAGCAAAGGGGAAGGGGAGATAGAGGCATTTATAATATCAAAACTAGAGCACGTGGTAACAAATGACACTGGGGAATAAAGAAGAGAAAAAGCACTTTATCTCTGCTGAGGCCACCTTGGAAAGGCATGGCCCGCATTTAACTGTAAAGTGGAAATCTCCTCCTCCTCCTTTGGGTAACAGCATTTCCTTCTCCTGTAAAACATACAAGATATCAACACCTGATCCCCAAATCCCAGGAACACCAAGATTTTTGCCTCCTGCTGGCTCCTGAGGGAAAGCAGCACCTGCAGCACCAACAGGTTTGGGGCGAGGCCTGCTCCCTCTCCTCCAGCACTGGATCACATCCAAACAGCCTTTTAAAGTCATAATTGAAGTTTTATATATGCAATAACCTGGGCACTGAAATGCAAATTAAAAATCATTACTGTTGCTGCCATACAGATCTGTCTTCTCTAGGCACCAGTCGTCCTACAGCATTAAAAACCGGGGGCCTGGGGGATCATTGCAGCTTTGATGCCTTGTTTTTACAGGAGAGGGGAGCAGAAGGAAAGCAGCTGGAGGAACATCTACTCCCTATTTGCATTTAGCCATTCAAGCTTAAAATCCCATTCCTGGCTTTGCAGGAGCCCTCAAAGACATAAATACAGATTCTCCCAGGACAGAGTGGAGCAGTGTTCTTGTTTCCTCTCAAACTGAACTCTATTTCACTCTTTATGTTTCCTGTCCAGTTTATTACCCGGCTGTTGCTGTTGTTGTTACCCCAATGTGCCCAAGGAGGGATTTCCAAACTGTTTCACACAGAATTGCCCCAGAGCTTCATGGAAAGCCTGATTGAAAAGCTCAATTTCTCCTCAGGCACGTGGAGCTGGGGCTGCAGAAACCAGGAGCAAATCATAGCTGGTGATCCCAAAGTGCTGGGTGGAGGCTGAAGATGATGAATTAGTGGGTGGTTGTGCAGAGATCACACCTGGAAGAAGAGGTAAAACTTTCCTGGAGTGCATTTATCCAACCTGGTGCCACATAATTCTCCAGAATGCCTCCCAGCCCTCGAGGAGCAAAGCCTGGGCTCTGCTGTTTCGCTGAGTACCCAAAGCACTTTTCTTTGGGTTTTTGTGGCTGAGATCACTCCTGAGATATTAGAAAGTCTGTTTTTTCCTAGCCCTGTGACTGAAGAAGGAGTTGAAATTGGTCAGTTTTGCTTTTCAAGGTTATTTTTTCTTATCTATTCCATTTTTTCTCTGACCTGCTGAGATCTGTCCAGCAGGTCGGGTTGTGGCACAGTCCCTGCCCTTGGGGTGGTGTTAGCTTTTTACACTGCAAACTACAATAATTTTCCAATACTTATCACCTATGTTAGACAGTCTGTTTCTACTCTAAACCAATCCAAAAGTGCCACCATCCCAGCAGAAGATGGAGGACAAGAAGGAAAAGAAGGACAGGACACACCGAGATTCCTCCATCTTGCTTCTTGAACCCCTATTCTAAAACTCTAAAATTCTACTTTTTCACCCTGTGATGAATTAACTAATATTTTACTCAGACTTTTGTGGCTTGTAAATCTTCACACAAAGTTGGTAATTGTATCCATGGACTAAAATCAAAGGCACAGGTGTTTTTGACTCTGTGCCAAGGTCTCTGAGCCCCCTGCCAGGGTTTTGAATCACCCAGAGCAATGTCCTGGGTCCCAACACTTTTCCTCCCTCAGCATCATCACTCCCATCTTCCCCAAATCCAGCCTGTGCCAGCTGCTCCAAATCCAGCAGCTCCTCTCCTCCAGGCCCCACAAACCCAATGGAAGAGGGTGAAAAGTTTGCAGAGCTGATCCATGAACTCTGTCTCCCCTAGAAAATGCAACCTGGGTTACTGCTAAAATTAACCAAGGCTGCCACACATGGAGCAGGATCTGCTCTGCCTGATGAAGGAACAGGTGGATTTGTGGATTTTAGCTGTCCCATTATTCTCCTTCAGGGAAAATGTGCTCCTTCTGTTCAAAAAAATTCCATTTGCCATCAGAGCTGGCACAAGGGGACAGCAGGAGCCAGCTCAGATCCCACAGCCTGGATCAGGAGACCCAGCTCATCAATCACAGCCCACAATTAACCACGAGGAAATGAACCCATTTAGAGCACAAATCTTGCCCCTCCATATCTCTTGGAAATGATCTCCAAATAAACCTTCACCTCTCCAAGTCTCCCTCTCCTCGATTTGTGCCTCTGATGACAACATTCCCATTTCTCCTCAAATCCCTCACATAGAATGACCCCAGTTCACCATCAGAGCTGGAGAATAATAATTTTGCAATCCCTATTTTTTGGATAAAACAGGTAGCAAAGAAGAGAAAATTCAAATAACAGTTCATCCTGTGCATCCACATAGAAAACTGCCAACACAAGAACTGGAGCTGCTGGGTCATCCCTAATTCCTCCAGCAGCCCATGAAGCAAGCAAAGGAAACATTTGCTTTTCCTAAAAACCCGTTTCTCACAGAATCCCAGCACCTTTGGTATAAAATAAGAGCTGAGATATGCATCTGTTACAGTAAAAAAAATAAATAAATAAAATACAGCAGAACTTTTTAATATATTAAATTAGGCTATATTGGCTAAAATTCCATTTTAATTTGAAACTCATTGGATATTAAAGGCAAGTTTAAAAAGTTATTATCTAGGGTTTAATTGCATACATTATGTTTGTAGCCTTAGGTACTGCAGGTAGATCTTTAATATTCCTGCAATATATTGAGAGCATGGAGCAGCCATTTAATTCTGAGTTTCTCCAAGAAACTTCCAGAGGTAACCATGGGAAAGCAGATTACAAAACTCCAAACTTTTTGGCTGTTGGGTGAAATTCCAATGGGTTTGGGCCTGTTGACAGGGAATTTCCGAAGTTTGAGCTGTAGGAAGGACACTGGAAGCATATGGGCTGTCATCAAAACATTGTTGAGTCCACCCTTGACAGACACCAGATTAAAAATAGAAGGATTTTCAAGCTGCAATATGGGTGCTTGGAAAAATATCAGATATTTTCCTTCAAAAGTATTACCAAAAAAATTCAAATGTGTCCAAACGTTTAAATGGGACAGCAGCTCCTCTCTGTCTCATGTGGTGGAGGAGGAGGTCAGCTGTGTGAGCACTTCCATCCTTTGGCAGGGTTAACAGAAAAATTGTGAAATTAAGCTAAAAATAATCAGAATTCCAGTCCTGTGCCAAAAGAGCTGGAAATGTGCTGGGCAGTAATGACTTCCTTTAGTTTCCTGTGCACCTGCCTTTCTGCAAACACCAAGGTATTCAAAATCAGGGTTTCAAGAGAGCAGAATTCCCCAGTGCCTAAGGAACTTGTAAAGCCACAATTATGTTCCCTGTAACCAGAAATGCTGTCAGGCTCCTCAGTTTCAGTCTGGGGACTCTGGACACCTTGGCTCCCCCTGTAAATGCACTTTTGGGTGTCTCTCAAGCAGGGAAACACCTTTGTACCCATCCTAACCCTGTTCCCAGGGCTCAGAGAGCTGAGGTGGGAAAATGAGCAGCCAAGGAAGCTGCTGGAAAATCCAAACCGCCCCTCCCTGCCTCGACACACACAGAGGTTTGCTGCACACAGAAAAGCTGGTGGCATTTCTCCAGCCCCAATTCTCACACCAACTGCTGCTCGAGTGCCACATCAATCATCTGGGCCTTGCCACAAAGAATTTCACCTTTCCACCCTCACCACATCACCCAGCACCAGCAGTATTTGACCTCTAGTGAGAATCATCCTCTTAAAAGCAACTCTTGAACTTCGTGCTTAATGACACAATTAATTTGCTACACTGCTTAGGAACTTTTGAAAATGCCCTTTTTTTTAAAAATACATACATTAATCCCTTTAAAGAAACAACAATAATAATAATAATTATTATCATCATCCTCATCATCCAACTCAGCTTCAAACTCTTGAGGCATCATCATCATCCAACCCAACTTCAACTCCAAAGCATCATCATCATCATCACCATCAGCATCACCATCCAACCCAACTTCAGCTCTAATGTATTTTTTAATTATCCAGAATATCTGCCCTGTTTAGAATGTTACTTCCTGTGCTTTTTCTTCATCTTTGAAGAGGCAAATCTAGAGTGGAGCACTCCAAGCATCTTCCACACCTCATTCTGACACTCTCTGTAGGACAGAACTCGTCCAAACCCTGCTTGACACTAAAGAAGAATAAAACCCCAAGTAATGCACAAACAATTTCAAGTCACAGAAGCATCTTCCAGAAAAGGATTAGATACAACATCAGGAAATACAGATCCTTATTTCCTTCAAAACACATGGAAAGGACTGCTAAAGAACCCAAGCCCACGATGGCAGCTGGGATTCCAGCCTGTGGAGGACGAGCAAAGTATCTTTGCCTCCTTATTTTCAATTCCTCTGATTATCCCAGAGCGCTGCGTTCATCAAATGTTTGTTTAACTCGGAGTGTTTGCTTATTTAAAATAAATCTCTGCAAGGGGGATGTGCAGCCTGGTGTCTGGGTGGGTTCTGCTGAATGGGGAGCAGGGGATGGGAGGGAGCCGAGCTCAGCAGCCCCACACACACTCCATGCTCAGCAAACAAAGACACACACACTTCTCATCTTTCGTTCAATCATTCTCAATGAATGCAAACTTTTATTTTTTTTCCTCCTTCCTCGCCATTCAATTTCAAATTAGTCTAATCAGACATCTGCTAGGAATGAACAGAACTGAACACAAATCTGCGAGCGCTCAAGAGCTGCTTCCCTCAAACGGCATTAACTCACAGGGACACTCTGAGGAAATAATTGAACAGCCCCAGCACAACATTCCAGACTCTCTGATTTAACTTTATTGGAGTCAGAAGAAATCACAGGATGGAAGGAAACATGTTGTTAAGGACTCTGTTCTGAAGCAGTTCAATAAAAGCAGGCTGCTTATCCTGCTTTATTATCTTTATTATTGCTGCTCGAAGATGAAAAGAGAATTTCCTCTCAAGACTGAAAAGCAGAGTTTGTCTCAAAGCTCTTTGTTTTCTTTTCAATAGCAAGGTAGAGTTTACTCCTTACAATTTACAGGCTTTTTTTTCTTGCCTGAACAGGGAATTTTGATATTGTGGCATTCCCTTGTTCCTGTGACAAATTATGGTGGCGTTTGTCAGCACTTACTAAAGGTTTTGACATTACTCAACAATGTTGGGGTGGATTCTGCTGACTCTGGACATGTTCTGAACTAAACATCTTTTGTCAAGCTCCTGGAATTATCCAGGAGCTGCACACAGGTTTTCTGTTCAGCTCTGTGGCCCTGGCCTTCCCAGGGGGAGAAATTTCAAAGTCAGATTAATTAGAATTGAAGGCCATTTTTTAGCCCGTGTTTGTGTGGTGATACTGACACAACAACCATATGAAAATCACACTAATTTCAGGAGCCAGCTTAGATCTGCTTCAAGTAATACTTCAGTATTGATTAAAATAAAAAAATTATTAATAATAAGACAACACTCCTTGCATATTTTTAACCAAAAGATTGGTTTTTTTAAGCAATACTTTTAAAAGTACCTAAGATTTCAACCCACAAGTAGAATAACTGCAACATTCTGTAGAAGAAGCATTTCCCTAAGAGTTTTAAGCTCTTTCCATATTTATTTGTGTTCATGGGCTTTAGAGGATGATCTGGGAGAGAACTTTTCATTCTTGGGGCACTCCTGCCCCTCGAGGTTGCTGCCAAAGCTCTACAAGAAACATCAGGGAAGTTTCCATGAATTTTTCAGCTACCTGCGTCTCTGTCATCTCTTAAATACAAATAAAATTGAGCCCAAATGTCCCTTTTTTATGAGTAATGGGCAATGAGACAGAATCAATCGCTGGCAAAGTAAAAGATGCTTAATATTGATTGTTCTTCTGAAGGATGAGGAAGCTTCTCTAAAGCTCGTTGGGGACACGGGGAGGGGACAGCTTATGGATTTGTTTTCCTTCCTGCATTCCCAAGGGAGAAAGGAAAAGATGAGGCCATGATAGATGATAATTCTGCAAGGAATGACTAATGAGGCACTGAGCTGCCTCTGTAGCACTACTGAAGGCAGTAATAACCAGAGTAATTGGGTTTATTGGGTTTCTGCTTAGCACACATCCAGTCCTCTCCAACATCCTGTCCCTCCAAAGCATTTTATGCTCTCTGTCTTTCCTTTTTATTATGCCTGACTTGAGTTATTTCATGAAATTTGACCTTGTACTCTTAATCTCATCTGCTTGTTCTGCATAGTTCATCTTCTTTATTTTCCTCCGTAGCTGTTCTGTCAAACACCCCACGTAACCACAGCATCCCAGGCTGCAGTGCCAGCCCTCACTCAGGCTGCATTTACATTTCTGCAGCCCCAACAGCTCCATTCCATCTTCTCTGGGAATCTGGCTCAAGAAATAATACTCCAGGATAAATTTGCTACAAGTGCATGACCCTCTTTTACAAATCACATTGCTAACTCTGTGCTAGAATTAATTACAACCTCCATTTTCAACTAAATGCAATTTTTTTAAGAGAGGCTGGAAACAGCAAGAGTTATGTGAGTCAGAAAATAAATAGTTATTATTTGCTATGATTTTTTTTTCCTAAAAGGCTTTTACACTCCTGCTGGGAAAACATCTCTGCAGAAATCCATTCTTGCAGGGGAAAGGGAGAAAAAAAAAACCAAACCCCAACATTTCATTCAGTGACATTCCCCTTCCAATCCCCCCAAGAGCAGAGCAGACACTCCATTCAAGCCTAATGACACAGGAGCTGGCTGTTCCCTGCAGCTGGGTGCTTTGCACTGTGAATTTATTCCTTTTACAGGACTGGGTCGTGCTGCAGCTCCCTTTGGGGAAGAGTTTCCAGCCCCTGCTGGTGCTCCCAGCCCCTCTGGCACTTGTGCTCACTCATTTCCCAGAGGTTCCTCACATCACAGGCACTGCAGAGGCTCCCAGTGATGTCTTTTGGGCTACCTAAAAAGAGAGGCCAGACTGAATTAGGGGAATAAAAAGCTGTTCTATTTATTGAAGGGCCCAATTTCGGGCAGACAAAGCCCCCCAGGGGCTACACCCAAAAATGGATGATGGGTCAGGGTTTGCACACTTTTATAAGTTTGGTTCATTTCCATTCTGGGGGTGAATCTGCCAATTCCTGCTCCAGGTAATGAAGTCATTGACCCCAAGTTTGCTCCCCCAACTCACTTTTGTTCCCATCTCTGGGCCCTGAGGCAGTGAGGTGTCCTTGATTCCAGGCCTGGAGAGGAATTGTTGTGTCTGCCCCAAATGGGAAAGCAGCAGCTCACACTGTACTAGAGTTTTACACTAAAGAATTGCAGGATTACAAATAGATGAAAAAATACAAAAAGCAGAACCCTGAGGCGTGAGGGATGACCTGGACAATGGCACCGAGCTGCCCCTGTCCCTGCAGGCCTCAGGGGTGACAGCAGTGCCGGGCAAGGCCGCGGTTCCAAGGAGGTGCAGGGGAAGCTCTGCAGGACATACTGGGGGCTCATCTTCCAATTCCAGCTCCTGCTAATGAAGTCATTCACCCCAGGTTTGCTGCCCCCAACTCACTTTTGTTCCCATCTCTGGGCCTGAGGCAGTGAGGTGTCCTTGATTCCAGGCCTGGAGAGGAATTGTTGTGTCTGCCCCAAATGGGAAAGCAGCAGCTCACACTGAGTGTGGGGTTTGGAGTTACACACTAAAGAACTGCAGGGTTACAGAGAGATGGAAAATGGAAAAACTGAAATCCTGAGGTATCAGTGGCTCCTGGTGCTCTCTGCCCATGCTCCAGTCCCAGCTGGCATCACTCCCTCTGCAGGGAAAACTCATCATCCACAGGACATGGGTCCAAATATTGCTGTGTCCCCAAGACACAGCAATATATAACATTATATTATATTATATTATATTATATTATATTATATTACTAAATTAGCCTTCTAAGAACATGGACTCAGATTCTCAATTCCTCCTTTGTCCTGGGGACCCTGAAAATACCACACCATAATCCTAACAGGTTCTGTGGAGTGGTTGTGGAAATCTCATTTAAATTCCTAATCCTCTCCTGTTCAACTCCAGAGCACGCTGTAGAAATGAGAACACACATTTGATTTTCTACATAAAGGCAATTGAGGTGGCTCATCCTCACTGGAACCACACAATAAACATGTCACTGGGTCAGTGGACCATGGGAACTCAGGATTTTGGGGATTAGCATTGCTCTGGCTGTGCCTGCCATGGCCATGACAATCCCACTGTGAGCCTGGGCCAGGGCTGGTGCACACCTTGGACAAAATTTCCCTGCAAATTAACAATTATAATGAATAGATAGCACAGCAAAAGCTTCCAAGAGAAAGGTATTCCTAGGAGGCATAGCTCAATCCAGAATATCAATCCGTAGGGCTCTGAACAGGGCTGGCTGAGCCAGGAAGTCCCTGAGGGGCCTCATTAACATGGATTTCCACATTCCAGACTCCTCAGGTGGAACACGGATCAGCACTGGTTCTGCAGAGTTTCAAATGCACTGTGCTAAATTTCAGCAGTTACACACAAATCATTGGGCATGGAGCAGGAAGAGAAAGTATTGCAAACTGAGGAAAATCATATATACTAAAATATATTAATTAAACCTCAGATAACACAGAGATTATTCAGATTTTTGTAGTTCCTGGACTCACTGAGTGCAGCCTTAGAGTGGCTTTCCTCCTCTGTCCACTAAATCTTGAGCTGCTATCTTTGTTTTGTGCACTGACGTCCTCCAGCTCTGTTACAAGGAGTTCCTGGCACTTCTCAAAGCCCTGGAAAGTGGCTGCAGCACCAACAATAAACACAAGAGCCCCGTGCCTTCAATGGCAGAGACTCAGCAGCTCAGGCAGGAAAGGCACTGATGATAACAATAAGTATAATAGCAACTGCATTAGGCCAGCAGGGTCAACAGCTCATCTTGCAGCAGTCTGAAAGGGGTTATTTTAATTCCAGTAATTGGCCCCAGCCAGCAGCAGGAATTGATGTGCTGCCACTTTGCTCTGCCTGCTGCTCAGATGCAGCAGCCCAGCCCGATGAGCACAAATTACCTGCTGGAGTCAATGCAAGCCATTGCTCTGCTCCCATTATTGATCAGCTCTGAGCTCAGACAAAGCCTCAGCCCCTGTCCCATCCCCAGCTTATTGAGCATGAGCGGTGAGCAGGTACCACAGCTAATTGTTGTTTTACTGCTGATCATTATTATGATTCTTTTTGCTTAATGACCAACATTTATACGATGCTGATCATGCAGTTACCCTGCAGCACTCTGCAAGCTTCACAAAAGGTTTTACAAATTGTGCTTCTGAGCCTAAAAGCATTATTATGATTCAGCCACTCCATGTAACAGGCAAAAGAAAGATCAGGATTATCCTTAGTAAGTGTTGTAACAAAACATTTTGTCTGTCTAAATGCTCAGGATGTCCAGGGGGACCTGCAGATGTGCAGGGACTGATTACAAATCTCGGATTTATCAGCACAATGACTGAAGATCTACAGAGTCACCCAGAAAGGGCTGTGGATCACAGCCACCCCAAAAATGACAAGGTCACCATCTCAAGAGGCTCCTTCTCATTCTCAGCTTTTGGGAGGGCAAAGCTCCTGACACACACTCAGTAACTTGATTAAATGGGATGGACATAACACAGAATTACACTCTGGTGTGAGTGCTGGAGCCCCATGTCAGAGATATTGTTGTAATTGATATTTTAGATCATATCCCAGCTCCTCTGCAGAAAAGATTGGACAAGGAGGGTTTGACTCAATGTTTGCACAGCCCTCCCATCACAGGTGTGTTCTCAGCTACCTGCATCTTCCATGGATCCAGATTTACCTCCTGTTCCAGCCCACACTGGCTCCTTCCCCACTCTTCTACTGCTCAGCAATGAAAAAATAAATAAACAACCCCACAAGAGTTTAAGACCTTTTAAATTTAAGGATTACCTCATGAAATGCAGAGCAATAAACAGGGCCAGGAGTTGGGCTCCATGATCCCTGTGGGTCACTTCCAACCAGGATATTCTGTGACTTTCTAAATAACCATATTTAGCTCTATCTTATTTTGATAAAATCCCCAGAGCTGTAATGCCCAAGGGAGAAAAAGCTGATGTATAATTCTATTCTAAGGAAACAACAGGGTGCCTTAAAATTTGGGAAGCTTCACTGGGCAGGTTTGGCTGCCTGAGTCTCCAGTTCAGAGTCATGGGTCATAAATAATCTGAAAATTTGTGATTTTGGCCAGCCTTTGTCCCCCAAACAGGGCACAGGGAGGCAGCAGCAGCCTGGTGGGGAATCCTGCCTTTCCCACAGCACCAGGACACCTCTAAATGCATTTTCTTCCTGCTGCTTGAACTTCCCCTCCGTGTGCTGAGGTGGAAGGAATTAATTACAGAGATTTCAGCAGAGCTGAGAGCTCTTCACAGGAAAGCACCTTAATATCAGGTGTAAATAAAACAATCCAGGAGCCCTGGACCCACTCCAGGAGCAAGACTTGTCTCCTTTCTTTATGGATACTCAGAGAGCAGCTCCCATTCCCAAAAAAATATTTGAGGAAATTAGTTTTTCCACCTGATTCTTTGGCCAATTTCCCACAGCAGAGATAAGACCTGCAGCGTGTGCATTTACAGATTACTGCTCTCTGTTCTCCTTGTCCTTGGAAAAAGGGATTTGTTTCCTCCAGGAGCATCTCGCCCTCAACAGCTGGAGTACTTTTTTTAACAACATAAAGATAAATTAAATTAGAAAGTTGTGCTCAGCAAGGAGAAACGCAACTGTCCATATCCAAGCCACACATGAGATGATAAAAAACTTTTTAATTTTACTTATTAAAAGTAAATTTCTCTTTGAATTTGCCAGGGAAAAAAATAAATAAAACACTGAGTGGAGCTTTGGTAATTTTGTTGGATTTAAGAAAAACAAGTAAACAAAAGTAGCAAGTAGCAAAGAATTCTGCCACTGAATGGAAACAAGATATTTATAATTTGGAGGGGAAATAGTAAGTTTGTGATTTTCCATGCCCTTTTCTAAGGTGTTTTGTTTAAAGTGCTGAGGAAAGAGAGAAGATTTTCACCAAATTTAGAAGTGTTGATTTCTATGCTTAGGAGATGGGTCTGATCTGGAAGAAAACCTTATTCCTCCAGTGATTCTGTATAAACCCCAAAATTCCCACATAACAAAGAGAGTTATTCCCAAATTTGGGATTTATCCAGACCCTGGTGTCTCAGGGATTGGTGCCCACATCTTAATTTTGAAGCTGGCTTCAACCTGGATCTGTTGCCTGGCCCAAAAATGACAAGTTTTTGTTACCCCACAGGGGTGGCACTGGGTGGACTTTAACATCCCTTCCACCCCAAATCATTCTGTGATTCTCTAATTTCAATTTAACAATGAATTTCAGAAAGGTTTGCAAGAATCTGGCACAAACAAGTTCAAAAAACAGGGCAAAATCCCAAATTCTTACACATTCTGCAGGAGAGATGGGAAACTGGAGAGGAAAAGATAACTTAAAACCTTTCTTTCATGTTTAGCTGTGGCTTATACCTTGTTTTCCATCTAATTGGCTGCAGATTAAAAAGCAAAATATGTTAGAAGCACTTGCACCAATCAGTTGGGTAAATAAAGGTAACTAAATTACATGTATTTTTGCTAATTACTACCCTAACTACACGGGGATTTGTCAGCAATCCTGTTCTTTATTCACATAAAGGGAAGTGCATTCCAACCAGCAGTGCCTGTATTTCTGTATTTCAGTCACATAACACGTGGCTTGAACATGGCTGTTTTACAGCTCAAAAGCTTAATTCATAAATAAAATTAAATGGTTTATATGTTAGAGGGTGTGCTCAGTGTTGCAGTTCTGTATAAATGAGCTGTGACTACAGTGGCTGTTACAGGTTTTATATCAAAATGTTTTGGGCCTTTTTTCCTGTCCTTTTCCAGAGGAATCACAGAGTGGTTTGGGTTGGAAGGAACCTTAAAGATCATCGAGTTTCAATCTCCTTGCCATGGGCAGGGACACCTTCCACTGGAAAGGAAGATATTTTATAATTGCCTTCAGTTTCCCAATTCCATTCTTTATGTACCACATCCTCAGCTCACATAAACTGCAGCAGATCTGATTTTACAAGCTGAACTAGAATCATTTTTGCTACCAGGAGTCTTGGCTGATTGCTTTGTTCCGGGGGGAAACACCAAACTCCTCACTGCTACACATTTTTCATAGAATCAGAGAATTTTGGGGGTTGGAAGGGACTTTACAGTCCCAAATCCTTGTCATGGGAAACCCTCCACTACCCCAGGTTGCTCCAAACCCCATCCAAGCTGGTCTTGGGCACTTCCAGAGATGGGGCAGCCACAGCTTCCTGGGAAATGATGCATTTGCTAATTATGCTATTGCTGATTAATTAATTAATTATTGCTATTAATGAATTATTTGCTTTTGCATTATTTGCAGTGGGAGCCCTCCCCAGCAGCAGGCTGGGAGCGTCACAGCAGCTGCAGGACAGGGAAGAGCTGCTCCAAGGACTGGACTGGCTGTGGGATTTGCCCCAAGTCCCTCAGGGAATTGGAGCCTTATGAAAAACTGGATGTGAAACAATCCTTGTCATTCCAAAGGGGTAACTCTGATGGATTGGACGATGATGGGCAGTTATCTCCTCAGAAAAATGTGATGGCTGACAAAGTGATGGGCCTGAGATGCCTGACAGGAGATCAGGGCAGGGTAATGAAGCACTCACCACAGCACCAAAATCCTTTATCACCTTTGAGGCAGATGAATCACAGCTCTCCTCACACGCTGCCTTTACAGGGCCTGTTTTTGCAAGTGCAAACAGCCTTAAAAATTACAAGTTTCATCTGGCTAATCATTCAGTATTTCTGCAAATCATCCCCAAAACTTTCCCCTTGGTCTTCTATTACAGCGACCTTAGACAGTCACTGTGGTGAGAGAAGGACGAGAATCTTGTTTCTTGATCAGAAGGCTTGATTTATTGATATAAGATATATAGTACATTATAACTATACTAAAAAGAATAACGAAGAGAAGTTGCAGAGAGCAGCTATGCTAAGAATAGAATAGAAAGAATGAATAACAAAGTTCTGTGTGCAGGGAATCTGTCCCTGAGCTGCTCCTGTGATTGGCCTTTAATGGTACACATGGAAGATGAGCCAATCACAGGGATACCTGCTACATTTCACAACAGCTGATAACAATTGTTTACATTCTTTTTCTGGGGCCCTTTGCTTCCCAGAAGAAGGACAAATCCCAAAGAAAGGATTTTTATGAAGAAATGTCTGCGACAGTCTTCAACTGAGCAGATCTAAAGCTTGCATTTTGCTCATGCAATCACCACCTTAAAGTCTCTCCTCAAAACAACTCCCAGCACCAAGGAATGTTTTGTCAAGTCCATCTCACTGCTACCACAACAAAAAAAAGTGCCCTGATTGTATGAAAAACTTCCATCACAGAGCAGGGGAAGCAACACAAAGAGCTGGGATGGAAAATGGAACAACCTCAGGGCAGGAGAGCCTGGGGCCCATCTCTGTTTGCAGGAATAAAAACAAAGTCATGTTTGCTACCTTCATGGAAAATAAACAAGAAATTAAAGATCTGCTTCTGCCCTTCAGGCTGCTCAGTCTGACCTTGACTAAAAGCTTTTATATACAATTTCTTAGAATTGTTAAGGCTGGGGAAATCTCCAAGATCATCAAGCCCAGCCTTGGACCCAACACAGCCACACTAAATCACATCACAAAGTTCTGCATCTGCTCAGGTTTTGAACACTTGCAGGGATGGTGACTCCACTTCACCCTGTTCCAATGCTTGACCACCCTTTCCATGAACAATTTTTTCCTGATTTCCAGCTAAGATTCAGTTTTTCCTTCAGAAATTATCTTAATATGTGCTTCAAAGTGTTCTGGAGTTTTGTGCTGTTCCAAGGCTCCATTCAGGTTGTACCATGATAAATATCCACCCAGAACAGAACTCCGTGGATTTAATAATTGAAATTAGGATGAAGCAGCTTATGACACTCCATAACAACAATTTCAGGAAGCACTGACAATAAAGTGAGGCAGTTACAGCCACATAAAGCAGTCAGTGATTAAAGATTTAGCATGTTGTCCTGGACTCACAATACAGCCATTGTGGAAACCAGGAATGTGCCTGTGGGATTTATAATTCCTCACAGAAAGCATTCTCATTTACTTGGAAGAAATAAAGCCCATTTGATGGTGATATCATTTCCAAGAATGTTCTGAACCTTATTAAGAGAAGCAGATTTAATTTTTTTTAATTGAGTCAATGGTAAATCTAATGAGAAATAATGAAAAGTTTTTGAGTTTGTTTTTTCAAAAAACCTAACAAGAACCACTATGAATTTAAATGGAATTTAACAAAGTGTCTTTGGAGTGTGTTTTATCAATCCATGTGCTGCTAAAACAATGATGGTTGTAGGAGATGGCCTCAAGGCCAGGTTGGATGGGGTTTGGGACATGGAAGGCACTGGATGAGCTTTAAGGTCCTTCCAACCCAAACCATTCTGGGATTCTACAATCCCATGAGATAAACAACAAATAATCCCTTAATCCACAGTGCAGAAACATTCCTGGTAACATCACTGAGACTTTCCATTTTCTATTAGCTATTTCCTTTTGTCTGAAATCATTTAGAAATCTTGGGAGAAAAAAAAAAATAAATCTGAGCCTTAATTTTAGCACAAAGCACATCAAACACTGAAATGCAGCCCTGCATGGGAGTTGAATTCCTTCCACGTATTACAACAAGCTGGATTTTGTCACCTCTATTCAAAGTAATCATCTGAGCCTAATCTTCCAAGGAATCCTGGCACTAGAAATGCAAAAAGCACTTTCAAAGGAGCTCCCTGAGTAACTCATTTTAGCATCGGCGCTTTTATTTAAGTAATAAAACTTAAATAATTAAAGATAGACAGGCAACCACGTATGCAAATAAATGTCATTGCAGGGCTCCAGACAGGTGTCATGCACCAGAGCTCCTTTGAAATTTCCAGCTGACAGCTCTTTATGTTCAGCTCGATGATTATTTTGAAAATGTAGCTCTTAGGTGTTTTCACGGACTTTTCTGTGAAATAAAGATAATCCCTGACTGTTGTAAAAATTAATACATTTAAAGACTGAGCCGTGCCCAAGACAGCAGAGTAAAAGGTGTGTTCTGAAAAGATCAGAAACAAGACAGCAGAAATGAAAACTTCACCGTGTTAGGGTTTATGTATTTCTGGGAAATTAAGAATTGATACATCACAGGCTTCAGAAAACTGGGAGGAACTGGAAGTTTCTTCTGATTGGGGAGAGAATAGTTGCATTTCTCTGCCAAATCTGGCATATTGAAATGTAAGACATTTAAATCTAAATAAAAATGTATGCTTTTAATAGAATGGATTTTGGTCAGGCCCTTTCTTCTCCTAATAGCAGTAAAATCATTATTTTGACCACTTTTGTCCTTCCTCCACTACACTGCTGACACAGCTCCAGCTTTGCTCCCTTGCATTTTCCAAGTGAGCCAGTAAAGGCTTTTCCAAGTTCTCCTGTTGGCCACAAGAGCATGAACTGAAGCTGTCAAAGTCTTGGGAACAAGGGCAAACCAGCACCACACCTTGTATTCCCCCACATCTCCCCCAGACCTTGCTTTGAGAGAGCAAATGAGAGATTAGGGATAACAGAAATGATGGTTATGAAGGATTAATCCCTCTGGACTTCTGCCTTCCCGAAGCTTAAATCCCCCTCTGCCTCCCCCTGCAGCCTCCAATCACCGAGGGCTGGCTCCTGTAAATAAATAAATGTTGTAGGGTGGAAGAGGCAAATCCTTCATTACCTTTTGGGGAGAAGTCATTTGGTGACCTTGACGTGGTTACACAACCTGGTTTTGCAATGCAGGGTGAATCCAGGACCACGCTCAGAGCCATCTGCTGCAATCCAGAGTGATTGCAGGACATGTTGCAAATGGATTAGTTTGCCTGGGAGCAATCTATTTTTGGGTCCCAACTTGTAATCCCAAATTACAAACCCTCTGCTGTTGGAGGGGAGTGGGAATGGCCAGTGCAGGCAGCTCGAGTGTGACATTCATGTCACCCTGGTTGCACATTTTCACACAGTGAGGGATCTCCCAGGCTTCTGAGAAATGATCCACGGGAAAGGGTCAAGGGTAAACTCAATGAATTTGGGAATGATTCCACGTTTGCTGCAGAGCAGGAGTGGTGGACAGGAATTTATCGGGTGTCTCTATGTGACCGTGTTCACCGGGGTCTGAGGATGAGGGAAGAGATCAGGATCTGACTCCACGTTTCAGAAGGCTGATTTATTATTTTATGATATATATTACATTAAAACTATACTAAAATAATAGAAGAAAAGGTTTCATCAGAAGGGCTAGCTAAGCTAAGAACAGAAAGGAATGAATAACAAAGGTTTGTGGCTCAGACAGACTCTGAACCAGCTGACTGTGATTGGCCATTAATTCCAAACATCCACATGAGACCAATCCCAGATGCACCTGTTGCATTCCACAGCAGCAGATATTCAAAGTTTACATTTTGTCCCTGAGGCCTCTCAGCTTCTCTGGAGGAAAAACCCTAAGGAAAGGATTTTCATGAGAAGATGTCTGTGCCATCTCTAGAACTCCATCTCTCAAAACCTCATGTGAAACAGCCTGGGATTCTCCACCCTCCCTGCCAAAATCCAGCTGCCACCAAATCCAGGAGGATCTCAAACTCTCAAAATCCTGACCACCCATTCAGTTGTTTTTTTTTTCCCCTAGATCTGATATTAGGAAAGATTTTCTCACTGAAAGGGTGGTCAGGCCAACCAGGGAAGTGGTGGTGTCACCATCCCTGAATGTGGCACCTGGGGACACAATTCAGGGGTGAACACGGTGGTGTTGGGGTCGTGGTTGGACTCAATGATCTTCGAGGTATTTTCTAACTTTAATGGTTCTGTGACTCCATGGAAATGCCCTGAAACTAAAGCACCTTGTCATAACCAGAGTGCAGTGATGTGAGAATGTGATCGCTGCCAAAATAAAACACCTGAACATTCTGAATAGGGGAAATTCACTCCAATCACAGGTTGTGTCTGTTACTGGAATTTTCATTTATTCTGGCATTCTCAAGCACTAAGAATAGTCAAATTTGAGCTATTATCTCCATTTTGCTGCTGTTTTAATTTGGGGTGTTTTGTGCTGCAGTGAATACTGAGACATCACAATATTTTTAGACTCTGCAAAATAACATCATTCTGAGGCAATGGCACAAAAATTTGCATTTGGAAAATAGGACAGGTGCTGCTGAAGCATCAGCTGCAGGCAGAAAAAATTGTGGCATCAATACCTGGAGAATTACTGTGAAGTATTTTTCTAGACCTGGCTCGTTTTAACTTTTCCTTGCTGAACAGTCTCACAAAAATCCTTTTCCAAGGTACTGTGCTTAATCCAAACCTTACTGAGGGTAAATCCTGTGGTTTAAACTAAATTCACAACATCTCCCATGGTAATTTTGCCAAAATATACCCAAGTATTCATGGCGCAAAGGCTCCCTGGCCTCACCAGAAGGATGAGAGTCAAGTCCCACTACTCAGCTCTCTCCACTTAAAACTCAAAAAGAATGAGACAACAAACAGCTGGAGCTTTTCAGCTTTTTTTTCTTTTCCTTCCTCTGGTTTGCTTGACCTTTTCATAGCTGGCTGAACATCACGAGGAAACTCCACACGGGATCAGGCATGAGGATACAACTGATGAAAGATCCATGGCCTGCAGCCTTTCCCCACTGGATGCATTCTCTGCTGTCAATACACTTTACTCTACCCTATTCATTATAAACACTTCCCTGAAGTCCCCAGGTTTTAAATACCATGTGTTTTCACTTCAAAACCCAGAATAAATCTCAATTTATTCCGAGTATGGAGCTTTTAGGCTCCAATTTTTTGCCCTAAGTGAATAAATCAATTTCTATTTAAGTTGTAGTGTCTCTCTCTCGCTGTTTGAAGCTGCAAGGATAGTTACACTTACTCTACACAGAAAAAAATCACCTCATTGGGTACTTTATAGACTTTGGTGCCAACTGAGTCACTAATTTACTCTGTCAAATCGAGTTAATCTCGTCTCAAAATTCACTCTGTTATGGTCAACGGATCAGAGCTGAACTGCAAGGAATTCATTGGAAGGCCATGCTCAGATTTAACAGGGTATTACAGAAAAACACTTGAAGAAATTAATGGAATTACTTTGGCTACAGGGAAAGATTCCCATTCAGAATTTGCTTTCAGAGGAAAACCTGGAGTTTTTCAGCTTTACTACACAAACACCCCAAGTTTGGAAACCTTCAGCCATGCAGTTTAATTTTAATTATAAAATGGAACTGAGACATCATAATACGAACGATTCAGAATTTATCCTGCCTTAATTGCACAGAAATCAAGATACTGTTTGGAAATGCCAGAATTAGCTAAGCCAGAGCTAAATCCTTTGTACAAATCCTCTCCTCCAAACACTCGACTGGGCCACTCTGGATGCAGCACAGCAATTTCTGTTCCAAACAGCTCTGGTGCTCTCTGATTGTTTTCTCTTGAGCTCAGTAAAAGGTACAGAACAAACAGGGGAGGTAAAGGAGAGCAGCGAGGCAGGAACTGAATCATCCACTGATGCAAACAGCACTTTGGCATCATTTTAACACGCTGTCCCTAAGCTTAACCTCTTCAAATTCCAGCAAGAAATTAGAAAAAGAAAAAAAAAAGCAGTTTTTTAGGTCCTGGGTTATCTAATTAAAAAAGTTTTCTCCTGCCTTTTTAAGGGATGAGGCACAAACCCAAGAGGCACGATGCAAACCTGGCCCACCCTGGTGAGCCCACGCTGTCACCCAGCAGAGCAGGATGCAGATAAATGGCAAAGCAGGGCTGGGCACAGCACCCCTCGCGTTCCTTTTATTAGCGACATTTAATGGCCTCGCCACTTTCTGCCCTGAGTTACAGCCGCTCACGGCTGACGCTTCAGAAATTAGCACGGCACAAATCATCCGTAAAAAAAGACTTTTTAACACGGTGACAACTGATTTCAGCTTGCGAGGGAGAAAATGAGTCTTTTGTGAGCAGCCCTGAGAGCACCGAGTGAGAACCATCCTTTTACAAGGGAGCTGGGAATTTAGCAGGAGCACTCAACCCTCCGCAGAATCGGAGCTTTAATTTTTTATTCTGCGAAAGGAACTGGGAAGAATTTGCTTGAGGAGAATTTATAGAGATGTACTTTATACACCCAGTCCATAATCCAGATGAATAGCTCTAGATGTTTACGGTATATTTAAGTACACTCATGGGACCCATCCCAACTTGATTCTGTAATATCAATTTTGTTATATATTTGCTGTGGGGAAGATGTTAATAGGCTGTTAAAACAGTCACTAGGAAAAAAAAAATTGAATCAGCCTCATAAATCCTAAAGCATCTGATTTCAGTTTTATGTTTATTTCTTTCACTAGGATATCAAAAAGAAGAGTTAGATTCCCAGTAAATCTTTTATAGGTTACACTGGTTTATAGTCTTAAAATGATGGCACTCGGTAGTTAATTTTGCTGCTTGAAAAAAAAAAAAAAAGGCAACATTATCCCTACATCACATCTTCAGCTTAACTGCACATTCTGCACCCACTGCTCTTTAAGGAATCATAACTTAAAGCCAGGATTTTCATTTCCCTCCCTCTTTCAGGTTTCCTGGAGGAAAACAGTCGATGATTATGAAGCAGGTTATTATTTAGAAGAGGAAATCCGGCCTGATTACCCTGCCCAGGCCAGCAGCAGCGTCACTTTTACCAGGGACAGCCCTGGTACAGCAAACCCACAGGAAACCAAACCTGACACAAACCAGGCAACAACAACCTGCTCCATCCTTCCCTCTGAAGTCCCCAAATCTCCCAAAAATTCATAAGAATTCCCCATAACCCTCTCTGGATCCCCCAAAAGCCCTCAAATTATGGGCCCATCCCAAATTCAGGGTGTTTTCTTCCAAATTCAGGGTTTTCCCCCCAAATTCAGAGTGTTTCCCCCCAAATTCAGGGGGGTGTTTCCCCATTTTCACGGGGTTGTTTCCCCCTCCTTCAATGCTGAAGGCAGGGGTGACTATAAGAAATGCCCACTCAATTCCAAATTTCAGTAGCTACCTCAGGAAAACTGAGTTTTGTCCATGTGGATGATGCTGAAATCTTGGTTTTTCGCTCAGGGGTTTGGCTCAGGATGAAGCAGTTGAGGGAAATACTGTAAATGCACACTGCAGGTTAACATGCCCACAAAATAAATGACAGAGAAGGCTTTTGGCCATGTTATGTTTCTTTTTTTAAATTATTTCAGGGATTTTTTTTGTGGCAATACTTACAGATAACACCTGACACCACGTACATGGCACATTCTTTAGGTTTAGCAACGGAAGCATCCCTTGAGGTGAGACCTCTTCTTCCCCCAGATTTAATCTGCCATTCTCCCCTTTCTCTGCACACTCCTCTAGAAATCTGATGGATTTAATTTCTGAGTTTTGAGACCACACCATGCAATGCAAACTCACGTGAATCCTGCAAAGCCTTCAAGCTCAGGGATGGCCTCACCCCCTGTGCTCCCTATGGCAGACACATGACAATAAAAGGAAGAAACCAGAGCAATTCCACAGCCAAGTGCCAATAAAACTGACTGGATCTGGAGACAGAATTGAATAAGAGATAAGTGCTGCTGAAGGAGAAGGAAATTTGCAATCAGACACACTCCTTGTGGCCCAGCTCTCCAGCTCCCTGTTGGTGGAGAGGAACTTTCCAAGGGGAAAAATCTCTCCAACAGCTTCCTGCCCTGTTCCAAACACATCTCAGAGCGTGTTTAATGAGATTTTTTGGTTTCTGAGTTTATTGAAGGAATTGGTCTGCAGGAAGGTAACTCCAGGTAAAGGGGGTGAATATCTAAAGGTGAACGTGCCCTGCCTTTATTTCCTTCTAACACAGAGCTCTGAGAAGCTGCATTTTCTCCATTTCTCAGCACAAACTCTCCCTCTTCTGCCTCATCCCAAAGCAGCAGCTCCAGCTCTTTGGCCCAAAGGATGCTGAGGGCACTGCTGCATTTTCTACATATTTTAGTTCATTCTGCCTTGCACTGAGCTCTGGCTGTAGCTGTCAAGGGACAACAAACTCAAATTACGATGCAGGCTCACTCCCATTTTGAGACACAATTCAGCTGGCTGGTTTGGGGGTTTTCTTTAGCAGCCTTTCAGCAGCCCTGTTTCCTTTCCCAGTCCCACAGGAAGGTTGTACCACCACCCTCAGTGCCTCCAGTAATGCCTGGCTGCTCTGTGTGCAAAATCCTGGGCTGGGCACTTGTGTTTTGCAAGTTCTTGCTCTCTTGGGAGGCTCCACTCTAAAGGAATTCTTGGTGTTTTGGGATAACCTTGTCTCCTGAACACCAAACTCCTTGGCTACCTCTCTAAAGAGAGATATAAATATTTATGGACAAGTTCATTCCTGGAAGAGATATTCTATTCCTACTTCTCTAATTTTGTATCAGGGGTAATACTGGGTTAATTCCAAGACAAAGAAGCAAAGTCTCCCCAAATTCAGGCTGCTCCCTGTCTCCTGTCATAGGAAAACACCCCATTTGGTTGAAATCCCTGTTTATTTCTGAGGAAAGCAACAACAACTTCAGAGCCATCAAGCCCTCATGCAGTATTCATTATTAATAAGGATTCAGGTCAGCAGTGACAGCAGCAAACACCACCCTCCTTTGAAGCTCCAAACTTCAGTCCCCCAAGCCAATATAAAAATCTCATTTAGCAGAGTTTGGCTGTGTGACGAGTTGGGGGGACTTGTCTAAATGTGATTTATGAATTCCATTGTGCTTTTATGAACTACCTATACTCTTATATCTTGTGACTCTCTCTACTGTCTTTTATTGTATTGGGCCTCACGGTTCTTATGCTAAGGACACCAGAGAATGGCTTTGGTGCATCAGCTCTTAAGTAATTGATAGTTAAGGACTACAAGTTGCTGAATAGACCTGTCTGGGGAGAACAAACGACCTATGGCACTCAAGAAAAACCAGTTTTCTCCAATTTCCTTGCAGAGCCCGGGGATTTGAAAGGTTGTGCTCTAGCCAGAAGCAAAACAAACATGAGATATTGGTGAGGGTTCTAAAAACACAGACTGTGAGTCACTCACTGAAGGGACTGGGAAGCAAGGCCACTCAGAAAAGAGAGTTTTTGGTGCTCAGCTCTAACTCAGAGCAAAGCTGGGATTCATCCATAGCAGCTCCAGCTGAACTGTCCCACATCAGTTCCACCAGAAGGGGAAAAGTGTTTTTAGAACAAAGCCAGAACAGCAAAACCCCCACAATAATCAGAAACTCAAAGTGACCACCTGCAACCAAGAAGGTATTTCTGTTCATCTTTCATTTCCAAACCTGTCAGAGATGCAGTGAAAGCAAAGCCAAAAAGGTCCAGCCATGACAACTGACAGAGGGTAAAGGGCTTGGAAAACTGCTGCAGTGTGGTTCTGCTGGACTGCCTGTCTGAGAGGACTCCCGTGCTTAAATAAACAAATAATATTTCCTTGCTGACAATTTATACAGGATTTTATGTTCCTAACAAGATTTCCAAGCCCTCCAGACAGCTCCTGGAAGAGGCTGAGCTGACAGTACGAAGGCAGAGCAGCAGCAGCAGCAGAAAACAGAGCGTAAATGATAAAAGAGAGCTTGAAGCAGCGGATGGGTTTGGCACAAGCATCTCCTCCGTGAGGGAACGTTCTTCTGTGTAAACTCAGCCAAGAGCCTTTTCATTTCAGCAAGATGGGCCCATCTCTAACATCTCTATTTTCTCCTCTCTAATGTGATCGTTTTGCTTCTCAAACCAACAACACAAAAAAAATCTCTCCTTACAGTTTAACTGGTTCCACAAACACAGTTTTGTTTTGTAAACGGGAGGATTTGTCATGCTGGAAGAAAATTATGAATCCTGAGGTTTGAAAGAGATCCACACTGGGGTTTTGTGGAAGCTTTGCAGACACAAGAGAGACCCAAAGAAAATCTCAAGAAAAATATTCTCAGTGGAGGAACTTCCTTTGAATCTCATCTCCACACAGAGAAGATAAAGGGTTTTTCTGAGGCTCCCAAGACCTAAAATTGTGCTTGGTCAGAGGACAGAACAGTTGAGCTCCTGAAATGGGTCCTCTGATGGAGCATCCACAGCTGCTCTGCTGGAAGTGCTGTAGAGGGACAAAGTTTATCCATTTTCACACATTTCCCACCCTGCTCTGTCTGAACACTGCAAATATTCCAAGAAAAAGCCAAAATAAACAGAGCTGGGCCTTGTTATGCCAGATGATAACCTGAGCTAAATAAGACATATGAAATCCATAATTCTGGGAGGGTTTCTTGGATCTGCTGCAGCATTCCCATGGGAAGGCTGTAGGCAAGACAAAATTACATTTGGATTTCTAATTGTCTTTTGTGTAACAAGAAAGGTCCATTCAAAAAATAAATCCTATCTTCTTCTAAGAGCGTGTTAACAACTAAATCAGAACTTCATGAGGAAAACAGCTAAGAGCTGTTATTTAAATAATCTCAAAAGTAGAAGCTTTGGAGTGGGTTAAAGCCCAAAAGATTATAAAAGAAATAAGTTCTCTCAAGAATCTAAAACGATTCCTGCAAACACCTTTTAGATGATTTTACGAGTTCCATAAACAGGATTAATTTAGGATGTTTATTTTTAACAGTTCCTTTGTGTAGCAAAATTCAGATGATGAAGTGGTGAAAAACTAAATATGAATAGCAAATAACGATTGGGAAAGGACATAAAGAGGCATTTAATAGTGAGGGAACATTTAAAAATAGTAAGTTAAGGCAGACATCTGCACAAAACTCTGTGCAGGGTGACATCAGCTGCCACTAGAAAGGGTGAGATAATCTGAAGTTATTTATTCTCCACAAAATGATTGCTATTTTGAGACAATTTTAGGAGAAATATATGCCAATGTTAGTTTACAGTGACTTTGTTTTGGTTGTGTCAGATAACTGCTGCAGATATAACAATGTCTGCTAGAAACATTCCTGCTCCTGTGCTGCTGCCGAATACCTGAGCTGAGACTTAGGGGGCAAATGGGATCTGTCAGAACTAAAAAAGAGTTCATCCTAAGAGAAGCAGGAATAGCTGAATAGAATGATGAAGAATCTGATCATCCTGTTTCAGTGTCATTGGGATATGATTGACTCATGGTCTCCTATAGAATTTACAACAGAGAACTCACATCCCAGGCAGGGCTGTGGGTGAGTTTAACACTTATTTACCCCACGGGGTGATTTTACTGCCAAGTTCCAACAGCAGTCAGCCCAGCAGAGTTAAGTCTCCCCTTTTAACTAAGATCCCACGGTGGCAATTAGTAAATAACCCAAACGTGAGCGCAGGCACCGAGGTCACGGCACAGCTCTCTGCTCTCCTCTGCATTTCAGCAATTATTAAAGGCAGCACAGGCAGGGATGCTCTGGCCTCTGGAAAGGGAAGGGAGTTTTGATCCGTGCCTGTGTGTGCAGAGCTCTTTGCCTGGCAGCACAAAGGGAAGCAAACGAGCCCGGCCCTGGCTGCCCAGCTGAGCTTTTCTGCAGCCTGGGAACGCACACTCGGCCCTCATGAGAGCAGGCACGGCCCAGCACAGACATCTCCTGCTCCTCACGCCCCATCCAGCACCTGGCTGGGGTTTTTGTGGCTGGAACTCGTGCCCAGCAAGCTGGTTCTGTTCGGGAGCCACGGAGCTGGCAATCAATTTCCTGCTGAGTCCAAAAAGGAAAGCTCTAATATATCACAAGTACATCCCTAAATCTGCTCAGAAGGGCTGACAGATCACATTCAAACATGTGCCCTCAAGCTCTGGGTGACATGGCAAGTGACTTGTGATACACGATACCTCTATTGACCTTTGATTTGGACAATTCATAACAGAAAAAAACAGGATTTTTTTTGCCTGGCACATAAGCTAAACCAAAAGGGGAAAAGCTCCAAGCTGACATCATAAGGGAAGTTGTCTGTACAGCTAAAAGCTCAGATTAACAGCAGGGAAGTCATACACAAAATAAAACCGAATTCTATCATTCTTTTCTGTTTGAGATTTTAATTTCTGTGTATCCCACGAACTGCAGTGACTGATCCTGGTGCTGGAACAATTTTTACAATTAACACAGTGCAGCTCTCACTGAGCTCCCAGGACTCACAGAATGAACACGCCAATGCCACAGGACTTTTCTCATGGAATGGTCAATGCTGGTTTGAAGGAACCCTCCAAAAGAAAATATTATCTGTGACACATGAATTTTGGTTTCTACAATGAATATTTAGTGTTAAAGAAAGAAAGAAGAGGCAGGAATGAACTCTTGAGAAGTTCTTATCCTTGTTAAGGATAAGAAGGTGATGAACTTCTTCCTGGTGAACTTTTTAGTGCTGAATTTGATGATTGAAAAGTCCTTTTCCAACTGTATCAATTCTATGATTCCAGTCCCTCCCAGCTCTTTTGGGGGAATACTGCACAGAAAAAGCAAACACAGTATTTACCACAACAAAAAAATTATGGTTCTCCTCATTCTTTCCATTTATAATGCACCAAGAGCGGGGTTTTAATTCACATTTCCCCACTAACTGAGGCAAACCATCAGCCTGGAAGCCATCCTTGGATGGGGGCACAGCTCTCTGGCCATGGCAGGGGGCTGCTGGCCTGACCACCCCCTCCAGGACCCCCTGACCATCACAGCCCTGCTCATCATCTGCCCCTCCCTGCAGAAGACAGGGCACAGAGCAGAGGACAGACAGATGGCACATTCCAGAGCTGGAATTCCAGCACCAGGAGCAGGGGAAGAGACATGGAACAAGTCCAGAGACATTCCAAGAGGCATCAGCAGGACCAGCAGCGTCAGCTGACGAGCGGCCTTTGGATTAATCACTTTACAAAACATAATTGGGGTCTTGTTGTGAGTCCAAGCAAACAGAGAGGCGTTTACTGAGAGATGCTTTAGGACAAAGAGTTCAATTTTAGCTTATTTTGAAGCTCAGAACACCAAACACTGGGCAATTATCTCTGCTCACATTGCAGCCCTATGCCCAAACCCAGAATCCAAGGGATCAGTGGTGCTGGATTTGATTCTCAGCTCTCACTGATGTCAAGTGGGACCAGCAGCTCTGAGTTTCACCAGTGAAACACCAACATGGCATTACCAGAATCAAGTGGCTGCTTCAGGGTGTATTTTGAAGGCTGTGCACACTGATCCTGCTCAGCCCCATTCTCAGCAGCAGCAAACTGGGACATATCCACTGAAATCAGGGAAGTCACAATAATTCTGCCCAGCTGATCCCATGGCCTGCATGCTCAGAAAACAGTCTGAGAAGTTCATCCCACTTTGTTCTAGAGAGAATCTCTGCTCCTGTCAAATTCCCAGTCTGCATTGTTTTTACAGACCATTTTGAATTTTCTGTCTCAGTTTTCCTGCTTTTTTAAAACATAGTTTGCGAGCTTCTCGCAGATTTTTTTTCTGCCTGCAGAGCCAGAAAAAGAAAAGGATTGCAGCGAGACTTCTCTCAGATTGGTCTTCCCTGGATTTAAAAGCCTTCAGGAAACATTTGAGGTAATCCAGCAAGATTGAGGAGTACAGATGTACCTCCCAGGATGCGAGGACTAATGCATGTAATAACTGTATTTCTTTAAAATTACTTTCTCAGGCAGAGTTAAAGGCATAGATGTAACTAAGGGATTGGACTCAGGCCAACTTGTAATGGCTCTGCTGTTTATCTTTTTTTTTTTTTTTTCCCTTTATCCCCCTCAGCAGAAAGAGCAGAACAAGCATTTTACTAAGAGATTTAAGGTTTGCTTTCACTCCCTCTCTTACTCAGCCCTCCTGCCCCAAACATTGCTGGGTCACACAAATCAAAGCCTGAATTGCCTGAGCCACAGCAGAAGCAGAAAACCCACTGCTCCAGCTATTTTTACTTGCTCTGTCTGCTGGAAGAAAGGGAAGATGGATAAGACAAAGGGTTCATCAATATTTTAGCATTAATATATCAGAGCAGAAAGAGTAAGAAATTGCAGGTTATGCAGAGTGCGATTGAGCAGCGGCCACTCTGTCACCAAGGTGACTGAGATTTGTCTTACACACAAGTTATTTTCTTAACATTTTTATCAAGAGACAACGGAGCCGACTCTGAGAAGAGTGGGGATTTGGGGTTTTTTTCACTGTTTTTCATATAAACACAATTTTTGCTGCTTATCCACCTCTGCTGTGCTTACCCATACTCATAACTATGGGATTAAAGGCTGCCCTAAAACCCCTTTTTAGTCCTTATTGAACCCAGAAGAAGGAAAATTTCTCCTCAGATGGCTCATCCAAACAATGAAACAGCTACACAGAGCTCAGAAGAAAGTCTGGAACTCTGTTAAGGATGTTTTAAATTGCTCAAGGATGACACCACCTCCTTCTCCCCTCCTGGAGAACACGGTCCTGAGAGACAACCCTCGTGCAAAGCCCATGTTAGATCCCATGGAAAGGGAAAATGGCTCACTTAGAATGTGGAACAGGGCTGGAAAACAGCTGTGTGGCTTTTATGCCTCTGGATTTTGTCCACTTCTACTTTTCAGGGCTTTTCCAGACAGCAAGAAGCTATACCAACCTTTAGAACACTAATTTACATGGTATTTCAGATACATATTTCAGATGCACAGCTAGAAAGCTTCAAATGCCAAGCACAGAAGTGATTCAAGGCTGCTTTTCCTACTTTTCTCATCCCAGTCTCCCCTGGGACAGTCCAGCAGCAGCCCCTGAGCCCTGGCTAACAGGACAGACCTTTTTCCTCCCACTCTCTTTATCCATGTGATTCCAGCTCATTTCCCAGTGAGTGAAATTCTGCTTTTTGAAATCCACCCTGCAGAAAGCAAAACCTAGCCTCCTCCCATCATCTCCCAAAGCAATTTTCAAGGTTAGCCACAGGAAAGGCAGGTGAATTATGTGGAAACATCACCTGCAAAGCCCTTTTTGAGGGGCTCTCCCCCACCCTGGCCATTTGCTCAGTGTGTGCTGTGGCACTGGGCACTCACAGCACACTCCTGACCAGAAAATTGCTCAAAGAATTCAGATTTATGCTGTGCAATAATAACCAGCTTCACAGCAAGGCTTGCATGGAGCAAATAAAGATGAAAACTCTCCTCCTTTCCTGCCAAAATCTCTGGCAAACAAAACAAGCCCCTAATAGAATCCTGCTTGTAAAAATGCTTCAGGGTGCCCATGTTCCAGAGCTGGGAGCATAATAAATGAAGGAGGGGATGCCTAGGACAAAACCCTGTGGGATACCTGAGCCAACCCAACAGGTGGAGAAATTGAAAACAAATTGATAGCCTTGGGAGAGGAAATATTAGAAGCAAGCAATTAGAGTGCCAGACAGTCTGGGATGAAAGGCAGGCAGAGCCAGCAATGATTTGCATCGATGCAGCACCAGGAGGGCAGCGTCAGGTGATGGCCCAGAGCTTTTCTCAGCCATGGAGCAGCAGAGCTCACAGCAGATGAAGGAAAAGGGGGAAAAAAATCAACCAGCATCAGAATCCACACCCAAACCACCAAATCAAATCCACCAAAACAACAGTATCAGAATCTACACCAAACACCAATCAGAATCTACACTCAAAAATAACCACGTCAGATCCACACCCAAAAACAACCAGATCAGAACACTCTAAAATCGCCAGCCAGAATCTACACCCAAAAATCAACCAGCATCAGAATCCACACCCAAAAACAACCAGCATCAGAATCCACACCCAAAAACCAACCAGCATCAGAATCCACATCCAAAAAACAACCAGCATCAGAATCCACACCCAAAAACCAACCAGCGTCAGAATCCACACCCAAAAATCAACCAGCATCAGAATCCACACCCAAAAATCAACCAGCATCAGAATCCACACCCAAAAAACAACCAGCATCAGAATCCACATCTAAAAATCGGCCAGCATCAGAATCCACACCCAAAAATCAACCAGCATCAGAATCCACATCCAAAAACCAACCAGCATCAGAATCCACACCCAAAAAACACCAGCATCAGAATCCACACCCAAAAACAACCAGCATCAGAATCCACACCCAAAAACCAACCAGCATCAGAATCTACACCCAAAAACCAACCAGCATCAGAATCCACACCCAAAAAACAACCAGCATCAGAATCCACACCCAAAGAGCAAGAGCTGGAGTTGATTCTCAGCTCTCACCTGAAAGCAGGAGAGGGTGGGTTTGTCAGGAGGCAGCTGATTTGGTATCTGCCCCCAAGGTGCTCTGAGAACTCAGGAAATCCAGCTGTTTCCAGCTGTTTCCACAGCAGCCTGCAAATCCAACCCTGCCCAATGGTTCTGTTCTCCAACTCGAAGCAGTGAAGCAAAGGAAGAGATCCCAGGGCACACAGGCTGCTCCTTCTCCCTGTCCTCGTTATTTTACTTTGCACTCTCCCAGCCTGGCTATCCCAGCTCTCTCCCGGCTCAGTGCAGCACAAAGCGATATAAAAAGGGATATAAACCATTCATTTTCCATTTTATCCCACATTTCCTGATGCAAACAGGCACTTGAGCCTCTCTGCCTCCCCTGGAAGCTACACCTGATGGATAGATCCTGCAGAATCAACCCATGATAGTTCAAATGGTGACCTTTGGTAGAACACACCCTTCCTGGGACAAATCTATAATTACCTGCAGCTCCAGCCCCGCTGCCAGCCCCATGCTGTTCTCTCTCAGTGGTATGTGCATCAGCAAGGTTCAGAAAATGCCACACTCCATAACAGGCTGCTCAAGGGTCTATTATATCAGAGAAAAGTGAGCCCATGACAAATTTTCCACAAGTTTTCCATTTTTTCCCGTGCCTGGGTGTGGAATACAGGGGGTGTCACCTCAGCCCCGAGCTCCTGGCACAACCCATCCTTGAAGGGAAGGGTGGCCTTGTGGAATGGGAGGAAATGGAGAAGAATGCTCCAGAAAATCACTGAAGTTGGAAAAGAACTCCAAGATCACCAAGTCAACCATCCCAACCATCCCTCAGGAGCTTGGCACAGCAAACACGAACCCAAAGTTTCCCCAGGAAAATCTCCCTCACAGATGTACTCCAAGGGCTTCATCTTTTGCAAGCAAGCATCTACCCAATGGAAAATGCCAGAGAAGCACTCTCTGTAATTACAATTTTACCACTTGAAAAGCTTGGCTGTGTCATAGCAGTGGCTCAATTAAGTTGAAATGCAGGACTGCTCCTGATGGTGCAGGAATAATATCATAAACCATGTGCCAGGCTGCTGGAAAGATGCTGATTACGGGCACAAAGCACACTCTGCTTTCCTTCTGAGCACTGAGCCTCAGCACACGCTCCCTCACGTGGGGAACCAGGACAGCTCCTGCCTTTTTTAATATAAACTGATGCCATTTATGGTGCACATCCAAAGAGCTCAGCTCCACGTGGTGCAGCAGTAGGTGTGTTGGGATCCTGCCCATTTCCCAGGAAAAACCATCTCAGGTGGAGCTGCCACAGCTTCCCCTGGCTGCTGGGCAAGACAAGGCACTTTGTGGGACACCAGAGAAACAAAATGAGGGGGCCAGGGAGCTCCTGGAGTCCTGCTGATTAGGGTGCACTAATTAGAAGGGTTTGGGATTCAAATAATTCTGCAGATGTCATGGACATATTTTACGAAAAAATCCTTTTTTTTAGGATTTTTCCTCCTGAGAAGCTGAGAGGCTTCAGAAACAAAATGTAAACAATGGTTATCTGCTGCTGTGGAATGCAACAGGGGCATCTGGGATTGGTCTCATGGGGTTGTTTCTAATTAATGGCCAATCACAGCCAGCTGGCTCAGACTCTCTGGCCAGTCACAAGATTATAATTTATTATCATTCCATTCTTTTCCTTTCCTTGCTAGCCTTCTGATGAAATCCCTTCTTCTATTCCTTTAGCATAGTTTTAATATAATATATATAATAAAATAATAAATCAGCCTTCTGAAACATGGAGGAGTCAAGATTCTCATCTCTCCCCTCGTGCTGGGACCCCTGTGAACAGCACCACAGGAAACCTGACTGCAGGCAAGACCTGACAGAATTTCTGCAAGGATCTCAAGAGATTCTGCTCTGCAGCTGCAGGCAGGAGGGCAGGCCCAGAGCAGATGAGCATTTCTGGATAACAATCCAAATGCAAGAGCAGTCACCTCATCTGAGAGGGGTGAACCCGGGCAAGGCAATGATTTAGAAATCACAGCTGGAGAAGCACAAGCCAAAGACAGAAAGAAGGAAATTTTCATCCACTTGCTTGCCCATGAAGTGGAGATTGCTTCCCTGTCTTCTGAGCAAAAGAGAAAACATCAGTCAGCTGCTTTTGTTGAGCATCAGATCCAGAAAAAGAAATCGAAAATATTTTTAGCTCTTTTTCCAGTATGGAGTAACTACATACCCATAAAAATCAGAGGCTTTGACTGAAGAATGTTTCCATCATAAATAAGGATGATTCCCTCATTTTAAAGAGGGAAATTTTATGTAAAAATAAGCAAATACAGAGACTTTCAGAGTGGGGCTTGAAGAAAATGTTGTTTCTGGCTGATCTTTTGAAGCACACTCATTTTAGCTGCATTATTTGCCATGCTCTGTAGCCGTGATGCTCAGCTATTACCCCTGGACTTAGACTCAAAATATTGTGAATTTACACTTAGCATAAGTGTATATATAACAACAGTTATTATATAATAATATAATATATTATATTATTATATATATTATATTATTATATATATAATATATTATATTATTATATAATAACTGTTATATTATATTATATATATTATTTTATTATTATATTTATATTATATATATTATTTTATTATTTAATATTTATAATATTATATTGTTATATATTATAACTGTTATTATTATATAATAACTGTTATATTATATATATATAATATAACAGTTATTATATAATAATAACAACAGTTTGACATCCTGTACGCCCAATGCCAACATTATTCTTCAGCTCAAACGCTCAGGGCTCTGAATCTGGGCCTCACACAAGGACACCTGAAGGTTTTACATTAAATATTTCCTAACCCTAAATGAGAACAGCCAGCGCTGCTCAGCGATGCCCCAAAGCCAAAGTTGGACAGAGATGTGCTTCATTCTGCATCCAAACGTTAACCCAGGGTCAGAGGAGGCTGTGGCCAGCAGAGCCCCCAGCTCTGACAGCCCAGGGCAGCCTCTGCAGGCAGGGCCTGCACAAGATCTGCTGCTGCAGCTCAGCCTGGCACTGGTGTTACCCTTGACAAGATAAATCAGATTAAAACGTGCAGGCAGCCACTGGGTCTGGAGTTTGCTGAGAGTCAGAGAGTTCTGAGCACGTTCATTTTGGCCACTCAGCTGGACAAGGGGCCCTGGGGGAGCATAAGTCCACATTAAGCTCTTGTAAGGAGATATAAATCTCCTCTGACTGGATGGCCACTGGCTGTTAAGTGGCTCCATAATAAATGTTAATCATTCTGGACCTGATGGAGGATTAAAAGAGTCAGACTTACTTTTGTGTTTGGAGTTGGGGAAGGCTGAGGATGCCCTGACATTGATCTGAGCAGGAGCCGGGTGGGTGCTGGGTTTGAGGCAGGATTCACTCAGCAGCTGCAGTGCTCCAAGAAACCGAGATTCCAACCATTCCAAACCGAGATTCCAACCATTCCAAACTGAGATTCCAGCCATTCCAACCATTCCAAACTGAGATTCCAACCATTCCAACCATTCCAAACCGAGATTCCAACCATTCCAAACTGAGATTCCAGCCATTCCAACCATTCCAAACCGAGATTCCAACCATTCCAACCATTCCAACCATTCCAAACCGAGATTCCAACCATTCCAAACTGAGATTCCAACCATTCCAACCATTCCAAACTGAGATTCCAACCATTCCAAACTGAGATTCCAACCATTCCAAACTGAGATTCCAACCATGCCTAAACCCTTCCTAACACATTCCTCAATTTTCCACATTTCAGCATCGTGGGTTGTCACAGACATATTTCATGAAAAATCCTTTCCTTAGGATTTTTCCTCCTGAGAAGCTGAGAGGCCTCAGGAACAAAATGCAAACAATGATTATCTGCTGCTGTGGAATGCAACAGGTGCATCTGGGATTGGTCTCATGTGGTTGTTTCTAATTAATGGCCAATCACAGCCAGCTGGCTCGGACAGAGTCTGAGACACAAACCTTTGTTATCATTCTTTCTTTCCTTTCTATTTTATTCTTAGCCAGCCTTCTGATGAAATCCTTTCTTCTATTCTATAGTATAGTTTTAATGTAATACATATAATAAAATAATAAATCAGCCTTCTGAAACATGGAGTCAGATCCTCATCTCCTCCCTCATCCTGGGACCCCTGTGAATACCATCACAATGGGTGACACTTTAACTCCTTTTACAGATTTATTTTTTGGATCATTCAGCACTGGAAAGCTCCCTTTAAAGCATGTTATGAGCTTTTCCAGGGACAGCAATAGTGTAAAAGAAATATGAGGTGGGGATGATTTAATGCCCTTCAAACATTAATTTCCATTCATTAGAATCCATTCACTCCGATTCCTTTTCCTGCCATAATTATCCCAAAGTTTTATGAAGCAGCAAGTGGCTGAGCACTAAAAAAACACCATCATCCTGGTCTGTTATATTTATAAAAATACGCAGTTAAAGTGATGTTTTCATTCTCTTCACTATTTGCCTTGTTTATGGAATGCAATCTCTCAGCCCCCTCTTTGGGTAGGACTTTATATTTCTGCAGTGACAATCACCCAAAGTCTGCTACTCCCTAAAAACTCCCTTCCACCTGTGATCAGCAATTCTGCTCCTCTTGCTTGTGTGGCTTCTCCATTTCAATCCTTTCCCTGCCTTCCTGCAGTGCACCCAAAAGGAGGTGGGACGTTAATGAGAGCCATGTATTTATAACCACTTTGCTTCAGCTTGTAAGTGACAAATGCTCCTTGTTTCTAACATTCCCTCGAGCCTTCTGCAGAGTGTGATTTCTTATTTTATATGTAAAAACCTCAATCTCTGCTCCTCTACAGCTCCCAATGAATCTCTCTAAGTTATACACAGACAGGAACACACAGAAAATTGCAAGTCCAAAGCTGGAGGCAAAAAAATAAAATTTATTGGTAATTGATGCTAACTAGCTTTGACATTTGACCAAACTTGTTAAAACAACCAGAATATCTGATATCGTTAAACCTAATAAAGATTAAATATCCAGGATTATAAATTATACCACACACCCCAAGATTTATCTTCAATATAATGTTACTGAACTAAGCTGCCTTTATCAACTCTAAGCATGGTCCTGTGTCCAAACTAACAGCTACTGCAAACACATTTAAAGGCTAAAAATTAATTAAAATTCCATGAACTCCTATTTTTACTAATTCTGGAATGCTGCAGCATTGAAAAACGAAATAGGTTGGAATCATTCAAAAATACAGAGTCTTACTTTTTTTTAACTAAGATCCTGTATCTCAAAAAACCTTGAAAAGAAAAAGAAGAAACAGATTTCTGTTATATAGGGCCACGTGGATATTTGGAAATATGGAGAATATATGTGGAGAAGATATATAGAGAATTCCCATTTCCTGCTAAAATTCATGGGGAGTTTGTTTGTTTGTTTGTTTTATTAGGGGAAAAAAAGGTTTGTCCTAGCTGAGCCAGGCAATACCTCAAGGAAAGGGAAAACAACCCTTTAAATGTGGTTCAGCATCCCTGGAGATGTCTGGGAGGAATCCAGGGAATAATGAAAGGAAAAATGCTGGTGAAACTCCTGAGGCAGCAGCAAAGATCCCTCAAAACTCAGCCACGTGAAGGCCAACTTCCCTGTGTGCCTCCCAGAACATTCCACACATCAATTCCCCTGAAACAGAGGGGAAAATGCAGACCTGGAGTAACAGGAATGGGACTGAAGTCCTAAAATCTGCCCAGATGTGGATGGGGAGCAGAAGGGCTGAGCTGGACATTGGAAATTGGGAGAGCACGAGGGACAAACTTCAGGATGGGCTTGGCATGAGGAAATCTGGAAAAGCTGAGTGGGCGGCAAGGACCCACCAAGCAGCACAGAGGTTTCTGCAGGTTCAGCTCTGCTCCCTCTACACAAGCTCTTAGTTCTGGTTTCTCTCACCCTCTATGCAAAATTTCCTGTTAGAGAATGAATTTGCAGGGAATCAAGGCCATTGTTTTACTGGAATCTGTAGTGGCTGCCGTTCATCCCCTGCTGAAGTGATAATCCTGTCTTTGTCACCACAGCCCAGTGCAATGTCACAAATGAAATTATGACAAACATCTGGATCCAAGGAATCCCCATGGAACAAAGGGCCTGTTCTCATGCAGATCAGTCCAGTAATAAAAATTAAGACAAACCCATAAACCCTCTGGAAATACAGTGTAGTGGATGAGCAGAATTCCCTGTGGATAAAGGGAATTGTCATTGTACGTTCCCAGGCCACATCAGCCAGCAGATTTCAAAAGAACAGATCTATTTTCATTGAAAGGTATCCATTTTCAAATGAATTTAAGCCTTTTATTTGTGACTGCTGCCAAAAGCTTTGTGGCCTAAGACAGCCATTTCCACTGAGCTTGACCAATTTGCATAGAAAGCTAATTGAAAAGAAAACATTTGGGGGGTTTTGTTAAAATAAAATAATTGAAATCTTTGAAAATTAGCATGGAATAGGAACATTCTGATGAAAATCCAAAATGTGAATCTTACTCTTTTTTTTTGTGATTTCTACTAAACAGCTATCCCTAAAATAAACTCTTTTTTAAAATTTTTATTTCAGAAAGGATTACGAAATGTTTCCTTGGTATTTTCAGGGTGATTATCATGAAAGGGAATGGAAAGAGTTCCAGGGCCTCACCATCCTCACAGGGAAGAATTTCTTCCTGATATCCCATCTAAATCTACCCACCACGTCCATCATTCAGGAATGCACATCTCCACAGATTGCATTTTAGCCTGTGTGCAGTTTTCCAAAGTTTCCACCAGATCAGAGACAAACAAAGCACCCAGGCCATGAAAACCCAAGGTTTTATGGGCAGAGGTTTGTATTGAACTCCTTCTGGTCAAACAAACCTGAATTTGGGAGCGTTCTACTTATTGGAACACTCTCAGTGCTTTCTGTGACACAATTCAAGCTCAGGTGTCCTCCCAGGAGCAGTGGGGATGGAAAATGGCCTCAAGGAGGGTAAAAAACCCAGGTAAAAACCCCTCACCATCCCCTCCAAGATGTGCCAGTCCCCAGCCTGAACACACACACGGAATCACAGAACCATTCAGGGTGGAAAACACCTTTAGGATCATCAAGTTCAACCCACATTAAACCACATCTCCAAATCCAAACACCCAGCTTGGGGTGCTGCAACAATGCAAATCCACATTTGGCCAATCTATCCCCAGCAAAAAAGGCTGACTGTAAAGCAATAATGTGTGCAGAGTTTACAAGCTTGTATGCAGCACTTAGCAGCCTGCAAGAACATCTGAAGGAGCAGAGTCCTTTCTAATCAGCTCGCCCTGGAATTTGCTCACAACAACGTTCTCTTTTCTCACTTTGACAATTCTCATTAAGGGCTGCCTTCCCTGCACCTCCGTGTGGAAAGGCTGATGTGAGCTGCATGCAGATCCACACTGGCAGGGCTCTGCAGCACTGCCATTCAGCCTGTTATAGAAACATATTATAATATTGGCTTTTTGCAAATTTTAAAATGGGTTTTATATGTGTGGTGGTAAAGTAACTTTGTTATACAGATATAGTTTTTATTTCTGTTGTTAATTAAGCTCAGTGCAATAGCTGATATAATGTGCTTGTGTTAAACTGCCTGCTGGGATGGGATAACACCCAATGCACACAGGATGAGCACACCTGGACAGATGTGCCAACATCAGCACTCACTGACTGAACACAGGATGGTGTGGCCCAACACCAAGGCCCAACACTGAAGGTGATGATAAAAAAGGACTAAAACCACAACCAAAGATGGGATGGGATTTAAGGTTCTTCCAGCCAAAAGAATACCCATGCTCGAAAAAGGTGAACCCAAGGAGGAGCCATGCTAAACAGTTCTTAAAACATGTAAACTAGTCTGGGGAAAGGTTTACTATGCACGATTGTTTATGAACATGCAACAGGCTGATGCAAGAGAAATAGTAAATAAAGGAGGTTTCCAAAATAGTGGGGGTGCTCTCAGCTGAGTGCCAAGATGCACCCAGCCATAATAACCTTTGTTCTATGGTCTTTGTCTCCTACTGTCCTTTATTAAACTTTTTACATTTTCACATGAGACTGAAGGGGTTTTTCACAAGCCCAAACCTTCGTGGAAAGAGAGGGAAGAGTATTTCAAGAACCTCTGAGGAGGAAGGGAAGGAGAATTGGGATATGCAAGCTGCAGAGAGCACTGGGATGGACTCAGGAACATGGGAACAGCAGTTCCACTTCCATCTGTCCCAAAATTTGCCTTTTCCAGGCAAAACTTTCAGCATGACAAAGGAAGTTTGGAGGTTTTTTTTCTTAATATCCACTACTACTAATCTCACTAATACTCAGGATATTAATATCTAATTATCTACCAACTACTCTCAAAAGATTCCACAAATCCCAAAGGTCCAAACGTGACTTCAGAGGTTAAGTCAGGAAAATCAGGCACACAGCAGCTCACACTTTATATGCTGACTGGGAATTTGGCCACAATTTAAAGTTTGCAGTAAGCAAATCTGAATTTGGGTATTTCTCTGCAGAGAACAGTTATTTGTCAGAACAGAGCCCTGATGAATGAAACCATAAAGGAAGAATAGTAGCTCTGGAAGAGGAGGAGATAGTTCAATCAAACATTTCCATTGACTAAACATCTTTTTAATGAATAAGAGCAATTAAGTGTTACTCTGACCTGCTCTGCCTTTCTTTTTAAGTGACTAATGTATTTTATTACCAATTTAGCCTTCTTTTTAAATGCAATTTAGTTTTCTTTTTAAATGCACGTGAAATCTGCATTTTCCATTTTAGCGATGAGCAAGGCAACACACAGATCTGACAATTCTTGATTTGACAGAAAATACTGTTTTCTCAAGACCAACATACCCACAAACATAGATTATGCTTGGGAAATCCCTCATCAAAACCGTTCCAAGCAACAACACATCTGTTCTTATTTACAGACACAAAAAGATGCAGCTCCCCATCAAACAAGCACAGTCATTAATTCTGATTTACTCTTTGCAGGCTCTAGGAGGGTTTTAGAGGCCACCCCCTCCTCATTCACACAAACTCTCCCCACCAAACCAACTCTGCATGGAGAAATACCTTGGCCAAAATCTTGTTGATATTTTCACCTCAATAAGGAAAGATATTACGTCTTTGATTTCAGTCTGGTTTGCACTTTAAAGTGTTTTTTGGGGTTTTTTGTGTACACAATTAATTGAGGGGGTTCAAACCACAGATTATTGGCTCCTCCAATTATGTTACAGCTTTGTGAAACCTGGAAGTGTTCACAGAACAGATTTCACTGCCCAGAGATTTGCACAGGTTCATCTCCAGCCTTGAACCAAGTACCAGAAGGTCCCTCTGGGTATGAAACATGTGAATATTTTGTCTTTTTAAACATCTGAAGGAATTTATTTTCATGCTTGGGAGATAATCAGGATATCCCTGGCTGAGAATTGGGATGAGGCATGGCTTGTGAAGAGCTTTTTGGTGTTTTCAATGATCACTGATGATCAGTGAGTGCTCTGCTCCCAGGGACAGCCCCAGCCCTGCTGCCCATTCCTGGCTGGCCCAGAAGAGGAAAAGGTAAAACAGGATAATCAGAAATCAGCAAGGCTGGAAAAGAGCTCTAAGATTACAGAGTCCACATGTCAGCCCAGCAGCACCAGGATGTTCACCAGCAAATTTTATCCTCCAGTGGCACAATCAGACATTGTCTGAACACTTCCAGGGCCCCACTTTCCTGGGCAGCCTGCTCCAGGGCTTGACAACATCGTCCGTGAATAATTTTTTAATTTTTTCCTAGTATGTCGCAGACATCTTTTATGGAAAATCCTTTCTTTAGGATTTTTCCTCCTGAGAAGCTGAGAGGCCTCAGGAACAAAATGCAAACAATGATTATCTGCTGCTGTGGAATGCAACAGGTGCATCTGGGATTGGTCTCATGGGGTTGTTTCTAATTAATGGCCAATCACAGTCTGGGTGTCTCGAACTCTCTGAGACACAAGCCTTTGTTATCATTCTTTCCTTTCTATTCTTAGCTAGCCTGCTGATGAGAACCTTTTCTTCTATTCTTTTAGTATAGTTTTAATGTAATATATATCATAAAATAATAAATCAGCCTTCTGGAACATGGAGTCAGATCCTCATCCCTTCCCTCATCCAAGAGCCCCTGTGAACACTGGCACACCAGTACCCAATCTGAACCTCCCTTGGCACAACTTGAGACATTTTTCCCCTGTGCTGCCACTTGGGAAAAGGCACTGACTGCCACCACTCATTCCTGCCTCCTGTCAGTGGTCACACACTTTATGTCTACAGGAAAATCACCTAAAATACATCCCTGAAGGGGTCCAAGGCCGGGCTGGACAGGGCTGGGAGCAGCCTGGGATGGTGGAAGGTACCCTGACCATGGAATGGAATGGGATTTCAGGTTCTTCCAGCCCAAACCACTCTGTGATGATTTTATGAGACAGACATTGCATCCAAAGCATCTCCTGTCCTGCTGGGAAGCTGCAATGCTGTAGGTAGTGAACACTGTAAGCTTTTATGAGAGGATAACTAGGAAACAGCTTTTATTATTCCAATAAATACCATTTGCATTCAGACAGCACTAAATAATGTCCACAAACACATGAAAATAGAGTCACTGGCTGAGAGAGCTTGCAGTGGAAAAGACAAGTTTTATTTACTTTTTAAAAACCTTTTAGTTCCTTAAAGCAGCAAAATATGATTTCATAATTATTACCTTATGCTGTCCTGACATTTACATTACCATACAGTGCTGAAAGCCAGAAAATACCAACTGTTCTGCAGAGGATTTTGTTCTCTGCAGGGTAAAAAATCTATTAACTGCATTCAGACCTGTATATATATTATAAAAAAAAATACACTGGTGGATTGCAGGATTGGGAGAGCTTGGAGGCTGAAGGCTATGTGGAGTTGCACAGTGTGGATCAATGAATGATGGATTTGGAAGGGTTAAAGGGGTTTTATGATGTCCCCTATTCCACGGATAGGTGGCCTTAATCAGGAACTGTGCTGAGAAGGGGATGGAAAAATATGACAAAATTTAAGATTCATTCCTGTTTTTCTGTATTCCTTGGTGCAAAGGTCTGAGCACTCCTGGAAACGTGTGCAGATCTGTAAAACGATCAGAAATATTGCACTGTTCCCTGTTACCATCACTTCCTGCAATGCACAAACTGTGCCCATGGAAGAGGATGAAAAGGTGGGAATTAGAGACTGGGACTGGCTCCAAACCCTTTTATATCCCAAGCAGGGTCTCACCTCCTGTTCCTGCACAGGGGTTTCATCAATCCCTCCCCAGCTGCACCCACTGCTCACGGCAGGGATGGGGAAGGGCTCAGAGCAGCTCTCCTTTCTCCAGTTCCCACTGGACTGACAAACGGCTCCTGCAAAATGTTAAATCCTCACTCTTCCTGCCCCTCAGAGCCACAGCATTTCCCAAGCTGCTGCACAGAAATAAAAACCTTATTTAAAAAAAACTTTATAAATCATAGCTCAATCCTGTTACTTCAATGAAGTGCAACTAGTGGCTAACTTACTAATTCCCATAGGAAAAAATTGTGAAAATAAAAATTAGGTTACGTAACAATCTATTCTTACATAAACAATAAGGCGCATCTACAAAAACAGAAGTTTATCCCATTAAAAATATGTAAACAAACCAAAAATTAAAAAGTTTCAATAAACAAACACCCTAGCCATTTACCAAAAAAACAAGGTTTCAATAAACACCCTAGCCATTTACCAACCAATAAACTGAGCATCAATGTACTATTAACCAATTAGATTTAACGCAGTACCTTCTGATATTCCTATGAAAATATAAACTATACAATAAAAATCAGCTTTTCTCTGTTAAAAAAAATCAAGAATGCCATCTATTTCTATTGCAACACGTACAGAATTCCAGGAAGAGCTGGGCCAGGAACCTGTTCCCTCCTGCCCTGACAGACTAAGGATGGCACTGCCTCCCTCCTTGTCCTCCTGCCACCAAGAGGAGCAAGGTTGTTCCTCCTCATCCTCAACACCAAACACGGCCAGGTAATGTGTGGCAGTTCCCTTTAAATTAGAAAATAATTTAAAGCCACGGTTCTGACACCCCATCGTGCTATGGAGAGGCCAGCACAGGCTCATTATAGATAAAAATCACAAATTAAGGTGCCTCCTCTCATTGACTGAAGAGTTGCCTTCAGAGATAATTCAGAAGAGAAATCTAATTTTTTGTGGTCTGAATTTTCTGGGAAGGAGCCCTGTCCCCCTTCCCATCACTCTGGCAATAATAGGAAATTACCCATGCCATCCACATCAAGCATCTCAGGACATCACATTTGCCTCTCCCCTTTGTTTCTGGATTCATTATTAGCTGGATGGTCAGAACAGTAGATTTTGATGCTCCACAGCACTTCAGTGTGAGAGAAATGGCTTCATTTCTAATCTAGAGGCAATATAGAACTTTTTGAAAACAAGGATAAATGTAATTTTCCTAAAACTAAAATCCTTAAGTTTACAGAGAAAATACCACATCACAGGTAAGATGATTTATGTAATTAAAAATACTCATGTACTATTAATAACCTTAATTTGCATGAGTATTAGGTCATTTTTATGTAATTAGCTGAAGCAGAAGGTTTTTTGTCAATTAAACTAATTGTTTTTCACACTAGGTGTAGACTGAATATTGATCTTTTTTATTCAGCTCACTTACATAAGCAAATGAGATCTAATTGCATCCTTACCACATCATTACTCAGTTATTGTAAATTACAGAACATAGATTCTCTCACACAATAACACTTTCTTTGTGCTATTGCTGTTGAAGAGATGCTGCTTAATTTGGGAACTTCAAACTCTGCTTTCCATCTGTCGATTCAGGACAAATTTGCATTGTAGTGTTTGTCTCCTTAGTAGTTAAGATAACATTCAAGCAGAGTTTCAGGAGGAAATGCCCAAAACAGCACCTGTGTCTTTCAAAAACCAGTCAGAAGAGAGATCAGCCAAGCAATGACAGCTCCAACACACAAATCATGACAGGGCTTTTAGATTTAATAATTAATCTCAACCTTGTAAAGAATTTGTGCTTCTGGCTTAACAAATGTTCAAAAAACCAAGGATATTCACAGGTTTAGTTGTGAGATTTTTGCTTTTGTTGATGCTTTTTTGCTGTTGGTTGGGTTTTTTTATATTTTCGTTTGTTTGTTTTTTAATGCCTCCACATTGGGACAGTGGAGCAAAAATTACTTGTCCTGTTCTACCTGTAGCAAATTCCAGACTCTGAACAGCTTTGCTGGGTGTTCCACTTCACACTGGCTGGTTTTATTACGATGGGATAGAGAAATGATAATTCACAGAATCACTGGGTTGGAAGAGACCTTCGAGATCATCGAGTCCAACGCAGCCCTGACACCTCAACTAAACCATGACACCCCAAATCCAGGCTTTGTTAAACACACCCAGGGATGGGGACTCCACCACCTCCCTGGGCGGCCATTCCAGAACTTTATCACTCTTTCTGTAAAAAACTTTTTCCTGATATCCAACCTGTATTTATTTCCCTTGGTGCAGCTTAAGGCTGTGCCCTCTCAATCTGTGCCCGATCCTCACCCTGTCCCCAGCCCAGAGCACTCAGTGCCACATCCAACCTTTCCTTGGACACCTCCAGGGATGGGGACTCCAAACCTCCCTGGGCAGCCCCTTCCACTGCTCTCCATGAAGAAATTCCTGGAAATTTCAGAACTCCTGATACCCAGTCTGAACCTTCCCTGGCACACCTTGAGCCCCTTGCCAGGATATTTTACATTTGAGCACCTGAGATGCTGCAACAGCCCCAGTCAGCCCCCACTGCTCACTCAGCCATGGGGTTAATTCCTGCATTCTGTACCCAAAATGAAGAAGTTTTCAAGAATTTGTTGTTCCAGCAGAACTCTGAATGTTTTGCGAAGAAAATCACAGCAGTGTTTCTGCTGCAAGTCAGGCTGGAAGAAAAGCTCCTGAAGAGGAGTCACTGGGAACAACAATGTGTCTTGATGCTGTACAAATTGCTTCCCTTAAAAAATAAGAAATGAACAGTACTTAAGCTTGATGGATTGTTTGTTCTCCTCACTTGTTAAAATTCTCTGGTGCTGAAGCTGGGCCATATGGAGCAGAGCTGTTGGTGTCAGAGCTCAGATGCCAGCTGCCTACATTCTTCTTGCAACTGCATCTGGATTTCTCAGCACTCCAGATTCAGAATTAAAAGCAAAAAATGCTAATTTCCAAAAAGAAAACACTTCTTCCCCCACCAAAAAAAAAAGGAAAAAAAATCAAGACACTCCAGTCCATGCAAGTGGAGGCAAAAGGATTCCACACAGCTGTCTGCCTGCTGAGCTGCCTTTACTCATGCCATGGCCAGTGCAACTGTGCCCGGTTATCTCGGCTGTTTGAGGGGCCTGGAAAGGCCCGGACTGGCCTTGGGGCAGCCCGCGTATCGAAGGACGAGAAGAGGCTTCAGTTCTTCTTTCGGTTTTTATGTTTATTAATTGTTTATCTAAAAGATTTTCTTTCAGCCTGACAGAGCTCTGCTCAGCAGTCAGCCATGAGCACACTGTGCCGCTCTCCGGACAGTCACCTATCTTTATACCCATGGTTACCTGTACAATATTTATCATTTTTCCCCAATACCTTTTATTCTTATTGCCCGGTGCACTTTCAGTAATAACCAATCCAAAAATGCCACCGTGGCCAAAGAAGATGGAGGAGAAGAGGAAGAAGAAGAAGGACAGGACACGCCCCAATTCCTCCATCTTACTTCTCTAAACCCCCCTGTACATAAATCTTAAACCTTGTGTCTCACTCTCTAATTAACTAATCCCTTCACCATTCACCCCGGTGAAGTCCTCCTATCCTCATCCTGTGTAGGGTCAAAGTCCAGCCACCAGACACTTCTGGCAACATTCCAGGAGTCCCGAGCCCCCCCAAGGGTGGTCTCGATGGCCCGGCACCTCAGGACTGAGATCTTGAGATCCGACACAACTGGAGGCGAAATGCATTCACTGTGGCATGGCCAGACAGGGTTCAGGGCAGTGCATTCATTGCTCAGTGAAGTGCAGCTCCCAGCACTTGCAGAATCAGGGGGAGAAGCTCAGCTGGCGAGCAGGAACTTGTTAAACCACTATAAAACAGTCGTGCTCAATTCTGTACCACGAGCCTACACAACCAGGGGGGTGGAAAGGAAAAAAACTCCTTAAGAACAAACAGTCTACATCAGCTAAATTTAACCACTTCAGCAGGATCAGAAAACACACTGCCCATGAGCTCAGGGCATCTGGTGCAGTGAGGGAAAAAGCCACTGGCTTTTTAACATGTTCCCTAAGAAATGGGAGCATCTGAATTTTGGGGCTTGGTCTGGATCTGCTGATTCTTAAAAGTGCAAAGAAAGCTTTCCACAATCACAAATAAAACATCACAATAAGGAATGGGACAGAGGGAATGGTCTAAACTTGAGCAAGGGAAGTTTTAGGTTGGATATGAGGGGAAATGCCTTCACTGAAGGGGTGGCCAGGCACTGAACTGCCCAGGGCAGTGGTGCAGTCACAGCCCTGGTGACAAAGCGTGGATGTGGCTCCTAGGGCCACGGTTTAATAGTGATTTCATTCAGTCTCAAAGGTCCTTTCCAACCTTAATGATTCCATGATCTAAAAATTCATTCAGATATTGAAGCCTATCCTGGAGAAATGTAACACTTCTTGAGCACAGTGAGAACCACCCTCCAACCCAGCCTGATAACACAGACTGTCAACAAGCAGCAAATATTTACATGGTTCTAAAACATCTCAAACTTACCAGCTGTGCAATTTTACTTCTATTTTACGAGAAACAGGCCCTTACATGCAGGGAATTTTTCAGCATTAGGGCCCTGCCTTCTCAAGGCACAAAAGGCACAGTGCAAAGGCCACGGTGCAGAGCAGAAGGTCACACATTAATTTAAAAATACCCATTTATCCAGCAGCTTCAGGTGCACAATAACACATTCAGTTTTCACTGAGGGCTGCACTGCCTGGGTTAGATACAATCCCCATCAACATAATACCTGTTCCATTCCACACAGAAGGAGGAACAGTCCTTTGTTAGCAGCACACAAAAGCTCTGCAAGTCACACCCAGCCCCACAGGGCAAAGTCTGGAATCTCCTCTCAAATACTGCACCAAGGCAGACAGGGAAACACAAAATATCTGCCTGGAAGGCTCAATAGATACTGGGAAAATAGAATTAATTATGATCTGGTGGGCCATAAGTAGGATTTACTTGTTCTACCCCTCATATGTCTAACTTGTAACACATTCTTAATCTACACTCTGCACTGGAGTTTCTGGCTATGTCCCTGCTTTGAATTTTATTTTTTAATACTCAAGTATTGCTATCCTATAGGTATGGAAACCAACAGCAGCCATTTCACTATAGGCAGCTTAGCCAGCTACAAGATTTTCAGTTCCAGCACATTAATTTCTGTTTATTCATCATTATTTTGTTCCACAAGGTGGTGATTTTGCATATTTGAGAGCCCAGGATGAAAACACATCTCAAGCCCAGCCTGACACTCAGAAGGGATTGCGAGCAGACTGAAATCCTGTTCCTCCTTGCCTTGAGCTATAGTTTCAAATACCTTTCTACATATTCCCAGATTGCTAAGCAGAGAAGTTTCCTTTGAAATCTGCAGCCCTTTGCCTTTTTCTTTATGCAGAAAGAACAAACTTTGGGTACTGTTTGCTGCTTTGGTTTCAGGCACACTGGAATAATGAACAGAGAGAGGAAGGAGGACTCTGAGTGGCAAAAGCAATATCCAAAAAATAGGTGTAATACACATTTGGGATCATCTCTGAGCAGCTGATATTGGTTACAGAGAATCAGTCTTCGTGACTATTTCTAGAAAATCCTGTGATGTCTCTTTGTACCACTAATAAATAAAAAACCAAAACCATTACCACTATTCAATTATTGGTGTAAATTAGAAATGAAGCAGTAATGATTTAAATCAGAACTAAAGCACTCTATCTTTTTATTTCTCATACATTTTAATGTTAAACATTATGATCTGGAAGCTCCTGAAGCGAGTGAAAACCTCAATCCATACTCCTCCAGCATCTTTATATTTACCTCCACTTAGAGCTAACACACTGAAAGAGAACCAATTTTACTCATTTAAAATATTTATTCCTAAAGTATTTTTAACCAGCTGTTGACAAACCACTGTAACACAATGTATAGACAAATGTGTCAAGAATAACTTTCTCCTTGAACAATTTCCTTTGCACACACAAAGTCTTCCCTGGCACCAAGAGGAATCCCAGTGCAGTCAATTAACACACAGCTGCTCATGGGTAGAAAACCCAGCCCTTTATGAATCAGCTTCCAATTTTCCTTTTGTTCTATGAACAAAAGCAGAAATGTGAAGGAATGGAGAATGTCAAAGTCTGGGAAACAGCAGGAGCGTTCTTGTTTATGCAACAGGTTGAAGTTTCAGCAGGATAGTCTTTCCTGAAGTGTCTTATTTTAATGATCAGCAAGTAAAACATCAAAGGAATGTCCAATTATCCCTTGCTTTTATTAATATAAAAACAGTGCCCTGTTTTCCAGAAAGTTTTGTTAATATCTGACAATACTTAGAGGTTTTAATTCCCCTTGAGGAACCAACACAGTCTTTCTCTTTTGGCTTTTCTGAGCACCCTGGTCCAGTGGGAGGTGTCCCTTCCCACAGTGGGGGACTGGAATGAGATTTTCTTTAAGGTCTTTTCCAACCCAAACCCCTCCAGGATTCCATGCTGACACCATGAATAAGAATATTCCCATGTTTGTCCTGTGCTAGATAATTTTCTGACATTTATTTACACTGGGCGAGGTATTTGCACAAAATCCTTCCCATCACAGCTCAGGGCACAGAGCTCCCTCACCACCCCCAGGTCTCTTCATTTCCAGCCACTCTGAGCAGAGCCTTTAACCAAAAACACCCCAAGTCCAAGAACTTTGATTTGGGCTGAATTCAAGCCTTGCTGAATTGTGAAAGGCTCTCTGGTTAATCTACAAAACTCTTTCATATTACAGCAGAATGCCTGGAAAAGAAGCAACTCCTGGCTGACTTCAGAATAAATTCACCCTACAATATTCCTGTACTCAACACTCTGAGGATGTTGCTGGGTATAATTTCATCCCTAACCCCATATCCTGCACTTCCCACAGGTCCATGGATGGAACAGAAAGGTGATACACGACCAAGAACAATTTATTTGCTACTTTTGGGAAGAATCAGTTGTGTTTTTAGGGCCGCCATGGAGGTGTTCAGAGGCGCACTCACCAGGAGTGCCCCACAATAAAACCCAGCTCCACAAACAGAAAAGGCTCTTTGCAGCTGCCCTCACGCTCTCAGCCTGATCCACAGCCTATTTAAAGCACTCTGCTCGCCTTGGATGATGCTCAGCAGTTCTGGGAAGCCTCTCCAAGTGCCTCCAGCTGCTGGAAACACCAGGAGCTGCAGGCTCAGACACTCAGTCCCATCCTGCAGCAATGTTTGTCTCTGCTGCTGTGGCTCCCCTGCCTTCTGCAGCTGCTCCTCCAACCCTCCTGCTCCAAGAAATCCCTCCCAGGGGAACATCCTGACTCTGGGAATCCTCTTCTTCCAGTACTTCTTCAATTTGGGATCATTCTTTGCTCCTGGAAGAGGAAAAACTCCTCTGCTCCTCTTGCTTTCTGTAATCTGTGGGTTATTACAACACCTTCCCTGTATCATTGCTTTATTTTATATATATTATAAAATCTGGCATCAAATTTAATCCAAATGTTGAGAAGCTCCTTTGGTTTATGGACAAATTCTCACTCCACATGAGGGAGAAAAAATCCACCAAGTGGTTTTTTTTTTTTTTTTTTTTTGTTCCAAAGATATATCTTCCATGATTCCCCTCTTCTCCACTTGCTATTACACTTAGGCTTGAATATAGATTAAGAATTAAAAGTGAAATGAACCCAGTAAAAAATTTACCTGTAGATAACAAGCTCAGACAAAAAGAGAGCTTCATTAGCTTTTTTTTTTGTTCCCCATGCCTTGCTCCTTTTTCAATTTTAAAAAGTGAAATCTCCTGGAATGGTTTTTACAGTCTTTACGACTTCTTTAATGAGTCTTCTGAGTGATAAAAAGTACAATTAAAAACTACAGCTCCCTCAGTTAATTCAGATTTTCTCCTTGTGCCACTAGCACAACCAGCTTTATAATGCAGCTGATACACCTTTTCTGGGGCCCATAATTACATCCCTAGAAGTTCCCTAAGATCTTAATTTCAGGTCCATCTTCTATAAAAGATTATTTGCAAGAGATATGTTGGCTTTTCAAGGTAGAAATACTGACAGAGACAACAATGTGTCAGTGATTAAATTAGCAAAAAATTGCTTATATTGTGAGGTAACGCTCATGGGGTGGCTGGAGCTGTGTCAGGGAAGGTTTGGGTTGGATTTTTGGGAAAAATTGTTCCCCCAGAGGGTGCTGGCACTGCCCAGGCTCCTCAGGGAATGGGCACAGCCCCAGAGCTCCAGGAGATTTGGAAAACCCTCCCAGGGATGCCCAGGGTGGGATTTGCGGTGTCTGTGCAGGGCCAGGGTTTGGACTCTGATCCCTGTGGGTCCCTTCCAAGTCAGGATATTCTGGGATTCACACTTCTGTCCCAGTCTGGAGGTTCCAAGTGTTTCACACCTCACATGGGGCTTGCAGTCAGACACCTCTGCACTGCAGGACTGTGCAGTGAAAAGTTATTGAAAAGTTACTCAGTTATTGAGATGTTAAGTCTCCCAAGATAACAAACCTATTTTAGGACATTATTTGAAGGAAGAATCCCTGGCCTCAGAAACTACAAGGGAAGGAATTCAGGGTAAGACCAGCTAACAACAAGACTCCCTCTATTACGGGAGGGATGTCAGACAGGGATGTAAAACTGCTTGGCTTTGTTAAGAGAGCACCAGAGAGCAGGAGGGGCAGTGTGCAAGGCCAGGCTGGGTTGGATGCTGAGCACCCTGGAGCAGTGGGGTGCAGAGGGGGGCATATGTGGCCCGAAGTTTAGAGTCCGACTAGCTGAGGGCGAAAGGCCGACGCCCCTCTGCAATTCCTGGCCAGCGCCCTTCGGCGTCTGAGGGCCTCGGGCTGGCTTACACCGCTGGTATAGGGGAGGAACGGAGCTGACCATTTCCCGGGGGTTAAACATCGGTTTATTGAAGGTGTTGCGGGATCCAAACGCGGGGAAACCAACCGGGAAAAAGTTTCTCCATAGGGGGTGAAACAGGATTATAAAGGAGGGGGGTGGGTACAGGCGGAACCAATCGGGAAAGGTGAGGGGATGAACTTCACAGAACTGACACTCCATGGAGACCAATAATCAAAAGGTAAAGGAGGTGTCCTGGGACCCCAGCCAGCCACCATCTCCAGAGAGGAGAAGGTTCTCGAAACCTGGGAGGAGAAAGGGGTGATTGACTGGACCTAAGGAGGAAACAACTTTCACTTATAAGGGAAACCAGGGGAGGAGCAATTACACATCGGCAACTATGAATAGCGGTTACTATGGCAACTTAGCTGACAGGCTAGCAGTGGCGGGAAAAACTGGGGGAACGAAACCATTTTACACATAATAGGGGAGAACAATACATAAATTGGGGGAATAACACAAGAAACTTAACAACACACTACAACAGTGGGAGATGTCCCTGCCCATGCCAAGGGGCGGGATGAGATGGCCTGGAAGGTCCCTTGCACCCAAACCACTCTGTGATTGCACAGAGAGACCAAGGGAGCTGCCAGGTAACTGAGGGGAGCACCCATCACCCCAGAGCAAAGCCTGATGAGCACCAGAGCCTTTCAGACACAGAGTTTGCCTTGGCCCCCTCAGATCATGGTGGGACACATTTACACTTGCACAGCTTTGCCCAAGCCTGAGCAAATCATCGCCTTCCTTAGGGAGATGAGAAGGAATTGAAATCCTGGGGGTGGGCCTTGGAGGGCTCCAAGACCACTGCTTGCTGTTAGATGCTGAGCTCCTTAGAATAACAAACACTCTGTTATTTCAGCTTTGCAGAGACTTTTATCTTCTCGCAATGCTGGCACTGTACCTTCACCGTCTTTCTCATTAGAGCACCTTTCTTCTGCCTTCACTCCTGACTTTCCTTACACTGTTTGCACTTCTTTATTCTTGTTCCCTATCCGTGTATCAAAACTGTTCTGTTGAAGAGCAAATGTCTGAGAGTGAAGGGTTTTGAGCATCAAAAAGCACATTCCATAGCCAGAAAGTGCAGCACAAAGGATTAAAAGAACTGAGTGATGCAGTGGAGATTAGAGAGAGCAGAGAATGCTAAAGACACACAAAGAGTGCAGGAAAGCTAAAATCACTTCAAACATTAATATCCTTCTTTGTCCCATATTCTACAAAAAGTGTTCTGTATCTCAGGCTTGAATCTTTTATTCTTTTTTATTTTATTTCAAGCATTTCTCTGATAAGATGAACATCCGAACTTTTTAAAAATTAATGTTGTTATATGGGTATGGGTTAAAATATATATTTCAGAAATATAATACCTTTGTGAGGACTTCTGTTAAACCAATAGTTAGTGTCTGAAAAGCACAATCATGGAAGTTTTAGTGCTCAAGACCATTAGAGAAGAAAAAAGGAAGGGGGCAGATGTAATCTTGGAAATGTGATGAGAGCATAAGGAAAATGGTTCACATTTTTCCTTCTCATTTCTTTGCCAAATAGCAGAGAAAAGAGTTTTTACAGGCTACAACCACCAGTGGATGCTGTGACACAGAGAAGGATTTCCATGAGAGGTCTCAAGGAAAGGATGAAGGAAATGTTAAGGAAGGAGCTGAGAGGGGGGATTTGGTTGTTGCTAGTTTGGGTTTCCTTGTTATGTCTTTATTTGTTTGTTTATAATTTGTGGTTGTTGTTTTATTTCCCCCATACAATTGAAGACTTTTGTCATTTTCTGACAAGTTTCACTTAAACATTGTCACCATTCTGACAAGTTTCACGCAAACATTGTCCAGCTGTTCCTGGCTGTAATCCATCCATTGCATCGACTGTGACCAGGAAGAACCTGATGAAAAGTTCTTCAATATCAAAAAAAAACCCACAAAAACCAAAGCAAAACCAAGTAAAGGGATAAGAAGAAAACCTAATTGAGGTTATACAGAATTTTAAGGAACAACCAGAATTTTAAGAACTTCATTGCAATTCTCCCTTTGTGGGAGTTTAAAGCAAAGAACATGAAATGAGGTGCTGGAGCAGACAGATCCTCCCCAGAAATTAAGGAGAATCCACCCTTTGCTGTGGATCCAGCTCAGTGCACAACATCAATGTTTTCCTTGGAGACTTCTAAAGATATTTCACCTGGCATGAAGGATGAACAATAACTCCCAAAAAAGTCATGTAAATACAGGAAGAATTTTTTTCTTTTCGTAGTTCACCTCGAATTTATCCTCTCTGCCTCTAAAACCACACTGAGCCCATTCCCGTTATTTCCTGCCAGGGAGCACGGCAAGGAAAATGTAATATTCCAAGCAGAACACGGGCTTGGACTGATTGATCACACCCCTATGCTTGGAATAAAAGGGACACATTTGTCCCCACCAGTGGAACGGGAAGGTGCTGGTTCCCCTGGCAACACTGCTTAAGGACTTTTCCCTCCTTAATCATGCAAATTTTCGGCAATTTGGGACAACTGCGGTAGGAGGGTTCCACTCTGAGCTTGATCACTTGGAGAACTTCCACAGCCACATGAATTCAGTATTTTTTCCCCTTAACCCAGTAAGGGTTAACTAAGAACCCAGTCCTGCATCTTGACTCCCTTTTATTTTCACAGCATCATTAAGGTTTGAAAAGAGCTCCAAGATCACCAGACCCTCCATGAATGCCACCACCATTCCCACTACACAGCATCGTTCTCCTTTTAAATAGCCTCGAAATAGCCTTTAAATAGCAAAGAAAACACATTTTGGTCAATGTTTTACCTGAGTGTATAAGACAGTAAAGTTCTGAGCTATTTTAAATTCCTAACCCACACCAGCACTTGTCTAATTGTCCCTTATTTCTCCCCTAAATCTAAATAATCTGCTGTGGCAATGGAGTTGGGGATTGTTTAAAAGGGGTAAAACCCTGCTGAGTCGCTTGTGTGTTTTATTAAATAGTAAAACCCAGAGGTACAAAATGTCAGTCCTACACCCAGAATTCAGAAGTTTCAAGACAGATATGAGAGCCTGGAAATTGTAGCTTGTAATTAGAACTAGCAAAGACTCTTTCATCCTATTAAACATCACCTCCATCCTATTTTTCCAATATCATGTGATTATGTACTTCATTAAGGCAATTAGAGCATATTTATGAGCAGTCCCCTGTCTCTCCAAGCACGGCTGCCGACTGGGGGTAGGGGAAAATCTGATTTCCAGCTCTTCCAAAGCTTTTTTTCCCTCTTTCTGTATTTCAAAATATTTTAATTAAATCCCTGGGCGCAAGTGGATATGATTTAGAAGGCAATTCAGGTCTTTAGGCCTACACAGATGTCACTTAAAATCATCTTTGAAGGATGACTTCAGAAACAACTAAAACGCCATTAGAGAGTAAATTGGAGGTGCAGGAGTAACAACCTCGATTATTTTGACAGCATTCAAGTCAAACAGCAGCTACAAGGAATGTCTGCCCATTAATGCTGATCAGCATTCAGCAGAAGAGCTCATTAGAATATCAGTCAAGCTTTTTGAACTTTTTTCAATGAAAAAGCCTCGATACAATGAAGAATTTGCGAGATGCAGATAAAAACATGAATTTTCATAAAGCACTAAACATGTAGGAAATGAATCTGATTCACAAGGTTAAATATGTCTGCTGAGATCTTTTCGCATGTGGCTCTGCTCTATTGAATTATTTGCAAGAAGGTGTTTGATGGTTCTTTCAAACCTGAATAGTGCAGCAAGCAGAATCCTGAAGTTAAGATGAAATCAAATATAAAACAAGATAAAATTCAGCCGCTGTCAGGCCTCTTTGCAAATTGAAACTTGATTTAGTGGCATGAAGAGGACGGAGTTTTTTTCACTGAGTTTTGAGCAAATCTGGGTCCCGTTCAGAGCGGGTGACTGCGGGAGGCAGCAGGGCCCAGTCCCTTCTGCAAACCCTGCATCTGGGGCAGCTCCTGAGAGCTCAGAGGTCATTTAGGATTTACCCCAGCAACCCATGAGATGATTTAGTGACATGAAGAGGATGGAGGTTTGTTTTTTTTCACTGAGTTTTGAGCAAATCTGGGTCCCGTTTAGAGCGGGTGACTGCGGGAGGCAGCAGGGCTAGGTCCCTCCTACAAACCCCACACTAGGGGCAGCTCTTGAGAGCTCAGAGGTGATTTAGGATTTACCCCAGCGACCCATGAGATGATTTAGTGGCATGAAGAGGACGAAGTTTTTTTCACTGATTTTTGAGCAAATCTGGGTCCCGTTTAGAGCGGGTGACTGCGGGAGGCAGCAGGGCCCAGTCCCTCCTGCAAACCCCGCACTTGGGGCAGCTCCTGAGAGCTCAGAGGGGATTTAGGATTTATCCCAGCCCCTCATCACGACAGAAACCCTCTAACCCAGTGATGTGCTGCCAGCTCAGCGCCTTTGCCAACCCTATCACCCAGCAGAGGCTCCAACATTTCAGAGCAACAGGGACCTGTCCTCTCACATCATCATTTCCTCACATCATCACAGCGCCCCTGAGCCCCCCTACACACAAGGGTGAGATAAAACCCCTCTGATCATTCCTGCTCCACCACGGGGAAGGGAACAATACCACAGCAGAAAGCAAAAAGTGCAAGTTCTCGTGGCAAAATCAACAGCCCTAAAGCACCACAGCTGCCCCGCCTGCACCGAGCTGAAGGCAAACAAACCCCGAGATCTGCAGTGCTTTGAGACAACCGCACACACACACAAAAATTATTTTCAGGCTTTTGGGATTCAAAGAGAACTCTCTTTAGCAAGTATCACATTTTTTTTTTTAGTAGATGTTTCCCAGAGTCTTTTATGGCTGCGCCCGCTGGGTCAAGTGATATTATCTCTGATTTCTGTGGCTACTTAAACAACTTACTGCACTCTCCTTTACTGCACTCTCCTTAAACATGCAAAGGGTAAAGGCAGTGCAGAATCCGCATAATTGTGGCATTTTGTGTTTGTGAACATGCTGCTGACAAAAGCTGGAGTAGATAATGGAAATTTTAAAAATTATATAGAAGGAGGCAGGTCAGGAATTCAGAGGTAAAGGTAACCTAAGGCTTCATTGCTGCTACAATTCTAATTCTTTTCCAGTTATTGTCACCGGGGTCATTAATCCCAAAGGAAAATAACCAGGATACTGCTTCCTGTGGCTACATTTTCTCTCATTACCTTATAAAACACAATTGGCAGAGTTTTCAGTCTCCAGGGAATTGGAATTGCTGCCCAATGGCTTCGAGAGCAGCAGAGGAAAAGCACAGGGGAATAAAAAGCATCGCACAGCCCCCAGTTTAACAGAGACCAGGTTAAAAAAAAAAAAGAAGAAAAAAAAAGAAAAAAATAAAAAATAAACTTATTTTTTACAATAGGCCCCAAAGCCAACCAAACCCCCAGTGAGGTTACTCACCCCTCACACCGCTGTTCCAGCAGGGGAGCCCATCCTGGGACACTCCAAGCCCCAAATGCAGGCGGCGAAACCCTAAAGGAGCCCAACCTCCTTCCCAACCCCAATGGGGCTGAACTTCCTCTCTGCCCTCAATTGGCAGCCGCAGCCGCCTGTGGGGTGGAGCAGGGGACTATTCCCAGGGTGTTAAAAGCTTAATCCTGGTTTTCTACACAGAAATCTCAACCTACACATGGTCACAACCCCCCCCCCGGTGTAATTCCCATGACTGTCATTATCTGCTGGAGCCAAAGCACATGGTCAAGGATCCTTCTTCTCTTCACTTACCGCACATCTTGTGGAAGTTCTGTCTGTAAGACAACAAGCTGAGAAGGTTTTGGACGTTCTTTTCCTGCTCGGAACTGAAATAAAACGATCTCGTTTTTCATGTGTTAATCGGGGCCATCTGAGGCAGATTCCTTGAGCTGCAGGGAAGGGAGGTGATAACACAAAGGGCTGAGCTGCAGGGAATTGCTGGAAATGCCCAGAACTGGTTCCTTGGGCAGAGCTGGGATAGCGGAGTGGTACAAATTTCCCAGAGAAGCTGTGGCTGCCCCTGGATCCCTGGAAGTGTCCAAGGCCAGCTTGGACAGGGCTTGGAGCAACCTGGGACAGTGGAAGTTGTCCCTGCCTGTGGTATAGAGTGGCACTAGATAAGCTTTAAAGTCCCTTCCAAAGCAAACCATTCTATGATTCAATGATTCTAATAAACATTTTAACGGGTTTATGAAGGTGTTGTTAGTTGTATTTTTACTCCTCTGTTGTTGAAACTGCTTTGTGGAAAAGAGCAGAAATGTCAGAGGATCAGGAGAGGAAAACACAACCGGGATGCTTCCAATCCACCTCTCTGTGGATTATTTCTGAACCAGAGCCTGGCAGTCTGTGCTGGAAATGAGCATTGCTCTGGAGAGTTTCTCAGGGAATCAGAGCAGACAAACTTTTCCCATTCCTTGTTTTTCCTTCAGCAGAGCATGTGTGTGCTTTTATCAGTCAGCTCAGCCCACGGAGAGCCAGCGGGGCCCGAGGTGACACCTTTGGGGCAGGCTGGCACCAGCCCCGTCCCTCCTTAACAACTTGCATTTCTTTTCCTATTGAGCTCTTCACTTTCAGCATCCTCTCCTTCATATCTGCCTTCTTAGGCTTTCATACTCTAACTGTTGGGACAGAGGGAAAAAAATACAGGAAAATCGGGGCTTTGGGCTCATCTAAGTGTGTGTTCGAGTGTCAGCCTGTCCGCTGAGCGGTCTGTGTTGCGTTATTGAATCTCTGAATTGATTTTGGTCTGCAGCGGAGTTCAACTTCCAGGGAGTCAGCTGAGACAGGCAAGGAAACTTCTTTGGAAGGGAAAAAGAAAAGAATTCCCAGAGGGAATGAACTCGCCCTGGGGCTCATCTGTGCAGCTGGAGCTTCCTGACAAGGACAGGTCCGGTGTCACCCTCGGTCCCCACATCACCTCGGGTCAGGATGGAAGTGACATGTCTAGTGCAACCCAAAAAGAGAGAAAAAAACAAACAAACATAAAAGTACTTTTCCGCCTATATCTTCACGAAATCTATCAAGAAACAACAATAACTTTCTCCGCTAGAAAATCCAGAGCAGCTTAACTCTCACTTAAGCAGTAAATTTCCTAAATACCTTAAAACAGAGAATGGCACCGAGATTGGCTGCAAATCTGCTGGCACTTTGTGGAATATCCGTTTTTTCCTAGAGCTCAGGCTATTCATCTGCTGGGTAGTTAGCAGCTTATCTCATTCTTATCTCCCAACCACTCTCCAAACCTGCCTGTAACGTTTAACTTCCCTAATCACGGAGGGGTTTGAGGGTGAAACCCAGGCAGAGATAACAGCTGCCACATCACACCACAATTCAAGGTGAAAACAGCTTCCTCTGGCAAAGTAGAGGTGGAACAAGGACGAAAAAAGGGAAAGGGGTGGATGATGTGGAGGTGGCGAGGCTGCCCAGAGCAGCTGTGGCTGTCCCTGGATCCCCGGCAGTGTCCAAGGCCAGGCTGGATGGGGCTGGGAGCAGCCTGGGACAGTGGAAGATGTCCCTGCCCATGGCATGGGATGATCTTCCACCCAAAAAATTCCATAATTTTACGGCCAGGGTTAATAACTCACAATTCCTGTGGCTTAAGCCAGTCAAGACCTCAATTAAGTTTTTAATTGCTACGAGTCCATAGAAATCAGTTTTTGTTCTTCATTTGCATTGAGGTGGCGGGGTTTGGGCACTGCACTGAGGGAACACCTTGGCTGAGGCTTCCCAGCCCTGTGGGGCCCAAATTGCTCAGCAGTGCTGACAGTGACAGATCAACACTGAACACAGGAACCACAGAGCATCTCCTAAGGACGCTGCTCCTGGGAGACTTCTCAGACTCAAAATAGCAATTTCCCAAAGTGTCTCAAACCAGATGCTTCAAACTAAGCACGAATTAATGATTGTGGTCATAAAGTGCTGATAGCTTTGAAGTGCACCCTACAAAATGAGAAGTCCTTTTGCACATGTTATTAAAATATGGGGCAAAGATGGGGAAGGGGAATAGGGAGGTTTATACCAGCAAGGCCTGTGGTTGAGTTGTTTGCTTTTTTCCCCCTCCCTTTCTGGATATTTCCCTTTCAGAGGACTCTGAAAACCTCATATTTTTCTTACCCAGGATGGAGAATATTCAAGGTCGAACCTCTTCCACCACTAACAAAGGCTGGATCTGAACCTTCTTGCCCTGCAACCTTTTGTTCCTGAGGATTTGGGGAGGACTGTCGCTCTTTGACCAGAGGTCCTCCTACAGGAGGAGAAATGCCCCAAAAAATAGAGGCAGGAAGGGTCCTCTGCCTTCAGAAAGGGCGTTCACACAAGAGAATCCGTGTCTTTCTTTTTCTTCTTGCTGCCTCTAACAAGGTGAATAAGGGATAACAAAAGTTGAAGTACCTGGAGATCAGCCTCTGATGTTCTCATTTTATTTTCACAATATTCTTTGACTTAAAAAAAAAAAAAAGAAAGAAGCTAAAAGCTGAATAAAGCTCTGAAAAACTTCAGTTCTTCATTTTCTGCGTATTAGTGGGAGCAGCACAGAAGATTTTTCATTTTCAAAAAATAGAAATTAATGTTCAAATCTTTCATTTCCTTTGTTGGGACAGATGATATATGACATTTTGTCAGTTACATACGCAAATAGGTGCAGTGTATTGTTTGAATTCTCGATCATCTGGAGAGGAAATGCTGCTGACATTGAACTTTCAATACTGTGTTATTAAAAACCCACACTTTAGGGTAGCAAAAAAAGATTTTTTATTTTTTTTCACTTCATGTACAAGCTGTGCTTTTGTTCCCAGCAGACAAGCTAATAGTGTGTGAGAGAAAAAAAGGGAAAAAAAATAAAATCTTGAGATTTTTCTCTCAGACCAAGGCAGAAAGAATAGGGCTGGCTTAGAAACTTGTATATTAAATTCTGAGGTCTAAAGGCAAACATGCCTTTAGCTTCACACTGAGCAGAACGTGCTCTTGCTGCTTTGGCATTTATCACACGTTTGACAGTGAAGGAACTGCTGAATCCCAATTAGGGATGGGAAGATTTCCCAGGGTCCAGGCTTTTTGAAGATTTTTTGCAAACTCGCTGCTTATTCAAACTTTATGAAGAATTTTAGGTAGGACTTTTCCTCTAAAACATGTCACAGAACATCTGGAGGTCTAAAAAACCTCTTGGTACCAGAGCACCAAAGGTTAGAGCCAGCACTTCTTTTTCCCTGGACATTTCTGTTGTCCTCAATCATAAACCTGTAATTCAACACAGAGACAAGAGAGCTGGGAAAACTGAAGCTAAAGGTCAGATTGAGCAGATGAAAGGTGGAATTGGATTCCTGGTGGGTCTGGATGTAAGCTAAGAGTAAACCCCTTAAAATGAAAGGAGTAACAGCAGCATCCTACTGAGAGTGCCCATCGCTGGAGGTGTCCAGGGAATTCCTGGATGTGGCACTCAGAGCTCTGGGCTGGGGACAAGGTGGGGATGGCCACAGCTTTGGGTTGGTGGGCTTGGAGGGCTTTTCCAACCTCATTCTTGACCCTTTGAAACTCCAAAGGGGATGGTCACAGCTTGGATTCGATGATCCTGGAGCTCTTTTCCAGCCTCAGTGATCCTGTGATCCTTTGAAACTCCAAAAGAGATGGTCACAGCTTGGATTCAATGGGCTGGGAGGAATTTTCCAACCTCAATCATTCTGTGATCCTTTGAAACTCCAAAGGGGATGGTCACAGCTTGGATTCGATGATCCTGGAGCTCTTTTCCAGCCTCAGTGATCCTGTGACCCTTTGAAACTCCAAAAAGGATGGTCATAGCTTGGATTTGATGGGCTGGGAGAGCTTTTTCAACTTCAATCGTCCTGTAACACTTTGAAACTCCAAAAGGGATGGTCACATCTTGGATTTAATGATCCTGGAGCTCTTTTCCAGCCTCAGTGATCCTTTGAAATTCCAAAAGGGATGGTCACAGCTTGGATTTAATGATCCTGGAGCTCTTTTCCAGCCTCAGTGATCCTTTGAAACTCCACAGAGGATGGTCACAGCTTGGACTAGATGATCTTAAAGCTCTTTTCCAGCCTCAATCATTCTGTAACCCTTTGAAACTCCAAAGGGGATGGTCACAGCTTGGATTCAATGATCCTGGAGCTCTTTTCCAGCCTCAGTGATCCTGTGATCCTTTGAAACTCCAGGAGTCTGTTGCTGAAACAAGGCAGTAGCAGATTTTGGCTGAAGATGACTTGGATTCATTTCACCTGACTTCACTCAATTAAGCTCCTCATGTGAGCCCAAACTCCTCATGTGTTTCCTCCACAGTGAGAAAGCCTTTTGTTCTGGGTGAAGACATGAGTAAAGCCCCCAGAGTGATTTGTTCCACCCTGAGATGATTTGTTCTTACCAGTGCTTCACTCTCTGCTGAGCAGGGCAGGGCTTGGAGTGTAACTCCCCATCTGGAGAATTCAGCCTTTTACATCCTCCTACAAAGATTCTCCTGGTTCTTCTTTCACCTTCATTGACATAAATCTCAATTAAACCCATTTAAATGCTTGACATAAAACCAATTTCTAAAATTGAGTACATTTTTATAGTGAATAGAATTTTTTTTTTCCAAAAGGAAAATATCTCAAAAGGCACCAAATCCAACACAAGAAAGCTGAAAATTTTATATCTTGAATATTTAACCATTTTACCTGGAAAAGAAATCCCTCCACAGCTCTTTCAGATAAATTTAAGAAGGATTTTGAAAACATGCAAGTATTGATTAGAGCTGAAAATCAGAATTTCCGTTCAGAAGGGAATTATGAAATGCTAATTTTTTTTAACATTCCAGTACAAACTGCTGAAGCATCAGCATATTTCCACATATGCCACATTTTTATTAAGAATTTAATTAACAGTTTTAATTAAAAATACCAGTGTTTGGCTGGCTAAATGTGAAATAACTGGGATGATGAAAAATGATACCAATAAATAATTTTAAAACTCGGTGAACCCCTCTCCAAAGCTGCCCTGAGGAATGTTTCCATGATCTCTGTAACCAGGACACTCTTTTCTGATGTTTTAGAGGGATTGATTTGCTACAGGGTTTTATACAATGTTTTCCATAGAATCCCAGGTTTGGGTTGGATGGGACCTCAAAGCCCATCCAGCCTGGGATTGAACACTTCCAGCAAAATGAACAGCATAAAGGATTGACAAAATTCCAACAAAAACCTCCTAAAGTACAAATCCACAGAGAAATAATAAATAGAATTTTAAAGGCATTTAGACAATGATAATAGGGAGAATTCATAAGTGAGTTTGTGCCTAAGTCTATAAAACTGGACACAGAACACAGGATTATTCTGCTGTTGGAATCTGAAATTCAGGGAGTTCTCAGAACTTTGGGCTCCTAAGCCAAAGCTTAGAATCAAACACAAGATTTGATCTGAGACCTCAGAAAAGGCTTCTAAACTCAGGTGCTAGAAGTGAGAATGTGGATTTATAGTTTAAAGCAGAGACACGTTTAGTGGAGGAAAGTTTAGGGTTTTAGAGTTTAAGATAGAGAAAAAAATAAAAGTAGTTATAAAGGTAAACAAGGAGTTTAGAATGCAGTACTGTAGGTTTGTGTGTCATAACATGATTGGCTAAGAAAGCTCACACTGTAGCATGGGACCATAAAACAAAATATTTAAGGATTGGGTCAAAAACATAAATATCCATGTTGGCAGTGTTTTATTGGTCAAGAAATCATTAAAAGTTTGTATAACTAAGGGTCTTGTGACCTTCTGAACCATGCAGTGAAGATGTGAGTTGAACTCCCCCTTCCTGTCCATGTAGAAGATAAGAACAATAAATCACATCATCTAAAACTCAGAAATCCCATCTCTAACTCATTCAAAAATCCCCATAACCTGCACATTTCTCAGTGCCATTACATCACCTGGCACATTTCTAGAAGTACTTTTCCCAGGAATATTCCTTCTGCACCAGTTTCTCCACGCTTAAAATTCCCCATCATTTCCACTGGTTCATTCATTAGGCTGGCAGCAAGCAGAGCGAGCGCAGCCGTTGCTGCTCTCAGCATCACACTTCCACCTCACTTCCCAGCCTCCAGCTCCTGCCCTGACCTGACTGCTGATACATTTCCACACTATTCAGAGTGCTGCTTTTCTCAATGAAACACGACCTACTTGCTTCCACCTGCGTGTCCCAGCTCACCCTTGCTATGCTTGTTGTGCTTCAGAGCTGTCAGTCACACACGAGGGTGGGAGAGGGAATTTTGGAGCAAAGCCTCCACCTGCAGGTACCAGAGGTGAGGCTTAAAGTGCTTATGGAGACAAGAGAAGGGTTTGATCACAGCTTTTCCTCTGGGCCCAATTCCACCACCTGGGTTCACAGATAATTCCTCAGCAAGGAGCTCCTGTGAGCTCAGATTGGATCTTTTATTACTGATATTACGAGGTGGGATGTAAGGGGATCTTTGAGGTAATGCAGGAGGGTAAAAGACAGGAACTTTCCCCAGGCAGATACCTTCCAGGATGGGAAGAAGAGCCTTGCTTGACCTTTACTTCCATTGCTAGACCTGGATGGAGACCAGAGGGAGGAGGGATGAAGGAAGGTTAATGGACCTCCAGTGCTGCCTTCTCTGAAATTGGCTTAAAACTGAAAGAGAGTAGGTTTAGATGAGATATTAGGGAAAAAACCTTCCCTGTGAGGGTGGTGAGGCCCTGGGTTTGCCCAGAGCAGCTGTGGCTGCCCCTGGATCCCTGGCAGTGCCCAAGGCCAGGCTGGACAGGGCTTGGAGCAGCCTGGGACAGTGGGAGGTGTCCCTGCCATGGCAGGGGAGGGGTGGGATGAGCTTTAAGTTCCCTAAAAACCTAAAGGATTTTGGGATTCTATGAAACCATGAGATGCCTTTCAAAGCAGCACATGCTGATTTCAGCATTTCAATTCTGTGCAGTCAAGCTCATTTGCTTTACACATTGAAGTTTGTGGGCTAAGATTAAAAACCTCCTGGCTTTACACGACCCCAGATTGTTCCCTGTGTTATCTCCAGCATATGGAGCAGGAGCTGTCCAGCCACAGGGTCATTCTCTCCAGGTAATATCTTTTGTTATTTCAGGAGAGCGATTACATTGTGCTCTGCTCCCATTGGAGCCAGGTGATCCACACTTCTCTGCAGTGAAAAGCAAACCCTCACTCTCTCCAAAAGGAGAGATGCACTGGCTGCATCCTTGGTAGGATTCCAGTTTTCCTTGGAAACTTTGTCAGTGTTGGTCCTGAGACCACAAGAGATAAGAATTCCAACTAAAGAGGAGCCAGAAACCTGCAGAACTTTAATACCATTTAGAGGAACTTTAACAAAAATGTGTCCGGATAAAACATTTGAACATTGATGAATAAAAAGATCTTTAACTCACTCTAATTTCCACTGGTCTCTACTCTCTGGAAGAGAATAAGTACCTTAAATGTCCTGTAAAAACCCTTTTCTCCACAGTGACAAACAAAAGCAGGATGCAATTAACTCTGCTTTGAATAGATCTTCAAGACCCTTCATGATAAAATGAAAGTCCTGGCTTTGAAAGTTCCAGAAACTTGAAAGCCTTCAGAACTAAATTTAGCAGCATTGCTTTGAGAAAATGATGGAAAGTTACTTCTCTTTCAGAAGTAGATTTGTTTTGCTCATGTAAATGAATCCCTCGTGCCCAGTTTCTTGGAAAACTACCTGCTTCCCAAAATAGTTGTTTGCTTTCTTTTCTACAGTGAATAAATAACATGCATCATCAAAGAAAATTGCCTTTTCAATTGAATTAGAAACAGCAAAATGAGGCACTGTAATGATGAATTCCATTAAAACAAAGACTGCTGACGTACAAGGTCAAGGAAAAGTTTCCACAGTAAAAGTCAGCTCCTTTATGGGGTGTGAGAAGCATTTCCTCTTTTCCTGTCACTCTCACAGTCACTTGTACCCACCTAAAAGAATGGATTTGTCTCCAAAAATTGTCCCTGTGGTTTGAAATTTACAATTAGCCTTGAATTAAAACCTAATGTGCCAATTGAGTGTTCAATTGCTGGTTAATATTTTAGAGAAACACTGCTCAAACACTGCTGTGGTAACAAAACAATGCAGGTTGTAGGAAGAAGATTTGTTTCTTAGTAGCTGGACTAGAAATTAATAAAATAAGCAATAATTTTGTGTTCTTTTCACTACTGCTCAATTTGAATGGAATTTCTCAAAGCCAGGTGCAATATTCTGTGGCTTCTGCTGGTGTTTATCCACGAGAAAGACACAATTCTGCAGCACAACAGAAGCTCTCTCCAAAGGCAATCTGTAACTTTGGAAGTTTGTGAAGGCTGAAAATGATGTTTGCCATAAATCTCCAGGATCTCTCAGGAGCCAGCAGCACACAAGGTGTGTTATGGGAAGTCATTTTGGAAATGTATCTTCATTGATTAGGAGTTTTAAAGAACATGGGAATTCATTATACAAGTAACTCTGAACCTTTAGTAGATAAATCTTCTCAGGACTGAAAATTTATATCAAGACGTCCAGGAAACCTAAAGGTGATTAAAGACTGACTAGAAACAATGTAGGGAGCCTTTCTTGAAAATAATTTTGTGCTGCTGCAAATGATTTGCAGCAGAATGGAGAAGGTGGATTACGAGAAATCCTGAAAAGTCACCCTGCTCTGTGCACAGAGAATTCAGATCAAGCAGCACAATTAGTTCTCTTGTGAGTGCCTGAACCCCTTTGATTCAGCTGATGGGGGAATCCTCCTTGGATTCCCGATGGATCAATATTTCCAGGCATGCCCAGTGTGATTCTGCATCAAACAGCTTCGTGCCCTGGGTGCCAGAGAAAGGTTCAAAAAGGGCCAACACACAGGGCTGGGGTTGATGTTTATAAATATGTAAAGCAACCACAAAGCAAGTTGCAGTTCTGAAGCTTCAATATAAAGTTATTTCTATTTACTGAGTCACTGGTTTACTGAGTCATTTGTTTCAAAGCTTTGTTAGTAAAGCAGAGGGGAGGTTGTACTTCACCAATTTCATATCAAGATTTTTAAAGCAGAGCAGATAACTGAAAGTCAAGCAAGAAAAAAAAATCATATCCATCGCCCCTTCAGGAGCCAAGCTCTGCCTCCACCATGAAGCCATTTGCTGTCATTCAAGGTCTTCAGTGTTACAAAAAGCTCAGGACAGAAAATTTAACCCCATTTTTGTATAATTTATAATTAGAAATTTTCAGCATGATTGATACAGGTGGCCTATCATCCCAACTCCCTTCAGAAAAATCACAGAATCATTAAGGCTGGAAAAGACCCCCAAAACCACCTTTGACCAGACACCCCCATGGCCACCAAGCCACATCATGGAGTGCCACATTTCCTTGGGGCATTTTAACATTTCCAGGAGTGGTGATTCCAGCACTCCCCAGTTCCAATGTTTAACCACTCCCAGCGGTGATTATTTCCTGATATCCCACCTGAACCTCCCGTGGTGCTGAGCCTGTTTCCCCGTGTCCTGTCTCCTGTTACCTGGGAAAAGAACCCTGTCCCCACCTGTCCCCAACCTCCTTTCAGGGACAAGGTGCTCTCTGAGCCTTGAGAAAAGCTTTTGTTCGAATGTCCTTGGGCTGATGAGGATTTAATTCATTCCATTTCCATTATTTCATGGTTTTCAGACTGGAACTGTCAGAGTTTAACCAGCTCGGAATGAGGAGCTGAGGTTTGCCTGCACCTACCTGTGTATATACAAATATACCTGAATTTTTGCATCATCAGTCATTTTATAGATGTTATTAGGTTTAGTTTCCTTTTATTGGAAGAAAAATGACATAAACAAGTGGCTTGTATTGTCTTTACCTGGTCAGACAGCTCTCAGCAGCAAGCATCCAACTTTGCAAAAGCCATTTCATCGGTGGTATTTATTTTTTCTGTTTGCATTCAATTAATGGGAGCTTAAGATTTCCTTACTCTTTGGACAGAACTGAGTGAATCCTGGTCCTAAAAGTCCATTTCAGACCAGCCCCAACAAGACATAAATCAGAATCAACAGCATCACGCTGCACTTTTCCAAACCCCTCTGAATTCCCAGTCAGAGCACTCAGGTTTCTGTCTCAAGTGCCATATTTTTAACTCTCCCTCCTCTTACCTCACGTATTGACACCATTCATTTCACTACTTACTAATTAAATCAAATTAGACAGAGGCTTGATATTTGATCTACTTGTGGATTAGCGAGAAAATAAGGCTCCAGCTATGACAAGAAATTGCAAGACAATTTTCAACCTCCAGGTAAGCCCACTTGAGTCAAGCACGTTACTCATATGCTTAAAATCAGGTGCAGATCCTGTCTCTGCAGAGTTATGACTTGGATTTGCTCACAGGTTCCATGACAATGCTCAGTAAATTAGGAGCAGAACATGCCAATATAAATATAGACATAAATATCTTTCTTTTTCCAGAAATATGTATCATTTTGCCTCTTGTCCTTTGTTGTTATGATAAGTGAAAGGAATGTTTTAATAATTTACTGTTTGATTAGTGAACTTAGGGTTTTTTCTCACTTGAAATACTGCATCAATTTATAGCCACTGTTATTCTCTCTCCTTTTGCTGAGAAGTTTGCATCACATGCTGAGAAATAAATACTGGGTGTTGTTAATCCATCCAGCAGCAGGTGCCTGATAGAGACTCGCTCTGTAAATCAAAACATGAACAAAAGCAACTCTGAGCTCTGCCAAAGACACAATGAGGCAAATATTTCATTTTTCTTTTAGAAACTGAAGACTTTGGGCCAAATCTCAAACTTGCTTAAGTCTCCTGAGCCTGCAGGAAGTTCCTGTCTGGCTCCTGTGTTTTTGCACTCTGTAAAATTCCAGTTCATCGTTTTCCAGCTCAGAGAACCACAGAAGGATGGAATGGTTTGGGTTGGAACTGACCTTGAGGTTCCTCCAATTCCATTCTGCCATGGGCAGGGACAGCTTTTACTGGACCTGAGCTCCATTTGACCTGGTCTCAAAAATTACCAGTTCTCCAGAATTGTGATGTAAATCCCAGTCCCTTTAGCATTTCCCTTCCTGCTGAAGCATCAATGCTCAGAGTGAGATATCCAAGGATGTTTTCAGCCTTTACACATCCCAAGGTTCTTCCCCCAGAGGTGCTGGCACTGCCCAGGCTCCCCAGGGAATGGGAACACCCCTGAGGCTGCCAGAGCTCCAGGGGGGTTTGGAAAACCCTCCCAAGGTGGGATTTGGGGTGTCTGTGCAGGGCCAAGGGCTGGATTTGATGATCCCTGTGGGTCCCTTCCCATCAGGAGATTGCATGATTCTGTCTGAACAGGACAGGGCACTCAGAACAGCCCCTGGCAGCTCCCTGAGGCACTGAGAGCCCAGAACAGTCAGATTCTCCCATTTTTTACAGCTCCAGTTATATGGGAAACAATTACCCTTCACCACCATTTATTTCCTAATAAAATAAAACTTTATCTTTTTTATCATCTCTTCCTCTGGTCAGTCTTTACTCCAGATTGAGTTGACTCCCGTTTAGTAGCAATACCTTCTTTCACTTGCCACCCCAAAGAGAGACAAGGATTTATGACACACTCATCACACCCAATAAAAGTGTAGTACCCAAGCTTATCTCTGTTTGCTCATTAAAAATACAGATTGAGAGCTGACTGCAGCTGAGATTTGCTGTGGGTAAAAGAGTGGTAGCAAAAAGAAAAGAGACAAGAAAAGGATTTGCTGCACATGCCAGAGATATCACCCATGTGGATCAGGCTGGCTGTGACTGCACCTGAGGAAATTGTGTAGCACAGCCCTTTGATCCTTTGATTTTGGAGCTTTCCTTTCCTTCAAGGATCCCCACAGAAAGCAAAACAAAACTCCAAAACTCGCCAAAGGCCGTTTGCTTTTATTATTCATAAGTGGTAGATATTACCAACGGTGGCTCCATAAACTGGGGGAAGGAAAAAAAAAAAAACTTTTCTCAGTCCCATCTGTGTAGTAACATTTTATGAGAGATATATTACACACATTTATCCGGGAGTGAGAAAACGGCCACATAACTTTAAAATCCACTTATCAGGGGGGGAAAACCAGGCATAATAAGCTGCATTTGGGAGGGAGGGAAAAGGGGAGGCTGGGAGGAGATGTGTGTAAACATCCCTGTCCGGGGGATACTCGTTCTGCACACGCTCCATCTTAATTCAAGTCATCTCACACGGCTCCATCACGTCAGCCCACAAGGGCCAAGGAATGTGCATCCTGCTCTCCCCACTTTATATCCAGAACAAATCTATTTCACAGAGCTAAATGTTGCTGCTGGTCTGGGAATATTTGTTAAATGGCTATAATGTGATACAGTTAAGTTATTTACTACTTGTGACTGGGGAGAAAATTGAGGTTTGTGAAATGCTACATTCCGAGAGCGAGAAAAGTGCGTTTATGAAAATAAATAGTTCGAGTCTCCTTTGACATTCTCTGTTTCTTACAGGGTAAAAGCAATGCATTAATATGCTTTTAATGTCATCTAGATGGGTAGGAATGAGAAGTTATTAATGTGGGAGGGGCTCCACGAGCAAATAACTACACTTACTAAAACCCATCATTATTGTACACTGATTTTTTCCAGAAGTGCCAGGAAAATTGTCTTGGTGCAGCTTAAATCAAAATGCTGTGCTGATCCAATTTTTATCAAGTCAAAAAAAATCTCTCTTTAGCATCACCACTAGTGAGGCTCAAAATCTCACCAGAATATAAGAATAGAAGCAAAAGCCAGAGTAGAAATCTCTCAAGCTATGATGGTGCTCCAGTGTCTGGTATTGGTTCACAAGATACCACAGAATCCTAGAATGGTTTGCATTGGGAAAGGACCTTAAATCCCACCCAGTGCCACCCCTGCCATGGCAGGGACCCCTCCCACTGTCCCAGGTGCTGCAGCCTCAATGTCCAACCTGGCCTTGGGCACTGCCAGGGATCCACTGCCCACCCTCTGAGTAAAGATTTTCTGCCCAAAATATGATTTAAATCTTCCCTCTATCACTTTAAAACCGTTGCCCTTGTCCTTTCACTATATTATTTTATAATAGAATAAATATACCTATGTATAGGTATATGTATATTCATTATATTATTATTATCACACATGTAGTAGTAGTAATAATAATAATAATATATAAATAATAACATATAAAATAAGATAGATCAATTTTATTTGATTCTATTAAAAATAGAATAATACCTCTCCTATATATGTAATGGTAATTATAATAATATTTATATGTACATATGTATGTAACAGTAATATAACATTATTATGTGTATATTTATTATATTATTATTATATATGTAATAATAATATAATAATATATGAACAAGATAGATCAATTTTTAATTGATTCTATTAAAAAGAGAATATTTCTTGCACCTGGATCCCCCCTTTCCTGCTGGCACCAGCCCAGGGCTCAGAGAGTTCTGGTCCCAGCAGTTTCTGGTTCTGTAATGAACATTTAGCATCATTTTACCACATCAATTTTCCAATTTAGCAATATTTTTCAGGCCTGATCTACCCTGGATGCTTTAGTGACATGATTATGCCAGCAGCAGCAGGGATCAATGCAGCAGCATCACCTTAGGCCTCCCTGTACCTATTTATTCATTTTCTAATGACTCCTCATAAAGTCTGTTTCAATTCACCAATTCAGAATGGGCTGTAGCAGGTTAAACACTCATCTAACAAAATGGTTTAATCTCCATAGTGATTATTGTTGTCTCCAGCAATACTGCCACAGTTACATGGCTTAACCCAGCCAACTGTTCAGTTGGTTTTATGCAAATGTCAAAAAAAAAATCAAAAATCACACTTAATCCTATGGCAGTCATGCCACATTGGAAAACAGTGATCTTTTTGCTTCTTTTTTTAATGAAAGCTTTAATAATACTGAATATTTCATCTTCTTTATTTACTAATTCATGCTTCACCCAGATATTTTAAACGGCGGAGGTGGAAACAGGGATATATCATCAACATTTTCCTCGTTTGTTCCATTTAGGAGAGGATTTCTCCTGCTCCCAACAGCTGCAATGCTCACAGGAGCATTGTGAGACCTCAGTGAAACCTCAAAGGCCACTCTGGTCTGGATTTTTGGAGGTCCCAGGGTGTGAAAGCTGAAGTTATTTATTGTGTGTGCCTTGGTTTGGAAAGACAGAAGTCTGTTTAGGAAGGCAGGAGCCTTTCCTGAAATGGAAAATGTGAACCCCCTCCCTCTAAATTGCTATAAATTTTAAATTAAGGGGCTCTCAAAAATTATGGGAGCAGGAAATAACAGTTCTTTACTAGGGAAGAAAAAATTAAAGGATAAAATAAACAATGCATTTCACTAGAACAACACTGACAGAGTCAGAACCCAACCTGACACCCTGTGGCTCAGGGTGGAGGAATCCTGTGGGGAAAGAATCTCTAGATTATATCCAGGCAGGAATGCTTGGCTGGTGTTCCAGAATCTCCAGGTTATATCCAGGATTGGAATTAGCTATGGTAGATGCTGGTGGTTCCAGAATCCCCAGATTATATCCAGGTAGGAATGCTTGGCTGGTGTTCCAGAATCTCCAGATTCTATCCAGGTAGGAATGCTTGGCTGGTGTCCGAATTCCGATTCTACAGAGGAATGCTCGGTTCCAGAGATTATATCCAGGGTTGTTGTCCAGAATTCCGTTGGCGACTTGGCGTTCCAGAATCTCCAGGTTATATCCAGGCAGGAATGCTTGGCTGGTGTTCCAGAATCTCCAGGTTATATCCAGGTAGGAATGCTTGGCTGGTGTTCCAGAATCTCCAGATTATATCCAGGCAGGAATGCTTGGCTGGTGTTCCAGAATCTCCAGGTTATATCCAGGTAGGAATGCTTGGCTGGTGTTCCAGAATCTCCAGATTCTATCCAGGCAGGAATGCTTGGCTGGTGTTCCAGAACCTCCAGATTATATCCAGGTAGGAATGCTTGGCTCCTCCCTCTGGGCTCACATCTCCCAATGGGATGCTGCATATCTTATCAGCCATGCAGGGACATTCAATGGCTGTTATCAGCAGATGTCCCCTCCCTAGGGAGGAGTGATTGTGGTCACTCAAAGAGAGAGATAAGGCAAACTGCCCACTTGACAAAAGACAATGGTAATTGAAAACATCTTGCCTTGCAATCTGGAACAGTGTGGCTAAGCAAGCAGAAAAGTTCATTAAAAGCCTCAGGTGGCACCTGGTGTGTCCCTCTGCAGGGTCAGGCACCAGTGTGAGGCCCCACAAAGGCAGGTGGGCAAGGAGAAATCACAACTTTCACACTTTGAGGCAGAAATCAATACAAACAGCAGCAGGCTTGGGCTGTGATGCTGCTGAGGAGCAAGAGAGCTAAAAAGGGTTTTAATAGGAGTTAGTGGGATTTTTGATCAAGGTCTGCCAGGCTGGCTGGCTCTTGTGAAGCCTCACGTGGTGGCTCCACGCCAGGACACCAGAGCAGGGCAGGGAAGGCAGCAGCTCAGAGAACAAAGCAGGTCAAGCGCTGTGCCTCCACTAAAACCAGCACTTCAGAGAGACACGACCTCAGCAGGGCTTGTTCTCCTCATCTGACACTGCAAACAGCAGCCTGCAAAGGCTTTGAGAGCCGCGGGGACAAAGCTGAAGGGTCATTTGGAGTCGTCTCTGTGGGAAGTGCCAAAGGGGTGATTGAACCCAGTAACTGGCTGAGCTCTGATGGAAAACAGAGCTTTTGATGAGGAGTGTTTGCTGTTGGTTCCCTGAAAAAAACCTGCACATCCCTCATTGTCCACTGAAAGTCACTGACAGGAAAATCCAGTTTTGTGTCCTCGATCTTTACAACCAAAATTTTTCTTTTTCCCCACAATCTGAAGAGAATTTTAAGGAATATTGCAACATAAAGAGCAACTTGGTTGGGTTTTCTTCCTCAACATTGACCACAAGTGATCCATTTCTTATTTTTTTGGAGTAATCTACCAGTGAGTAAATCTTGAAGGCTTCTTACAGCAAGAATCTGTTTGCAAAATGAATAATAGAGGATCTTTGCCTTCAGCTTCACCAGTTTACCACATCACCAGGGTCCTACACCTCAGCCCTGAGAGTTCAGAGGGTATAGAGGTAAAAGGTTTTCCCTTACAACTGTGGATGTACAGCTGGTCTGATGTACCCCAGAGAATTTTAAATCAGTGTCAAAACCAGGCAGTTGTGTTTAACCAAACCCAACCGTAGAAATGCACAAGCTTGGCTGTGAGGCCTAAGAAACATCCCAAAAGTGGGAGATTTTTGGAGGAGGAAGGTTGCCTCTGTGAGGGAGACAGCTGAAGGAGCTCAGATTAACTGTGTGATGACAAGTAAATCACTGGAACTAAGTTTTGAAAGATGGCTCTGAGTACGTACCCTGTATTTTACATGTTCCCAGCCCCACGTCTGAGGTCGTATTTCAGAAGAACAGAGCAGCTGAAGCACACTAAAATTATTCCCACAGCCCTGGGAAATGCTAAATACTCCAAGAACAATCATTCCACGGTGGCAGTTGGAATTAGAGCGTTTTTTTGGCATCCATGTCAAAATCCTGTGCCTCAGTTTCTGAATCAGCACCCACTGCACCTTTCCCCAGCAAGGCTGGCATTTGTGCTGCCCCAAAACTGCTGCCCAGCAGTCAGAAAGGTGATGAAAAATAAACCATTTCACACTTGGGCTTTGGTCACAACCTCCACAAGGTCTGGAGGCAGAGATTAGAGTAGGGATGTGTTAATTTTATGGGCTCTGTCCCTCGGTGCAGTGAGGGGAGCAGAGCCCAGGGTGAAATATGGCCCAGGCACAGGGTGCTGTGTGTGCAGTGCTGACAGTAATGCTGACAGAAACGAGTCCTGCAACTCTGCACGCTCCCAGGGCTTCTCTGGAGCATTAAATTATTTTAATTTCAGTAATATATAATGTACCACCAAAAGTTTATCATCCTGAGAACTCCGGTGACTCCACGTTTTTGTTTCAGCAAGGATGGTGGTTTAAGTCAAACATAGCCATAATTTACTCAGGCTTTTTTTTTTATGTGAGAGAAGGTTGTTAAACCTTGCTTAATACTGACTGACTGAAGAGTATTAGCAGCTGACAGCTGAGGTGCAGGGCTATTAGAATTTGGGTATTTCTAGACTGCAACAGCTCAGGGGTTTATTATAAAACACTGAAAAAAGTTAGAAATGAAGTAGAAGATTGACAGGTTTATTTTTTCTTTATATATATATATTTTTTTTTTTTTTTTAACTGGGCACTGTATTAAGGAAAGAATTAAAAAAAGAAAACCAAGGTTCTGGAAAGGTATGGCTTTCACCTGATTTATTCCCGAATTTACTGCAAGTTTTAGCCTGCTGATGGTATTTTTGCAAGTCAATTTTGCAGCTGTCACACTGTGCTGAGCCTCAGGTGCTGGTGGCATTGGACACTTGGAGGGTGGGCACTGAGCTGGGCAGTGTCACACCCCTGTGTCCCCAGCCCCTGTCCCAGCAGTGCTGGCACAGAGTGACAAATCCCTGAATCACAGACGCTGTGTCACTAGAGGGTGTCACAGCCATGGGAAGCAGCACAAGGTTCTCGCAAACCAGGCTCACACCAAGCTCAGTGAACGCCTGAAATGGTTTTTTCTTGCCAAGCACACACCCTTCAGACCCAGCCGTGGTGATTTTTCTCTACTGCACCTTTCCCTGTTCCACCAGGCACTGAAAGCTGCTCCTGATAATCCTATTAAGGGCTTCTGTGTTTATTACCTGTAATTAAGCGTTGCCATTTACAGTGCAAAGTATACAAGACAATAAAAGAGTTAGAAAGTGCTTAAATCCTCTCTTAAACCTCCAGCCTCTGACAAAAGAGAAAGCATTTGGGCTTTCCTCCCTTATATATTTCAGTCTGACGAACATAAGACTCTTAAATGGATTTAACAAAGCCTAACATAAAACCAGGTAGCAAAGCCCTGAGCTCCTGGCCAGACAGCGATTGAAGATGATTTTCTTTCTTGCTTCCTTTGACTTCACAGGGGACATCAAGATGGATCCAGACAACACAGGCAGACACCACATCTATCAGAGAGTTCTCAGTATTCATGAGCGTTTGCCTCCCCCGTTCCAGTTTGTGGATTGCTTATTAGCTCTGCTGACATAAACACAGTGGTGGAGGGTGGAGGGGGGGTGTTTTTGCTGTTTGGTTAAGTGAATAGCCTGGGTGGAAAAACAACACTATAATTAAAACAAAACAGGACATGTATGTGTTGTAAACAAAAGGACTGGTGATCTTCTTCACACCAATCTTCACTGAGCTGCCATCTGTTCATTATAACGAGCTTATATTTCTCGAGTGCTCGCCGTCGTTTGAATTTCTGGTTAAGTCTGAACAAAGTGAGGGGAAACTAATTTCTGCTCACTCATGAAATTGTTTCCCCATGAGACAGATATTCTTCTAACCCCATTCTGCCTGCCACAGCCACTCTGAGGTTCATAAAACCACAGTAAGTTTGGGTTAGAGGGATATTAAAGATCATCCAGTGCCATGGGCAGGGACAATTCCCACTATCCCAGACTGTTCCCAGCCATGTCCAGCCTGGCCTTGGGCACTGCCAGGGATCAGGGGCAGCCACAGCTGCTCTGGGCACCTGTGCCAGGGCCTGCCCACCCTCACAGAGAACCATTTCCTCCTAATATCCCTTCTAAACCTACACTTTTTCAATAGGCTTGTTCTGTTTAATTAGGAACAGTTACTGCCAAAGGTACCTTTAAAGTGATCTTCAAGGAATTCTCATTTTAATTATGCTGCTATTAGTAAATTCCTGATTTGCAGCCAAGCCTACTGTGCTCTGCTTGTAGAGATGAGTGGCAGTGGCAGAGTGGGGAGGATGAGAAGTGTCCTGGTCTCTGCTTTGGTGAAGGGCATGTCCTGATTTTCATGGAAAACCCTGATTTCAAACCACCTATAGAGCTGGGTCCACTGGAAATCCTGGAGTAAAATGAAGGTGGTGTTGGTGCTCCTGCTTGAACCTCACCAAAAGAGTGCTAGCCACAAAGAAAGAATGCTGAATGTTGTACAGCAAAAGCATCGACAGCAAAAATCACTCTGCAAGTGCTGTTTGTCTCGTCACACCGAATTTAATTACAGTAAGAATTTAATTAGACCGTTTCTGTTATTCTACTATCTGTTTTTTCCACCTTTTTTTTTTTTCTCTTTTTCCACTTGACTGATCGTTTTTTGTTGCGCTGCTGTTCTCTTTATACTCTGAACCTCAAACAGCTCCGTGCCCTGGGGATGACAAATACTTTTAGGCTTGATTACCTGCACTGATGGATGCCTGCATTGCAGGCAGGGATGGGCAGGATCTCTGCCCTGCTCTGCCAGCCGGGTTTGCTGCCTGGCAGCCTCACCCGCCTGATCCTTGAGCACTGGGATGTGATTAATTAATGGCTTGTTTTCTGATGGTGACTTACACCATACATTTTGCACACCACGGTGATCTGGCAGGAGAGGAATAACTATCATTTCAGGAGAGACCCGAGTGCCATCTGTTTTTCCTGGCACCGGCGTTCCTCGGGAAGTTACAAAAGGTGGAGGACCAAGTATTTTCTCCTCCACTTTTCTCTAAATCGTTGTCAAAGAAAAAATGATAAGTTTTGAAACACTCTGCCGCCTCCTTTCCCTCTGAGGTGACACACACAGAGGTTACACCTACTTTTCCACAACATGATCTTATGTATTTTTTTCCTGTTGTCTGACAAAATCCATATGTTCCCGGCTCAGACCATCTGTCACTCTCAATTCTTTTGCACAAAAGTTTTTGGTGCATTTCTCCCCCGATTGATTTCCTTCTATAATTGCACGGGGGGGCATTTGACAGAAGGAATTTTCATCCCTCAGCACCCCAAAGCAATCTTCAGGCACAGGTGTCCTCTGTGACCAAAGGCTCCCAAGCACAGCAGAGTTGGGTTTTTATAAGTTGACTGATTTTTGTTTTTGTTTTTTTTTTTTCCTCCAAGAAATCAAAATATCCCTGGAAAACCAGCACAGCAGAGAAAGAGTTGTTTGCTCTTCCAGGCTTTGGAGTTCCCTACCAAAGCCAAGTGCCAGAGAATTCAACAACTTCACTTATAACCACAACCGTCAGGGTTTGAAAGCACCACATTCCTTAGTGAACTAATAATACTTATAAATTTTAATTATTTTCTCATTATTGCCTGTAGAAATGGAAGATCAGAATGTGTTTCAAACAGGAATTAAATCAGGTTTCTTTTGCTTTGTACTATGGCTGTTTGGAAATAACTTTTCCGTATTCCCTGTGTTTTCCAGTTTTTCTTCGAAGCAGTCACTCATGGAATTGAAAAGAACTTTTTTTCCCCCCAAATACTATTTTTTCATTCAATACCCATAATCACATTATTTCTTTTTTTTTTTTTAATAATTGTAATATAATTGCTCTTACTTTTGTTAACTTCAGTCCCTGTGAAACTAAGAGAAATTCTTGCCTTTGAAAGATGACCTCCAAAAAAGAATTCATTCTAAATCTTTGGGTTGGACCTTCTAGCTCTGATTTATGGCAATAAAGAGCCTGCAACACAAACAAGGCAGCCAAAAAAGAAACAACACGTGACTAATTAAGAACCACTGAAGATGATGTTAGCAACCTGTCAGAATTTACAGCCCATTAATTTCAGTTATGCAGTAGAACTACGTATTGCCACACTAATAACAAATGAAATCCTCATAATTAACATGATTTCAATACAGGGGAACTTTAATATATCATACATGCTTCTGTGTCTGGTTAGTTCTGTGTGACATGAACAGTCCAGGGGATAATTTATGGTCTCCCCTACCAAAAGCAAAGCTGGGAATTGTTGAAAGTAAACTCATGACCTGAATTCGAAACAATCTGAATTATTTATTGGGAATAATGAAAGCAGGAATGAGAGGAGTTGATTGGTTCTTTACCATCAGGTGAATTTTCTTTAGTTTGTGTTCTCAAACTGAAGCTGGCTCAGTCTCTCTGAATCTGTTTTACTCCTCTTACTCCTGAATTACTCCAATTCCTGTTCATTTTCATGCAGGAGAATGGTGAATCCTCTCAGTTTTTTAAAGGATGTTCTTGTACTGCTATTTCCCACAATATTGGTATTTTTAAGAGATGCCTCACTCCTGTGAGAGCTGTGCTGTCCCTCTCCCCTTGGTTACTCCACATCCTCAGCTCTCTCACCCTCTAACACCAATTTCTGTTGTGGACAGACAAATGAAATCCTCATAATTAACATGATTTCCAGCTTTATTTTCTTTTATATTCATGTCCATTAAAATGAGGGGAGAAAAGGAATTAACAATATCACCTTGGCTTTGGATGGGCCCTTCAGCCTTGCAGCTCTTGTTAGAGTTAATGGGATTTTAGTTCTTCTGAGGAGGGTCAAACAACAGCATCTACCCAGGCATTTAAACACATTAATTGGCAGAGACAGAAGTATTTATTTTGGAAAGGCAAAGCTTTTTTCCTTCACCATTTCCCACACCTCAACATCTGCAGTGTTGAGGGAAGGTGGGAGGAGGAGAATTAAGGGTTAAAGGGGTTTTTTTGGGGACCCACAATCCTGACTGTCCTAAAGCAGGCAAACCCCACCAGTCCTTTCCAAAGGGTAAAGCAGCTTTCAGCTGGAAATTCTGAGCTGCATCCATCAAAGCAGTGCTTGAGTTTCTGCCCCATTTGCATTCTCTTATCAGGAGCAGGGCCCAAGAGATGACATTGATTTTGTTGTAGACAAAACGAGGAGTTTTGACTTGTTAGCAAACAGCAAATTCTGCTGTTTTGTTTCACTCTGCCTGACACACAGTGATAGAGACAACGGCTCCACTTGATGGTTGTCCCAAAGATGGCAGTGATATCCTTGTTGCTGCGTGAGAATGAAGACGATGAGATAAAGGGAAGCCAGTTTGTGTTTCAAACACCACCCAGAGGCTCCAGAAAGGTGACCTGCCCTGGGGCTGAGGGACAGAAACACTTTGGGGATTTGCCAGTTGGGGAGAAAATGGTTTCAAATGGTTTCACCATGGGAGAATCACCATGGTGGGAGACTGAAAGGAAAAGGACGGTGGCAGGTTTTGCTCTCAGACAGTTCTGTTATTTCAAATTTTCCAGTTCCTGGTGCAACTTGGCAATTACAGAGTCATTGAGGGTGGAAAAGCCCCCTGAGATCCTCAAGTCCTGCTGTTCTCCCAGCTCTGCCAAAGCCAACAATAACGTAAGTTCTCACCCAGGCTCAGAACGGCAATGAACTCATCGTGCCCCTGGTGACTCTGATGCTGCCCAGTGTTAAGGTAATGAAAATAAATAAATAAAACTCAGCCCTGCAGTGCCACCACTGCCATTTAACGGCACAGCTACTGGATAATCAGGTCTTGCCTTGGTTCAGAAGGGTTTGGGGACAAAGATCTTCCTGAAACAGGAAAAAGAAGACTAAGCTGCAGCACAGATTTTAATTATTTTAAACAAACATTTTAAGTCACATTTTAAGTACATTACTCAAACCAGAAGAAAATTAGATTTTCCTGGCAGAATTTTCTAACACTTTAAGCAGAAGGATGGGCTGGAGCATCCCACAGATCCTCTGGGCAGAGGTAAGGCCCTGGAGTGAATTATTGGAGCCAGGACGTTGTGTACTGTAAGAGTCACACCAGTTCTTGCTAAATCCCTGAAGGAGGGTGAAACACTCTCCTGCTTTCTCCTGCTGGGATTTGTTGGGCACTTTTTGACATGAACCCTTGCCACAGCCTGAGCTTTTTTTAATATCTCTAGGAGCCCCTATGCAATAAAATCATGAGTCAGAAGCACCCTCAGAACCCTCTTCAACTCCCTAAAAAATTTTACTGTAAAATTGGCTGAAAAACCAGAACAAAAAGAAGACCACATCTTTTAGACTGAATAAAAAGCAGCAAAGTGAAGCAGATCTGGAGGCTGCTAATGAGTACTGAGACGCCTTACAGACATGGAATGGAAATAAGGACCCCAGTCTGAGCCCCAGACCTCACCAAACACAGAAACAAGCACAGGAGAGCAGAGCATTAATCTGTTTTTCAGCGGTGAATTCTGTGGATTACAGCTGCTGCCCACCTCATTCTCATTTGACTTGGCCATTAGGCAGGGTGGAAGGAGGATCTGGTTTTTCCCTTTTAAAGAACAAAATGGAAAACTGCCCTCTCAGTTCTTTAAAGCCATTCCCTTTACAGTCTTTTTATGTTGGGAATAACAATTATTGCTAAACTACACATTTAAAGAAACCCTTAGACTTCAGACAGACGTGGTCATCAAAATTCAGAGTGAGTGGTCTTCTGAACTTCCAGCAAAAGTATTTTCTATTAAAGCAAATTGTGCTGTTGGTCCCTTTGAACTGCCATTTCTGTGTTCACCACATGCAGAGGCACTCGGGGCACATCAGAGGAAATGTGTGAAACTGCCCAAAGATGGTGTCTGATTTTCCCATTATTTTCACTCACTAACATTTCACTCGTTGCTCCTGTGTGTTGGGGGCTGAGGGGTTTAAACACCTTGCAGAGGGTTTTATGGTGTTCAGTGAATGCAGCAGTTACTTATTTAAGCTCTTTTAATTCCCCTTTCTATAACTGGGACTGTGCAAATGAAAGGAGCTGCACTTCGGTGTAAATCCCTGAATATGCCTGGGATGCTGCTCCTTCCTTCCTTCCAGGCATTGATGCTCAGATTTCCCTCTGCTCCCATCAAGCTCCTGCCCAAACTCTAATCAGACCATCCAGCAGATATTAAATGAGATCATTCAGCTTTACAGCTTAGACCTAATTAGGCTGTTGGATCCTCAGAACATCCACATCGTGTTCTTTTCCTCCCTCAGAACTCCACAGAGGCTGAAGACCTGCAAGACTCCAAAGCTTTATTCACTTCCTATGAAAATTGCATGGAGAAACTGTACACTTGGTGGTTTTGCTCACTGCTGCCCTAAAGAAGAAGGTCACTCCTTATGAAGAAAATACATCAGAAATTACACCCTGAAATGTCCTCCCAGAGGAAGGGGATAGAAGGACAAGAAGAATTTTGCCACGAGATGACATTTTGGGAACATGGAGAATGATGGAATATAGCAAAAGCTTAAAAAAAAAAATCAATTTGTATACAGAGTCTGTGCTTCAAGTAACATTCCAGTAATAATCATTACATAATGGTTCTACCAGACCAGCAAAACATCTACAAGGTTTGAAACTGCAAGCTCAGGAGAAAAAGATTTTAACCTCAAAGCGTTCACATTTCTCCCTTTCCAAGTCAGCAGGAAGAACAAGAACTAATTTATGTTTACAATCACTCAGTTTGATTAGAAAGTCATACTTCAACAGCTCTGAAGATGCATTTTCTGAACATCCTCTTTTCCATTCAATTAATTCCAAATGATATTTGCCCAGAAAATGTAGAGCATGTTTAACAGCAATGGAGATAATGCTAAAGCAAGCAATCCCTGCTTAAAACTCGGGCTCCCTTCTGTCAGCATCCTTGCAAGAACATTACACCTTGATTCCCTCATTAATATTGTTCTGCATTAGCCTAATGGAAGGCTCAGGGCTGTGTGAGGCAGCAGAACCCAGCACACAAACAGCATTTTCCATATGGCACATTTCCAGTGACCTTCTCCATTTTCCTCACCATAAAATCCCCGTTTTTCAGGTGAGCTTTTGCCATGTCCTTAAATGCTGAGCATCCCTGTCCCCGAGTCTGAATCTTTTGGGGTAGGGACAGGGCTGGGATTTGGGGATTTAGGATGCTGATTCTATTTTTAGTTGCACCAAGTGGCTTTTTTTGTGGGTAAATCACATCAAATGGGACATGACTGACACAAATTGAGGAGTCTCAGCTAATGCTGAGAGAACAGGTATGGATTCTGTTTGCATCTGCTTCCCAGGCTGCTAAAATAGAGCAAATTCCACTTTATTAGCTAAAAAAGAAAAAAATACAGGAAAAAAATGATGAAGCTCTAGATGAAGTTGCTGAGGCTTTGGCAATCACAGCAAGTACAGGAGTCAGCATCTGACTGTGTCAGATGGGTCACACACTAAAAATATTTATTCTCTGTCTCTCTGACACCGTGTCAAAAATTAATGAGGCTGGGAGGGACCTCACCAGGTGATTTTGGGGCCATTTTTTTATGTTTTCCCCTGGATATTTAGTTGATCACAAGCCAAAATCTTGGGGTTGTGCTGTTGAGAATGCTTGGGCTGGGCAGCATCTTCCAGGAGCCCATCCCAGCTCAGCTTTCCCTGCTGGGGAGCTCTCAGGGACAGCCCTGGGAGAGGGAAAAGCTGAGAAAACCCTTCAGGAGGAGCCCAGGGAGAGCAAGAGGTGCCCGGAGCTGCTGAGAACGGTTCTGGCGCCTCTCAGGAGTCAGAAGCCAAGCAGACAGCTCAGCTCCTGGAGTGGCTCTTAACACCTCTTCATTCCAGTGCTTCCCCTCGGGAAGGATCCCTCTCCACCCTGCAGAGCTCTGCTGCCTTGCCAACATCCCCAGAGTTTAGCTAAAAATAGAGCATTGTAAAAAAAAAAAACAACAAAAAAACACAAAAAACCCCGTGATTTTAACCAGAATATTCCCATTTTTCCCTGTAAAATGGATTTACTGCCCACGTGTGCAGCTTCCAAGTGTCCTGCAATGCTGGGGGGAAAAAAATCCCGGAATAATTAACCAGTGCAATTGAGCAGTGAATGCCACCCTCACAAAGTTTGCAATCCATGAAAATTTGTGGTTTCATCATGGAACGTGGGTTTGGTTTAATGGGTAAAATGCAGCCCTGCAAGGGAAACAAGTGGAGATTTTCATGGCTAACAAACTTTGCAGGTGTGGTGTTTCATGCTCAGCTGCCCCGTTTGATTATTTCTAGGTTGGTGGAGAGCCCAGCAGAAGATGGTGAAAGCAACCATCTTTGAAAATTAGGTTTTTTTGCTTTGAAATTGCAAATATGGCCTGCTGAAGTGGCCCTGTTGCAGGCAGGGTTGTGCTTCTGCTGTGTGAAAGAGAAATCCCAATAAATTAAAATATTTTGCTTTGAGGTGAGTAGAAAATATGAATTTGTGAGATTGAGAAAGAGGGGAAAAGGACTCTCAGATTTGATGCTCAGCCCATTTTATATGATTACAGAATATAAATCACTCTATCTACCTGCTTCATCTTGTTAAGCATTTCTGCCTCTTTAATGTTGGTGAAATCTCTCCTTTTGATGTAGATCATGGGGTTTTAGCTCTGGATAAACCTCAAACACAAACTCAATATGCCATAAAATGGGATACATGTGAAAAAAGTGATTGATTCAACAGCCACCAGAATTAACAGAAGCCTTTCCATGGCTCTGAATCCTTTTTGGACCAGATCTTCTTATTTTTGGGAGCAGGACCTTTCATCCTCCTGCAGTGCAAGCGTTTATCAGAGCAATTTTTCATCTCTGTGCTCCAGCAGGGCCTGGTCTGGAGCCTGAACTTTGTCCCTGCTCTGCCAGCAGCACAAGCTGTGCCAACACCTTCCGTTTACAGATCCCTGTCAAGCTGTCAAACCAATCAGGAATTCAAAGCACCCCGGACCTTTTAAATGCTGCCAGGGTTCTGTCAGGAAATAAATTCAAATTTGAGGGAGCTTTCAGAGTCAATGTCATTTATTACAGTGGAAGGCCACGAGGAATTGTTAATTAGTGTGTTCTATTATTTTTCATTTGCTGAAATTATCAACCCGGCATCTTTTAAATTGTGGATTCAGATTCCACTCAGACAGGAACAAGTTATCATGGTGCGTTTCCAGATTTCAGATAACACTTGATAACAGGGCTGTTCCTTGTAGATTAAAAGGTTCACAAGCATTCTCCAGTGAGACTTTAAATTAGAGGAGGGAATATTGGTATGTTACAAAAAAAATATATATCTGAGGGTAAATGGGGTTGAGAGGAAATCCATAAAGCTCAAGATCAAGGATCCTGCTCAATCAACTTTTGAATGGTGCAACCAGAGACTGCCAAAGGTTCTCCAAGGGATTCAGAAACTTCTAAAAGTGGCCAAAACCACCTGTTAACAGCAAAATTCCTTGTCCTCTTCCCTTCCTGGAGGGACTGAAAGCTGTGCAGGTGTGGGAATTGGGGATGTAGCTTGGCAGTGCTGGGGGAACAACTGGACTCAATCCTAGAGGGCTTTTCCAACCCAAACAATTCCATGGTTTCCTCGGTCACTGCCAGAGCCTCGGGAGTGTCTGTACCTCAATCCTGCTGCAGCATTAAAATATTAGATTAAAAAAATACAGGAAAAAATTGTGAAGTTGTAGATGAAGTTGCTGAGGCTTTGGCAATCACAGCAAATACAGGAGTCAGCATCTGACAGTGTCAGGTGGGTCACACACTAAAAATGTATATTACAGACACTCAGGAGTGTCTGTAATATATAATTAATTATATATATTAATTAAATATATATTACAGACACTCAGGAGTGTCTGTAATATATAATTAATTATATATATTAATTAAATATATATTACAGACCCTCAGGAGTGTCTGTACTCAATCCTACCACAGCATTTCCTCGTGTGGAACCCTCCAGCCCAGCAGAGCAGGGCTCAGGCAGAGCTGTCCCAAATATTCCATTCCCTCCTGGAATGGCAGCTCCAGAGCAGACACCAAAGCCTCTCCATGTTCTTCAAAGCTCACACAGAAACAAAACCACCAGAAGGAGCTTTCTAACAAAAAAAGGACTGAAAAACTTTCTGGTATCTTGACAGAGAAGGGACCCACATTTGGGAGGAATTGGGGTTGGGCCCTCACAGGACAATTTGAACCCCTGATATCAAGATGTTTGTGCTCTTGTGCCTTATTTTATCCATCTGTGGTTTCCAGCACACCAATTTTTATAAAAATGAGATGAATGCTGAATTCTGGCACCAGTAGATAAGGACAGCTTCTAGAGCACAGTTCTAGGTGGGCAATGAAGATTTGGATAATCTAAGTGAATCTTATTTAATACAAATATCTTGAGCACAAAACTGAAGTCCTAACTTGAATTTTACTTTGAGCTCTTTCCCTGGTTAAAACCTTCTCTTACTTCCCTGGAGAACAATTCCACAGGGCCACGGTACAGGAAAGGAATTATTCTGTATTAGCATAAGGACAGACATTGCTTTAAATCCATCAAAACACTCAATTCTCCACAACTGTGTGAGATAAAATAAAGCCTCCTATTTATTTTTATTCCTTGAATCACAGGCTGGAAGTTTTCTTTCAGTTAAAGAATCCATTACCTCCCCCCTGCCTGCTCCTCCTGCTGGGCTGTGTTGCTTCTCTCTTTCTGGGGGTTTTCTCCAGCATAAAAATAATGGCATTATTTACAAAAATGTAAACTTTTCCTGGGAAATGCATTATTTGTAAAGCAGATTTTGCCTCAGCCATCAAAGTAGCAGCAGGAAGAGTTCACTTGAGCTAGACACAATCATGTTTTCTTACTTGACAGAAACATTGTTTGAAAACGTGTTTGGGTTTTTTTGCTTGGTTTGGTGTTTATTTGTTTGCTTGGTTTTTCGCCACAGATTAGTGGGAGTACTTTTATGTAAATACTGAAGTCAATAAGGGGCAGCTCCTACTTTCTGGAAATATTTCTCTTTCCAGCTCTGCACTTCTCAGCTGTATTATTGCAATGAAAGGGTTGGGCACAATAATTTGAAAAAAAGAAGCAGTAAACACTCAATGCAGTAATTAGAGAAGCAATTCTGTCCAAAATCTTTCCATTGGATTATTCCCTCTTTGTTGCTCAGCTTTATCCCATCCCTTCCTGCAAACACAGGCTGCTCATCTTCCTTTTAGACAGAGCTTCAGAAAATTCAAGCTGCTCCATTTTAACAAATGCTTAATAAATAAAGCAGCCCATCAGAGCTTTCCCTGGATCTCAGGGTGTGTGACAAAGGAAGGCAGGATAACGACTGAACACAGCTGCCAAGAGCTAAACTGGATTTTGTAATCATTAGATTATTCACTTAGCTGCAAAAATACCTATTTCTGAGCAGCTTTTCAGCATCCCCAAAGTGTTGAAAAGTCAAAACCCTCAAAGTCAAGAAAAGCTGTGACTACTGCACAAGGAGGGTATTTCCCTCTTTTAATAAATTAACTGTTTTCCACAAGAAATATCAAAATAAGACATGTCTGAGCTAAAAGCCAGTGGTTGATTGTATCAGCTGTGCGTGGAGCAGGGAGCTGAGCTCAGTGGTTTTATTAATGGGGAATAATGTTGGGATGTGATGTGATCACACTCAGCCTCCCTGGTTCCTGCAGTGTCAAACACATCCTGAGGAACACGGCCCTGCAGAGCCGGGTTATAAATTAACCCAATTTCCACCTGAGTGAGTTCTGAATTCTGGGAATTCTGCACAGAGCTCCCACCCCGAGGGCGGCTCTTGGAGCCGGTGGTGCTGGATGGAGCCTCCCTCCCTCTTCCCAATGGGATGAGGCACAAGGAGTCAATCCTGGACTCATCCAGGACTCCAGCCAGGCTGGGGGAGTATCCTGAATAAAATGCCCTGTGGGATCCCCTATTCCCAGTTTTTTACCTTTTGTGCCCCTTATGGTCTGCAGACAAAAACCCAACCAAAACCAAATCAACTGGACTTGACTGGGCTCAAGATTAAAATGGAAAATTGTGCTCCCTTTCTCGTGTTTGCAAATATATTTCAGAGCAGCTGAGTAGAAGGATATGCAGGTGTGATATAATTTTAATTATTTCCTGTAATTATGGGGAGAGAGCACAAAAGAAGCTATTCAGCATCTTTTATTTAATGCCTTTGAAGACAAAGATTGTACTTCTGGTCTCTCTCTGTTGCTGCAGCATCTGTGCTTCAGAGGAGAAACCCTTAAAATAACTTATTGTCTAATGTCTTGTTTTTGTTTTTAATTTGGAGTGATCAAAGTCGTGATTTTTCTTGTCCTTGATGCAAAAATATGTGTTTAAAGATATATATATATATATATTTTCTTCAAATATATATTCTATATATATATTATATATATATGTATTCTGTAATATATATATTTATATATGTGTGCATATATATCTCTATATATATATTATATATATATCTTCTATATATATTTATTTATCTATATATTCTATAAATCAACAGAACAGGAATGTCCCTGAGGTTGAGTCCCTTTGCCATCTCCACCAGCACAACGTTTTGGGCTGCTGGAATGAATCTTTCCTTGGCTGTTTTTCCAAGTGAAGGAAGGAAATGCTGATTAAAATACTGCAGCATCCCGTCTGTTGTAAGATCTCTTGTGGTAGCTCACGTTGTAAAAGAATCACACAGTTGTCTGTAGTAAAACTTGTTCCATCTCAATGAGTTCCAGTCAAAACACTTGGTTGAAAAATACAAAAAAATCCAAATTAAAAATTATTAATTTCCCCAACCTTCTCAACTTCTGAGAGGTTTTGGCAAGAGCATCTTTGCTTTAGGGTTGCAGCAGTGACATCAGAGCTGGGGAGAAGGTGCAGATTCGCTTTTAGCGCGATTAAAACGAAGGTTATTTACTTTAGATTAGCGCTGTGACTCATTGTCCTTCTCAGCGATTCAGGTTTGACTCGCCCGGGGTCACCCGAGGCGAATGAACCCCCTGGTCCAGCCCCCCCTGCAATATTTATTAATTATTTATGCAATAATTAATCTCACAGTGACAGCCCAGCCTAACAGGCTTACGCAGGGATGACGTTTTCATTTGCTAAAATATTTTTTTAAGCAGGATTTACGCAGCCAGCATTTTAATACACAGCTAAAAATACCAAGAGAGAGGGGCCAGGTGCCATCCCAGGAGGCGTGCAGCAGAATTTGGGATGCCCAAAAGGCCAGGGAAGCTCTGTCCTGATCCTTCCACCGCAGGTGAACCTTTCAGAGCCATTCACCCTAAAACTGATGGGAATTTAAGCCTGAGCTGAGAACTAAGTGCTGAATTAAGCGGGGTTTGCTGCCTCACCTGTCCCTGTGCTGGAAATGGGATGGAATTTGGAGGGAAGAATAATGTTGGGTTTGTCCCTGGTTCAGCCCCTGTCCGGAAGTGCTTTAGGGACAACGACAACGATTTTTATCTCTTACAACCTTTTAGATGCATCCCTGTGGCAACAAGCCCTGCACGCACCGCGGTCATCACCAGCGTCACAAAAATTCAGCAATCACAACACACCGGGAGCGACGTCGAAAAAATAAAGATAAAAAGGCACATGGTGCTATCTACTCTCATATTTCCTAAATAAACCCCTCAGTTACCAAAACACTGAACTATTCTACAGATCACACTAAAACTCAGATTTTCCACCTCCTTTCCCCCAGCGTTTAACTCTGTTGCAATGCAGATTCCGCGTGGCTCTGGCTGTAAAACACCTTCCCCATCCCCACAAGATTCGCACTTCATCAGCCACTTAAACACCCCCCATCGCGGGTGAAACGGAGCCAGAAAAGCAACCCAAAATCTCACAGCCCGCTTCTCCAACACATCTCCACACAAATAAACCCAGGGAGATCGGCACAAACTCCTCCAGGTGATTTGGGAGCTTCGCCGCTTTGTTTTTAAGTACATTTAAATATCAAATTCTTGCGAAACAAAACGCTGTCTGTTTTTAACCTCCGCAGCTGAATAGATTAGAGGGGGCAGATGCATTATTGATTTAATCACAGCCACGAGAATAAAAGCGCCTCGTATCTCGCTCCGTTAGGATTTTATATTGCAGTATTCGGCTGCAGTTCCCCATCTCAGGGATAAAAACGCGTTTGGCACAAGCAAAGGTCACTTCCATCGAACCTGGCGGAGTAATTACAGCCTGCGGAATGCCAAATGCTCCTTGGGGATGCTTCACTTGAGGAAAAGCTGAATTAGCTGGGAAATCCCAGCAGAAAACCCAGGTTAACTCTTGGGGGCGATGCCCTTGAGCAGGACGGGTCCAGGATGGGAAATGAGACAGCTCTAGTTGGAAACTTTGCTTTAAACCGAATTAAAAGTGCAGACTCAAAGGGCTTAGATGTATTTTTGAGCGGGTATTACCTTTTTTTCCACGCCCAGCTGCTCATGAGTTCCCACGCTGATCTTCCTTGGGTCGTTTTTCTTTAAATAAAGTTCTCCAGCATGATTCCAGCGCTGCAACTTCCCGAGGAAAAGGAAAAAGAAAAAACCCCAAAAACCCCAAAGCCAAACCAAAACATAAACAAAACCCCCATAAAACAAGTAAACAAACAAACAAAAAAAACTTGGAATATTTAAACTTCTCAATGGGAAAGGAACTGGAAGAGGAGCGCACCCATTATCGCATCATCAGGATAGGCTTTGCCAGGGGAAAATGAGGGAGGGGAAAAAAAAAAACCTCTTAAGGTTCCCTGAGCAGCTTTAGGCCAATCCTCTCACTTAATTATGGGAGTTTCAACCTAATGGTGTTAATTAATGTTTGCCCCTTTGTAATCGATATCTGAAATAAAACTGATAAAGAAGGCGAAAGTTTTGTGCGGGATTTTATGATTTCTGAGCATTAAAATCGGGGATGGGTTTGGGGTTGTCAGAACTCCTATAGCCAAGCCTTACATTGGGAATTTGTTTTTTCCCACTAGGATGTGAGCAATTAATGAGAATTAAAGCTGTAATTGTGATGAGGGACAGAATTGCCCCGGAGCGAGGAGTTCAGCTCCTGGCAGGGCCGTGGTCCCTCCCTGAGTGCAGGAGCAGCACGGGAGGATGCTGATCCCTCATTGCTGATCCCTCATTAAACCTGGCCGAGGATGGTTTGCAGGGAATGTTTGTTAAACAAACACCTCTCAAGTGCTGCCCTTCAGAGCGCGATCAGTGCCGGCTCTGATCCCTGCGCTGGGTGGGTGACACAGACACCAACCTCGGGAGCTGGCAGCAGAGATGGGCTTGTCCAAAATCTCTGCAGGATTTGGTGCCCACAGTAAAATACTGAGCTGTCGGTATTTATTTTTTATTATGAGTTACGATAATGGCTATTAATTCTATTAACAGATGTGCTTTTTAATTCTCTGGGCCCCTAAAAAATTTTTCAGTCACTGAGTTTCAGTGCTGATTACTCCCAATGCTCAAACTGAATTTTTTGTAGAATCACAGAATGGTTTGGGTTGGGAGGGACCTTAAATCCCACCCAGTGCCACCCCTGCCATGGCAGGGACCCCTCCCACTGTCCCAGGTGCTGCAGCCCCAGTGTCCAACCTGGCCTTGGGCACTGCCAGGGATCCACTGCCCACCCTCTGAGTAAAGATTTTCTGCCCAAAATATGATTTAAATCTTCCCTCTATCACTTTAAAACCGTTGCCCTTGTCCTTTCACTATATTATTTTATAATAGAATAAATATACCTATGTATAGGTATATGTATATTCATTATATTATTATTACCACACATGTAGTAGTAGTAATAATAATAATAATATATAAATAATAACATATAAAATAAGATAGATCAATTTTATTTGATTCTATTAAAAACAGAATAATATCTCTCCTATATATGTAATGGTAATTATAATAATATTTATGTGTACGTATGTATGTAACAATAATATAACATTATTATGTGTATATTTATTATATTATTATTATATATGTAATAATAATATAATAATATATGAACAAGATAGATCAATTTTTAATTGATTCTATTAAAAAGAGAATATTTCTCCTACATATGTAATAGTAATTATAATAATATACATGTATATGTATATGTATATGTATATGTATATGTATATGTATATGTATGTAATAATAATATATGTATATTTATTATCATTATTATTAAATACTACTACTACTAATAATAATATCATATATATATATAAAACAAGATAGATCCATTATTAATTAAAGAAATTAAAGCTCTGCAGCTTCTGGTTGCCATGAAGTCTCCTGAGGTTGGATTGTCACCTCCCAAATCCAAGTGGCTCTTTCACCTCTGCAGGCTCACCTGAGGGCACAAATCCCGGTTTTATCTCCCTGGAGCAGGTGCTTCTCTTTATCTCTGTTTGTGCAGCATCCAGCAGCCAGGGACATTCCTGGGCAGGACCTTGAAATGCAGCAGAGATGTCCCAGCTGGAGGGCAGGGTGGGAAGAAGGAGAGCACACAGTCCAACAATGATTTTTGGGGTTTTTAAATGAAGGAGTATGTGTGAAAAGCATTTGGTGTAAAGGAAAAGTGGAATTGTGCAGCACAGAATCGTGCATTGCTTTGTATACATAAAAAAATGTACACATTTTTATATATACAAAGCAATGGTACAAGTGCTTTGTATACATAAAAATAATGAATTTTAATAGCAAAATCTATGAGTATAAAAACCAATAAAAATATGAAACTCTGAAAATTTTGAGCTATGACTGTATAAAAACCTCATTTTGGTAGTACCAACAATATCAGGGCTCATTCCTACAAATTTTCAATTCCTACATTCATTCCTACAAATTATTTCCACAAGGGAAGGTTCAGTGATGCAGCCTCTCACTGGGAGCCAGCAAACTGCTAAAGAACCCTGACCTTGCTACAACCAGCACCTCTGGAAAGGAGGAGCCTGAATTTCCTTCCAAAAGCTCCCTGCTCTTCACCTGGTGCTGCATTAAATGATCAGGCTCAGATAATATCCCAAAGTGCTTCATTTAGCAAGCTCGTGGCATATTAATTAAGACTTGTGGTGAGTTTATCCCCGTTGAAGCGCCTGAGTTGTGAGACAGGTGAATTAAATGCGTGAAACTCAAATTTCCCTGAGCTTTTCCCTCCAGGTGTGCCCCCAAAGCCTTGGTGGCACCTCCTTGTCGGATCTCAAGATCTCAGTCCTGAGATGCTGAGCCCCCGAGACCAGCTTGGGGGGCTCGGGAGTCCTGGAATGTTGCCAGAAGTGTCTGGTGGCTGGACTTTAACCCTACACAGGAGACGACAAGGATGAGGGCTTCACCGGATGAATGGTGAAGGGATCAGTTAATTAGAGAGTGAGACACAGGGTTTAGGATTTCTGTACAGGGGGGTTTAGAGGAGTAAGATGGAGGAATTGGGGTGTGTCCTGTCCTTCTTCTTCTTCCTCTTCTCCTCCATCTTCTTTGGCCACGGTGGCACCTTTCTATTGGTTATTATTGAGAGTGCACCGAGTTATAAGAATAGATGGTATTGGGGAAAAATGATAAATATTGTACACGTAACAAAGGGTATAAAGATACGTGGCTGCCCGGGAGGGCAGACAGTGTGCCCATGGCTGACTGCTGAGCAGAGCTCTGTCGGGCTGAAAGAAAATCTTTTAGATAAACAATTAATAAACATAAAAACCAAAAGAAGAACTGAAGCCTCTTCTCGTCCTTCGATACGCGGGCTGCCCCAAGGCCACCCCGGGCCTTTCCAGGCCTCACAAACAGCCGAGATAAACCGGACACCTCCTGCCCCTCTGACTGAGCATCCTGGGGTGCCCAGGCTGCAGTGAGAGCTCCTGGGGGGCTGTGGGGTTCTGTGAGCCCTGGGAATGCAGCCCCAGCTTTGGAAAGGGCTGCAGAGGAGTGGGGAGCCCACTGCCCGTGGCAGGGCAATCACAGCCTTGGACAGAGCTCCTGCTGCCACAGCCAGGAATTCAGATTATCCAACTGCTCCCCAGCACTGCAGAGACACCGGGAATGGGCAGGAGGCACAGAGCTGGCTCAGGAGCCAGCACCCAGATGGCTCCTGCTGCTCTGCTCAGCAAAGCTTTGGTTTTTTCTCATTTCAGGGCTTGGCAAACCCAGCTCTGTGTGTATTCCACCCCCCGCACCACAGCACCAGGGGATGGGGGCTGGAAAACACAACCAGCAGCATCACACAGCTCATTTTGGGGTTAGTTTGGGTTTGGGGTTTGTTTGTTGTGGTTTTCTTTCTTGTCAAAGCTGGCTTGTTGAGCTGTACGACATGAATCATTTATGAGCACCACGAAGTAGGCAGGCAGTGTTCAAATCTCTGAGTCTGCTGCAGATTTGGGCACCAGTGGAAGGTTGGGAATGGCTTGGCCAGGGCCTCTGGCTCTTGGAAACCCTCACAGCTACAGCTCAGTTTGGATCTGAGTCCTCTCAATACTTCACTGGAGGAGGCAAAGCAGGGATGCGTAAAACAAATGGAGTCTTTGCAAATTTGTTTCAGTCTGTGACTGAATTTTTGAGTTTCTCAGTCCCTGAGTGGTGAGTGAGAGGACAGGAGCAGCAAATCCTCCTGGATGTGCTCTGCTGTGCCTGGAGCTGCTTTTCCAGGAAGGGATGAGCAGATCAGGGAGCCCCAGAGCTCAGTCAGAGTCTGCCTTGGCAGATCAGATGTTAAAAACAAACCAAAGTGAGAGTCTGCAGTTCAGGGAACAGGAAAAAGTCCTGAATGAATGGGAACTCTGAACTCCATAGGTTAAAGGTGGTGGATTTGTGCACGGGGAGTCAGAGCTCCAAGCCAAGCTGATACCTTGGAAAAATTGATAATTCTGAGAGGAATTGTGCCAGCAAATTTTCCAAGGTACAGTTCCTATCCCAGGGGCTGGGATTTTTGTACAAAGAATTCTGTTAGCAATGTTTCCAAGGCATCAGAGCTTATCCCTGCTCTGTTTGTACCTCTGTGTGCAAACCCTGTACCCATGGTGAGGGGATCCCAGGGTCCCATCCTGATTAATTACCTAATTAATTACCCCACACTGGAGAGGGCAGTGATGAACTTTTGGGGAGCTGACAGATCATCCATTTCCTTGGTCCCTGTGGCAGCACCAGTTTTTGGTTTCTCTGGGTCTGGATTGAAGGCACTTGAGGCAGTAATTCATGTTTGCACTCAGGTGTTTATTATTCCTTATCAGTAAAACAGTCTCTCAACCATGAGTTCAGCAGCTTTTCATTAGAAGGCACAAAATGGCCAACAATCTCTTGGTACAAGGTAGTTTAAGACTAAACTATCCAATTCAGAACTGACACCTGGATTATTTTCCCTTTTAACCCAATAACTGATCCCACAGAGCTGCAATGGGGACTTTTCTGCCCAAAGACAAAATGCCACCCAAACCCATGGAGAAGCAGCATGAAGGAGAAACCCAGGATGACACCCTGTGCCCTCCATCTTGCTTCCATCCACAACACACTAAAAACCCCAAAACCTCAATTTCTCACCAAGTGACACACCTGCACTGCTCTCTATAATCTATTTCACACTTTTGTGGGTTCCAGTCTATCTTGGAGTCCAGGAAACTTTCTCCATGGATGAGGGTCAGAGTCAGTGCTGCCCTGAGGGTCAGGGCACCCCAGAGCAGACACAGAAATATTCCCTGTGTGCTCTGGGTTTCCACAGTCCCAAGCACTCTTACCCAGCCTGGGACACCAATTAATTCTGCACAAGCCATCCCCTCTTATGGCCACAGTTCCACCACCCTAAGGAAGAGAACCCTAATGGAAAGCATTTAATCCTACAGCCTTTCCCCTCCTGAGGCCTCTCCCAGACAATTCCAGCGCTGTCCTTATCAATCCTGATCCCTCTGCTGGGAAATGTCTTCATTTCCATATCAGCACTGCCACAAGGAGTGATAGAATGTCAGGATTTTCCTCCTTTTCCTCCATGGGAGGAAGCTCTAAATAAGTGTGGCAAAGAATTCCCTTCTCTTGTTTTCTTCTCGTCCACTTTATGGCCTCCATGAGAATTCCTGCCTGCTACATGGAAAAATGAAATAATTTATAAAAAACGAAAAAAAAGGCAGGATCCTCACTGTGTGTCTTTGTAGTTGTTCTTTGGAATGTGTTTCTCTGGAGTAAAATCAGGTTTTGAGCTCAGAGTAGTAGCAAGAGCATCTCTCTGTGGTGGACTGAGGTGCTGGATGCTGTTGTGACAAATAGGATCAGGTAAAATGAGACATTTGGGGTTACTTACAACCTCCCTTTTGGCCTCCAGAGCTGCAAATTAAAAATATTTTAATTTTGGAGTGGTGCAGTGCCCACACTCTGGGGATGTGGCTGAGCCTCTCCTGCCTCACAGTGACAGAATTAATTGAGCTCCCTAAATTGTCCCAATGGGTTCAGAGCAGAGCTGGGTTTGTCTCTGCCTTCTGCTCCCCAGCCCTGTCTTTATGTCACCCACACTGTCCCCAGGGCAGATTTAGAGGGACACACGGACAGGAGGGGTGAATACACTTGTCCCTGCAAGGTGATTTTAAATAAAACTGCTAAAAATACAGACTCATGGAATAAATAAATTTAAAAAAAAAGAAAAAAAAACCCCAGATTAATTCCTTAGCCAGGAATACTTAATGGGAAGGAAACAATAAGTCAAACAAATTATGTTTTTATATAATTTTGAGGGAATTGGGGGATGTAAAAGGAAAGAAATATACAAAATGAGCTGTAGATTCCTTGCAGAATATCCAGCAGCTCCTCTGTAGTGTCCCTTTGTTTTCACTGAAGGGTTAAAATGAAATGCAGCGTTTTTCTGATCCCTGGGTATGTGGTGATTGATCAGAACAATTCCTTGTGTATGAACAGAATCCTCTGGATAAACTCACTTCAGACACTGAGGGCTATGAATGTGCTACAGACCAAACATTCATGTTTCACTTGGATTATTTAAACTCATATTCACCAAGGTATAAAAGCACTTGTCTGAAAGCAAGAAAAGTGGTTAAAAATTAAATGCATTTCTGAGAGAGTCCTGTCTAGGTATGCTTTAGTGACAGGAGAACATTCCAATACACAATACATGAGAAACTGAGTAAAATAAGACAGGAAGAAAGTGATAAAGCACAAAAATGCCAGTGCACATCCATCCACAACTGTGTTTGGATCCAAGGAATGTCTGGGCCATGCGAAAATCCAGGTGCTGCTCTGTGTCAATCGTGTTCTCTTCCCCAAAAGAGAGCAGTGCCTGGAATTTCGCCCATGGGCCATTCTCCCTCTGTGCATTTCAGGAGATCAGGTCAGGTCAGCCCTGCCATCCCCAAATAATCATGTTACCAGTTGTACGTGTATTTATGTCTTCATTTTAAATGGATTCTCTGACCCCTCAGTGTTTTGCAGCTCTCAGCGGCTCCAGGCAGGGCAGGGCTGGAGTTCAGTCACAACCAGGAGGATGGAGCTGAAACCTGCCCCAGCTGAGGAATTCTGCTCTCTTTAATCTGAACTGGCATCTGGACTCTCTTGAAATTGCTCAGCTCTTTATCCATATTGAAATTCACACTTATTTTATTTCATTATGATGATTTCCCTTTCTGAGGAGATTGGTCCAGCCTAGGGATGGAGAGAGTGGCAGGAGAGCTGTGTCAGCACAGGCAGAGGAGAAGCCATCTCAATTCCCAGCTGCTTTTAGCCAGAGGTTTCCCATCTTCCTTTCCTTCCCCAGATCCCCAATTAGCATATTCATTAAAGTGAGGTGCTGACTGCAGTGCTCCCATGCTGGGCAAGAAATCAGGGAGCTTCAGATCCGCTGAGCTTGGGGTTAGACTGTAAATTAAAACCTCGGGCCACTGTCTAAAAAATTCCCAGAGGTTCAGCTCTCTCTGAGCTGATTTGCTGTTATTTTGTGTTGTGGGTGTGCCCCGCACAAGATGATATTGTGTTAGAGATCCCATGGCCCAGGAGATGATGTGCAGAGCGTGAGATCTCTTTATTTCCAATAAACCTGCAGCCTGAACCCCAGCCTGGACATCCTGCTGGTCTCCTCAGGGGCCAATCAGAGAGTGGAAGGAGATTTTGGGAGGATCAGGCTGGAAAATGGGATTCCCAATTCAGGGAGAGGCACAGCTGCTGAGTTCCAAGCAGAACTCCTTCAGCTGGGCCTTCTGCTCTGCTTGCTCATTTCTGGATGCATGGGGAGCTCCTGTGTGCCCGTGTTCACAGGGGTTTTCGGATGAGGGACGAGACGGAGATCTGACTCCATGTTTCAGAAGTTTTGATTTATTATTTTATGATATATATATATATTAAAACTATACTAAAGGAATAGAAGAAAAGGTTTCCTCAGAAGGCTGGCTAAGCTAAGAATAGAATGATAGCAAAGGTTTGTGTCTCGGCTCTCTGTCAGAGCCAGCTGACTGTGATTGGCCATTAATTACAAACATCCACATGAGACCAATCCCAGATGCCCCTGTTGCATTCCACAGCAGCAGATAACCATTGTTTACATTTTGTTCCTGAGGCCTCTCAGCTTCTCAGGAGAAAAAAATCCTAAGGAAAGGATTTTCCATAAAAGATGTCTGTGACGCTCCTGGAATTTTTGGTCCTCGTGGCACCAAAACACTGGAGAAGAAACCAGAATAATGGAGCAGAATAGGCACAGAAAAACCCCAAATCTCAGGGATCCCTCTGGTCTGGGATGGCTAAGAAGGGAATGGAATAGTGTGACAGCCACTCTGAGCATGTCACCACTGGGATTTTGCATTTCCTCTCAAACATGGGAGAAGGGAGATGTTGTGCTGGCTCGGAGCTGGGATAACTTTTCCCGGGGAAATAAAATGTGGAGCATATAAAATCAGCAAATCTATCCCTGCTCCCTCCAGGCTGTTATCCCAACTGGAGACCACCACATCCCCCTGGAAGAGCTCCTAGATGAACCTTCATCCCAGCCTTGCCCTTGAGATGAGGGCTCAGCCTCCCTGCAGGACATGGCCTGGCAAAGTGAATGGAAGTGTTTGATGAGATGATTCATTTGCTGCTTTGTCGACAAACCAGCCCGGCCAAAGGCTTTGTGAGGAATCATAACCTAATTAATCCCATTTGAAAATAGAACAGAGCAATTTGAGAGCACACTCATTGCCTCTGTAAACACTGACCACAATTAACAGGGCATCCTTCACAGTTATGGATAAATGGGGAGACATCCAGGCAGTGGTGGTGCTCAGTAACTTCCATTTTCCAGTGCTCCTGAATTAGTGCCCTTTGGAGAACCGCTGGAGAAATTCAAATTAGGAAATAATCAAGAGCCTCAGTAATGTGTACATATGGTAATATGGGATGTGTTACACAATTAAGTCAATGTTAGCTCAAGGAAAACCTTTGGAAATCATTCACTGCTCAGGCAGTGCCAGGCTGTGGGACCTCACAGCCCCACATCCAACCCTGGACCTTCATGGCACAACATTCATTTGGATTTACACAACTTCCTGCTGGATATGAAGGGGGAAACTTCATTTTTCTTCTCCGAATTTTTACTTTATTTTTTTTTTAACCCAAATCCAGTATGAATCCCATCTCTCAGTTGGATAACCACATAAAAGCTGGCTAGAACCCTGGTAGCACATGGAGGGGAAGCAGGACCCTGAGTGCAGCTCCTCAGTGTCTCTGGGTGGGGAGAGGTGGCAGAGGGACACCAGGGATGGGCCGTGCATTGCTCAGGATTTCACCAGCCCTTCTGACAGCCTGAGAGTGGAAATTACAGATTTTGGGGCAGAAAAAGCCATTTTGCAGGAAGGATGAAAACAAACTCCGAGTGAGACAGTGCCATACTGCAGTGATCTTCCCCTGGGCCACAGCAAATGTTCTGTCTAATCTTCAAATTTTTCTGACTGATTTGAAAAATAAGTTTCATTCCAGAGCTGTGCTTTTTTTTTTTTTCTTTTTTCCCCCTTCTCTTTCAGCTGCAGAGATTTTGTGATTTGTACTAACCTTGAAGATACAAAACAAAATATGTGCTAATGATATTCCTCTCTCCCAGCTGGTGCTGGCAACTCTTTTACTGCTCCACAGGACAAGTGCAAGTACAAATGCAAATACCAGAACCTTGTTGAGAGCGGAGTGTCCCACATTTCAGTGGAACCATTGGAACTACAAGACATGTAATAAAGCAGTTTCTGCTCTGAATGAATAATTGAGCTGCTTCTGTGGGGAGGCCTCTAAAGAACCATGTGGCAGGATGTTTTTTTGAGGCACTTATGAAAGCCATCCCACCTGGAAGCCATCCCACACACAGAGCCCACGTTGCTCTTCCTCTCAGCTTGCTTTAATTGCTCCTTCCATGGCTGTACCTCGGCTGAATGGGGAGCAAATTCAGCAGGAGACACCAAGAGCTGTGATTATTTTTAAGGTAGAGCAAGATTCCGAAATCAGAATGCTCCATGGAAGTCGCTGGGCAGGATTTTTTGTGTTTGAGAATTCCATTCATAGAGCAAAATTCCTTCTGAGGAGATCAAAAAGAATGATCTTCCACTTTTATGCTCGGATGTGGAATTAAATGACGGAGCTCTTTAAAAGCTCACTGCCACACCCCTCACCTCACAGGTGCTGTGGGTGACACCCATCCCAAAATATTCCTCCTTAGGCAGGAAATATCCCTCAGCCATCTGCTCCAAGTCACAGAGACCAAAAAGGTTTTACATCCAGAAGACACTTTTAAATTAAAAAAAAAAAAAAATTAAAATCAGTCTTTCTCCTTGGGATGTAATAGAGAACAAACCCACCAGCAGCAAGCACAATTAATATTATGAATGCTAATACTTATAAATATAAATATAAATATAAATATAAATATAAATATATAAATATAAAGTATTTTTGAGAGTATTTATGACATATCTACACTTCCCAGTGTGAGAGGTTTGCCAGGAAAATCCAACCAGCTGGAAATTCAGCACCAGTCTCCCTGATCCCCACCTGTCAGAGGTGCAGCCTGACTAACACAGAGTGTAATTCCCATTCCAGGGTGTAGACTGGGAGTAAGGACCAGCTTCCCTGGCTCTGAGTATTATTTATGGCAAAATTAGAGGGAAGATATGAAAGCCTCCAAAGGTTTTCCTTCCTGGAATGCAGGCACTCAGGTGGACAGGGATATTTCACTCTATCCTTGGAGGATCTCTTTGCTGCCAAGGGAAACCAGAGCAGTGAAGTCAGGAGGACAAATCCCACTCTTTTTTCTGGATAATATTCCCTGGAATTAGTGCATGCAGTGCTACTTTTAATCCCAGCAGGGCAGATGTTTGCTTTACACGGGACAAAATGTTGTCAGTGCCAGATTCCTGTTCCCAGGGAGCTCCAGATGAGTGGACACCAAGTGCTTTGGATTCCCACATTTCCTCCAGTTCATTCCTTGCTTTATTACTCAGTGCCTGATTAGCAATCCTCATGCTTAATTGCCCTCTGGCTTGGATGACTTGTAAACTCTCTGGTTAGCACCACATTTCCCTGCTCAGAGTAACACAAGGACATGATCTGACATTTGTGATTTACCTCATCATTATCTCCTTTTTGTTTGTGGACAAAAGGCTGCAGAGACCAGACCTGAAATTTCCTTTTTTTTTTTTTTTTGCTAAGGCAAGCAGTGCAGAACAGAGCATAAAGAAGAGCCAGGATATATAAAGAATCAGGATATAACATTGATGTGTTGCAGGGAATCTTCTTCTATTATAGCACACACAAAGTTTCAAGAGATTTCACCACTGGAAACTGAAAAAAATCAGTTTTAGGAAGTGAACAGTTTCATTCTGGGTACCAAAAGTTTTGCAGCAGCTATTTGAAACAAAAAGGGATTCTATTAATTCACAGGAACTCAGCCCATCCATTAGAGGTTTTCCTAAAGTTTACTGCTGATTTTTGGTGGTTTGTTTTTGGTTTGCTCTTTTGGAATGAGCAAAGCTTGAGGTCATTTGCAGCCAAGTGCACCTGAAATTTTTCCATCCTCCCAGACCTGTTTTACCCCTTTGGGTTTTCTGCAGCCCGTGCTGTGATTCCGTTTATTGGGGAGCACCAGTTTCATTCCCAGCAGCAGAATTTGCAGGCAGATCCTGCAGTGAGGCCTCATGCTGAGTGTGGTGCTGCTCAGTGTGAGCAATGGCACCAGGATTTGGGCCCTGGAACAGAAATCAGCCATTCTGCTGACCCTGGAGCAGCCTCATCATTCAATTACACCAGAGAAAAGCAGATGTGCAGCTGCAGAAACGTGTTCTGCAAAGTCTACATTAAAAATAAACAACAAACGACTCAATAAAAATGAAAAAACAACAACAAAAAAATAGAAACCCTTACACAGCAGCACAGGAACAGCCTCTCCCTCTTAACAAGCATTTTGTGCAGGATCCTTTCCTCCAGCACTGACACAAAAACAATAAAGATCTCATGGCTGGTTAATAGTTCTGCCTGCAGGGGAGAGGAAACAGAATCACCCAGACAAGAACAAACCTTATGGCAAATTCCTCTCAGGCTTATGGACTCCACAGCCTGAAGTGGCTTTTGCCCTGAAATATTTCCTCAAGTATTTCCATAAAGGGTTGTCAGATCAGCTCTGTGCCCCATCTGTTAGAGGCAAACAGAGTCAACCAAACACTGCCCCAGCACCAAAGCTGTGCCCAGGATGCTCAGGGCCCTCTGCTCCTGCATCCATCTCTGCATCCTTCTCTATTTCCTCACATCCCCAGCACTTTGAGGGGCACTTCTGCAGCACATCTGTCAATGGCCACTGCTCCTCTCTGTGTCTGAAGCTGGGGTCTGTGTTCTCATCGCAGCAAAATAAATATATTTAAAAATATATTTATTTAAAAATATATTTATTAAAAATATATTTATTTAAAAATATATTTATATATTTCTATATACATTTGTATATATAATAAATATTTATAAATATACATATATACACATATATACATACACACACACATATATATACATTTATACATATATATACATACATATATATGTGTATATATATATATATATATACACATACATACATATATATGTATATATATATATATATATATGTATTTAAATTAAATATATTACTAAACAAATATCTCCCAAGCTGGCTGGAGAAAACCCAGCTTTTCCTAAGCTCCCACCTGATGATGCTCCCAGGTTTATCCTGCGAGCTGGATTTTGAGATCCCCCATTTCAGAGTTCCCCACATGGATTCTCTTGGAGTTTAAGAGCCAAAACCACTCCCTTTTTATCTTCACAACCACCGGCTTAATTGAAGAACCAACATGTGAAACTTCAGATTTTATTTTGGACAGAATTAAGGCCATAAAATCATAGAATTGTGGCAGTAAGGTAGAAAAATCACAAAGAAAGGCTTCATAAAATTGAGTCTGCTCTCCAGGAATCAGTGGCTGGCCTTGTCAAAGCCAGCACTTTGCAAGTTCCCATGTGAGCAATTCATTAGGATAACAATCTATTCCTGGGTGAAAAAACAACTCACACCTGTATAAACTGGTTTTATAACACTGTTAGATAGAAAAATGAAAATTATCTCTCACTGTATGTACACATAGAGAGTTTGAGAGACCAATCAATACAGAATAACCAATAAAGTAATTGGCATAAAACTACTAACCAATTGGAGTCCCACACGAGGTTAAAGTGGTACAAAAAGGAGTTTTGTGAATAAAGAATGGCTTTTTCTCCATGAAGAAAATGAACTCCTGTGTGATTTATTCCCATATCAAGTCACTGAAGGGTTTGGGTGACTGACAAAGAGCCAGGAGAGAGCTTTGTGCAGCGCTGGGCATTTATAACACCTGTGGAAATGATTCCTTTGTTTCACTAATGAACAAATCTGTCACCAGGCCTGGCTGGAGAGGTTCTCCCAAAGCCTGCTGGCATCTCAGGGCAGCACAGCAAAGCTGCCCCCACTATTTCCTCCCACAAAGAGCACCATAAAGATGCTGTCTGCTGAGGAGAAAGGTCAATTCCCACACCACATGTGTGGTGTAAATGTGATTTACTCCCTGGCCACGTCATCACCTGGGGCCTGCAAAGGCCTTTGGGGATTTACCTTTTCCCAGGTTTCCTTCTCACTGATGTATTTCTGGGGAGCAGTGTGATCAATTAATGGCAAAGCAAAATGCTTTGTTTTCATGTCACGAGGCACATAAAAAAAGAAGCCTTTGATCTTGCCCCTCTAGAGCAAATAAACTCCAAATTTGTGAAGCTCGTGGATAAAACTTGAAGTTTTCAGAGAAAACAGCAGAAATTGATGGCAGCATTTGTGCTTTTGCAGAAGCTGGTGTGATCTTGGGCAAAGGATGAAAACACAGGGGAAAGTGGTTTTGGATGGTCAGGAAATGAGGAAAATGAAGGAGCAATTCCCTGCTCCGTGGGCTCCAGAGCCCCTGGGCAGACTTGTTTGTGCTGCTCAGTCCCCTGGTACATGCACAGTCCATAATATCCATTTAATGTGGTGCTGAGAAGGAAATGACAGATTTAGGAGGTGCTGAGATGTTTTGGTAACAGGACCACAGGAGCATCTATCTTACATAAAAGAGAAATACAACCTGTCCCTGCTGGCATTTTGCTTCTGCGTGGGTGGATATGAAGAGCAAAAACACATCCTGAAAATACAAAAATACAAAAATCTCTGTCCTCACTGCTCGGAGCTGCTCCTTGGTCGTGCACAGCTCCTTGTTCTACCTAATGGTGGGGTGAGTCCAGCACCAGTCCCAAAATCTGCTGCCCCAAATCCTACAGGGAGGTCTCTTCCTCTCTGCAGCCCTAGATATCATTGTTGGAAAGTGTCCAAGTGTTTTCTAGAGCCTGGAGCCTGATTTCAGCAAGGAAATGTTTTCCCTGAATGTTCAGCATTGCTGGGAAGAGCTTTGGATCTGTTACAGACACCCCTGAGGGTGAAATTCAAACTTCACCCCTGAAATCCCAGGTTGCAGGAGCCCTGGGATCCCTGGGAATGGTTTCCACTGTCCCAGGTGGCTCCAAACCTGCCCAACCTGGCTTTGGGCACTGCCAGGGACCCAGGGCAGCCACAGCTTCTCTGGGAAACCCAAGTCCTGCCTCATGGCCAAACATTTATCCCTTAGAGCTGATCTAAATCAACCCTTGTTTAGTTTAAAACCAATAACCCTCAGCCTACAACAGGTCCTGCTAAAAAGTTTGTCTTCCCACCAACTGGTGCTAAAGAAATCCCCATTTCCAAAGAAATCCCCATTTCCCACAGCACCATTTGGGATGGCAAAGACCTTTAAGGCCACCTTTAGGCACCTCTTTTCTGCACCCTGAAGGAGCTGTCTCAGAGCCTGGAGTTCAGACATTGTTTGTGCACTCAGATTTCTCTGTGCATCTGCTGAACATTCCCTTCCCCCTTTCCTTTCCTTTCCTTTCCTTTCCTTTCCTTTCCTTTCCTTTCCTTTCCTTTCCTTTCCTTTCCTTTCCTTTCCTTTCCTTTTCCTTTCCTTTCCTTTCCTTTCCTTTCCTTTCCTTTCCTTTCCTTTTCCTTTCCTTTTTCCTTTCCTTTCCTTTCCTTTTCCTTTCCTTTTTCCTTTCCTTTTCCTTTCCTTTCCTTTCCTTTCCTTTCCTTTCCTTTTCCTTTCCTTTTCCTTTCCTTTCCTTTCCTTTCCTTTCCTTTCCTTTCCTTTCCTTTCCTTTCCTTTCCTTTCCTTTCCTTTCCTTTCCTTTCCTTTCCTTTCCTTTCCTTTCCTTTCCTTTCCTTTCCTTTCCTTTCCTTTCCTTTCCTTTCCTTTCCTTTCCTTCTTCTTTCCTTCTTTCCTTCCTTTCCTTTCCCTTTCCTTTCCTTTCCTTTCCTTTCCTTTCCTTTCCTTTCCTTTCCTTTCCTTTCCCTCACACTTCTGCCTGTCCACTGCTAAAAAGGTGTTATTAGGATCACTCATAAAAAAATCTATATACAACCTCCAAATAATTGAAATTTCCACCTTTCTGGATGCACAAATGACTGTCCTGCTCAGCAATCCCAACACAGCCAGGAAAACTCCTGGTCCTGAAGGACAACAAGGAAGGGAGCACAAGTTTTTATATCTTTCCTTGGTCCAGTAGGAAATATCAGGAGATGACAACAGAAGGTTTTGCAGTATCAAATAAATGGGAATAAAGCACTTTGACTCATGGAAAAAGTGGGAATGAAATTGAAATTGTTGGAGAGGAGACATTCTCTGGGTTCCTGAGATGTTCTCCAGTGAGATTTTTCCTTAAGAATCCAACCTAAGGTGATCTTTTGGAAGATTTAAAAATGTTTCTGTAGTTTGAGGTAAGGAGTTATCCATCTGAACTCTAACTGGGTCATAGTTCTTGCAAGGTAATGGAAGCTGCATCTTGGAAAATTATGTTTTCATTCCTTATGGTTTTTTTGTTCCATGAAGTGAATTGAGAATGAATTCTAAACCTGGATTTAAATGGTCCCTGAGATTGAGTACAATGTCTGTTTGCCAAGCCAGTGTGTCCCTGCTGAAAATCAGCCTTCCCAATTAATATGTATTTATTCATTGCCTTATTTATTTATTTATTGCAAGGACAACTTTCTGGAAGCTCCAGGAAAGCGTTGCAGCAAACATTGCTTTACTCCTTACCTGGGCTGATGCAAAAAGAGAGACTGGAATGTAAATGCCATGCATTATTTATTATCCAAGGGTTAACTTAACAAAGAAAGAGATAAAGATATTTACATTTGCTAATTTGATACTGAAGCTGAGCTGATCACTGGGGTTCTAAAATTGCCCAAGCTCTGTTTTTTGTGTTTCCTTGGAGCTGTCAGTGACATTCCCTGATTTCCCTGCCCTCTGCAGAGATCCCTCAGGAAGATTTGTCAGGGCTGGATGAGATCCTGAGCAGGGAATTGTTCCAGCAGTGCCTGAAGGACAATTAGTGATTGTAGACAAATTATTGGTACAGTTTGGGCTGTATTCCTTGTCCAGGATAAATTTGAGGGGTCTCTGTGGACCACCAAGGTCTCTTTGTGGGCTAAGAAGGGTGTGAAACCACTGGCCAGCATTATTCAGAATATTTAATATTGTATAATAAAGCTTTTTGAAGATTTTTCTCCAGACTGAGGAAAAAATAGCACATCTTTTGTGCTGCCTGAACTATTTTGGTATAAATAAATTATCTGGAATATTAGGATGTTTTTTTCCTGTCCAGCACTCATTTATGCATTCACTGCTTTCTCTGGGCAGGGATTGCTTTGCCTAAGTTCTCCATATTTCCACCTACAAATTTCCCTCAATTTCCTCATCTCCAAACCTTTTATTTTTTACCTGGCTGTAGCTCAGATGAATTATGATGATTTGCTTTCTTAAGTGACATTTTCCATCCGACTCTCTCCAGAGCAGTTCCTGAAAATTTTAAATATTTCTACTCATGCAGAGCCTCGATCTGGCCCAAATTCTGATGTGGATTTCTCTAAATCATCTGCAATGATGACTTTAGGAAAGAGGAGCACAGGAGATCTGGGCTGTCCCAAATAAAGGCACCCATCTGGGTGATGCTGCTCCAACCTTCATGAGATGTTCCACACTGTGGAGAAAGGAAAGTGTGGTGAGGAGAAGCCTCTGTTCTGCCACAAAAATCCCTCTGTTTTTACCTGAAGGACCTGGAAAACAGCTTTTCCCTGTCTTCTCCCAAGCTGCAGGAATTCCCCCTGACCTGCAGAGTCTCTGCTGAGTGTTAGAACTTATGGGTATTTATTTAAGTTACTGCAGTAACTTTCATCCTTTCTTGCTTGTCACGGTAAATCAAAGTTAAAAGAGGGAGATGTTGCTATGGAGAAATGATAATCTTGAAAAATGATGTTTAATAATGTGCCCTGAATTGTGCTGATGTACCTGTTGAATTTGGGAGCTGGCAGTGAAAGGTGCCCTGGTCACCACCACGAGCGTGGGTGAAACCTCCACCCACAGGGGATGTGCTGCACTCACCTTGAAATTCAAATCTGATCCATTTCTCAGATCACCTGGGAACCTTCTCAGACTCCCTGGCTACATCAAAGGCAAGGCAAACCTTTATCTTCAGTGCTGCTGAAAAAACCTCAGTGGGCAAATGTGCAAAATTATCCCTTTATGCTCTGGGCTTGTTTCAAAAGGGTTTAAATTTCTCCTTGCATCAGTGCATTTGTTTTCTGTTGTGGGTTAACTTTTCCCCAGTTAATTCACACGAATTGAAGTGGAAAGTGGAAAGTGAAATCTCCCTGTCACCTGATTTTGCAAACAGGTTCTGCTCAGACCAGTTCTCAGCCTGTGACCCCACACAAGGATGAAAAAGAAATGAGAATTAACCCCTCTCACACTGCACTTCATTTCCAGGCACAAAGAAGAATTGGAGGTACAGCCTGAGAAAGGTTTTTGTAGCTTATTTTCAATTTATTAAAAAAAACACCCCAAACTCCATCAACATGACATGAAAATTTGTCTGAGCTTTCGGCAGACTTAAAAATAATAATTAAGCTTTCTCTTGGAGTTGAACAGAATGTTCCTTTCAAATCCAAAATTAAATACCCTTTTCTACTTGAAAGCTTGCTTAAACATCTACAAATGAGAGGAAAATATATTTAGGAGGTAAATATTGGATTAAAAATTATGTTGATTTACATCAGGAAGTTTGGACATACCTGAGGTTTGGGGTTTACTCTTTGGGGGATTTTTTCCCCACAGCTTTTTTGACTGAATAAACCTGGCAATAAAATGAGCAAGTCAATAAAAGTTTCAGATTCTATGATTTTCTGCAGTGGCCCATAAGAAAGGTTACACTGATCTTTGATGCTCAGGGTAGAGAAGTTAACACAAAATACTGATTTTTGAGAATGCTCTTAAAAATATACACTGTCTGATAAGAAATTGTAGTTGTGGAAGACCTGCACTGAGTCCTTCATCAGTGGTATCCCAAATTTCCAGTGAAATTGGGTCCTGTTCTACCTCTTGGGGCCAGAAATCCTAAACCCCTTGATCTCCCAAAATTCCCCAGGAGCCTCTGGTCATTATCTGGTGGTGAAGCCACCAGAATTTCTGAGGCAGGAGCTGAACGTGGCCCAGGACAGGAGGGAAAATTACAGCACTCGTGTTTTCATTGGAATTTTCATTGAGGTGTTCAGGAGAGATCCTGGAGCCAGGAAAATCCCCAGGTGTGGGTGGCAGGTTTAGTGGCATTAGGAACAGGCAGTGCATCACAGAGGGATTACAAAGGAAAGTGCAAACTGCACCAGCAAATCGTTCTGAAATTTATAAAAAAAAACCCAAAAAAGCAACCCAAACCTGTCCCTTCCCCAGGAGCTTGGAAAAGCCACTTTTGCCTGCAAGAAAATCCCTGCCAAGTGACAGCATTGATTGTGAGGATGCCGAGCTGCCTGATGCAGCTAAGCCCTGGGAATTTGAACAGTTAACAGCTGGACTAATTAGAGAGCCCAGCATTATTGGGATAACTGATAACCAGGGCTAAGCAAGGTTATTTTGCGAGTAATAGATTTGACTTTGCAAAGAGCAGTGGATATTTGCAGAGCTAATGAAAACTGCGCTTCCCAAATTAAAGCTGGAGCAGGCAGGGAAGGAGCTGGAGAGCACCTAATTAAAAATGCATGCCAAGGCAGGGAGGCAGAGTCCAAGGGTAAACAAATGGCAGAAAGCAGATTTGTCTGCAATAAATGCAGAAGGAGGGATGAGGTGACTTGGGGTGCCCAGTCCCAGGATGCAGTGGTGGAATTGCCATCCCTGGTGATGCCTCAGGATTTCAGCTTTTCTATTTTCAATCCATTTGTAACCCTGCAGTTCTTTAGTGTGTAACTCCAAACCCCACACTCAGTGTGAGCTGCTGCTTTCCCATTTGGGGCAGACACAACAATTCCTCTCCAGGCCTGGCAATCAAGGACACCTCACTGCCTCAGGGCCCAGAGATGGGAACAAAAGTGAGTTGGGGGAGCAAACTTGGGGTGCATTACTTCATTAGCTGGAATTGGAAGATGAGCCCCCAGTATGTCCTGCAGAGCTTCCCCTGCACCTCCTTGGAACCGCGGCCTTGCCCGGCACTGCTGTCACCCCTGAGGCCTGCAGGGACAGGGGCAGCTCGGTGCCATTGTCCAGGTCATCCCTCACGCCTCAGGGTTCTGCTTTTTGTATTTTTTCATCTATTTGTAATCCTGCAATTCTTTAGTGTAAAGCTCTAGTACAGTGTGAGCTGCTGCTTTCCCATTTGGGGCAGACACAACAATTCCTCTCCAGGCCTGGAATCAAGGACACCTCACTGCCTCAGGGCCCAGAGATGGGAACAAAAGTGAGTTGGGGGAGCAAACTTGGGGTCAATGACTTCATTACCTGGAGCTGGAATTGGCAGATTCACCCCCAATATGCAAATGGACCAAACTTATATAAAAGTGTGAAAACCTGTGACCTTTGGTCCATTTTTGGCATTTTTGTCTGCCCCAAATGTACCTGAAGGCCCTTCAATAAATAGAACAGCTTTTTATTCCCCTAATTCTGTCTGGCCTCTGTTTTTAGGCAGCCCCAAAAGGCATCACTGGGAGCTCTCAAACCATGAGGAGATGTGGCCCTGCACAGCCTGGGGCAGTGGGAATGGGGGGATGTGGAGGAAAGTCAGGCTTGGTGATCTTGGAGGGCTTTTCCAGCCTCAGTGGTTCCATGGTTTGGCGGTTCCATGGTTTGGTGGTTCCATGATTTGGCGGTTCCATGGTTTGGTGGTTCCATGGTTTGGTGGTTCCATGATTTGGTGGTTCCATGGTTTGGTGGTTCCATGGTTTGGTGGTTCCATGATTTGGTGGTTCCATGGTTTGGTGGTTCCATGGTTTGGTGGTTCCATGGTTTGGTGGTTCCATGATTTGGTGGTTCCATTGTTTGGCAGTTCCATGGTTTGGTGGTTCCATGGTTTGGTGGTTTTTTTTTTTTTCAATATGTCATAAGCTGGTCAGAAAACGAATCCAGCAACTGTGTGGAATAAAGGTTTGCTGAGCACTTGCTGGTATTTGTGGTTTAGTTATGGAAACAACTTTGGCATGATGATGGGAATTAGGAATTTGCAAAAGCAAAGCTGTTCACTTTGGATGCAGAAAAAGTAGGGGCATTATATCAAATAATGAATGGCTGAGAGAGGTTCTCAGCACCTCAGATCGTGCAAATGAGGGATCATTGAACATTATCCACTTTACCCCAAGTGGCTAAAAAGGAGCTGTTTTCATGGAGTGCCTGATTAGTTAGAGAAGTTAATTGATGCAAAAAATGGAGATGGATTCTAAAAGCTGGTCATTGCTAGAAGCAGCCAGTCTCTAATGATACCATTTTATCTTTTTGTGCTTTAATAGAAAGACATGCATCTATTTAGAGCATATTTAGCTGGAAATTTTAAAAGAGACGCGAAGCTTCATGCATCTGGGTTTAGAGGCACCTCACTAATGATTATGAATGAAGATGGAGTGCCTAACAGCCCAAATTGGCATGTTCCAGACATCTACTTCTTTCCAAAGCATCCTGTGCCAGCTCCTTGTCAAAGAGCAAACGTGGAAGTAAAAGCCTATGGATTTGAAGGGAGTGAATTCCTGAATCTACACAGGGAGAAAGTTTGTCTCCAAATTCAGCAAATTTGTGGCCCATAACAGAGGATATTTGTCAGAAGTGGAAAACACCAGCAGAAACTGCCTCTTAATATCTTGATATTATTGCACTGGCTCCTGGCTGTAAAAAGTTTCCACATTTCAAGGCAAACTCAGATCTGTTCTGTTCAAACCATGGGGGGCAATTTTTCTTTTTAAGGGATTCATCCCAGCTGGCAGGGGAGGTTTAGCTGAAGGTCAAGGGCTGTCCAGAGAGGCTCCAGCTCTGAGTGCCACCCTCCCATCCTCATCATCCTCAGCTCCCATCCTGCTCCTTTCCTGACCAGGTCACTTTTTACTGAGTTTGGACTGAGACCCTTGATGCTGCTGCACTGAAATGGCTGTACAATCATTGAGCATCTCTTGTTTTCCTTAACCTAAAGTCATTTAAATCACAAAGCTCCCAGAGAGTGTTACTGGGACTGGAATTCCCAGATGTGATTGTGATTTAATGCAAAATGAAGTCTTATCATATTAAGCATAATTTTTATCATATCAGTGACTTACTTAACAGATTAGTAAATGTTGTTTTTCTAAAATCACCAGACAGCTCCTGAGATGTAATTGGATTATGGCAGTTCATTTTCTCCATCAGCTTTGCAACACTGCAAAAAGCAAGGATTTGCCATTAGGGTATGGAAATCACTCAAATTTCTCTTGTAATTAGACTTAGCCTGTCTTTGCTGTTGGCACATAAATATTGGGTTGTGTCTTCGTGCAGAAATCCCTGTTCCCTTTTAGACATACACAGAATAAAACCCATGTGAACTAAGGAAAGCTAAAAAGGGATGAATTTCTAAACTCTGCAACAGAAGGGTTCACAGTTCATTAAATATTTTCAGGAGCACTTCAAAGTGGTTTCAGGGATTGTCTTTGTAGAGTGGAATTAGAAATGTTAAGATCTTTGGGATTGCTACTTCTTCAATTTTATTTTTTTCCCCCTTTCTTACTAAACTCAGTTAAATCTCACCAAGTTTTGATGTTTGGTGATTTCAGACCAATTTCTGCTGCTTTCCCTTTTCAAAGCCACTGGGCCATGAATTTGTTGGCCACTGGAAAGGTGACTGTGGTTCAGAGAGTGAAAATAAGGGCTGAAGATTATGTACACTCTCAAGGTCAAGTCTGAAATAGTGTAAATCCATCTCTATAGAGCTGCTTTAAAGTTACACTAAAGTTGCAGCTGCTCCTCGTACTGAAAATGCTTTTTCCATACCCTGATCTGAAGTTTTTAGGGTCGCCCTTGCAAGGAGCTTTGCTGGTACTTAAAGACTGATCCAGTCCCATCAAATCAGGATGAAGACTTTTTCTCTCTCTCCCCACACCAGCAGAACTCATAAAATTCACCCTTTATTGACCAAGTGGATGTTACGTGTCAGATCTGAGCACCTGGAATATGTGGGGTTTATTACTGCTCTGCTCTCAGCAAGAGGAATGTTATTCCTACAAAATCTCCTGGATGGAATTACAGTTTATCCAGCAATATCCAGTATATGAATTCATGTGCATGGAAATCTCTGAGAGCTCCACTTGTACAGCACAAAATTTAGACATCTGAGCCACATTTTCATTTTCATATCATTTGCTCTCGCCTACTAATAGCAATATTTGGAATAATTAGTTACAATTCAGCCTGAAGGTCTCAATTTCCATTTAACTGGCAAACTTCTACAAGCAGCACACATTAGCAGTTTGAAATGTCACAGCAAAGTTTAATCAGGCAAGACAATGCATGAAAATGCTTTAAAAATATTTCTAATTGGCAATGCAATTATTTAACTTATTGCCTAAACTGTGGTGCCTTTGGACACTTTGTCCAAGGCCTTCGATTGAGACTTTCCAAAATGAAAACTGTGAATCCAAGAAAACTGTGAATCCAAGAAAACTGTGAATCCAAAGCCAGGTTGGATGGGGTTTGGTGGGATGGTGGAAGATGACCCTGCCTGAGACTGGAATGAGAGGGGCTTTAAGGTTCCTTAAAATTCAGAATATTCTGGGGTTCTGTAATCAGCCAGGCAACATCCTCAAGGCAACTCCTTTGTTGTGGAGCAAATCCTTAAGCCAGAACGAATCCCACCAGTGCAGATAATGAGGAGTGAAGGGCTGCACATCTTTTGGGGTGAGTTTAAACCCAGAGGTTTAAACCTGCTCTAGCAAAGACCAGCTCCAGGTGCAGAACTCATCCCATTCCTTTGTGGATTGCTTGAGCCTTGGCAATTCCCACCTCAGCCAGACCACAGGACACCTTTCCCAAAGGCAGCAGCCTTGCAGGAACAACCTCCCAAACGCATTTTCCCCAAATCTGTCCCCATTTCATGGGAAATGCCATCTCACTGCCTGCACTGGGACCATTCCCTGCCGTGGGCAGCAGATCCTGCTGCAGATCTGCCTGCACCTCAGGAATTTCCTGTGCCATCTGGATGCAGAGCTAAATGAGGAAGTTGGGAATTCTCTCAGGTCCCCAGATGAGCTGTGTCTGCAGGTTTTTAAAGGCACATCCCCGGGGAGCAGCTGCTGCTCTGTGTGTGTGTGTGTCCCTCTGCCTGCACTCGCCATCAGTGGAGGGAGCCAGGCCTCGCACTGAGGAGGATAATTAAGTGAAATAATCTTTCTTTACTGTGTCTTTCAATTCCCCACTCCCTGCTCTGGCTTTACTCTTCCCCAGAGAGCTGCTTTTTACTGCTAACACTACTTTGGCCAGAAGGCTCCATAAATCACCTGCTGAAGAACCCAGGGCTCACCTGTGGCTCTTCCAGTCGTACCCTGTGCAACAGTTCCTTCACAGGGATGGCTCAGGGACAAATTAGAGAGCAGGATTCAAACAATTAAAGCAGTTTATAAGCTCATGCCATGGCCTGTTTGAAAGCCAGGGTTAAAATTTAACCAGGGTTCAAGCAGAAGGGAAATATCTTGTTTCTGATGCTGCCACTCTCAGGGAATATAAAGAACAGAAGAACAGCAGGGCTGGTCAGGGTAAGGATGTGTTTAGCAATTGGCAGTGATGATTATGGAATTATTTATCACCTGACAGGTAAAGAATAATCCTTCCCCCTCTTGCAAGTCATCCCTGGCAAATTTTGTCCATTTGGGGATGTCATAAAGAAAGAATCCAGACTCTGACCCAGGAGAGTGGAGATGATTCGTGCTGCTCCCACCTTTTCCTCTGTTCTCCCTGCACTCATTTCTGGGCCTCTGCCTGGACAAGGGTGATAACAACACTTCCTATATTCCATATGGTTTTTTTTTTTACTTCCAAATCCTATTCTCAGGATACAGAAGGTGCACATGAATGGAGAGCACCTCACTCAGCTACCTGAGCATCATGGCAGGATGCTGCCCTTGTAGCAACACAGTAAAATAACAGCAATAATAATAACAACAACAAAAAATTTAATAAGGATACCTCTTTAAAAAGAAAGGAAAAAAAAATCAATACAGTTTTGAAAAACCTGCTTTTCCTCCCTTTTCATCACTATTCCCTTCCCCTGCTCCCTCATTCTTCTGCTCCCTGGCAGCCCTGCAGAACATGAAATGGATTTCCCCCCCCAGCTGGGAGCCTCTGCCAGTGGATATTGCTGCTGTGGAATGCTCTTATTTCAAGGGGCTGGCAGGGATTGTAGGACAGAGTTGAGCGAGTGAGTGAATTCCAAACTCACAAAATTACATGCCTACAGCACATCATATGGTTAATAAAATGGAAAAATCGAAGCTGTGGTCCCACAAGTTCTCTCTTTTAAAGCTCAGACACCTTTAGTTTATGAATTAGTAAGCCTTTTTCATTTCATAGTCCAGAGGGGATTGCTGTTTGCTGCCCTGCTCCTCCCAGTCCTGCTGTGCTGTGCTCTCTTATAACTTTTATTTTAACCTTCTACTACTTTTAATTGCATTTGAGGAAGAATTCTGCCTGGGAAAATGCTCCCTTCCTCCCTGCCTGACAGCAGCTGGCTTTGGAATAGTCAGAAACATCATTAAAACTTGGAATGATTTTCAGTTCTCCCATTGATCATTTATAACGTTTCAACCTTACCTTGTGTAAATAGGGTGAAGGCAAATGCAGGGAGAAAATTCAGGAGGAATTTCTTCATGGAAAGGGGTGTCAGGAATTGGCACTGCCCAGGGATGCTTGGAGTGCCCATCCCTGGAGGTGCCCAAGGAATTCCTGGAGGTGGCACTGAGTGCTCTGGGCTGGGCACAGCTTGGACTTGATGGTCTTGGAGATCTTGTCCAACCTCAAAGATCCTGGGATTCCTGAATGTCCCAAATGCAACAGCCACACCTGGGGTTACTCTGCATGCATGAAGCACATTGGGAATGTATTAAATCAAAAGCTGCTTGCAGACAAACCCTGTGGAACAGCAAATGCTTCCCTGAGAGCAGCACCAGTCCTGCTCCATCCCCCAATCCCATGGATAATAATGCCTGGAGAAGGAAGGAACATCTCTAATCATTCTGATAAGAGGCTCTATCATTACTTCCGAAATGACTAATGGCATTTAACTCCCAGATTCTATTTATTCATAAATGGACCCCACTTAACTCCTGGGATAGTTGAGTTTAGTGAGTGCTGGTGGAAGGCTCGTGGAGCACAAACGGTTCTGAGCCTGGGATGAAATTGTTCTCCAAGGAATACTTAGGAATACTTGCAACAACGAGTGCTTTGGATAATGACAGCAAACATCCTTTTGTGAAGGCTTTATTTACCCAGCCCTCTGATTTATTTTGGAGCTGGGAAAAGAGTTCTTCCCAAACAGACAAACCCTGGGGAACTGGGAATTGAACCTGCCTTTTTTGGGGCTGTTATTGAAGCACGTTCCTGACTGGGAGTGTTTTGGAAACAAACCATACCCACAGCTCTTGGCTAAGCAAATGAGGCTTAATCTGTGTGCTCTGATCTGGCTGAGCCCAGGCAGGTAAAGGTGTTTAACATGTTCCCAGTGTCAGGGCTGGCTTCCCCTCCCTGCCTGACATTTGCTGCTTATCTCTGACAATTAGTTGTGCTGAAATCACCTTGTTTGCTCCATTATCAGGGAAGGAGGACAGCTCTGCACTCACTCACAGCTCTGCCTGCAATCTTGTTTTCTACAGCACATGGAATTTATTAACCCTTCACTCCTGCAGGGCTTTTACTTTCAGAATTTTCTGCTCTGTAATGGAAAGGCAGGGATTTATTTTTTTTTTAGGATGGCATCGGTGATACCCCAGGGATGTGTAATTTGTATAGGATTCATTTCTGTATGCCTTGTAAAGTTGATGAATCTCCTGAGAATCTTTATAGAGACTACATAGATGGAAGATATATAATGTCTGTTATCACTACAGACTGGGGTATCCTGAAAATTGAGATTAGTAAAGAGGGAATAAGAAGGACCCACCTAAAAAGGTGCATAAAAATATAATATTTTGATCAAATTAGTGATAACAATTTCCCTAACAAACCCCGGTCATTTTTCATTTTGATTATAGTTTTTCTCTACCTTTCACACCTGCTTTTCATGATGAATTGTGGCTGTTGCTCTGCCTCCTCAAGCTCTGCTGGAGCCACGTGTATTTGGGATTTGCAGCGGTTCATTTTTAAAAGAGCTGTGTGAAAATGATCTTTATGTGTTTGGAGTCAAAATTAACCTTGAAAGAAAAGTCAAAACAACACAATGTACATTAACTCTGATAAGTTGTAAATCATAGGAGCATAGAATGAGTTGGAAGGACCCTGATGTTTATCCCATCCCACCCCATCCATGGCAGGGACATCTTCCACTGTCCCAGTTTGTTCCCAGCCCCAATGTCCAACCTGGCCTTGGGCACTGCCAGGGATCCAGGGGCAGCCCCAGCTGCTCTGGAATTCAATTCCATTCCATCCACATCCTCCATCCATCCCATCCTCCATCATCCATCCATCCACTCCACTCCACTCACTCCACTCCTCCATCATGCCTGCCATGCCATTCCATTCCATTCCATTCCATTCCATTCCATTCCATTCCATTCCATTCCATTCCATTCCATTCCATTCCATTCCATTGTTCCCTCCCAGGGAATAATTCCCAATTCCCAATATCCCATCCATCCCCTGCCCTCTGGCAGTGGGAATCCATTCCCTCTGTCCTGTCCTTCCAGTCTCTCCCCATCTTCCCTGTTGGCTCCTTCAGGTCCTCTTCTGCTTTTCCCTCATAAAAAGTCAATCCCTCAATTAATTAACAAATTCAGCACAATTATGACACCTTGATCCGTCCTGGTTTCTGCATTGTTTAAATCTGTCCAGCTTTCTGTACTGGGTTTATCCTTCCCTGCATTCTGTTCCACATACAGACAAAATTTAAGGGTTTTTTACTCAGTTTAGGTGGAAAGATTTTATTTCTGCAGCAGCTCTTGAGAGAACAGATCAGGCTGGGGCTGTTGCTCATTAACACCTGCCCATTAAAGTGTAAATTTCAGGCAGTAACACAGAGGCACCACAGAGCTCACTCTGAATATCTCCTCTAAAAGGTTTTTGGGGGTGAATTTCAAGGTTTGCTTACAGTTTTATGCTTTCAGCACCATTCTGCTGTCCTGTAATAAATGCAGCCCTGGAGGACTCCTCTGAAGAGAAACTTCATTCAGAAACAAGAATGTGATGAGTCCAGCACTGGGCCATAGTGATGCTACGTGATTTTTAGCCATAATGTTATTTAAAAAGATGTATTCATTTACATTATCCAGAACTGCTAAACTTGATGGTCCTCATGCTGATGACCTTTACTTCTAATTTTGTAAAACTTGGCTGAAGGAGAGATGAAAATTCACCTGATACACTCGATATATCACAGGGAGCAGTGGTGGAAATCCTGCTCTTCCTTCCACCCTTTCAGCTCCCTTGATTTTAAATGAGAATATTGTTAATATTGGTAGTACAAAGGCTACAATAGCTTTATTTTTGCTAATTAATCCACTCCCAATTAACACATCTCTCTTCAAGCCTCCTCTAGGGGGTAGGAGGGTTTCATAAGAAGAAGAAAACCGAGCAGAGGAGTGAGGATAACTCACCCTGGCAGGTTGATGGGACAGGGAACAAGCACCAGCATTTCCAGGAATGACTCTCACTCCTCTCCCTTCACATGGAGAGAAGCTCCTCTGAAACTGTGGGATCTCAGGATTTGAGTCCTGGGATGCAGGGCCCCCGAGACCACCCTTGGGGGGCCCGGGAGTCCTGGAATGTTGCCAGAAGTGTCTGGTGGCTGGACTTTGACCCTACATGGGAGACGACACCTTTATGAAGATAAGAGGACTTCACCGGGGTGAATGGCGAAAAGATTAGCTAATTAGAGGGTGAGACACAGGGTTTAGGATTTATGTACAGGGGGGTTTAGAGGAGTAAGATGGAGGAATTGGGGCGTGTCCTGTCCTCCTTCTTCTTCCTCCTCTCCTCCATCTTCTTTGGCCACAGTGGCACCTTTGGATTGGTTATTACTAAGAGTACACCGAGTTATAACAATAGATGGTATTGGGGAAAAATGATAAATATTGTATACGTAGCAAGGGGTATAAAGATACGTGGCGGTCAGGGGGACGGCACAGTGTGCTCATGGCTGACTGCTGAGCAGATCTTTGTTCGGCTGAAAGAACATCTTTTAGATAAACAATTAATAAACATAAAACCAGAAAGAAGAACTGAAGCCTCTTCTGTCTTTCGATACGCGGGCTGCCCCAAGGCCACCCCGGGCCTTCCAGGCCCCTCAAACAGCCGAGATAAACCGGACATGAAACCAACAGACAATTTTTTTTTTTTTTACCTGACACAATTTCTTCTAGTGCCTGACATCAGCTTTGGATCAGTGAGAAGGAGGAATCCAAAGGTAAATAACGCGTGCAAACAAATTCCTTGTGAGGTGACGTTCGATGAGAAGGGCCCAGAGACAGCAGCTCTGATCTGAGCCTTCCCAGAGCTCTTCAAACACAGCTCCTGCATTTGCATGAGAGCTCCATCTCAGGGAACCTTCCGAGACAGCACCAGGCAGCAACAAAGTGATTGCCACAGCCCTGACGTCGCTTTGAAAACACTCAGCCTAATTCTCTCAAAATCTGACAATTAATTGAAATTTGGTTGCTTGCAATCACTGGAATGAGAGCAAAAAGGGAAAAGTGTAACGAGGCAAAGATGGTGATGAATCGCAAGTTTTAATTGCTTCAGAGTTGATGAGCTTTTGGTGGCACCTAGGAGTCAAATGTGCATGGAAATACAGAAATCCCCACCTCAAACCCCCAGGAATGGTGGTTCCAGCTGGCTGAGGGAGTAAGGAACCATCCCCAAAAGCTGAATAAAGCTGGATAAACCCCTCCCAACACTTTGTGCTGAATTTCCATGCCCTGATCACTGCAAAGGGAGAAAAATGTGATTTCCATAGAGGACAGTCTGGATGGATCAATACCAGGAGCAGGGACAGCGATGGGGCTTTGCTGAGCACTGGTTCCACACCTGGGGGTGCAGAAGAGAGCTGGAGTTTTTGAAATGTAGAGAAGAAATAAATGTCTAGGAGGTGAAAGAGTTTTAAATGACTTCTAAGAGTGAAGTTTTGCTCTCAGGGTCAAAAGGCCCCTGCACTTGCCTTGCAGAAGGATGGCAGAAATTTTAATTGCTGGCTAGAAAAAAACCCAAAAAACATTGTGGGAAAAGAATTCCTTGGCTCCTTTAGATAAATCAGGGCAAATTCTGGAGAGCCGTGTGTGAATACAGCCAGGGGAATTGAAATTAGAGACAATAAGGGAGGTTAAAGCTCCAAAACAAATCTCCAAATGGGAGGAGATGGTGGTGTCACTTGTCTGAGGCAAACTGCAGTGCATGGGACAGCAGAGAATTTGAGCTTTGCCTCTCTGGGCTCAGCTTAGGAGCAGCCTACACACAGACCTGATGTGAAATCCTAGGGGAGCACCTGGCAATGGAATATCAGGTTAAAAACCTGCTGGCTGTGCCTTGTGCTGGGGGAGCTGGGCCAGCCCAGTTCAGGCTCCTCATCAGGCTCTAATGAGGGAAAGGCATTTGCAAAATTCCTGCCTTTTTTCCTTAATAAATTGGACCATTAGCTGCTGAAATAAAACACAAGGCGTGGAAAAGAAAACATTACTCCCTGAACAAAGCAAACACGCTCTGATTAATTTACTTTCTTTCTGAGTTGACAGCAGAGGTCAGCAAGGAAGACAACAGAAAATCCCATTTTCTCAGCTTGGTTTCAGGTTGTTTAGGGAGGTCACTGTGAGCAATCACCCACCTGGGCACTGAAACGTTACCTCAAATTACCTGCAAGTCCTGGCCACTTTTTATCCAGCTGTTTGGTGTCACACCATGGAAACCATCAGCACGTTTTCACCTTTGGAAATCTTTCTCCTCAGACACTGGATTTTCTCTTTTTCTTTCTCCTCCACAAGCTTTCATTCTATTATAATTATAATAAATTATGTTGTGAAGCTGTGGTTTCCCCATTTCTGGAAGTGCCCAAGGCCAGCTTGAAGCTGTCCCTGCCCATGGAGGAAGGTTGGAACAAGGTGAACTTTAAATCCCTTCCCACCCAAACCATTCATTCTATGAAGTGGGAAAAAACCCCAAAAAATAAAATGCCATTTATTTTAAACAGCTTCTCGAATCCATTTGGTTTTCTTTACACTCATTATTACATTTTTGTTTAAATATTGTATCTTTTGAGGAACTCACCCCTACTACAACAATTAAAGTGAAGCACTGGCTGACTCAGCATTAAGTTTGCTCTTCAGCCCTTATCTCTCACCTCTTCCTTCAAAGCTTCCTCTTCTCCACACTCCATAAACCCTGAACACTGGAAATAACATACAGACCACAATTAGCTTTTTCCAGGAAAAATAACTTTAAATGTAATATAGGGATGGGATCTTATCATCGTGGTTTTAATAGAGGCAATTTTGGTGGCACCTAGGAGTCGAATGTCCATGGAAACACAGAAATCCCCACCTCAAACCCCCAGGAATGGTGATTCCAGCTGGCTGAGGATCAAAAAAATCTGAAAAAACACAATAAATTACCATTAATTTTATAATATCCTTTGTGTCTGTATAGAAAGACTTATAAAGAATAAAGATGTTGCTGGTTAGATTTTCTCCAGCAAAGAACTGCTTAATTTAGACATATTTAACATAACCTTTTTTTTCTGATTTTTTTTTTTTTTGATAAGTCAATTAAAAAAAAATCAAGAAAAATATTTATTTCATCATTATAAACTGTGGAACTGGGTGGATTATTTTTGTCACTTCTGCAGTGCAGCAGAGAGGTCTATTTGTAGAGAACCAGAGCCCTCCTTTGATGTGGGTGCTCTTAAACAGCCTAATTGCAAGGCAGATGGTAAGAAACAACACGAAAAAAACAAATCCACCCTGCTGAAACAAAACCCTGCATAAAGGTGGAAAATTGCTTGAGGAATGCTCTGGTCTCACAGGGAGAAATCTCTCTGTTTGTAGCTGCTAACTGCAAACTCCAAGGCTGTGATTAGGCTTTAATGCAGAAGAGGTAACACGATGTAGCTGATGAGAACATGCCAACACAGCGTGGGGGAAAGAACAAGGAGGCGACTTTTGCCTCAAAAAGAAAAAGTTTCAGATCTTCAAACACTCCCTGACTTCAGTAGCAACAACTGGGGGGGAAGAAAAAGCTTCGGTACAAAACATCCAAAGTGTTCTATCAAATTTCTGCAGGCTTGTTAATGCTATGGGATGCAGAAAACGTGGGATTTCTCCTCAGGTTCCCAGTTTTAGGTGCAATAGGATGTCATGGGGGATTTGGCACAGGACTAAACACAACCTGAACTCCAGGGGCATCTCTCCTGTGGAGAAAGGATGAGGAAAGTGGGGAAAGGAGGGTTCTGTGGAGACCTCATGGAAAATATCTGAAGGTACCACCAGGAAGCCAAAGAGGGACTCTGCACCAGGAACTGGAGAGGCACCACAAGGGGAAATGGGGTCAAATTGGATAAATGCAGGAAATTCTCCCCTGTGAGGGTGATGAGGGGCTGGAATGGAATTCCCAGAGCAGCTGGGGCTGCCCCTGGATCCCTGGAAATGCACAAGGCCACGCTGGATGAGGCTTGGAGCAGCCTGGGACAGTGGAATTGTCCCTGCCATGGCAGGGGGTTGGATTAGATGATCTTTAATATCCTTTCCAACCCAATCTTTAATATCCTTTCCAAACCATTCTGGGATTCAGGATATTGGTGATGTTGTTGGTGGATCCTTCAAGGTGGAATATTTGGTGGCCTCATGGAGAACACTAAAAATTGCCAAAAAGGGCCTCAACTCCAGCTGCATTCTCTGCTTTAACTATATTAATGATAATTATATTACAGATAAGGATATATTACATTCCAATATCCTTTCCAACCCAAACTGGGATTCCAGGATATTGGTGATGTTGTTGGTGGATCCCTCAAGGTGGAATATTTGGTGGCCTCATGGAGAACACTAAAAATTGCCAAAAAGGGCCTCAACTCCAGCTGCATTCTCTGCTGTAACCATATTAATGATAATTATATTACAGATATGGATACGTTACTTCAAGCCAAATATGCAATACAGAAGACACCAAAACATGAGGAAAAGAAATATCGTCCATTACTAATTCCAAATCCAGGACTGAAATTCCAGCAGAAATAACAACTCTCTACAGGCAACAGAAACATTTAGAGGAGGGAAAATATAAATTATGCTCCATTGCAGTGGAGAACCACAACCTTGATAGTCCCCAGGGGGTTTCACCTCAGCCCAGGCAGGGCATTAGGAGTCAATTACCCATGGACTGAATTGATAATCAATGGAAAAGACCAACTATTTAGAGAATAGATTGTAATAATCATGTCAAGACAAGCAGTGGAGTTTTCTTGTTTCTGATGAATGACTGTAAGAGCAAAAAAAGAAAAAAAATCTGGCCTGAAAATGAGACTTCAAATGCAAGTTCACAAATCCTTCTTGTGGCTTCAAAGTTTTCAAAAATTTCTAAACCGTAGGTGTGGGGAGGGTGGATATCCTGTTTCTGAGGGGTCACAATTATCATTTTAAGGACTTTTTCCTACCTTTGTTATTTCATAGACTCCTGTGAAAGGTTGGAAGGAACTTAAAGCCCATCTTATCCCAACTCCCTGCCATGGGCAGAGACACCTTCCACTCCACCACCATATCAGGGCCAAATCTAAGGAAATTGTAAAAAAATAAAAATAAATTTAAAAAAATTATAATTAAAAATTATAAAAATAAAAATAAATTTTAAAAAATTATAACTCTAGATAGGGGTTGTGTGATTAAAATGTTGCTGTTTCAGGAAAGGGAAATAATTTCACACTTTGGGAGTAAGGAATAAAGGCAAAATTTGGAAGCGAAAATGCTTAAAGTTCCTCAAATAACTATATTTACAGCATTATTGAGATTATCATGAGACAGATTCTGACCGCTGGCAGTGGAATTAAGAGCTCTGTGTAGGGTTCTCCATCTGAATTTCACGACTGCCAGATCCCAATCTCGGGTCCGTGTCACGCCTTGTTTGCTCCACGCTGAGATGCTCCCTGCATATCCATTGGCCACACTTTCCTCCCTCCTCCTCTGTAGTAAACCCCTCAGGTTTAGCCAGGGCCCCTTGGAGAATAGAATGCTGACACAGCGGCAAAGAAGTTTCCTGTCTCCAGGGACATCCGCCTTGTACCTTATCCCTATAGCCATGGAAGGCAATATTGTGTTAAACCCTACCATTGGTCACTTATGGTCACTCTAACACCTTTGCCATTGGTCAGGATTGGATCCAGGCCAAGGGTATAAAGTAGCACACTGTACCCCTACTAACTGGGAAGAAGAAGAGCTGAGACCCTTCAGGGACCCTCCAATAAAGCCACACTCGTGGAACAGCCAGCGTCTTCTGCTTCTCCTCTCTCTACCGTCTGCTGGAGCCTTAGGCCAAGGGAAAAGCTACCTAGCAAGCAAAGCTGAAATCACAAGAGCTGCCTGATCACTAAGAGCTGAATATTCCCTGCTTGCTAGGGGCTGACCCGCGGCCTTGGTCTGAGAGCGAGCTGGCTTCTGGCACCCAGTCCCTTGGGGACTGAGCTCTGGAGCTGGAACAGCTTGCATAGGATAAGACCAAGCAAAGCTTATTTACTCCTCCTCCTGGGATTCTCCCAGATATATTGCCCCTCTGAGATTAAAATCTGGACCTAAATCTCCAAAGCAATTACACAGACAAAAAGCAGCAATCTCCTCCTGCTTGGGGTGGTGGGGTGGGAAGGGATGGGGGATTCTCCACATCCTGCAGGAGGGATCAATACCTGCACAAATATCCCCACCTCCATCTCCCTGCTCTGGAAAGCTGCAGGAGTTTGTTGCAGGTTTTAATGGAAAGACAATTGGACAATATGGATTTTTCTTCCCCCTTGGGAAAGGGTGTGTTTAAAGAGCCAAAGCAAAACAAACGAGGGGTGGAAGCAACAGCCTGGGTTTGTTTTCTGCCTTTGTTTGAAATAAAATGCTACTGATTTTTTTGGTGTCTTTGAATACCTTTTTTGGTGTCTTTGAATGCCTTTTTTTTGTGTCTTTGAGTACTTTTTCCCGTCTCTCTCAATACTTTTTTTTTGGCAGGTTTTCTGAATAAAAATGAGTAAACAGAGAGAAAGAAGCTGCTTTTGAGGTCCTCAAGAATTGGATTTTTGGAGTGTATTATGCCTGTTTATGTTCTAATGACTGAAAGTGACATAAAAATGAATTTATCTTTTTTATTTTTTACAAATAAAGTTTTATAGTGAATCAATCCTAAATCACTTTATAGTGGCTTTGTTCCCACATGTACTTAAACAAGCTGTGGTGCCTGGGATCACTACACTGGCATTAATTGGTTATTTTAAAAAGCAAGATTTTTGAAACATTTCATATCATTATGATCCCACAACCATTAATAAGTGAGGAGGGTTTTTTCCCCACCACAAAAAGACAATTTCAAATTAAATATGCAAGAGATTTTGCCTACATTGCACCAGAGCTGGGATTTCCCTGAGCACTCAATAAAATCCTCATTTTCCCAGGTGGGTGTTGAGGTGTCAGGGCAGAAATCAGCTTCTCCCAGGCCCAATTCATGCCTGAAATTGTCCAATGAATTTGGGTATTTTTAAATCTTAGCTGCACATGGGAAGTGATGGACGAGCTGTGGCCTACACAAAGCCTTGCCTGAAATCCAACACAAACCAGGCTGGATCTTCAAACATTCCAGTATTTCCAACATGAGCAGAATCAGAAGCAGGAGTACCTGGGGGATTATGGATCAAAATCACTGTAATTTGCAGATTTACTGCATTACAGAAGAAATGGAGGAAACTTTTTTTTTTTGAGTGCAGTTACCAAAGATTACAGAAGACAAGAAGGTTGGAAAAGGATTAAAATAGAAGAATTTAAGAGTCTTATCATTAGCCACACTTCTTTTATGCTATTAAAAGCAAATCCACTGAGGTTAACACTAAAGAATGTTGTCTATGAAGTTTGCTTGATTTTAAATAGAAATAATTAAATACTGCTGTAGTTGTCTCAAGAAACAAATCCTTCTCAAGATCAAATATCTCCTTTAAGGTATAGAGGGGATTAAGTGCTATTGCAAGAATGTTCATGTAATTCTATTTCGAGCCATGAATTATGCAGGTGGGAAAAGACCTATAGCAGGAATAAAATAATAGTAAAAAAAGAAACAAATATAGGTGGTGTTTTTAATGTCAGATACAGGAGAATTCAGCCCTTGGTGCAGCCCACAGATCTTGGTTACAAAGTTGTATGATCCCGCAACACTAAAAAGGGAAATTTAGATTTGCAATAAAGGAACTAAAATGGGTTTTTGCCTACCAGGGACCTCCAAACCAGCACTGTGCACCATTTGCACTGAGGAATGGTTATTCCATGAGGCAACAGACATTTGGATGTGCTGATTCTTTATTTGACATTATTGAGAGGGAAGTGATGCTTTGCTAGAGTAAAAACTGGATTTACCTAAATCAAATAATAGGATTTTGTTTACTGGTAATCTCCTTTAACTTTCACTGTGTGTTCTGCTCAATATTTTGGGGTATTTTAAACATCTCCTGGTCTTTAGAGGAGGAAATAATCAGTGGGCTCAGAGCAGACACGTGAACTCCACGTTGTGATTGTGGCTCTGCCAAACCACCATGGGAAAACATTCCATGAATGTTGGTGCTTCATTTGCCCAGTTATTTTTAGTTGGTTTATTTGTTCTTTTGGGAAAAAATAAACCAACTCCAGATCCTGAGCCTTTCCCCTGGAAGGGCCAGGTTTTCCCTGTAAAATTGGAAGATTCCTATTTCAAGGGTGTGTTGTGAAGATAAATAACACTTACAAGGTGTTTTGATGGATAAAGTCTGTGGATTGCTCTCAGTAATTTCATTGGGATTCAAACTGGAGTTTGATTTCCTTTCCTTAAATTTATATTTCTTGCAGTTCTTTTTAAGGCTTCCAGAGGGGAAAAAAGAATTGAAGATTGTAAACCAAGAAGAAAGAGTCTTAAATCCTTTGATTCTACTTTTGTTCTAATGGTGAGGACTATCACCTGAAAGGAGGTTTTATGGCTAAAATATCATTAGCTGCTGTGACTGAGGTGCTTAGGACGTGCTATAAATTTCTCTTAACTGCAGCTGATCCTTAACTATAATCCACATCTAAATCTCACATCTAATCAGCCAACTAATCAACTTTTTAATCAACATTTCACAAGTAGTCCTGACCTCCCTAAGACCACAGCTTTACCAACGATCCCAAAAGGCACAGCTCCGAGATTGGGAAATCCTGGGCACTGCATGAGGCTCAGAGTTTGGATTTTTATTCAGTATTTTGACCTTGAAACCTCTGAATTCATCAGATTTGTCAGTGACAAAAGTGAGATCAAGCCCTGGGCGCAGGGGGATCCTGTGGCTGCCTTGTTAATCGTGGTGATAACAAGGGGTAGAGCTGGGAGATGATCCCAAGGGATGATCCCTGACAAACCAAGGGGTTTTCCAGGGCTGACAGCACCACCCAACACCCCTGGCAGGGCTGAGCCAGCTCACATCTGGATTACAGCACAGCTGCGCCCAAAGGAAGCGGCTCCACTGTGGGGTGTCCTACCCTGGGGATGATGTGGAGAAAAGGGAAAAGCCATCCCTGTGAGTGCCCTGGCAGCCATCCCTCAGCTGCCTGAGCTCCAGCCAGACCAACTGGGTGTCAAACAACAGCTTTGCATCGAGCACATTTGGGTTTTATTCTCCTGTGGGATAAAACCCATTCATGGCAAGCACTCGAGGGACAATGTGGCTGAATATGGGATTGGCCTCCTTGTGCAGCTGCAGCTGCAGGGCTGGCACACACAGCCCTCACAAAAGGCTCCATCTCCCGTCCTTTGTGGGAGATTTCCTGGGATTTATCCCTGCCTGGTGCTGGTGGCTGACCTGGGCACAGGTCTGATGTTCAAACAGATTTATTCCTCAGAAAGCAGTGGTGGATAATGAATTTAATTCCATGAATACAGCAATGGCACAGCCACACATTTCCTCCCTCCTGTCCCTTTGTGTTCCAGGCTGGACTAATCTGGAATAATCCAAACTGGATTATTATATGTATTATAAAAATATAATATAATATAATATAATATAATATAATATAATATAATATAATATAATATAATATAATATAATATAATGTAATATAATGTAATATGATGTAATATGATATATTAATATAATATATTATATAGATATATAATATATTATATTATAAATAAACTGGAATAATCCAAAATCTCTCATGTCGGTATCACCAGTCCTAATTGCTCTCCAGCCCACCATTACTGTCAGCCAAACTGGGGTTTCAGTTTTGTCTTTATTCTCCCCAACATAAATCAGCAGTAACACCATTTTTCCCCCCCTCAGCACCACTGAGAACAATGGATTTAATTCCACTTTAAATATCTCATTCTAATTTTCTACAAGTGCAAGAGGAAGTTGGGGCAGCCAAGAGATCTTCTCCTTCCAGTGAATGAAAGGAATCTTTGGTCAAAGATTTTGATCAAAGGCTTTGGTCAAAATCTGGGGAAAATCTCTTGTATTTATCAAGAAAATAGAGAGCCCAGTGATCAATATCAGCTGAAGGCTCCACACCAGGACAGCCACACTCTGTGGTGACAATTATGACCTCCACAACAATGACCTTTTTCCAAACGAGGTTTCAACCATGGGTCCAAATTACAGACATTTATTACAGGAGATAAAGGAGTAAATTCATTACTGGGGTAATAATGGGCAGTTTATCTTTTATGCACATGAGATCAGTGAGGGAACCCAGAAAATCCTTCTCCAGTGAATTCCAGGGGTGCTGGGGCAGGGCAGGACATGGGAAGCCGGATCAGGGAGTCACTGCTGGGATCTGTGACCTCCACGGGCTTTTCTTACCAAAACATTTGGAATTCTTTGGTTCTCCTCCAACTGCTGACCCTTCTTTGCCCTTCCCACACTACACCCCAAACCACACTGTTGGGCTCTGTGTTTAAAGAGTGTTTTGCTGCTGAAAGCTCACAATAAAATCTCTCTTTCCTTAGATAATTCTACTCTTACATTACTTAATTTCACTCTAAGACATCACAAAGTGCAAATAAGGGGTTTAAGTAAGGGGTTGTACCCAATGATGGCCTGAGTGAGCATTTCCCCTGAGATAATTACAGTCCTCTGGGGTGTTCTTAATGAGGGATTTTGACACAGGGGATGGAAAGTGACTCCTTTGTTCTACCTCCACTTGGTGCCCCCATCCCTGGAAGTGTCCAAGGCCAGGCTGGACCTGGCTTGGAGCACCCTGAGATAGAGGAAGGTGTGGAACCAGATGGACTTCAAGGTCTTTTCCAACCCAAACCATTCCTGTAGTTTCAACGAGGGTGATATTAATAAATTAATAATTAGATGAATACACAGATCCTGAGGATGGAGCACCAGCTATTACCAGAGATACACAGAGGATAAAATATTCTGTTTACCAGCTGAAATAACAATCAGGCTGATTTAGGTTATCAGCTCCCTCATAGCACAAGACAGAATTAAAATGAGCTACTGTGGAGTTAATTTGAGATGTTTGTTTTTTCACTACACTTTATGCACCAAGAGGAGAAAAATTGGTGAAACAATTTTCATGAGCAAGTCGAAATAGCTGTTATCAATAGATAACAGGGAGATCTCTGTGTGGAAGAGGATCTGGTAAATCATTCCTGTCTTCTCTCGCAGAAGTAGGCTGAGGAGATGGGAGATTTCACCCAGGATTAATGCACTGATAGAAGTTAAATCAATGTTTTTGGGATTTAAGTGTGGGCAATAACTCCTTGTGCCATTTCACACTGATGGAATGGTTTGGGTTGGAAGGGACCTTAAAGACTCCCCAGTTCCAACCCTCGACATGGGCAGGGACATCTTCCACTATCCCAGGGTGCTCCAAACCCCAGCAAGGGCCTCTGCAACATTTCAGGTTGAAAGTGCAAATTTTTGAATAGACCAGGTGTAGGGCTGACCTCACCAAAATGAAAAATTTCATTAAATCAGGCAGAAATGTGGGGACAATTTTCAGAACAGCAGTGGCAAAGGCTGAAGGCAGATTGTTGGAGGGCATGGATTCCTTTGGATTTCAGTGCTGGAAGCAAAAGGAAAGGTGTAGACTTGGTCTCAGGAATAAAAAATATCCTATAAAACATCTCTCATTTAACAGAACCATTAAGGTCTGAAAAGACCAAGATCATTAAGTCCAACCCCTCCTCACTCATTTTGCCTGAGAGCTGAAACTGCAAATTTATGGAAAAAGCCCCACAATTTCCAAGGGAATGTTTCACATAATTGTTTTATCCAGTTCATTTCTGTACAGGAAAATGCACACCAGCCAAGCTTTTCTTTCATGCAGGAAACACAACCAAGCTCTGACCTCACTGACATTTAGGGGGTTTGATCACTGGCACTAAATGCTTAACAAGCAGAGATTTGATTGTGTGGCACAAAGCCTGCATAATTTATTTTTAATAGTCTGAAAAAATCCCTTGCATGGGTGAAAGATGCACAAAGATTTGGATAGGGGAGAGGACTCTTCCCAGAATGATTTATGTGATGGCTGTGTTATGGGAAGAGAGATGGGGTGTTAAACTGCTGGGAACTGTTGGAGTAAGAGTGAAATAGAATGGGCTAAATACTCTCATTTTAAGGAGGACATGAAAACCAGATTGTGAAATATTCACTCTAAAAATCTAAAGCTGTGAAAAAGTACATTCTAAAAATAATTTTGTTGATATCGTTTGGTGGGGATGGTGCTGTTTGGGCAAAGGTTGGACCTGGTGATCTCAGAGATCTTTTCCAGCATTAATGCTCCTGTGATTGTGTGAAAAAAATGAAAGAATCTGACTCCAGTAAAGCTGTTCTTTGTCAGGTTTGTTATCTGTTGATATCAGCCCCGTGAACGCCTCCAAAGAGGACAAGGAGCACCCAGAGCAAACCTCCTGTAGGTTTCCCCAACATTTTGGGAAGATTCTGAGCAAATAAAACCCTTCCTGAGCTGCGCTTTGCCTCTCACTGAGCTTCATCCTTTGCAAGGTTTATCCTTGTAGGCTTTTATGCACCCCTGAAATATATTGGGTATTAAAATACAAAGCCAGGCTTACTCTTGGATAGATCCCCTCTTATTACAGTTCTACAAGACAACAGCAATACAAAACCATCCTGTGAGATGCACAAACTGACCGGCATTAGTTAATTTTCATTAGTTTTCATTTAACTTCATTAAAATAATAAGCAATGGTCTGTTTTAAGAGAGTGGAGTTTTAATTAAGCTGATCTTTGAGGAGGAAGTTGATGGGATTACATAAAGAGAGCTCTTTTTCAGCGTAATGAAAGTTGGTATAACTTTACCAAATTCAATTATTTCTTCCCAACGCAGCATGAAAAATATTTGGGAAACGACTGAAACAATTCTTAAAACAAATTATAGCCCTGTCAGAGAACAAGAAATCAGTGTGTCAAAACATGAGGATATTTCTGTGCAAAGCATCCAGCAAGTGACTTCATACAGATGATCCCTGTCTGCATATTATATTCCTCATTAAATCTATCTGCAGCTGCAAAGAGGAATATTTTCTGTTTGCCATTGGAAATTAAAAAAAAAAAAAGTAATAATAACCTGAATGAAAAACGTCCTCAAACATAATCCAAAGAAGGATGCAGGAAAATGTTATGTTTTAATTCACCTAAGATCTCTTGGTGCTGTAAAATCCTAGGTGCAGCTTTACAGCTTTTGTGAGGCCCAAATAACTACATTTTCTGCAGTAAAACCAGATCTATAAAATTCCACTCACTCTTCCCAGGTATACATTTTTAATAAGTGGATTTTATATAGTGGCTCCCTAAAAGAAGGGCTGAAATTACAGCCACTGTTGGACCACAGACACTGCACTGTTCATGCTTTCAGTCAGGCCAGACTGTGATGAGGGCAGAGATGCTCCAAGATCACCCTGGTGAGCCCTGGGGAAAATGAGCTGGTGAAATTCCCTCTCCCATGGATCTGATCCCACTGACATCAACACCTGGCTGGAAATGAAGGAACCGGGAGGGAGCAAGAACACTTGAAGGGCTTTTGTAGAATTTTCTAAAACCATTGTCACAAAATCCCAGCTAAGTGTGGGTTGGAAGGGATCAGAAATCCCATCCAGTGCCACCCTGCCATGGCAGGGACACCTCCCACTGTCCCAGGGTGTCCCAATGTCCAGCCTGGCCTTGGGCACTGCCAGGGATCCAGCTTTTCTGGGAATTCCATTCCACGGCCTCATCACCCTCATGGGGAACAATTCCTTCCCAATATCCCATCTAAACCTACTCTCAGTTTGAAGCCATTCTCCTTGTCCTGTCCCTACGGTTCCACATTTTCTTTTCCTTCTTTTAGATCAAGATGAATTTTTTCAAAGTTCACACCCAGCATTTTCTTGCAAGGCTGAAATGTACTGAGCAGTGAGACACAAGTCTTTAAAGGATGCAAAAACCATAGAGAAAATTGAACGTATTTGCTGGTTTTAATCCACTTTTTATTCATCTTGGTGAGAACTGTGCCTATGATGCAGCATTTATAGATTGTAATTCCTAATGCTTTATCATTAACTAGAATAGTTATTAATAGTATTATTAATAGTATTATTAACATATTATATATTAATAGTTTATATATTAATATATTATGTATAGTTTATATACATAGTATATATATATAAATAGTAATATAGTATTTGTATATTATAGTAATATAATAATATATATATTACTATATAGTAATATATTATTTGTATATTATAGTAATATATTATAGCATATATTACTATAATATATATTATATATTAATAGTAATATAGTAATATATAGTAATATATTATATAGTAATATATTATTTGTATATTATATATTAATAGTATATTAATAGTACTATTAACAAGAATAGTAGACTTGGTCAAGTGTAGCTCCAGAATCCCAGGATTCTGAGCTTGGAAAAGCCTTCCAGAATGGAATGACAACAAAAGATCTTGAACTCTCAGAGAGTCCGAGCCAGCTGACTGTGATTGGCCAATAATTAGAAACAACCACACAAGACCAATCCCAGATGCACCTGTTGCATTCCACAGCAGCAGATAATCAATGTTCACATTTTGTTCCTGAGGCCTCTCAGCTTCTCAGGAGGAAAAACCCTAAGGAAAGGATTTTTCATAAAATGTGTCTGTGACACCCGACAAGAGAAAGCCACACTTGAAAGGAGTAACTTGGTTTGTAGCTACACCAATTTCTGTAAGCAGGGAGGGTTTGTGCATTTTTCTGTTCCAGCCTGGGTTTTGGAGCCCTCCCTGTCACAGCTGAGTGGCTGCTGGCAGCTGACACCCATGAGGTGACATCTGGTGCCCTGGGCCTGCAGGCAGCGCTGCCTCCGTGGTCTCCTCCTCCACAGGGCACAGATGGTGGACATCGATCCAGAGACCATCCAGCACAACTAGAGGGGCAGCAATGAAAGGACACTGCAATTCCCGGGCTCCCTGCTCCATGTTTTCTCTCCCTTGAGGAAAATCAATGCAGAATGTGAGTCACTTATCAGATATTTCACATCCGGGAAGGCACAAGCACGAACGCAGCCCTGGAAATGCACAGCTGGTGTTTTTCTCAGATGGATTTTTTTTCTTTAAAAAATAAATTTTAAAAAATAGCAAAAGAAACACAGGTGTAAAAATAAAAGCAAAAAACCACATCTCACGCAAAACCTTGAAGAAACAAAGAGATAAGCAAGCTCCCCACATTTTATGAGTAGAAGATCATGGCAGGATTAGCCACAAAGCCATTAGAAAGTCTCACTAAGGTCACAGTGATTGTCTGGAGAGCAAAGGTTGTTCAACAGTGATTGCACTTCAAAACACAAACCACATCCAATAACACCACCAGCTGCAGCACAAATAACTCCAATAAAAGCCTCCATACTTCTCTTTGCTTATACTTTTAAAATTTCCTTGTCCAATCATTTCCAATCGGGGCTGTCCTGGTGTTAGAGGGATTCCAGTTCCATTACGGACAAACCCCCAGCTATTGATCAGAGCATTTCCCACCCCAGGAGCCAGGACACAGAGCTGAAACCTGTTTATCTGAGCAGCTGGGAGCGGAGGAGCTGCTCAGGCTCCTCTCAGAGCATCACTGCTGGCTCCAGAGGTCACCTTTGCTGGGGGGATCATTAATAAGCTGCACATTTTGCAAGGATTAACACCCACTAAACCTTGGCGTTTATTCCAGAGACGGAGATCAATGGGGCACTTTAGCACAGGACTAACAACATCCCTGAGCTGCTTCTCTCCCTCTTTAATCATCTTTGGTGGGGGTACAGAGGCAGCAGTTCAGAGGGTTTGTTTTCTGGTTTATTTGTGGAGCTGGGAACTAATTAATCCCCTTGTTATCAAAGCAGAGCCTCTGATTGGGGTTGTCCATAACTCTGAAGTGGAGCCCTGAACAAACCACACAGACACAAAGCCTGAAGTTCAGGCAGAGGAAGGAGCTTTGTGGAATACAAACAAGGGATAAAGCAGCCTAATTCTGGTTCTTTGGTGGATCTAGTGTGAAAAGGGAGACCAATACACTTTATACTTTGAATATTGTGTCTTTTTACACTCAGCAGAAAATCTGTTTGGACATTTATCTGTCAAACCTGCAGATCTCTTTTGTCAGTGTCATGTCCCTATCATGTGTGTGTGTCCCAAGTAAATAAAATCTACAAAATCTACAGAAGAAACAGCTATTGCATATGAAGGTGAATTTCCTATAATTGACATTATTTTTTCTGTATTAATATTCTTCAATATAATTCACAGTGCTAAAACACATGGAGAAGGCACTTAGTGCTCTCTGCAGTTGCAGGGTAAGAGCAAAATAAGGATTTAAAAATAATAATGATAAAAATTATTTACACAAAAAGGTAAAAATGGTGAACATTGCTTCCATAGCAAATTCCTTTTCTTTTTTCTAGAAGGCTGCACTTTGGAAAAGGATCCAAAAGGAAGGAAGGACCCTTTCCCTGGAGCTCCATTGCTGGAGTGGTTGTGCCGCCTCCCTCCCTGGTGGTGGTCACTTGCCCAGAAGTCATCAAGAATTCAGCTTGGTTTGGTTTCATTGGGTTTTCTGGTTTCTCTGCTCCAGCAGCAAACCTTCTGGGGAATTCAGAGTGCAATAATCCATTTTTGTGGGATTTCAAGACCTCCTTTATGCAAGAGCAGATCATTCCCCAGTGCCTGCGCTGTTCAACTACCCAGCCTGTCCAGCAGCTCAATTTACTTCCTAGTGCATTTTAATTCTTACAAATGCAAGTGAATTATGATGGATTTTTGCTCTCAGGTTTCCAATACCTGTCTCTGACAAGACCTCAAGGAATATTCACAAGACAAAGGTGGTGTAACTCCATGAATCTGAAATTACATCACCTCTGTATTGAAAAACAATTGCAAGGTTGAATTCATGAAAAAATTATGCTGAAATTTAGTTTAGAACGTGTCTAACAGGACTGAGGGGAAATGAAGCCAATATTTTGGGAAATTATTACTGATTGGCACTGTAAAATTAATAAATTCAGTCTTACTTGAGCAGTGCCATGGATTCATTGGATGGGTGGAGGTGTCCCTGCCCATGGCAGCAGGTTGAAATGAGATGAACTTTTAGGCTCCTTCCAACCCAAACCATTCTGCAATTCTGTGATTTAGGATTTGAGAGAAACCAAAACATCTGCATGGGGTCAACACCAAACAGCAATTCAGGTGGGTTAATGGACGAATGTCAGAGCAGAAGGTGGCACTGACTGAGTAAAGCATCCCATGGGATGGGATCATATTCCTTTGTTTAAAAAACTCATCTCAGACCTTAAATTTTGCCTTTGTGCTCTCAGGGATTTGCCCTTGAAGAAGCTGCTGCTTGTGCACAGTGGAGAGTTTAGATCATGTTAGTCCTTGATCTAATTCAGTTAAAAAGTTGATAAAGACATCCTGGCTTTATCTGCTGTGTCTGAAGGAGAGACGGAAACGCTGACAGAGCCCCAGGGAGCTCCTGAAGGCACAGGGACAAACCCCACGAGTGTCACCCCAAGGCATCTCCAATTTCCAGCAGCAGACAGAGCACAAAGCGTCTCCCAGGCCGAGTTTGTGCAGGAGACACCTTGGCTCAGCTCCTGCTCCCTCCCTGTGCTCCTGATGCTCTCCTGTCTGCTTTACAGACCACATCCCATCGCCCAGGTATTTTTAGCCCGCACAAGGACATCCTGCACTTCATCCTGAGACGAGGAAATTTCTGTCACTCCAGAGGCACCTTCTGAGGTTGCCCCAGGAGTTCTCTGTGCTCTGACACTGTCAAAACTCCAAGAGGAGCAGCCCTTCCTTAATGGTGGAAAAGTTTTGTTTGTCCATTCCTGACAGCTGGAAACTCACAACAGTTTCATGAATTTTCATGATGTGTTCAGGTAGCCTTTAGGAAGCAACGGAACTTGTTATGAATTTTCAATAAAAAGTTCTTTTTACGCGATTAACATGTGGGGGGTTTTTACATTTGCATTTGTGATTCACTCTATGTTAACAGATGTATCAGACCTGCTTTTTCATCCTAACCAAGATATACTATACCTATTAATATTCTCTACAGCTAGCATTAAAACTAGTAGAGGTAGAACACACTTTCAGCATGAGGGGTTTTACATCAAATGAGAAAAAAAAGGAAAACATTTAGATAATCTTTAATTGGTTAGATGGTTAGATTTTTTTTTTTTTTTAATCATTAATGTTTGCTTTGGGTTTGTTTCTTAGTTTTTTAAAAATGTGATCGTCACAGACGTATTTTCTGAAAAATCCTTTCGCCAGGATCTTTTCTCCTGGGAAGCTGAGAAGCTTCAGCTTCTCCATGTTTTGCTGCTTTGGAATGTGATTTGGAGAATTGTTTATCCAGCATGGGAAATTGTTTTTACTTGATGACCAATGACAGCCACCTGTGTCAAGGCTCTGTCAAGGTCATTCACAAGATTTTATTATCATTCCATTCCTTCTTTGCTAACTTTCTGATGAAATCCTTTTCTCTCTATTCTTTTAGTATAGTTTTAATATTCTTTTAATATAATATACACAATAAAATAATAAATCAGCCTTCTGAGTCAAGATTCTCATCTCTTCCCTCATCCTGGGACCCCTGTGAACACCACCACACATTATTATTTTTTTTTTTTTCAGATAGAATACCACAATTCTTCAAAAGCAAAATCTTTGACAAAGAAATGCTGATCTCAATGAATTTTTGTTTTGACAGGGTACCGGGCAAAGCCAGAAAATTTGTGTAACGTGCAAATGTTTTATCCTGACCTCTAGGAAAAGACTGGTTTGATACTCAAATTTGTCATCACTTTCTCTGTCGTTTCTCAAATATATGGGCAGAATCTTTAATAGTGTATAAGATAGTTCAGAAAAATCTAAATCAAAAACTTTACAAGTTCTAATAAAAAGAAAATTCAGATGTTCAGAAATTCAAAATTCAGCTGTAGAAGTGTTACAGTCTTTGTTGAATGAAAAAAAAACTGAGGTCATGGAAAGGTTTGGGTTGGAAGGGACCTTAAATCCCACCCAGTGCCACCACCCCTGCCATGGCAGGGACACCTCCCACTGTCCCAGGTGCTCCAGCCTGGCCTTGGGCACTGCCAGGGATCCAGGGGCAGCCCCAGCTGCTCTGGCAATTCTGGGAATAAGAAATGCCTAAGGAAATTCTTTTATTTTGACATAGAAAAGGCTAAATTTTTAATAAACGTCTAAAATTGGCTACAAGAAGCTTGGGCTAATCTGTTGCAAGCAACTTTTGGTCTATTTACTCTTGATACCACTTAGAAAAAGCCCCGTAATTATTTAGAAGAAAATTTTAATGAGGAAATACCTAAAATTCCATTTTAAATTTTATTCCTAATTAAAAATGGAGCTGCTAATTATAATGCCTATCTCCTTTAGAAGGTGCTGCAAGGCTTAATTAATTGTCAGTAAAGCTCATTTGAGAAGCTCACAGGAAGAAAAGTGCAAAATTGTTTATGTTAATCAGGGGGAGAGCTCTGAATGGGGCTGCTGGGCACCTGTGGGCACATTCCAGGGGCTCCATGTCCTGCTGTCCCCATTTCCCAGCCCAAGGGCACAGCAGGACAGCTGAGGTGCTCCCAATGTCATCAGAGAAGGCTCCAGGAGAGCTGGAGAGGGGCTGGGGACAGGGATGGAGGGACAGGACACAGAGGGCAGGGATGGATGGGAGATTGGGATGGAATTCCTGGCTGGGATGGAATTCCCAGAGCAGCTGGAAGTGCCTGGGGCCTGGAATTCCAGAGCAGCTGTGGCTGCCTCTGGATCCCTGGCAGTGCCCAAGGCCAGGTTGGGCTTGGAGCACCCTGGGATGAAGGAAGGTGTCCCTGCCCATGCTCACTGGATGGGCTTTAAGGTCCTTCCAACCCAAACCACTCCGGAACTCAGTGACACACTCAAGTAACTTTTCTCACTAAGGGAAGGACTCTCCCCTGCCTGGCTCTGCCTTTCCTCTGCCGAAGCAGTCCCAAGAGAGAAAATGGAAATCCAAGAAGGTTTGGAGTTCAACCAGAATTTATGTCTGTGCTGCTTTAGACAAGCAAGTCTCCCCTCCCTAATTAAATTTAAATTTGTTCAATATGTGACATAGGAAGGGGCAGTTGAGTGTTTGCAGAGGTCACCCAGGGCTGGGATGGGATTCAATGACAGCTCCCACCCCACAACCTGAGCCTGGCAGGGCTGTGGGGACCAGGACCAAACAAAACTCTTCCCACTCCTGCTCCAAACCTAAGCCCAGTGCAGTGACCCAGTTTTTGAGGAGAGAGGTTTGTGATTACCTGACAGGAGCTCATATTTGTACGAGAGGAACAGCAAGAGCACATTTAATCTTTCATGCTCCGCTCTGACAGCTGCGCTTTCGCTCGCTCAGCTTTCCTGAAGGATGAGCCAGGCAGAGCTGATTTCTATACATCCCCAATTTCCAGACGGGGCTGTGCACAAACTGCAGGAGCTGTTTATCTGATTGAGGCACTAATTGTGTGGGTTCTGGCTGGAGCAGCGTGGGGAAGGCAGCGCATTTCACGCTCAGCACCGGCGAAGAGCCGCGCAACGCTCCGCGGATAAAAGGCTCGTGGTCCCAGCTGGGAAAACAGTTCCATTATCTCCCAGCTGCACAGACCTTCCACACGGCTCCGTTCTGCCTCGCTGAGCACCCTGCCTCGCTGAGAGCTCCCAACAGTCCTGCAGGAAATTGTGGAGACCCCAGACATGTCCCTGCTCTGTAAGTACAGACGCGTGTGGCTGCCGTGTGTGGATGCTGCTGGGGAGCCGCGCTCGCTGGGCTGGCTTTTCATCCTTCCTCGCTCCTTTTCATTTGCATAAGGGGGAGAGAAGGGGGAAAAAGTGGCTGCTTTATTTCTCCTGCGTGCCTGGAAATGGCTGATGCTGCAAACGGGCGCGTTCTGGGCAGAAAAGGAGGTGTGGGATGGATTTGTATGCGAGTGAGGGCGAGGCGAGCAGAGCGCAGCCTGTGCTGGCCACAGGCACCACAGGTGCAGCACTGGGGCTCTCTCAGCTCCCTGCTGCAGTGGAACGGGCACACAGAGCATGACGGTGCTAATTCTGGCACTTCCAGACGACTTTCTGCAGCGTGTGAAAAGCTGGAGTGGGTAATGAGAGCCTAACCTCATTTCTGCCCGCTGAAGGTGGAAAAGCAATAAATATAAATCTGCAGGGAAACGTAGGTAAGTCCTAAAAGGAAAGTTTATCCCTGTTGCTCATTTGAATCGTCAGAGGAGAATATAAAGCAGGTTCACGGCCTGTGCTGAACTTTGGGTCTGCACCCAAGGACCTGCAGGAGCGTTAGTTTGGATGTTGTTGTTTATTTACACTGCATGACACAGCTTTAAAGGATGTGATACTTTATCAAAAGTTTGGGAAGTCTGTGCTTCCAAAAACAAGAGCCTGACTAGAACTTTCTGTTAAATCAGACATTCCCATGGTGCTTTTGGGGTGGATCCTGGGATTCAGACAGTTGTTGTATGTGGGAAGGGGCTCCTCCAGCAGGATGCTCCAAGCTGACAATTTCCTGCAGCATTTATGGAGCTGAATGATCAAGCAAGATGCAAACACTCTGCAAATAACAGTTACTTGTCCTTTTATCAGCACTGCAACCCTTTGCAGATAAATATTGTGAGTTAAAATCCAAATATTTACTCCTTGAAGGAGCATTTCCACCTCCGTTTTTATTTTTCTTCCCCAAACAAAGGAGACTTGTGACTTCCACACAAAGTCCTGAAAGTTCAGAGAATTTTTCAGTGTGTGCCACTAAACCCTGCAGTGTTTGCAATTCCAGGCACCACAAATCCCCACAAATAACCCATCTCCATCAGCCAGCTTTGCCTGTGGTGCTCCAGAGGCACTGTGTCAGTGTTTCACATTCCACAAGTCTCTGCTTCGTGGGTTTTATGACACTAAAAAGTCCCAAATCAGTACCTCCATGAAGCCAGCAACAACCATAGATCACACTTTATCGTGGAAAAAAAGGAAAATAAAAACCCCCCAATGTTTGCAGCTGTGGGTTTCAGATGCTGGTGAGGTACTGCTGGCCATGGATTACAAGTTTTACCTTCCATGCTGAGGATAAAATTATAAATAATCCATAACAACCTAAGTGCTTTAAATCAAGCAGGAGCCATGTCTCTTTTCCTTTGCTTCCAGCTTTATGACCACTATTAAAAAGGTTTGTGGTGCATAATAAGCTACCCTAAAATGAATTTCTTGCCACTGGAGCAAGTATTTCCCTCACAGAACAAGGTGCCAGTGCGCCCAAGGGGCCTTAAAACACAAAGCTGGGTGGCTCAAAGCACTGTTTGTGTTTGAGCTGAGAATTTTCATTAGAATATATGTTGTGAGTGTGTGGGGATGAATCAGCTCTACGAAACAGCATCAAATTTGTATTTTCCTCCCCAAAGCTGCACGTTACAGTATTCCTTCTGTTAAAAACTGAGTTTATTGCAGAAGATTGCCACAGATTGGCCTCTGCTCACCTTCCTCAGGGACAGTGAGACACAAAAAACCATTTTAATGGTGCCCTGCTTGTCCCCAGCCTCTGTCTCAGGAGCAGGGGAGGCCCTTGCAGAGGAGGAAAATCAGCAAGTCTGGCCCAAAAAGTCATTTATTCCTTCTTCCCAAGGGCTGCATTCAGGCTGGCCATAACTCTGTGCTTGGGGAAATTTGTAACTTCGTCTGTCTCCAGGAGAAGCGGAGACACGAAGAAATCCAGGCTCAGTTTTACAGCTACAACTCCCTGCTTGGCAAAAACCATCCCTGGGACACACAAAACCCCCAGAAATAGCAGAATTTAGGTGAGTGGGTGACCCTGTTTCCAGCCAAAAATGATCAGGCTCCACAATTCTCTTATTTACACAAAGGCTTTCCACAAGTGTAGAATATTAAAGGAAAAAATAAACACCTTAAAAAGAGAACAAAGCATGTTCAAGTGCCCTAATCACAGCAAACAACCCAAATTAAAATAGATCCGGGCACTGTACTTAACAATTCTTCATCTTTTGGAGGAAAAAACCACACACAAGTGTGAGACAGAGCATCAGAGCTCTGGAAACCCTACCTGGAGCTAGGAAAGTGCTAAACACACCAGGTCAGCACAGAGCAACGAGCCAGCAAGATATTTCTGCACTAAAATCCCTCATGGGGACTTGAACCGCTCAGTTTCAGCGGCTGGAGAAGAAGCAGGGAGGAAAAGATGGAATTTCTCCGTACCTTTGTGCTCTCAGCTCTGTCTCCTCTCCTCCAAGGAGCTCCTGGTGCAGAAGCTCCAGCTGGGGCTTTTCTTGCTGGATGAGGAAACTGCTCAGCACTTCCTGCTGCTTTTATTCTGGAGGGAAAAGGGGATTCTTCCCAAAATTTTGGGGGAAAAATGATGGATCTGTTTTAATGCAGCTTTCCAGGGCCTGAAGGGGCTCCAGGAGAGCTGGAGAGGGACTGGGGACAAGGATGGAGGGACAGGACACAGGGAATGGCTCCCACTGGGAAAGAATAGGTTTGGATGGGATATTGTGAATCAGGAATTGCTCCCTGTGAGGGTGGGAAGGGGCTGGGATGGAATTCCAGAGCAGCTGGGGCTGCCCCTGGATCCCTGGCAGTGCCCAAGGCCAGGCTGGACACTGGGGCTGGAGCACCTGGGACAGTGGGAGGTGTCCCTGCCCATGGAATGAGATGAGCTTTAAGGTCCCTTCCAACCCAAGAAATTTCATTATTATATCTCATCTCTTTATTCATTTTTGTGGTTTTTGTGTTCTGGGTTTCCTCTAAGAGTTCCAACTCCAGAGCATGCAGTGCTGAGGGGAACACTGAGACAGAGGGATGGGAGGAAGGAGCTGGGGAGAAAAATAATTTCCCTCACACCCTCAGATGTATTTTTAGCCTATGAAGACCAGAAGGAAAGGACCAAGTGAGTCAGAAAGGCAGTTTGTTTTATTAAAATTCCTGACAGCATCTGCTGTAATGCTCTTGTTAAAAGAGATGGAAAACATCAGAATGATGAGAGGAGCTGTGTTCTGTCCTTGCTCTTTGCACAACACAATATTATGGGAAGGAGTGGAATTGATTTCCCAGGAACTGGTTTATTGGCTATATCCAAACATGAATGACCCAGGTACACAAAAACCCTCCCCAGGGTTCTGATCCAGCTCCCACCTGAGGCAGCTCAAACAAATAAAAACACTCTGCCTACTTTTCCTGCAATAAATCCTTCCTTCTCTTCAGCACACCCTGATGTGATCACCAATAAGATCCATTTTTTTAATGAGATTCTTCAGAAAAAATACAAATACTTTATATTTAGTAATGAATTCAGCTCTCCCATGGCTACAATCAAATCATGAGATCCCAAATCTCTCTTTGTGGGGATGGCTGCAAGGAATCTTGTATTAAAATGCTCTTATTAAACTTATCTCTTATTAAATGGGGCAAGACTGGCTGGAAAAAGGAGTGTAAATACCAAGTGTGTACCTTTGAGCAGCACCTGATTTTAATTCCCATCCCTGTGATTCACACTGGGAATGTAGGACCTGGCTGGGATGAATTTTGTGTGATGGTGTTCACAGGGGTCCCAGGAGGAGGGAAGAGATGAGGATCTGACTCCATGTTCCAGAAGGCTGATTGATTATTTTATGATATATATTACATTAAAACTATACTAAAAGAATAGAATAAAAGGTTTCATCAGAAGGCTGGCTAAGCTAAGAATAAAAAGGAATGATAACAAAGGTTTGTGGCTCGGATTCTGTCCGAGCCAGCTGACTGTGATTGGCCATTAATTAGAAACAACCACATGAGACCAATCCCAGATGCACCTGTTGCATTCCACAGCAGCAGATAATCAATGTTTGCATTTTGTTCCTGAGGCCTCTCAGCTTCTCAGGAGGAAAAATCCTAAGGAAAGGATTTTCATAAAAGATGTCTGAGACAGTTCTGCACCAAGTTTCTCATTGAAATGAATGAATTTTCAGACATTTAGTGATTATTTCTGCTTCAAACACACCTTTCCCACTGCCTGGTCTGTTGTGGGGTCAGGACATCAGGAATGGGCCTGCCTGCATCACAGAAAGCTTGGCACTGTTCTGAAACCCTGGTGCTCTTCAGCCATTCAAATCCATTTCTCCCAGACATTCCCTCAGCCAGTTTGGTGTGTGCAGAACACGAGTGGTGCCTTTGGTGAGAGAAATGGGGATTAAAAGCACAGAAGTTTCTGCAACTTCATCTCTTCCAGCAGTTTCTGATAATCCTACCATGAAATTACAAAAGCAGCGGGACCAGAGCAAACCTCCCTGGAAATTGTACTCCCTCCATTTGGAAAGGAAGCCAGATAAGGTGGAGATTCTTATCAGCTAAATGAGAGAGCTGTGTCACATGGACTACCCAGAGTCCCACCCTCAGCTGAAAACCCTCAGTCAGGGCAGAATCTGGGCCGGTGAGCAGTGGATCTGTGAATCCCTGCCTTTCCCAGGGTGTTGCAGCTTCCAAGGGTTTGTCCTGGAGCCAAGGAAAGGAAAACAAACCCAAAATTCTTCACAGAGTGTCGGGATCTTTAGCTTATCAGAGAGACCCTGAGAAAAGTTCAAAAGTCTCTTTTCCCAGCCCAGTGGTTGAAGAAGGAGTAAGAGCTCTTCATTTCTCAGTCTCAAGGTTGTTTATTGTATCTTATCTATAAAATTCTTTCTCCTGTCCAGCCAAGGTCCACTCTGCAGGACAGTCCAGGCACTCTGCCCGCCCCTGGGGCGGTGTTATCTTTTTATACTAAAAACTACATGTACAATATTTACAATTACTTTCCAATACCTATCACCTGTGTTAGACAGTGAGCTTCTACTGTAAACCAGTCTAAAAGTGCCACCATCACAGCAGAAGATGGAGGTAGAGAAGAAGAAGGAGAAAGGCTGGACATGCCCCGTTCCCTCCATTTGCTCCCTGAACCCCCATACCAAAACCCCCAAAATCTACTTTTCCACCCCGTGATACCTTCACTAGTATTCTGTTTAAACTGTCAGGGCTTGCTGATCTTCATCCAAGGTTGGTAATTTGCTCCACGGGTCATATCAAACCCGCAGGTGTTCTGGGCTCCGTGCCAGGGTCTCTGAGCCCCCTGGCAGGGTCCTGGCCATCCTGGACAGCCAGAGGGATGTCCTGGGTTCCCACAGCAGAGCCAGCACTGGGCACCCACAGCCTGACCTCGTGCCTCAGTTTCCCTCCTCTGATCCATCAGCTGGCAGCCGCTGTTCCACTGCTCCTGATGCTTTAGAGGGGTGTCACCTTGGTTTTTAAGATTTTCTGAGCCTTCTGATGTTGACATTCTTGTAAGGAACTTTCTCACACACTTTCAGTAAATAACTCGTTGTTTTGCATTCTTTTATGGAGGAGGAAAAAATTTGATGGACTGTTGGTGTGTCCAGTGTCATTGGAGAGGTGGCACTGTCACCCTCCAATCCGCTGTCACTTTTGGAAATCTATAAATGTTGGAGTCTAATAAACTTCTCTTTTTCTTCACCTTGAGAGCAGCAGTGTGAGCTTGTGTTTTTCATGTCCTGTAGTGACAGAGGGGGATAACCCTGGAGCTGTTTTACCCTGTTTTACCCATGGCACTGTCATTGTCCCTGGCACTGCACATCCAGACTCTCCCCACACTGATCCATTCTGCCCATTTCCCTCGTTTCCCCACTGATGGGTTTGTTTTCCTTTGGTTGGCAATAGCAGGGAAGCTCTGCAGGCCCCAGAGAGGGAATTTCTCTCCCAGAAATTGTTTTGGCTGCTGGTTTAGAGGGAGCACTTGGGCTGCACAGCGGGTTAGAGGTTTTACCCCTGTTAAAGTCACTTAAACTGCCACCTTTCCCTCAGCACTGATATCATTAGTGGTGACACATTGCTGCAGCCTCTCCACAGAGGTCACCCAGCCCTTTCTGGAGCTATCACACAAAGCTAAAAGCCATAAATATTATCTTTAACCCTTTCCTCTCCTGTGTGACTGCACAACCACTGGAGGTGCAGGTCTAATTTCTTTCCTGAACATGCTCAGGCTCCTCTATTCCACCAAATCCATCAGTTAGGTTTGTATTTTCAATTTTCCCACCCCAAAATCCAAATAAATGCCAATGTTTGGTATAAAATTCTAATGCCTGGGCAGCTGCATTCCCATCTGTCTGTGAGGGCAGAGCCACAGGGGAAAGGCTTGTCAGAGGGATCTTACAAGGAAAATCTGTGTTTCCTACATCATTGAAATAGGAACAGCTATTCATGAATTCCTTTGCAAAAACCTGGGCTAAAGGTGTCCCTGCCCATGGCAGGGGGTTGGGACAAGATTTTTTTATGGTGTTTTCCAATTCAAAGTGTTCTGTGATTCTCTGAAAAAATTTACATAAAAAGAAACAAACAGATTCCTTTTTTTTTTTTCAAAGGAGAGAATTCTTGTAGAGCTGAATGTGCTCCGAATATTTGTTGTTGCTGTTTAAGTACCAAGCGGATTTGAGCAGGATAAAGTCAGGCTGAAGTCTGTGCAAAAATTGCCAGGAAAATCACCTGTGCTGGGCTGGAGGTGTGGTGAGGAAGGATGGAGAGGTGGAACCCCCATCCCTGGAGGTGAGGAAGAGTGAGGAGATGCAGAGCCCATCCCAGGAAGGGCTGCAGGTGGGACTCAGAGCTCTGGGCTGGGGACAAGGTGGGCATTGGGCACAGGCTGCACTGGATGATCCTGGAGGGCTTTTCCAAGCTCAGAATCCTGGGATTTGATCCTGGAGGGATTTTCCAAGCTCAGAATCCCAGTATTCTGTGAAATACCCCTTGCTCATGTGGGGCTCCCTGAAGCTCCTGCTCAGGTCTCACAGAGCCCTTCCTGTTCCCTGTGTGCTGAGCACAGAGCTGGGTGTTTAATCCATCATTTGGCCACTTTTCCATATTTTTTCCCTGCCTGTTAATAGGATTATCCACCCCCTGTGCTGCTGCCATGCCCCAGACATGGAGCCAGGGCTGCTCCATCCCCCTCTCCAGGTCTGACTCCATCACCTCAGCTCTCACTCAGCTGCCTGCAGCAAAGGAGAATCCTGGCTTATGAACCTGCTCACAATTGCTGCAGTTCCAACCAGGAATAAACTGTTCTTAACCTAAATACTCCTCTGAGGACACTGAGCTGGGGGGAAGAAGCATAACTGTGCTGAATCTGGTGCAGGCAGGGATGAGTGAGCCTGGACACGCTGGGTAAGTTGGGAAAGCAGCTGGAAAGAGAGGGGAGGGAAAGGGGAGCAGTGGTGAGCACAGCTGAACAATAATGGCCACTTTAGGATGTAGTAAATGCAATGTTTCCAAATAAAACACAGCCTGTTGGAGCTACAAAGAATGGAAAGGCTGCCAAAGTGGGAGATTTGTCCAAAGGCAGCGCAAAAAATACCTCAAGGAGAAGGGAAAGTCCAGGGTGTGAAAAGCCCTTCCATGGTGAGAGTGAGGGGAGGCTGTGCTTGGGAGCAGCACCCATGGAATGATTGATATGGCAAATTAAAGAGTGATAAAAATGATAGGGCAAAATGGGCAAAGCTCAGTGGAAGAAGAGCTGGTGTGGAATTAAATTTTCAGGAAAAATATTTTTTTCGCTTTAATGCAAAATGGCCACTAAAGTCAGCCAGGATCTACCACTGAATCTCAGAGAAATGCTGACAACAAGAGACTTCAGAGGCATTTTGGGATGCTCTGAGGAAAGCTGTGGGGAGTGCTGTTTGGAATTCCTCTGTACTTGAGGTATTTCAGCATTAATTGCACAGCTTTACTCAGAGATTACTCATTTTCAAGTTAGTCCTACTGAAGGTGTTGAATAATGGATGATATTAAACTTTGGGTTAGGGATTCAGGGGATTGATTTGGAAGACATAGGTGAGACAGCCCCAAAATCAAACTTCTGTCAAAAATTAGCAGAATGAAAGTTACATTTGAACTGAAGAGCTGAGAAGAAAAGCACCTTTCTCACTGATTCAGGCAAAACAAAAATGACTAAGCCTGTCACGATTTTACCTCTTTGTCTGGCTGACTTTCTCAGCAAGATTGATTCCAAATCCAGCTAAGCCCTGAAAGGAATTAGCAGGAAACTGCTTTGTTGGAGGATGCTGAGGGGGTGGATTGAGCAGCCAGGGAAGCAGCAGCAGCAATACCCAAAAATAAAAGCCCAGCCCTGACTAACCAGGGGGCCCCATTGGGCTCACTGGAGTGTGAGTAAGTCATAAAACCTCTCACTGGAATCCACAGAAGCAAAAGCAATGCTTTGAGGGAACAAAAAGCAGGTGAGAAAGTGTTTGTGAGGTTATAGAATGAGAGAGCACAGAGTGGGAGGGAGTTAGGGACCATGCAGAGCCAGCCCTGCACAGCCAAAGGCGCAAGAGATGCTCCAGGATGGTCTCACTGCATCAGTCAGCTCCAGAGCTTGGGTTAACTCTGCCTTCCTCTAAAGCCCAGCCCAACTCTGCACTCCTGCCAGAGCCCAGGACATTCCTCTGGCTGCCCTGGAGGACTCGAGACCCCGACAGGCATGAGCACACTGTCCTGCCCTCCGGACAGTCACCTATCTTTATACTCATAGTTACGTGTACAATATTTATCATTTTTCCCCAATCCTTTTTATTCTTATTGTCCAGTGCACTTTCAGTAATGACCAATCCCAAAGTGCCACCATCACCACAGAAGATGGAGGAGAAGAAGAAGAAGAAGAAGGACAGGACACGCCCCAATTCCTCCATCTTACTTCTCTAAACCCCCCTGTACAGAAATCCTAAACCCTGTGTCTCACCCTCTAATTAACCAATCCCTTCACCATTCACCCCGGTGAAACCCTCCTGTCCTCATACAGGTGTCGTCTCCTGTGTAGGATCAAAGTGCAGCCACCAGACACTTCTGGAACATTCCAGGACTCCCGAGCCCCCCAAGGGTGGTCTCGGTGGCACCTCAGTCCTGAGGTGCTGAGATCCCACAGACAGGGAGCTCAGAGACCTTGGCACGGGGTCAAAACCAACTGCGCCTTCCATTTTAGCCCTTGGAAAAAACAATTACCAACCTTATATGAGGACTCACAAGGCATGAAAATTTAAGTAGAACGATGGTTAACTTGTTACAAGATAAAAAACTAGGATTTTGAGTTTTTAGAGTGGGGGTTCAGAAGCCAAGATAGAGAGATTTGGGTGTGCCTTGTCCTCCTTCTTTCTTCTTCTTGGCCTCCATCTTCTGGGTGATGGTGGCACTTTTGGATTGGTTTGGAGTAGAGACAGTGTCTAACAAAGGTGATAGGCATTGGAAAATTATTGTAAATAATGTACACAATAAGTGATGGTGGCACTTTTGGATGGGTTTGGAGTAGAAACTCACTGTCTAACACAGGTGATAGATATTGGAAAATTATTGAAAATAATGTACAGGTAGTTTTTAGTACAAAAAGATAACACCAGGCAGTCAGTGTGCCTGAACCCGACCTGCTGGAAAGACCTCGGTGGGTCAGAGAAAGAATTTTATAGAAAACAGCAAATAAACAACCTTGAAAAGCAGAACAGGAGAATCCTGACTCCTCCTTCAGCTGCCAGGCTGGGAAAAGAGACTGTGACACATCTTGGGGTCATCCTGACCACAGAGACTCCGAGACACTTCCAGCCCAGGCTGGGCTTGGAACGAGCAGGAAGAGCTGATCAGGGACAGTGCATCTCCAGGCTGTTCCCACGAATTCACATTCCTCAGAGGTGTTTCACTGTTAAAAAAATAAAAAAAACCCTAATGGATGTTTCTGTTTTGCTTTTATTTCAGTGTTTTGGAGGAGCAGTAATGCTTTGGGTAAAATTCAAATCAATGCAAACCTCATAAGCCAATAAAATTTTATAGATGGTTATCCAATATGTAATTTGTTACACAATTTCTCTGTGGCTTCTGTTTATTGAGACATAAAGACTTTGCTTTTTTTAAGGGAGGTTTTATGTGAGGAGGGCATAAGAAGGAATAACCTTTCATACCTATTGTGCCATAAACTAAATTACTCTTAACCCAAACCATTAATCTTGTGGTGGCAGCCTAATGAGACCAAAGGAAACAGAAACAAACTGCCTGGAATCTTCTTGAAGGGACAACTTTTATTTCCATCAAGCCTGTGGCTGCCCAGCTTGGCCACATGGATGTCACAGTTGATAATATCAGGAAATATAATAAAAAGTAATCCAGGAAAATGATGAGGGCATAAAGCTTGGGACAGGGAATGAGTGCAGAAGAGATGTTCAGGTGTAGCTGCACACTCTGTTTATTTCCTGGCAGGAATTTCCTGCTGGATGTGAGTAATGGAGGGAAGGGAAGGAGCTCTGAGCAGCAGCCTGGGGGCTGCTCAAATAGAGATCAGCTTGGCTTTGGTGATTTGGATCAGGAGGGCTGGAAAAGCTCTCAGGAAGAATGATCCCCACCCCAGTGAGGAAATTCACTGCAGTGCCTGGTGCTTATGACTAAGATGTTCTTTCTCTAATACAACTTTTCTCTCTGCAATATCCTTTGGCCTGTACACAACATCATTTTTCCCGGTGTAATTTCAAAGCAAAGGAGCAAAACTCCAGAGCAAATGCGACCTTTCTTTTTTATGTTTTATTTTTTGGAGCCAAGCACACAAACATAAAAGGAGATTTTACTCAGTAGGTCCTGCTTGAAGTATGAGTGCACTGACCTGGAGATACACACAGAGTAAAAGCCAATTTGAGGCTGTCTCATAAGTTAAGTGAAGCTCCAATCTTGGGGAATCTGATCTAAATCTTGCTGAAATCAGTGGGATGTGTTCCCCTTTCCCTGGGCTGGAGCAGCCCTTGCACGTTATTATCTCCATTAATTCCTGGGTGATTTCCCCTCCACACAGAGCAGTTGTGGCTGTGGGATTTGCCTGGGTAAAGGAATAGAAGTACATGGTGGTGAACTTTTTCTGGTTTGCCTATAAAAGAAAGAAAATCAAAAGACAGTGATGAAGGGAGGGATGAATTTGACTCTGTGTTCTCAGAAGGTTAATTTATTATTTTATGATACAATATCATATTAAAGAATGCTTTACTGCACTAAAGAATACAGAAAGGATACAGATAGAAGGCTAAAAAGATAATAATGAAAACTCATGACTCTTTCCAGAGTCCCAGCACAGCTTGGCCCTGATTGGCCAAAGAGTGGAAGTAACCCGCACCAGAATCCAATGAAACAATCACCTGTGGGTAAACAATCTCCAAACACATTCCACGTGTGAGCACAACACAGGAGAAGCAAATGAGACAATATTTGTTTTCATTTTTCTCTGAGGCTTCTCAGCTTCCCAGGAGAAAAATCCTGGGTGAAGGGATTTTTCAGAAAATGTGAATGCCACAGAGTGAATCCCTTCAGACCCCAAGCTTGCTATTTCCCTTGAAGGATGACAGATTTTTGTGAGAGGAGCAGACCATGAGAGGAATAGAAATAATCCCTGTGTTGCTCTTAGCACAGAACTGGTGAAAAAAAAATGGATTTGTGTCATTATGAGGTAACAACATTGTTTTATGTGTCAGGGGAAAAAGAGAAATAGTCCATTATTTAGATCAGCACCAGTAAATGGATGTTTTTAAGCCTGAAAAGCAGGGCCATCTCCTCCTTATCATCTCCATTCCATCTCCTAAACTCTTGCTGAACCTGCAAGAGAGCCTGGGCTGCGAGAGGGAGCGAGCCGAGGCTCAGAGTGACACAGAGTGACACCAGCAGGAGTTATTAGAGGAATTTATGAGCACAATCAGACACAAGCATGACAAGGAGTTGGGGAAGAGCTCAGTATCCAGGAAACAATCTGCATTATTAAGAGCAGAACTCCAGGGAAGGTGTGATGAGCTTGACAAAGTGCAGACACTTCACCACGGGATCCTCCTCAAAGTCTCTCCCTCTAAACCAGAAGCACTTTAAAGCCCATTAGACACCAAACTCTATTTTGGGGTTTTACCACTGCAGCTCCAAGGAAATGTGTAGAAACTCGATGATGGAGCAGCTTTGCAGGGATGTGAGCTGAAAATGAGGCTTTTACAGTGTTTTTTCTGCGGCTGTTGGGGTGGGTTTGATGGTGCTGGGGGAACAGCAGGTTGGGGTTGGCCAAGGCTCCAGAGGTGGCTCTGAGCTGGTGTCAGTGCTGGTGTGAAATTGGTCTGAACCTCCCTGAAACGGGGCATGACCAGCACAGCTTCCTGAGAGCTGAAAGAAAGACTAGAAAAGGAAACTTTATTGTTAAATATTTCAGATCCTTGTCCCATGGAAAGAGTCCCCAGAGAGGGAGGAGAGATGTAACCATGGGGGTTTCACTGTTCAGGTTTACCAATCAAACTATAAATCAAATGATTTATTTTTTTCCTTTCAATATGTACCCAAATTCAACAAAACACCTAAATCCATCTTTTTCAGCTGGTATGAGAGTGATCCTTCAGCAAAGAATGCACCTGAAAATTTGTTAATTAGCAATTTCTGTATGGAGCAGCCATTCCACAAAGCTGGCATTAGACAGACCCTGAAGCAGAGAGCTTAAATTCCAAAGACCCCTAAAATTCAATGTTTTCCTTTAAAAAATCCTTGTTTTTCTCTGGAATATTAGCAGTGTTAAATCACCAGCCTCCCGTTTTGAAGGCAATTTCTCTTGGGCACCTTTAAAAAGGAAGGGGAAATTTGGGATGTTGAATTGTTTTGTTTTTATCCACGTGGAAAATGAAAATGTGACTCCTTGATAATGAATGCACTCATGGATTTCTTGGGACAAAACATTTTTTTCATGTTCTAAATGTGGTGGTTTTGACTTAAAACAAAGGACAGCCTTTGTAAGAGGTTTGGTGAAATCGTGTGCTTTGGTAGAGACTCCAAAAGGCAAAAAGTTGCTTTTGATAAGGGATGAAGGAATGATAAGAGAATGAGGAAAGAATCCCTTTGCTGTGGAAAGACAGATTTTGATATTCTTCAGTTCTGCTGAACCAACAACTGTAAGAGTTTACAACAAACATTTTGATGCAGGAATGAAAGCAGAGAAATTTCACTTCTTGTGCCACCAGAATGGCACAAAATGGATTAAGGATGCAGGAACTGCTTGGGAAGTACACAGAAATAGGATATAAAAGTGGAATGGAAAATACAGAGCAGGGGGATGAAAAGGGAGGTAGAACCAGCTAAACATGGAATTTTCACAATATATGAAATATATTTCACAATAACATCATTGAAACCCTCAGGATTTTTCCCTCTGGAGATTTCTCTGGTTAATTTGGAGTTTTCCCTGCACTTTTCCTGGGTGCTCAGGACCGTGGTGGTGAGGGAATAATTGGAATAATTCTCCAGCACCCTGTTGCAATTTGGGCACTTCAACAGCAAAATCATTTGCATCAGGACTTTGCCAAGTTCTCCTCACGGCCTGGGGTGAGACAGCAGTGCTAAATTCACTTTTCCTTTTCTGTGTTAGAACAGATCATTTGGCATTCTCTCCTCTCAATTATTCTCTGTGATTCCAACAACATATTTTGGTGCATAAAGAGAGTGGAAATGAAAGCACTGAATAGAAGGGGATAAAAGAGGCTCCTTGGAGAGCTGATGCTAAAAGGCAACAGGTGAAAATCCTGTTAGATTGCAGTGTCCAGTTTAATGGATGAGGAAACAAAGCAGAAATGAAAAGGAAGTTCTGCCTCTGGAAAAAAAAAAAAATGCACTGCCAGGGGAAATAAATCTCTTGCTAAATATTTATATCCAGTCCTGGCCTTTCACAGCCCCTCACGTTTTGGAATTTTGGAATAGATTTATTTGAAATAACTGCATACATAAATAAGTGCATCCTAAATATACCTCTCTGTGTATTAGGAGACTCTAAGTAAAATTATTATTCTTATCATAAACCAGATAAATTCAAAGAGTTCTTCTGCCAAATAGATTTGGTCCTGGTTCCCAGCTGGTGCAAATTTGCATTTTTCCATGAAGGTCAAGGTTTTCCTGCTCTCACCCTGGAGTAGCCAACCCTGTTTACCTGCTAAAAACCCAGAACACCTCCAGAATAGCAAGTTCAAGTTCTTTAGTGCACCCAGGAATGGAAAAGTTCCCTAAATCCTGATTACTATTCCAGCAAACATTTTGCTTTCCTAACCTGCTCTGGGTTTGTAGGAATTGTCTGCTGCATATCCAGCAGATGCAAATGCATCAATTCCTGCGTGTGTGACTTGTTTGGAGTGCAGGGCAATTATCCAGGAATAAAATCAATTTCTAACAAATCATCTGCCATGTGCAAAGCAGGCCTCTAATAATAATTAAAGTCATAAAATGGATTAATGTTTCTCTCTATCTCTTCCTTTTACCCACTGGTAAAAACAGCTCATACATGAGTTCTAGGAAAGAGCATGAACTGCAGAAGGAATTAATTAATAAGCAACAAATAATCACAAATCAATTCATTTTAGGCCCAGGATTACATCATGATTTTCAAGCAACTTGATACAGTTCATCATGTGAAATGACTTTGAGGTGACTTTGCGGGAATTTAGATGTTCATATGGAACTTGTAGCAAAATAAAAACATATTTAATGCATAAAAAGGGAAAAATAGATAATTTTGTTTTAAATGCACCAAAACATTCTCTGTAATAAAATGAATCTGAAGTTGTACCTCTATTCAGCTCACATTGACATGTTCTTCTCCAATACACTCAAATTCACAGCTCATAATCATGTTTTCTTCTCAAATTGCCAATTTAAATACAAAAAAAAAGTCTATAAGTTATTCCCTGACTTGAAACACAGCCATCTTCTCAAAATCTAAACAGTGGTTATTGTTAAAATTGTTAAAGAAGGACATGGCTATTTATATTTATTAAACCCTAATAACTCAATAATTTTAATGGAGAACAGTGGAATTAATAACTCAATAATTTTAATGGAGAACAGTGGAATTTCTGCTCACTCTGGGCAGAGAGGCTTTCCTGTTGGATTAAGCCTCTATCTGACCCAGAGATGGGGCAACTGAGAGGTGTTTTAAAAACTTTTATTCCATTTTCAGTCTCATGGGAAGGGTGAGACAATACAGATGTTGTAATTCATGCCATCACAATCAGAAGCCAAGTATTTCTTAATTACAGTGCATTATAAGCATTTCTTGGCCTGTCAGCTTTAGCCACCCCATGCTGTAAATGCCTTAAAGCCAATCCTCTAAATTCACCCCTCCTGGCTCCCACTCCAATGCATCTTTCACAGTTCTATTTCTCCAAAGTAACCAGAGTTATTTGCAAAGCTCTATGAATCCATTTCCCACACTTTCCCAGTTTCCAGTCCTTGTCCTTCCTCCTGCCTGGCTTGGCTGGTGTGAGAGCCCCCTCAGGGCATCCCCTTCACCCACCCAGGGCTCAGGATCCCTCTTGGATCTGGATTTTCCATGGGGGATCCTTTAGAAACTCCAGCTTGGTGTTGTTTGACCTCGTGGGAGAAAAAAAAAAAAAAAAAAAGTGTAACAAGATTGGGCCAAATTCCATGGCTGGTGGAGCTTCATCCCGGTTTATTGTGTGACCATCTTGGAGGATCGGTATGCAAGAAGATGGAAATGAAAGGAGAAAGGCTTTAATCCAAAGTGCTGCACAGCCTTATTCTCAGCCTCGCTTTCCTCCACCAGTTCCACATCTTCCAGCTCTGGAGCTCCAGCAGAAGAGGGAAATCATTTGTATTCCTCATCCCATCTCCAGATCATCTTCAAACCTGTCTAGACATCAAAGCAATCTGTTTGCTGCTCTGATTATTCCACTTGGCTGTGTCCTCTATCTTAAAATACATAGATTATGCTGAATTAAGTCCAATTTCATCCAGAAACCAGCTGATTATTTTCTTCCTTTTCCTCATTATCCAAGAGATTCTAAATGATAGCAATAAACAGCAACGGCATCACAAGGAGGAAGGGGATGGGAAGGATCCTCATTTCACACTGAATCATTACTTGTTAAACAATAAGCCTTGAAATTAACTTTCCCTCCTGACACCCCTGCATGCACAAATGCAAATAAAATGATTACAGCCTTCATCTCGGGCAAAAATAATGGTTATGGATGGTTCAGCTAATCTTAAAGTCACCCTGGGATTGCAGCCCTGCTTGCTCCTATTTCTGTTGGTTAGAATTCCACCTAATCATGGTTTAAATCCGTGCTCACCCAGGTCAGCCCAGAACTAGTCCTGGCCACTTTATTTATTGCTGCACTGCAGTATATGGGTATTAAAAAATCCAAATATTTCCTGACAGCTCTCAGGGGAAATCTACAGTTCATAATTTCCTTTCATGGTACTATTAATACTTCCTGACAGGCTGAAAGCCAGTTGTTAATAATCTGGAAGATTTCCAGGTTCTTGTCTAAAATTAGCTTCAGTTTCACTTCTTTTTTTTTTTTTTTTTTTTTGGCAAATTTTAACCCTGATCCAGAAATTTCTGAGGCAGGAGTGGCAGGTGGATGCCCTGGTCCCTTCTGCAGGTGCTTGTCCTTGAACCTACTGGTTCAAAAGAACATTTCTCCAACTCCAAAACTCCAGGGATGTTTTGCTCAACTCCACATTCCCTTTGGGAAGAAAGTTTGGTGGATTGGAATGGAATTCTCTGTGTCCAGTGGGGAAAGAAATCGCCTTTATTTATTTTTTTTAAGGTGTTGTGAAGGCCACCAGCTGGAGGACCAGGTGTGTGAGAAGTGCAGCAGCAAAAATAATAAATACTAAAGATACTGTTTATTTGAAAGGAGAGCCCCATAAAGATATCACAATGCCTTTAATATTGATTTTAATAAAAAGATCTGGGATATTGAATGTGAAGAAGCAGAAGATTAAACTGCCAACACCTAATAAGAGACTTTAGGGTGGCACAAATGAAAGCATTACTGGGATATCAGGCTCAGAGAGAAACAACTGCTGCATGAGATCCTGAAAGAGATGAAGTCTTCAAAATATCATTGTAAAAGTTTATCAACAATTCCTTTATTAACCTCCATATCTTTGAAGAAACCTGCACACTGTCTTTTGATGATATTCTCATTTTGATCCTCTTTTTACTGAAGAAATGGGAATTTTGCTGCTGACTTCACTCAAAACAGAATCAATTTTTTAATCATTATTACACTGTTAATATTTAGAAGGAGGTTTTCTTAAGCTTTCACTCACAGATATGAAGTAGATATTAAACTTTTCACCTGGGAAGAACAATGTGTGCTCTTCATTCCCAGTGCTTGGTGCCATCAAGATCTGCAGCTTTAGTGTTTGTGAACAAGTTAAAAGAAAAGTAATAATTGGTTCAAAAGTGATATTATCAGATTTGGTAAATTTAACACTTTCAGATCTCTTCAAAAACTTTATTCATAGTGTATTGTATTGAAAATTGATCCACACTTACATTTCTGCCAGGCCTTGGAAGCATTTTTATCAGACTTTTTCCATCTCAATGTTTGCTCAGTAATTGCTGCAGTCTGTATTAAATGACTGTGAGAGAATCTCCTTGTTGTTGGAAATTATCTTTATGATGAAAATTTCTAAATTCTAATTCACATGGAAAACATTCTCTCATTCTCTCCTGTAGTTCCCACAAATCTCTGAGGGCTGAACTGATGCTTTCATCCCACCAACACCTCCAGGACAGAGTTCACACAGGTGCTGGAGGTTCATTCCCACATATTTAGGGATTAAAATGAGAGCAGCACTGTTTTAACCAAAGAATGAGCAATCAGCGCTTTCAGGCTGATTACTGGCATTGCATAGTGTATAAACTTTAAAAAAGGGTGTCAAAATACAGCTTAAAATGGGGTTGTATGAGATAGCTACACCTGCACGAGGGCTAGGACTGGGTTATTCTCTGTAATATTCATTATCACTTAAGCGCTTTGCTGTTGAAAGACATTTTAATGCTGATTTGTCAACAGCAAAGCCCACTGGGGTTTCTACCTTTCAGCCTTTGTATTTGGGTTAAGTACAGCAAATTCTCTCATTGGCTCTTGCCTGTGCAGACAGGGTTATTTACAGCTGGAATGCCCACACAAGGTTTGGCACACAGCAAATAATCAAAATCATTTAAAAGATATTTAAATCCTTCCTTGTCTTGCACTTGGCTGTTAAAGAACGTGTGAATCCTGACAAGGATGTTTAGAATCATGGAATGGGTTGAGTTGCAAGGGACCTTAAAGCCCATCCAGTGCCACCCCTGCCATGGCAGAGACACCTTCTGATCCCTGTGCAGGCTGCCCTGGAACAGAGGCTGGGCAGAGTCACAGAATAAAGCAGGGATTTATTCAAAGCATCTCCTCCATGGATCCACCTTGGGCAGCACCAGAGCCCAGCCAGGGCTGCACCCAAGATGAACCAAAATGGCCCCAAAATGCACGGCCGGGCACGGGCTCTGTCCCTGGGATCAGTTCTGCTCCATTTGCACCTTGCAGTTCATTGTCCCATCCCAGCTTTAGCCCAGGCAGTCCCACCCTGCTTGTTTTTCTCTCTCCAGCCCACGGGGTTTGTGCTCCTGGGCTGAGATTGGGATCATTTGTCCTTGGTGCCCAGCTGGAGCAGGAATTGTTTTGTCTCCCTGCTCTGTGCACAGAGCTCACCATGCCCTGATGTGAAGCTCAGAACTGCACAGCACTAAAGCAGCACAGAACCTGAAAAATAGAAAAGTTAAACCTGAGGCATCATTTCCACTATCCCAGGCTGCTCCAAGCTCCATCCACCCTGGCCTTGGGCACTTCCAGGGTTGTGCATCCACAAATTCCCTGTGCCAGGACCATTTCAATGCTGGTGAGTCCATCTGGGACACCAGAGAAAGTCCATCCCATTCCTCCTCAAATGCCTTAATTTGGGGAGTTTAAGACACCAAAATCCTCTGTAGTGTCCCACACTCTGTAGGATCTCAATGTCACCTGAAACACAACGAGCTGTTTGCTTGGAGTTAGGAAAATGTTTTGAAAACACAAGATTTAAACCCTCCCCGAGGGCTCCATGCACTGAATTTGAATTGCAAATGAGCCACAATATTTTCAGTTTCCCTAGGAAAAGTAAGCAATAGCAGTCAGGAGTGAAAACCAAATGGAAATCCAAGTCCTTTTGTGAGAGAGGAAAAACAGGAGCGATCAGTATCGGAAACCTTTGTTAAATAGCACGGGGTGCTTTTCTCCCTCAAAATATGGTTCAATAATTCTAAATAAGCACTGAGAACTCCAACAGCATACGTAAATCTTGCTGGAGCCTGGCAAACTGGTCGCTTCTCCTCCTGCTCTGGTAGCTGCAAGTGTTTGCTATTCACTCTGCTATGGATATCTGGAAAATAGTTTGAGTGCAGAAAGCGCCTCAGGGATAAAAAGTTTGAAAAGAAAAATGTAGCTGTATATCATTGGCATTCATGAGAAAATTCACATTAGATGCCTTGGAATCAGGTGCTCAGGAGACAATAGAGAGATCAGGAGCAATGGTGTGCCAGGAATGCAAGCCTGGCTGGGACAGACTTATTTCCTGGCACATGAGGAATACAAAAGTGTGGAAGGCCAAATTCAAAAGATAATAGAGATGTGGAAGCTGGTGGGAGGGAAAGCTGAGGCTGCAGAATAAAAGGGCTGTGCATGCACTCTCTGGATTAAAGCCTTTCCCTCCACATTTTTCATTTCCATTCCTTTCTTCTGCCATACCGATCCCATTCCATAGATGGTCACACCAATAAACCTGGGGTGAAGCTCCTCCACCAGCACCACTGTGGAATTTGGCCCCAAATCCCTGTTGTTACACTTTTTTTTTTTTTTTTTTTCTCCCACCAGGTCAAAAAGTTGCTCTTTCTGCAAGCACAGCTACATTTTGCCATGGGTAAAAATGTCAATTTGCTGGAATTTAGCTGAGAGCAAAATCTCATCATTCCCAGGGCCTGACAGGTTTTACCCCAGTTCAATGTCACATCACCACCTGAACCAACTTTTACTTGCAGAAAACTTTACAGAAAATTGTGGCAGAAGTGGGAAATGGGGCTTATTTTCATGAAAATTCAGATGACCCCAGAAGAGCAGCTTTGTCTTTTGTCACAGATTTGGTCCTGTAAATGTTTTGTTACTCAAAAAATAAGTGATTGTAGAAATGAAGAGTCTTGAAAACCAAAACCTCGGCACCAGGTTGGGCTCAGTAAAGAACAAGACATTGGCATTTGTGTTAATGTTTTAAATATGTCAGATTATTTTAATTAATAAATGAATGCACAGCCTGTTCCCTTCTAAATTCCAATGAAAACAGCAGTACAACTGAAACCTCCAGCCCCTCAACAAGAGAGCCTTTCCCTCCCTGTGCTAAGGGCCAAGTCAACACTCAAATCCCATTTTTGACTGAATTTTTCAATATTCCAGATGTCCAGGAGGGAATGTTTGATGACAGCAATAGTTTTGTGTACTTTCTTTCCCAGAGTGTCTGCAAGGAGGAGCAGGTGCAGCTCAACTCATCCATTGCTGACCTGGGAATTTTTTCCACCTTTTTCCATATATTCACCTCCTATGTATCCCACACATTTGGATGTCCCAAGAGAAAATATCTCTCCTTCCTCACACATCAGAGATGAAAATGACAGGTATAAATTATCTGAGGACTGAGTTCTTTCCTATGGACTTGTTTTCTCTAATGGGAAAACAACAAAAAATGATGTTGCCTCCTTCTGTAACAAACATATTTGTATAAATTACATCCTGCTGACAAATGGACACACAATCAGGATTTTTAGGGGGAAATGTAATGTTTCCCCCATGATCATATTTAACATATTTTGTTTTCCATCCATCTCTCTGCTCAAACCATGGCATAACAATTAGAATAAGTGATAGCAGCACATCCAGGAAACAAAGGGTATGATGGCAGAATTTATCTTGTTACATTTCTTGATTTAATGCCAGTCTGGGATTTCTGGTCTGAACCAGATTTTTCTTATGCTATAAATATTTCAGTTTTTTCATTTATTCTTGATTTAGTTTGACAGTAAATAATCCCATGGAAGCAGCTGTTGGAAAGATGTTGTAAAAAATATTAAGTGCCTGCTCGCCAGTTCAGTCCTTGTGTATGTCAAAGGGAAGGGAATAAAACAGTTGGGTAACTTAAAGGAAATATTTGTGTGTGTGTGTGTGTGTATATTTACAGTAATGCCCCATAATTTGCAGTCCTAGGAGCAGAAGAATTACAGTTCTGAGGATTGATCAATGCCTTCTATGAATACAAAGAGTTTGGGTTGTATATTCTGGATATTGGCAGCTGCAGGTTCTTGTTTCAGGGTTCCAAAAGACTCATCCATAACCCAACAAGAGGAGAATAGAAAGCAGGGAGGGTTTCAAAAGGATATTTCCTTGCAAAAAAAAAAAAAAAAAGGATCTGTCCTCTTGGAAAATGCAGGGTCTGGCCAGTTATTTGGCTTTTATTGGTTATTTTTTGTTTGGAATATCAGGAAGCATGTGAGTAAATCTGGTCAGTTATTTGGCTTTTATTGGTTATTTTTTGTCTGGAATATTTTTTGTTTTGGATACTTTTTGTTTGGAATATCAGGACGTATGTAACTCTGGATGGTCTAAGTCCATTCCCCAATTTTCTTTGGCAACTCTTGCACCTTTAGAAGGGATTTCTGCACTAAATAACTCACACACCCAATGCAGAAGGAGCAGAAATTGAATATATTTGGGAGATCTTAAGGAAAAGGAGTTGGATGGGACCAGCACTGGGAAAGAAAATGAGCACAGAAAAATACCCAGCACAGGAGGGGAATCCAGATTGAAATGCCAAGGAAAATGTGCAAAATTCGTGGCAACAACTGCAGCAAAAGGGGATAAATTGCAGACAAACACTGGTTGTTATCTGCTAACAGCCAACTTGGCACCCACCAGGATGATTGGTCAGCAAATGGGAAATTTGAGCCTCCTCACCCTGGGGTGCTGCACACAGGCCCTGGGTGCTTGGGGAATCTTCTCCCTCCTCCAGGGAAAAAAAAATCTAAAACTGGGACAAGTAAAGTTACAAAATTAATACAGGAAGAATTAGATGACATCTAAGTAATAAATTAAAATCCTAACTTACAGTTTTTGATCTGAAGGGATACATTCTGTTCACGAAGGACAAGGGAAAACAAATCTAAAGAGGGTTTTTATTTTTTTTTTGTCTCAGATATCACAGATATGTACGCGAGCTTTGAGACAAATATTGGCAAGCAGGAGAAAGGGTGTGAAGTAAATATGATGTGATTCAATACAGGAAAGCACCAGGTTTTCCACTGAAGCAGAAATAATCAATGCCTACCTTCAGTATCACCAGGTGGTTTAAAGGAGGGGTTGGAGTGGAACCTGGACTGAAGGCAAGTGCTCTAAAAAAGCACCCAAAAGTATTAAAAAAGAAAGGAAATATTGATTGAGGCTGTTTAGGTGCCACTTTGGGCAGTGTTGATATATAAAGGTACAACCCAGCTCATCCTTCTCTGTTTCTACTTCGACAGAATTATAATTTAATAGTTTTTAATCCTTTTCCTTTCAAACACTTATAAATTTTGCAAATGTTCTTCAGTAGATCACAGCTGTGTGTGAAGTAGGACATCATGAAAAGCTAAAAGAAACTCTGGGGTTTTTCCATCGTCTTTTCCCAAAATTTAGAAGCTTGTCAAATTTTGATCATTCCTCGGGATTTTAAGGGTCTCCCTTGAGACGATCTGCATTTGTATAGTTGAAGTTTATAGAAAATGTTAACAAAATTAAGTCCCTTCCAGAAGATTTGGATTTGTTAATTTTCTAAAAAACATCTCTCTCACCCCTATGAGCAATAAGTTCCAGGGCAACCCTGGGTGAGATCTTTTCACACTGCTGTGAAAAATGAGTCAAGTGAGAAGAGAATATGGATCCATAAGTGTGCCTCATAATTGTAATTTCTCAGTGGAAAATTTTCAGCACTTAAAAGGTTTGGAATGATTTTACAATTTTGTAAACTCATTTTATTAAGTGATTTCTGGTTTCAGCTGCTTTATGAACTGATCCCCCACAGTAAATCACTCGTTTGCCCTTTGGGAGTATAGGCCAAACAGATACTTTTTCCTGGCTTAATTCATCATCTGTTGACTGAAATGTCAAAGGAAATTAGAGGAAATTGTTATGTAAATCCTTACTGAGGATGGTTCATTTCTGAAAGATCAAACTTCCCACAGAAAAGGTGGTTTTGTGTTTTTACATGGGGTGTGTGTGACACTGTGATCCCTTCTGCTCCCGTGGGAGATCAATGGTGGATCACACACTCACCAAAGGATCCTGGCTGGGATCAGAACCAAACCACGATGGAATCTTGGAATCCCAGACTGGTTTGGTTGGGAGGGACCTAAATCCCACCCAGTGCCACCCATCCATGGCAGGGACACCTCCCGCTGTCCCAGGTGTCCCCAGGCCCCATCCAAACTGGCCTTGGGCACTGCCAGGGATCCAGGGGCACATTCTGGGAATTCCATCTCAAACCCTCCCAGAGAACAATTCCTAATTCCCAATATCCCATACAAACCTATTCTTTCCCAGTGGGAGCCATTCCCTGTGTGCTGTCCCTGCAGGCCTTGTCCCCAGTCCCTCTCCAGCTCTCCTGGAGCCCCTGCAGGCCCTGCAAGGCCTCTGAGCTCTCCCTGGATCCTTCTCCTCTTCAGTTCCCCCAGCCTGGATCCAGAGGGGCTCCCTTTGATGGAACAAGAAATATCTTAACGTTTGATGAACATTTAGCAGTTGCAAAAAGCCCATTTTTTCCAAACACCTTTTCCTCCATCCCTGCCCTGTCTGGCAGAGGGACCACAGGCAGATTTTTCTTTCCTACTTGGAGAAACTCCCTCCCATCCAAGAGATCTCTGTGCACATGGAGAGGATGGGAGGAACCCCAACATTACCCATTATTTTAATTCTGGAATTCTTTTTGTGCCAGGATGATCCTATCCCATTGCATTTGCAGTGCCTGAGTCTCCAAAAGGTGCAGTACAAGGTGATTTTACCTGGGGAATTTTGGGGTATTGATTCGGGGTCTGTGCTTTAATCGCCCAATATCTCTTCCTGTTTTTGCAGAATATCCAGGTAGTCACAGGAAGACACACTTTACTTTCTTCCACTGATTGGATGGGAGGAATTTTTGACCTTGGAAAGTGGAGATGGTGTTGCTATGGAAACTAATAAGTCTGCTGCCATTCATGAGCTGCAGCACAGGTAAAATGTTCCACTATTAGTGTTTGTGATTGATAAATCTCTGTCAGTGTCATAGTTCTTGGAGAAAGGAGCAGCAATTACCAAAATTAACAGCCCTTTTTTGTATGAACAAGTGACTAAGGAGCTTTTCATTAGGACACACTTTAATTTTAAACAACTCCAGGTGCTGCCTTTGAACCAGAAAAGCACTTTTCAGGAGCATAAGAAAGCTGGAATCCAGGTAATAGCTTTAAAAAACAGTCTAAGCTGTAACAGTGAGAAAGAAGAACAATTGTTACTTGGGGGACAACATCATGAAAACATTTCTTGGCCACAATATCAGCAAATGAAGCTGGATTGAAAACCAGACCAGTTTGGGAGCACTGAATTAATGGTTTGGATTCCACATTTCCTATCACACCCTCCAAGTGCTTCCATGCCAGTGAAGTGTCTTTAAATCACAGTTAACTGAGAGGCAAATTAAAGTATTTATTTGTGAAGGGTGAGAATCATAAGGACTGTCAATATAAATGCACAAAAAGGAAGGAAAATCTTGCTTAAAGCCCAAAGCAAATGCAATGACAATGGAGTGGTGATGGACCCTCATCCTCCCACCCTGACACTCCTCAGGTTGGATCAGAGGACAAGATGTGCTTGGAGGAAGGAGAAATGCCTCCCCCCATTCTCCTTCCTGAATATCCCCTGTGTTTATTTAAAATATCAACAGTTTGTAGCATATTGTGAGGTAAAATGTTCTTTTCTGCCTGGCTGGGCATTGCTCACAGTGAGGGTTTGGTACTCTGAGTTCACTCCTGCTCTGAACCTTTCTTCTAATTAAAAGCATATAACTTGACAATGCTGCTTCATAGAGCCATAAAAATGGGATTAACTCATGTGGCTCATTACAGCTCCTCTCCAAACAGGCACTGAGTGGGAGCTGAACTCTTTGAGGTTCTAATGAATTTGGGGATGGACTGACCCCTCACACTTGGCTGTGATAGAAACCATGACAACTGACTTTTGTCTCCAATTAATGCATTGAACTCTAAATAGCCAGGATATTACTCATGTACTTACAAGGAAATTGTATTAAAGTAACCTCAAATGGTACTTAAATTAATTATGTAGTGCATGAGTCAGCAGCTGTTTGAAGTGGAGAAACAGAGCAGAGGGCAGACTTCAGTACCATTTTAAAATACAATTTAAATGAACCTCGATGCTGTTTTATCTAAATGTGAAATGTAAACCTCAGGATGAAAAAAAAAAAACAAATCTCAGGATCAGACTTTCTGTTAAATCAATACAAAGTTGCTATTTCAGTAACAAACAGCCAGCACGTTAAGGACTAAAAATCTTGGAGTATATAAAATATTGTGATATGTAAAATATTCCAAGTGAGCAGTCGCTCATTTAAGCCCAGCTTTGCTGAACTTATCTCAACAACCACGTGTTTAGGACCCAAATATTCCCTTCAATTCCTCATTGTCCCACTCAGCCCTCTTGGGTTCCTCTCACAGACCCTTCCCTCCTTTACTACTCTGAGTAAAGCACTTGTAGCAGTCTTTCAGAGCACAGGATTCCCCTGCACAGGATTCCCCTGATTTCTTGGGAAATATTGGGAAATAAATGGTGGTCCTGGAATGTGAACGGCTGGAGGAGCAGGAGAGATGCATGAGGGACAAGATATTTTCGCACCCATGATTTGTATCTCCAAAAAGAATCTTTTCCTTATTTTTTTTTCTCATTTTCCCCCTGCCCCAGGCTTTAATTTTTGAAACTTTTGTCATCTTCATCACTCTTGCCAGAGGATCCTCTTTAACAAGCCCAGTCCCAGGCTTTAAACCTGAGTTAAAAGGTACTGGGAGCTCACTTTTAGATGAACATGTTCAGCTTTTAAAGACTTAAAAATAGCTAAAAATGCAAATGTTCCATATTCCCAGGCACCAAGAGCAGCTCACAACGGCCCTTTTGTCCTGCTCCTGCTCTCAATTAAAGGAACAGCAAAAGCTCCCACTGACTTCACTGGGATAAGTTAATTTATTCCTGGGTATAAATTAACTCCATTGATTTCAGCAGAGCTCCGCTGATTTTCACTCCATGACATTCTGAAATATGCCTGATGGTAACAGTCAAACTGCACTTATGGCAAAACTTCTCTGATTTATCACATGGAAGGCTCACATCAATTTAGGAATAATAGAAAAGAGTGGGAAGGCGAGGAAGCAGCCCTGGTGCTGAGCAGAGCAGTTTTGTGGCTGGGGATGGAAGGGTAATTCAGGGTGTTGGATGGCATTGGTCACTCATTTCCTCCTTGTTTCTACCTCAATTCCACCTGACATGCAGAATGAAAATGATTCTGACCTATAAATTAATTTTAAATCTCAGGATTAAATGTGCTGTGCAGAAGAACTGGATATTATTAGCCCCCCTAAATGGCAATTCAATTACTCAAAAATCAAGCTGCCCTCTATATTCTCTTTGTAGGCAAAAAATCGTGGCAAGAATAATGTTTCCTCCAACTCTTATTTTCCAGCAAAGCTTTTTTATGTGTCTCAACGAGGGTCTTTAGGGTTTTCTTGCAGTGCCTTAGGGGACAAAATAAAATAAGGTAATGCATGCACAGTGACACAGCGAGGGAACAGATTAGATTTTTTTTTTTTTCATAACCCATTGCTATTTAAATGAGATAATCTGATCTAAGCAGAGCACCAGAGGCAAGAAGGGTGATGAAGATAAACTCAGAGATCATTACTTTAAATTCTGTGTACTTGCTATAGGGATGTACAACAACCATCTCCTGACATCATTGAAATTTAAACATTATTTGATATGAATATGTTAGGAAAGAGCCTTCACTTTCTGGATTAAAGATGTAGACAGGATTTTGGGAAGTTGAAATGAACAGACCTGTCCAAAGTGCTCAATAAAATAAAATAATTGTCTCTTCACACCAAAACTCTCTCAGGTTTTGCTCCTACGGCAGCTCCTGGATTGTGCTGCTTCCTCTGGAGCTGTTGCGCAAGGCAGGCTGCCAAGAATATCTTGATGAGACAGAATTTTATTTTCATTTTTAATATCATATTTCTGTCCTAAGTGTCCATCAGATGCAGCTCAGACTGTTCTTTGGGGGTGCCAGCTCAGGTTCTCCATCAGGATGGAGGAAATTCCCTCACCTCTCTCTCTGGTCCCCCCATTCTCTCAGGGTCAATCAGGAATTGCCTCCTGATAATTCCAAGGGTCTGTCTTCCTCCTGGACTGCTGATCCCAATTTTCTGTGTCCCTCCTGTTCCTAAAGGGAAAAGGCACCTCTTTGACCTGATTCCTGGTGGCTTCTTCCCTTCCAATAAATCCCTTTGCACACACGGAGAGGTGGCCTTGGTCACTGTCCTTTGTCACTGCCCTTTGTTCTGCTGATGGTCTTGGCCCCACCGTGCAAGCAAAGGGAATTCCAGGATTAAAGACAAGGAAAAAGCAGAATGGCCCTGAATTCTATCAGGCTGTGGACAGCAGAAATATCCCAAGCCAGTCTGACCTGGATTTGGAAATGAGGCATCAGCTGCATTTTCACACAGCCCTTTGGCTCCTGGCCTCCAAATCAATCCGAGGTGCAACCCCAACCTCCCAGGCTGGGCTTTTGGCCCATCATTTTGGAAAGTGTTAAATTAGAGAGAGACGTTTCCTGATGCAGAGTGTCCTGATCCTCCTCTGGGTCACAGCAGGATGAATATTGAACACAGCACATCCCACACTCTGCCTGCAGTGTCTGGCAGATTTATTGTTGGCATAACAGCACCTTTAGGGATGGAACAGCACACCATATATTTTAAGACAAGTGACATCTTTGCTATTTCTAACAGCAAAATGTGGAGATGAACTAGTCCAGCCTGGAAATGTTGCGGCTTCCCTGAACAACCAGAAGCACCTGGAGAGCTGCTGATGAGTCAGACAATGATGATAATTAGGTGTTCCTCAGACAGCATGGAGGTTTTTGTGGTTTTGGGAAATAAAAAGCTGAATTTCTGTGAAGGACTCGCAAGAAGTCTGTCCCTCCAGGAGAGGCAGCAGTGACGTTTGGAGAACTTTTGTTTTGTTCTGTGGGGTGCCAGGAGTTCAGCTCATTCCCCAACATCACTGAACAGCAACCACCCCTGGTGGAACAGAGCCAGGACAAAGGGAACCTCATTCCCTGAAAGTCACATTTAGAGATGTGAGGGGGTCTGAGGCTTTCCACCAGGCTGACCTAAACCCACTCAGGACAAAGCGACACCAGTGCCACTCACATTTCCCAAGGACTCTGTCACCCTGATTTTTTAAGATTTTTTAAGCTTTCTGATGTTTACATTCTTGTAACGAACTTTCTCACACACTTTCTGTAAATAATTTATTGGTTTGCATTCTTTTATGGAGAAAGTTTGATGGGCTGTTGGTTTGTCCGGTGTCATTGGAGAGGTGGCACCGTCACCCTCCAATCCACTGTCACTTTGGGACATCTATAAATGTTGGAGTCAGAAAATAAACTTCCCTTTTACTTTTTTAACCCTGAGAACAGCAGTGTGTATTGTTTCATGTCCTATAATGACAGGACTTGACACCACCCCAAAGCTGGAGCCAGGAATTGTGTCCAACATTCCCGACCATGGGCTGGACTCACCCTACAGAAGAATCTCCCTCATTGTGCTTCATCTCCCATAAAATCCTCCCTTTGGGATTCCCCTGAGGGCAGGGATGTGGTGGAGAGAGCTGAGAGCTCAGGGGCTGCTTTGAGGGTGCACTTTGAGATTGATTTCCCTATCAGGGAAATGTTATTTACAGGTCCTGGAGTGGGGTGGAGATGCTGCAGCTCATGGCTGTGAATTCACCAGAGTTTTCTGTTTTCCATATGGCTCTAGTGTCTAAATTCTTTAGTCTGAAAGGCCTTGTCTATTTTTATGCTGGTTTAAATAATTACTGTTTCCCAATCTTTTCAATTAGTTGCTTTGCATTACTTTTTTCCCCTTTTATTTAAACTTTACATGATTTCTTCCTGTTTCATATCAGCCCATTTTATCTCCCAACACAAAAGGCTCATTAACTTTTTAAAATAACATCCTGGTACTTTAGAAGCCATTAATTTCTTTTTTCACTTTTTTTGTTGCAACAGCTTCAAAGACAATTCAATTTTACCTTATTATCACTGCCAAGAAGTAGAAATTAGCAGGTGATTAAGCACTTCAAATATTTTGAGCGTTTTCTATTGTCAACAATGGCAAATTTAAATATAAAGAAATTAAACTTAAGAAAGCACAATAATATATTAGTGAAACAGTTTATTGAAGCACAACATTTTCAAGGAAAATTGCTGGTTTTAAGTAATTGGTTAAACAAAGTAATTGCTTAAACAAAGAGTAGGTTTAGATCAGATTTGAGAGAGAAATTATTCCCTAAAATGGTTGAGGCTCTGGCACAGGTTGCCCAGAGAAGCTGAACTTTGAGATTCTCCATTTTAGAGTTACCAACATGGATTTTTTTGAGTTTGAGAACCAAATCCACTCCTTTTAATCTCCACAACCAGTGGTTAAATTGAAGAATGGACATTTGAAACCTCAGATTTTATTATGGAGAGAATGATGGCCATAAATTCATGGAATCACTGAAGGGTTTGGGTTGGAAGGGACCTCAAGGATCATCTGTGTCCGACATGAAATAGAGAGAAATCCAGCTGGAGTCTAATTTTAAACGAGCAGTAGTGAGAATTTCTTTTTTTATTTTCAGAAATCACACCTTGGGTATGCAAAAAAACCCCAAAAACAAAAACAAACAACAACAACAAAAAAACCAAAACAGATGAACAAACAAACAAAAAACCCCCCCAAAACCTCAAAAAACCCTAAAAAAACCAAACCAACCAAACAAAAAAAACCCCAAAAATTAACTCTACTTTATTTTGACATGCAAACCTGACACGGGTAAAGATCGTGCCCACAAACTTTGAAGTGCTGCAACAAAATCTGCGACTTCCACGCAATCACAGGCTGATCATCCCTCCCATTGTTTGCAGAAGCTGGAAAATAAAACGTCTGGGGTTATTGATTTGCTACTTCTTTTTCATTTAGCGCCTATTGATCGCTGTTTATGTGTGTGCTTTTTGTTGAGCAGGAATTAACATTGAAAACTTCTTGGAATTCACTGCGTTCACAGCTACTTGACATTCCTGGGGAAATCTTGCTGCCACAGTTCCACTCCAGCTGGGGGTTTCAAAAATTGGCGTTTTCTCCTTTGGCCTCTTGGCAGCAAAAAAGAAATAAATTTTAAAAAATGTATTATTTTTTTAAAAAAAACCCCCTTTTTAATGTATTAAAAAAGCACTTAAAAAGTATTATAACAATAATATAGAATTATGTATTATATAAAAATATAAATAAATATATAAAATTATTATAATATTATTACTATTATATATTATTATATATTATTATATATTATTATATATTATTATATATTATTATATTATATTATATTATATTATATTATATTATATTATATTATATTATATTATTATATAAATGAATATTACTATTATTTACAAGAGGAAATAATAATAATATTAAATTATATTTATTATAACAATAATACGTAATTATATGTTATATAAAATATCAAACTATTATTATTATTATTATTATTAGTAGTAGTAGTAGTAGTAGTAGTAGTAGTAGTAGTAGTAGTAGTATTATTAGTATTATTAGTATTTGGGGTCAGAAAATGTGCTATCACAGAATTTGAGCTCCCAGAGTGATTTCCAACCCCTCAGGATGATTTAGGCTGTGGTTATGGTGCCTATATTACAAAAATAAACCTCTTGGTGTTGGGAGGTGTTTTTTCATCCCAGTCTGCAAGAGGAAATCTGGTGATTGCCACAAAAAATTGCTTTTGGAATGTGGCAGTCCTGGGACAGTGGGAGGGAAATATGGATTATTCCAGCTGGATGGATGGAAGTGTCTGGGGTAGCTTCTCTCCGAAGCTGCCACAGCTGGGCCATGAGGAAAGCTCTCCTTTCATTGATAGATTGGATCAAATATATATTTTTCATTCTGTTAATAGGCTGTTAAAACAGTCACTAGGAAAAAAAAAAATTGAATCAGCCTCATAAATCCTAAAGCATCTGATTTCAGTTTTATGTTTATTTCTTTCACTAGGATATCGAAAAGAAGAGTTAGATTCCCAGGTCCCACAGTTTTCCCAGTTTTAGCTCCCAAAACAATGGAAATCACAGGCCAACCACGCATTTCCCAGGAGACTGGGTTATAGTCCTGAGCCAGCCAGTAATAATGTGAATGGAATTTTTTTATTTACCTTACATTTGTTTTTCATCCTCCAGAACACCCCTTTTCTCTATTACTCCGTTCATATTTAGGATTAAACTCTTAAAAAAATTAAAAATTAAAATTGTCCTGGAATTGCAGAGCTCCAGGAGCTGCAGGAGCAGCCCCACGTGCACCATGAGAGGATTTATCTCAGCAATTGCTGTGGTTGCTGGCACAGTTATCACCATCACCATCCAAAGGCAGACAAAGCTCTCCAGGGCTGCTCCTGCAGGAGGTGAGAGGGGAGCAGGAGGGCAAATTTGGGGTGCGGAGGCAGAGCTCAGGCACAGGGGGGACCTGCAGCCCCCATTTCCAGGGGTCTCTGCTTCCCCTTGTGTGCCAAGGCCACCCAGAGCTGCCAATCCTCATCCTCTGGATCAGACACTGCCTGAATTCCCTCCTGCTTTGCAGCATTATAAACTTTATTTTGATATAGTTGATTTTTAGACCCTTGTAGAGTTTTAGCAATAGCACTTTTCCCCCTCCTGGTTATAGCATAGCCAGTATTTTGTCCTGTGCTCAATATTAATATCTGCTTTATTGTTCTATTCTAATTACAATCTCATTATGAAAGGGGCCCTATGTTTTCCTGTGACAGATATTGCATCTCATTGTTAGTGAATCTTGGTTATTCCATGCTTATTGTTATTAATAATTTGTAGCAATTGGATTGGAATTAGAATATTACTTTGCTAAATCACTTTTGCTGCTAATTAAGGCACTGTGTGTGACATTGTTTCACTCCAAACATCATCGTCCTGCTTTTCAGCCTGCTCTAATTACCTGTAACTCACTCATTTCGGCTCAGAAATCAGCTCTTTTAATCAAACTCCTTCCAGCTCTGCCGCGGTGGGAGCTGCTCTTGGTGGCAATGAAAAGTTCTGGTGGACAAAGATATTTGTAATGACAAATGCACCTTTCACTGCAGCCCCGGAGCTCCTCAGGAACAGAATAATTGTCCTCAGTGCTTCCAAACACAACAGAGGGAGGAGGGTTCTGAGGGAAAAGTGAGAGGTGACTGAAAAATTCCAGCTCTTCAAGGTATCAGCAAGGAAATCGCTGTAGCTTTAAATTGTCCTCTCTGTGAGATCGGATCTGTCGCACTGTTTGCTGGGGCAATATTTCCTCTGGAGCAGCAGCAGCTCTTCGTTATTTGCCTGGGAGCTTTGCTCACTTTGGTGCCAAACAAACAGGAGACACACAAAGGTCGTGCTTGAGTCATGAGTGAAAATTCACATTAATGGCCAGGGGGTTCCTGGCGTGGGCCCGGCATTAGCAGGGCTCTCTCCCAGTGACAGAACCTCTGACATGTCCTGAATATTGCAGCAGTTTGAGGAAAAGCAGAGAAAAAAGGGTTTATTTCTGCACGGTTCTTTCTGCAGCCATTTCAGGGGAGTGTAAAAAAGGCGTGGAAAAGGTGCAGGAGCTTTTCTGCAGGAGCTTTTTGTGCTGGAGCTGTTCTGCAAACAAACCTGTGCACACAGGCAGCAGCTTCAACTTTCTTTTGTCATGGAATCAGAGAGTGATGGAAAGGTTTGGGTTGGGAGGGGTCTGAAAGCTCATCCAGAGCCACCCCATCCATGGCAGGGACACCTCCCACTGTCCCAGGTGTCCCCAAGCTCCAATGCCAGCCTGGCCTTGGGCACTGCCAGGGATCCAGGGGCAGCCCCAGCTGCTCTGGGCACCTGTGCCAGTTTATATCTGTATTTATAGGTAGAGTAGGAATATTAATTTGGTTTTAGTTTAACAATCTTCAGAAATTAATGGTAAAGTTTAAAGAGACAATCTTGGTCGCTGGGCTTTATCTGGGGATTTCAGGTTGGGTATAAATGGCTGTGGGAAGAGTCAGGGAATTACAGAATCAGAATGGTTTGGGTTGGAAGGGTCCCTAAAGATCATTTATTTCCAACCCCATCCATGGCAGGGACCCCTCCCACTGTCCCAGGTGCTCCAGCCCCAATGTCCAGCCTGGCCTTGGGCACTGCCAGGGATCCAGGGGCAGCCCCAGCTGCTCTGGGCACCTGTGCCAGGTATCAGCACCCCCAGCATCCCTGCATCCCAGGGGCAGGCAGGGATTCAGGCACCACTGCAGCACCGCTGCAAAGCCAAGGAAAGGTTATTTCCATGGCAAGTTATTTCTGTGCACTCCAGCCTGGGTGGGTTGTTTACCACCAGAATTCCTTAAAAGCAGATGCCAAGCTCGTTATCATTTGGGAGAATTGTCTGGGGAAGGAGCAGCCTGTCAGAAAATCAGAGCACATTGTCCCTTGGGAGCGGCCTCTCCTCTGGGGCATTGCTGGGTGCCCTTGGCCAGGCTGGGTTTGCTTTGTTTCACTGCCCAGCAGGTCCCAGGATGCCACCCCAAAACCTTGGGATAGGCTCCATGTCAGTGCCCTGGGCTCACCCTGGAAAATTTAAGGTGCTTTAGAATAAAATCTATCCAAACTTAGGCTCAATCCTCAGAAAGGATTTCCCCCCAGTCCCCATGTGATTTATGGAATGCAATTTCTTCATCCTCTAACATTGTCTCACTTCATACGCTTATGCCAAATCGGGTTTGATGATTTATTATTTTTCCTACAGCTTATAAAAAAATGGGTATCAATACAATATCAACAAAGGGGTTAATCTCCAGTAACTTATTGAGCATTAATCAGATTCATGTTTCAGTCATATTAGTCTAAAGCTACTAAAATCACTGATGGTATAATGCAACTTAAATCAGAATATAATGTGATACCTCCAACTTCTGTTTCTATTTAGATTTATTTTGATTTACACTGAACATGGCAGAAATAAAAGACTTTTCTCTGTGTCTTCCTTGTACATTTGTGAGTTTGCAACACACAAATAGTTTGCTCTAGGCCAGAGAAAATGTAACAATTTATGCAACAGATATTGAATTCATATTTGCCTGACAAGTGACCTTATCAGCTATAACTTGTCATCTCCTAATTAGTCTACATTTATTTTATTCACTCAATTAACCCCCAGCCTCTCCAGGAGATAAGTTGGCGATACACGAAATTATGTGTGGTGCTTCAATTAAAATGGTGCTGCACATGTACTCCACAAATTTGCCTTAAAGAAAGGTAAACCTCATTAATATCCCACCAGTCTGGCTGCAAATTAAAATGGTTTTATTGCCAGTGATGCCACTGACTTTCAGTGCTCACTGGCAGGGAACAACAATGTCTTTTCTTCAGAGAATCTAAGAAAAATCACATAAAACTAAGAGTGCACAGTGAGATTTAGAGAGCAGAAATATCTACATATTATTAAACCTCTCCTTCCCAGAGAAATGTCCAAGTTCTTAATTTAAAATAAAATATTTACAGATTAAGAGTGACCTGAAAGGTGAGCATCTAGAATTTGTATGGAAAAGAACAAAATCCTGTGAACAGAATTCAGCCTGATTCATATTTGTGCCTTGAAATAACTTGGGTTAAGAGTTTTGGATAAAAATCTGAACCACACCACCAACAGAAATTCATGCAAACTTTAAGGAAACCAAACCTGAATGAAGATTTCTGTCCCAGTTTGATATGTGAAAAATGCTTTTGCATATGCACAACTAATTTATAGGAGGAATTGAGACAAGAAAATTGTTGTCAGCCCAAAGGTGGATGTCCAGTCAAATCAAAATACTCAAACAAACATTTATTGTATTGCAGTGACATTTTACCAGATGTCTGCATAGCTTTCAAGATATTAGGGATGTGAAAACACAAACACACAGAAAATGAATGCGGTGAAATAGGACGTGTTGTAAATTCAGCTGGCTGCAATTATTGAGGAGAGGGAACATGGAACACCCTCCTCTCTTTGCTTTGAAACTCTGCAGTCTAAATCTCCTGAAATTTGAGCTGAATCCATCATTGATTATGCCACTGCCCAGAAATATGGCCTTGGGCAGATTTGTCATAACTCTGCTGGAGATGCTGCACCGTGGCCATCACTCAGGAGGACACAATTTCCCAAGCACCACAAGTCAAGCAAATGTGCTCTGAGCAGCCTTGTGGGACCCGTCCTGCTGCAGATGGATGGCACCAGGCTGAGATGGATGGCAGGGACAGGGCAGCTCCTCACACACCTGCGCGCTGCGATCGGGACTGGATCCTTGGGGAAGGACAGGAACTTCAACTCTGAATCCCACAGAAACCTGGGGAAAAGGGAAGGGCTGGCTGCCCATCCATGGAGGTGCCCAAGGCCAGGTTGGGTGGGATTGGAGCAGCCTGGGACAGTGGAAGGTGTCCCTGCCCATGGCAGAGGTGGGACTGGATGGGATTTAAGGTCCTTCCAACTCAAAGCATTGTGTAGTTCAATGATCCAGCCCGAATTCAACACTTACCCTTGTGTTCACATTCACATCCTGAAATTCTCCATCACCTCTATATTTACTGATTTATTTATATTATTAAAAATAAATTATATTTTAGATATATTATAATATATATAATATATATAATAATAAAACATATTAATAAAAATATATATCATATATAGATATAGAATGTAGTATATATATATATATATATATAGTATATACTATATAGTATATACTATATGCTACATACTACATACTACATAATATATAATATATATATACTATATACTATATACTATATACTATATACTATATACTATATAATAAATATATAATATATAATATATATTATATAATATATTGTTATATTTATTAACACCTCTTGATTTCTTTTGTTTTATAATCTCACCCATCCATTATTTCCCTTTTTGGATTTCATCTTTGCTTTCATTTCATTTTGTCTTTGCATTTATCACATTTCACTGCTCACATTACCCCCACAATTTTAACACTCTGTCCCAGCTCAGGCAATGACAAGCAGCCCCTGCATGGAGTGTCCTCCTTTCTTTGGCATCAAAACACTTTCCATAATTTTTTTTCCCCCAATCTGCTGCAGTTTGAATTCCACCACTGGCAGAGATGAGATGCCTAATCCAATTTCCCTCTATGCAAAGAGTCCTCTTGCATTTCTCTCTGCACTTCTACTTTTTCCCTGAATAGCCGTCATTTAATGCCCCGTTATCTTGGATGGCACTCATTTAGTGGTTTATTAAGCAGTAATTCAGCAGCCTGTTATCAGTTCCTCCTAGAGCTGGGGAAAATATGCCAGCCAAGTATGCGAGATTTCCGCAGAATTACAGCGGTTTTGTGATTTTTGGATTAGAGAAAAATTACCCCAAAGTAATAGATATGAAATGTTTTCCCTGCATTTCATTATTGGCCCGGTGCTAAAGCTCCCATCAGGCTATTCCTGCTGTAGATTGTCTGATTTTTATTTCTTTTTCCAACCCAAGCAGCGAAATTCTACAAAAATCACAGAGAACTCAATGGACTGAGACGTCCTAAACCTGGACTCACTTTTTCTCCTGCATTTATGTCCTTTCTGGATGTTTCCAGGTGGGAAAAAGACATAAATTAATTTTTAAGAGCTTCTTAAAAACCAGGGAGTTGAAGTGAAATAATGGGAAAGGGTAGAACCCAAAGTGTAGAGGGATCAATGTAAATCCCAGCTGGAAAAAAATGGGTTTGTGAAATAATTTTGATGATAGAATAGGAGAAGACTTGATTGGAAATTACAACTCGTAAAAGTATATAGTATTTTATTATATATTTGTATATATATATATGTATGTATATATTTTAATATATATTAAAAAATAGTATTTTTTAATAATAAATCATTCCTGTTTCCTAAAATGGCTGGATTTAAACAAAGAATTAAAGTAGAGATATAAGGGAGGAGGTGAGAGGGTGATGGAGCAGCTGAACTGGCACCGGCCATGGAACAGCTGCCAGAATTAGGGAATTTTTCATATTTGCTCATGAAAAGCATTTCAGGCTCTGGTTTCCCTCTGGAAACTTGCACAGGAGCTACAGGAGGACAAATGGTGCAAACTCTTCCCATTTGGCATTCCATGTTCTGCAGGCTCCTCTCTGGGTGAGACCCTGGGAAGGGTGAACAGGGACACCTCAAACCCCAAATTTGGGCTGCTGCTCCTGTGCGGCTTTAAAATGGCATCAAACATTGACATTAGGAGAGGAAAGAGTATCTAAACGGGATAATTTCCAATTTTCCCTGGATTTTCAGCCTGCTGACATGGGCAGCAACATTTACGTCACGTCTCTGGTCAAGCCCTCGCTACCCTTCCCTTCACTCTCCCAAGCAGAATTTCAGAGCACCTATCATTCCCCCTCCTTTCAGCTGCCTTTTGTTTTGTTGTTTATGCTGTCATTGCTTTTTTTATTCTTTATTATTTTTTTTTTGTAGAACACATCAGATAAAGGTCATTTTTCCTTGAATGGAAAAGCACAGTGATTTTGACAGTGAGACATTCCCAGCTTGCTCTACATCAGAAATGTTGATATTAGCTCCTCTAAAATAGAGAGTAGAGACTAAAATTGCCTGAGTACTCAGTGGCTGGCAGTCATTTCCCAACAAAAGAGCATTTGCAAAGTTATGCTTGTGACTTCTGCTAAATTCCAGGGTTGCATTATTGGAAAGATTTTAACTTCATTTGCGTTTACTCAGGAAAAAAAAGAAAATCATCATGAAGGTATTAAACAGCCACAAAAGATGATGGCTTCAAATAGTGTCTTTTGGCTGATCCATAATCATTTGCTTTGGCAATTTTATTGGGGAACATTAGGGCTGATCACTAACTCTGTGTTCCTAATTATTTCTGAAATATTGTGCTGTTTTCAGTGCTGAAATGCAGAACGAGCAGAGCAGTGGGCTGGTTGGGATTGCAATGTTCTAACTGGGTTTTAATCAATGAGTGATAATGAGAGCTTGTGTTTTGACTTTCCCTTCTTAATTGCCAGTAATAAAGCAGATCCTCATTGATGATATTTAGCAGAGTTCAGTTTCATTCATCTCTGTTTATTCTATTTATTTTGAAAGTGCCTGGGAGCTTTCAGCGGGCTAGACACAATAACAGAATATTCAATGCTAATTATATTTTCCTTGCCTGATATTTTCCACAACAGAGGATGATCCTGCCTTTTCCAGGGGTGTGATTTCACCTCCCTGTTTTCTGGAATGCAGGAGGAGTCAAAGGATAAAATTATGTCCAGTGAAATCCCAATCACATTTTGCTGTTTAAATCTCTATTTCCCTTCTGCTGCTCATGATAGTTAAGATGTTTTTTGGGTTTTTTTTGGTTTCTTTTTTTTTTTTTTTTTTTTTGCCAGGATGACAAAATAAGAATTTAACATAAATATTCTCAAGATGAGGCAGATCTGCAAGTGCTGCTGGCCAGGAAAATTCATCTTACCCAAACAGCCACAAAAAAGCCACACGAGGTCTGATCTATCTCAGGTAGATCTTCACTGGCAAATTGTCAATTTTGCAACCTGATTTTTGGTTAAGAAAGACCGATTTTTTCCCTAAAACTTTAAGTTCCAAATTTAGTTTTGATCCTTCAAATGGCTGCCAGTATTGTGATGACAAATGCATGCGAATCAGTCAGTCAATACAATAAATATTTTGATAATATCCTGCCTGAATCATCTAATTTAAATCAGGACCTGCCTTAGGTTTAAAATGTTTTAAATATCCCTTGCATTCCTCTTCAATTATATGCAAGAAAATAAAGAGTTTTTTAATCCTGCCTGGATCATTGCTTGAGATGATTTATACCCCAAGATTTTCTTCCTGAGCTATCAATCATCTGAAAGCAAGAAGTAGGTGGCAGCCTGAAATTTCTATATCAGATCTTTCTGTGTCCTGAGGAATTTTTGCCGTGGCAGTAATTTGGGCTACAAAAATAAATGGTCTCCACGTGTTTTTCTATTATCTTCATGATCTCAATTATTTCTAAGTGTTATCCCAGGATATAAACCTTGTTATCAACATATAAAATCATCACTGATGTCAGGGTCTTGCAGCTAATTCCTGACTGGTTTAATTCATGCCTCTTGCTTCAGCCCTAGTGAGAAAAACAAGCATCTGGGAAGGAGCCATTTTGTTCCAGCAATTCAAAATAAATAAACCAAATTTAAATAACTCTACAAGGAGCTTAAACACCCACCTGCATTATAGTGCTGTAGAATGGAGATTTTATCTGGATTTCTACAAGGTCTGAGACTCTCAGTGCTGCAGAACCAAAATACAACTTCACATTACAACAATTTTGCTGTTGAGCATAAGTGGGAATTACCAAGTGTGGCCTCTGGAAGCAAAGATGAATCACTGCTTGCTTTAGTAAATTCAAATTATTTGCAAACAAACCTTTTCCATGATATCTCTCCATTCCAGTGTGGCTGGATCTTTGACTGCAGCAATTCTCCTTTGTCCCCTCTGTCTCCACAGTCCCTGGGTGTGAAAGAAGAGTTGCAAAGACTCAAATGGGTCTGAAATTTCCCCAAATTCCTCTATTTTTTTCAATATTTTCTGTGTAAGCAGAACTGCAGTTTCTCATGTTGCTATGTGCTTATTCAAGTCAATGTTTCCCTCTCACATTAGGAAGGCTTTGACAGAGCATCTATCAGTGGAATTTGGGAGTCATCACCCAGAATTCACACGACAACCATCTGAGCTTAATTACTCTCCATCCTCTAAGAACAAAGCACGGCTACATTTAAAACAGAGAAAAGTTGGAGAGAAACAAAATGCTGGCTTTTCTTTAAGTGGCAGGACATTAAATGATATAGCTGTTATCTTCTCCTGTAGCATAAATTATTGAATTAAGCCTTCAGTCAGTTTGGCAACAGTGCCAGATGAATTTTACAGGAGCACAATGCAGCAAACAGAATCTGTCATTGGATCTGGGGCTCCCTCAGACCTGGAATTACAGTGAACAAAATGCTTGTGCTCTCCACCGGAAAAGGTTCATTATTATTTATTCATCTTGCCTAGTAACACAAAAAACTAATGAAGTTTCATTGAGCAGGGGGCACGTCAGGATTGGTATCCATCAGAAAGGCACATCCCTCCAACCTCATCAGGGATATTTGTCTCCATAATTAGGTGTCTGTTCCACCAGAGTTCTCCATCTGAAGGACATGCCCAAGTTCATGACATGAAACAAATCACCCACGCTAATGGAAAGGTGATTTTCACCTCTTATCTCACTTGTCTGCAGCTCCCACAATAGCACAAAGTCTTTGGGAAATCTTTTCATAATGCCAAAAAAAAAAGTCAGGCCCAGGTAGGAATTTCAGCCCTGTTGCTCACATGTTTGTTTATTTTTCAGTAAAATATTCCATTATTAATACAGGTGACACATTGTGTATTTATAGCCCCTCTCCTGGAGCACCTTTCCACACATCCCCACAATGAATTGTTCATAAATCTGTGCTCATCTCCAGCAGAAAGCTTAAATCAGTGCAGCTCCACTGAATGCTCTCCACAACCCATCCATTAGGAGCAATTTTCCTTCTCTGCAACGTGAACTCCTGGTCTGGAATCTTTGGGGAATATTTGGGGGTTTGTATGGAACATGGTGTCCTGTAAATCTGAGGTTTGATTGCTGTACTCAGGGTGATAGCAGGAGAAAATGTCATATTTTGGCATTTAGGGATCCATCCTAAATTATTCTGGGATTAGAATGTGTGTATCTGTTAGATGAGTAATAAATTCACTGCTACCCAAATATATTCCTAGAAAGTGTTGAAGCAATACTGGTTATTATAGAACTTTTAAAAAAATGTTGGGAGTATCACATTATGACAAAACCTTTTGTCACTATATACATTTAATTGAAAAAGGCTCATAATTCTCATTACTATGACAGTTTTTGCATAATACTTCCATAATTATCACCTGTGATATATTACACCCTAATTTTCTATGCTAGTTTCTGACAATAAGTTATATTAGGAATTAAATCTGTATTTTATAGCTTGATTGTTTGTTTTCACACCCAAGGAAAATATGCAGTCAGTCCATAACCTGAGCATGTTGTTTGCTACATCAGCCTCAGCTCACCCTACCTGCCCCACCATAGACATCCTGTTTAAATAACATGAAAATAACAGGAAAAATATTGGAATATTTGACTCATTTCTCAAGGATAAAAAAATTGACAGCATCCAGAATTGACTTACTGAAAACATTTCAAATTTTTGTGCCATTTAGGGCTGGAGGAGCCCTGATTAAATAAAAGTTTTATCTCCAAACTCAAATCAAGAGTGGGGTTCTCTAAGTGAGCCACAGGGGAAGAGGGGACAAAGGAAGGGGCACTTGGAGTGCCAGCTCCTGGGAAATGCCAGATTCCAGCTGTGCCTCCTTCCATCTGCTTGCCCTCGTTATTTTTCAAATCTCAAGGAAGGGGCACAATTTTCCCACTGTCTCCCTGATGGAACAGCCTCACGTGGAGACAGAGGAGGTTTAGATTGAATATTAGAGGAAATTTCTTTATGGAAAATGTTCTAAAGGATTGGAACAGCATCACCATCACTGGGAGTGTTCAAAAAAAGTGTGGATGTGGCAGCTGAGGACGTGGTTGAGTGGGGATGGTGCTGGGATGGATGGATGGATGGATGGATGGATGGATGGATGGATGGATGGATGGATGGATGGATGGATGGATGGATGGATGGATGGATGGATGGATGGATGGATGGATGGACGATGGATGGAATGGATGGATGAGATGGATGGATGGATGGATGATGATGATGGATGGATGGATGGATGGATGGATGGATTGGATGGATGGAGATGGATGGATGGATGGATGGGTGGATGGATGGATGGATGGATGGATGGATGATGGATGGATGGATGGATGATGGATGGATGGATGGATGGATGGATGGATGATGATGGATGGATGGATGGGATGGATGATGGATGATGATGGGATGGTATGGATGGATGGATGGATGGATGGATGATGGATGGATGGATGATGATGGATGGATGGATGGATGGATGGATGGATGATGGATGATGGATGGATGGATGGATGGATGGATGGATGATGGATGGATGGATGGATGGATGGATGGATGGATGGATGGATGGATGGATGATGGATGGATGGATGGATGGATGGATGGATGGATGGATGATGGATGGATGGATGGATGGATGATGGATGGATGGATGGATGATGATGGATGGATGGATGGATGGATGGATGGATGGATGGAGATGGATGGATGGATGGATGGATGGATGGATGGATGGATGGATGGATGATGGATGGATGGATGGATGATGGATGGATGGATGGATGGATGGATGGATTTGTTGCTTTGGAAGTTTTCCCAGCTGCAATGAATCCATGATTCTGTGCAAGGGATGCCTTACACTCTGGCCTGTTTTTTAAAGACAGTTTCATTTATAAACCCTGGGCTTGAGTGCCAAATTCCCCATCATTACTGAGAGTTTTTCTGACTTCAGCAGATCCAGGATTTTCCCCTGAGTGCCTCATCCCTGCCTCCCCTTCTCCCAACATCACAGGGAGATAAATGTCTCCCTGGTTTGGTGTCTGCCAGCAGAGACACTCTGGAATTCCACCAGCACTCCCAGTTTGACTCTTTCAACAGAAGCTGAGACTTGAAAGGAGCCCCGTGCCTCTGGAGCTCTGTACATCAACATCTGAAGGGAGAAAACACATGAAAGTTGAAGGCCCTTTGGGAAAATCCTGCAGGTCTTAGGTTGCTTCTTGCTGCTCAAACCTACAAGATCCAATCTGGGTGTCCCTGTTCACTACAGAGAGCTGGGTGGCACTGAGGGAACCCTGCCTGTGCTCCTGACAAGCTGTTTTTCTTTCCACACAACATTTTCATGGCCATTTCTCTGCTTCATCTTTCCCCATCTTCTCTCCCAGTGTAAAAATCTGACTCCTTGAAGGGACGTGTGTTACTTCAGGTGGTACCAAGCAGTGTCTCATCCATTACCTCTCATTTTGCATCTGTCAAGCTCCTTTCAAAGTCCTTGAGCTCCCTGGTCCAGGCCTTTGAGGAAGGAAATAATAATTTCATTCAGCTTCTGACAAGATTCAATCAAAAACCCCAGGGAAACACTCCATGACATTTAAAAATCTGTGCACCCCATAAACTCCCTGTCTTCCCATTACAAATTACCCACATCTTCAGCTGAAAAATTAAACAGATTTTGAAGAAGTTGGATTTTTCATAGTTTTTCTGCTGTCATTAGAAGGGGGAAGGGTTTAATTCACCTGTCCCATCCCTTTTGCTGGAGCTGACAGGTGTTTTACTATCACACTGATTTAAAAGACGCCTCTTAATCAGGTGTCAGCTTTGGCCCATAAAGTCATATTAATGTTTTGGATCAGATATGAAGCTCTATCTAAGGCACATTAAGAAAGATTCATTAGAAACTCACTACCCCTGGAATTTACAGCCTTCCTGGAACTTAATAGCCTGGATAAATTCCTCCTTATCTGGTTTGCTTATGTGAATTATGGCAGTTTTGCATTTAGAATCTTCTCCTTGTGATCTTTCGTAAGGTTTCTCTGATATGGTACATCCAGAACCATGGAATGGTTTGGGTTGGAAGAACATTAAAACTCATTCACTTTCACCCCACAGGGACATTCTCCACTGTCCCAGGTTGTTCCAAATCTTGTCCATCCTGGCCTTGGACACTTCCAGGGATGGGGCAGCCTCAGTTTCTTTGTTCTCCCAGCCCACCAGAATTGCCCATCCCTGGTCCTGGAGCAGCGAATCCTCGGGAGTTTGGCTCCTTGGAGCTGATTCTCCCAGGCAAACCTAAAACCTCTCCCTGCAAATAGATCGTGATGTTTCTGGGGCAATCTCAATTTCACCGAACAGATTTTATCTGCTGTCACCGAGCAGCTTGGAGTGATGGTAATTCCAACTCCACTCTGCAAAAAATCCTGATGGGAAGGAAGATGTGTGCAGCAAAGGGATAAAAGTCAGCTAATTTACAATATTGGCTGCTGAGTTATCCATCGTCCCATTGCAGCCTGGGCCTGGGCCAGCCTAAACTGCTCTTGGAATGTTCCCCCTTGCATTTCCAGCTGGGCAGAGACCTCACAAGGAGCTGATTGTGAATCCAGCCAGAGTCAGAAACAGGAAAGAACAGGGAGCAGGATTTGGCTGGAAATTAAGTTGATCAAGTGTGAACTCCAGATTTGTTCTTCTTTCTCCCTGTCTGGATGAGGAAGTGCATAAATATCTAAATATTTATTATGGCTGAGTGAAACCTCTTGAACCGAATTTGACAGGAATATCAGAGTGTGACATATCCACCCATTGTCCATACACCAGTGACTGGGGAGCACTGGGACACCCCTGCTTCTTCCATAATTGTAGAAAACCAGGCTTCCTCCTCTTCCTCTTTCTGTGTTAATGCCTGGATTGGCTGAAGACAATCTCATGCAATGAATGAAGGAATGATGATTCATTTTCCTGCTTTAGCTTTGAATTCAGGCTGGCATAATTATGGTCTTTAAGGAGATCAAACTGATTTGGCATCATAAAGAAATACATTTTAAGTTCTTATCAAACATTCCATTAGAAGAGTTTATATTTACTTTCAAGTATTATACTGAGGATTCACACATGATTTTTACGTATAGAAACATTTAAACAAATATTCATATTCCAATTGATTTTTTTAAAAATCTGAACTATCTAAACCTTAACAAAAGCAAACAGCCCAACAAAAATGCATTTGTCATGTGTATCTCTGGAGAAATCATAGTGGCTGTACTGAACCTGGAGGATGGAGAAGAAATATATGGCCATTCTCTATAGGAAACACAAAAGGATGCATCAGGAAATTAGAAATGACCAGCCTGACCTTTTCTATAAATAAGAGATGGACTCCTAGGACACCATTGGCTCTGAGAGTGCACATCATTTCTCACAAATTTGATGTTATTCTCTGCTGCAGATCAGCCAGCAAGGAAAGGATATTAAAGAGAGAACAAAACAACAGCAAGAAGCTGCCTGTACTAAAATTCATGGGCAGTATTTTTGTGACAGGGACTGTGGCATGTCCACTGGAAAGGAGCTGTAAAACATTGTGTCCTTATTCTACACATTAAGGGCATGAGAAGGGGATATAAAATTAAGATATTCAATAGTCTGCAAATGACAAATGAGTCTAAATTCCATTTAGGAAAAAAAATGGGAATTAATCCCAGGTTTACCAAAATATTTACATTTTTATGAGGTGAAGTAGAGGTTTTTATGTACATCAGGTAGTTCTCCACTGACCCTGTTGGGTACAGGGATTTAAAATGCAGAACAATGATCCCTGGGTCATTTTGTGGCTTCAGAAAAACTTCTCCTGGCAGTTTCTTCTGGGAAGGTAACAAGGACTGAGGAAATGAACCCAGAAGGGAAGCAAATTCCTCCCAAAGAAGAGACAAGTCAAAGGGTCAATTGTAGCAATAGCGAAAAAAGAAGTCTTCAAATTTGTCAAGGCACTAAACCCAGAAGAGTGGCAGGCCAAGAAACAAAGATTATTTAAGCATCCCAGAGAGCTGCTCTGCCTTGCCCTCGTGGTTTGCTGAACAAATTGTCTTCTGCCCTGCTCCCCAGAACAAGGAAGATCACCATGAAATATAGAAATAGTTCTGGTTTGCCTTGCAATCAATCATTTAATTTTAGATATGATATAAAGGTTGATTATGTAATGCTACTCCTGTTTTAAAATGATTGAAAAAGAGGAGGGGAAAACCCCAAAACACCAATAAAAAAGCAAACAAAAACCCCATCAACAACCCTAATCCCAGTATAAAAATTCACACATAAAATATACAAATATAATATCTCAAGGGATGGGAAGGGTTAGAGGAGAAGGGGGTGAGTGATTCCCTGTGACTGTGCTGTGAGCAGGGAGCACCAAACCAGAACCACAATTCCACAATTCCACAATTCCACAATTCCACAATTCCACAATTCCATCCTGTCCTGCTGCCAGTCCTGAAGCACAGCACCAGGAGGAGCTGGATGGGCACGTTTGGGAGCTTCCATGGGAAACATGCAAAGAAGCTTCACTGTCACCTGCAAAATAAATCAGCAGCAGCTGAGCTCTGCGATTTTATTATCAATCAGCCTTGAAATATTTCCTCCTTAACCGTGCAGTGTCTGGAGGTGGATTCTCTGGTGGGTATAACAGCAGAGCTTACCTTGCAGCTGAAAGCAAAGGACTCCAAAGGACAATTTTATGTGGAAGGACACGCTAAAGACACCTAATCTGAAATTATTGTTTTTCTTTCACAGGGGAAGAAACCCTTCATGGGCCTATTTTTATCCAAGAGCCATATGATATCACTTATTCCATGGGCTCAGCAAATCCAGAGATCCTCCTGAACTGCACAGCTAAAGGATATCCACTGCCATACTACAGGTGAAGTCAACCTTGGGGAAATTCTGTCTCACTGTCACTCTTTGAATTGTGTAATTGTGTTTTAGTCACTGCACCACCAGAAACAAACACCCCAAAATCTGTTGAGTGCTCAGAGAAAGAATATACAAAGTTTACAGTAAATTTTGAGGAATGAAGGAAAAATATTTTTGCTGCTTTGCTGTAAAGAAAATTAACACAGGAAAACAAAATAATTGAAAATCATCCCCAAAGTATTTAAAAATATACAGAATTAATTCTGAATCCACAGAACAGCTGTGAAAAATGGGAGAATGGAAACACTGAGCATCTGTACTCGATAAAACTTTCCATACATTAATAAATGCTTGGAAAGCAGAAGAGCAACATCCTTCCCTTTTCTAATTCCAGCATTTCATGTTCATATTTATGGTGTTTGTTTAGAGAAACAGCTCCAATACCTTACAGGAGTCACCTAATAAAACCTTGGTACAGAGGATTTTTTGTTTATTTGGTAACTATGGATTCATCATTTACAATATAACTTGTTGCCCCAAGGATCTGGAAATCCAAGTTGGATAAGAGGAAAAGCTGAGAATCTAGGGAAAAAAAAAAAAAAAGACTTTGTGCTTTCTTCAGAAAATAATGAGGAAAGTAATGGTTGAGTTGAAGGAAAATTATATATAAAGAATAAATCATTCATGCAAGGCATGAAAGAAAATAATGTGCTATCAAATGCTTGGAGAATTTTTATTGAAGAGATTTTAACTGCTCTCACCAGAGCCTTCCCTGGGAAGGGCCACCACTGGTTATCAGCTTGGCTTGTGGACTTCATGGCTTGATCTGTCCCCAGACATTGTGTTAGGAAAGGAACCCTTAATTTCTTTAATTTCCTTTATTATAGGAACCCTAATTTCCTGTATGAAAGGAACCCTCAATTTCCTTTATGAAAGGAATCCTTAATTTCCTTTTTCTTCTCCTCCTATGAGTAGAACCCCTCATGTATTTCCCAGCCCATTTGTTCTCCCTGTTCTCAACATGAACATCAAATGGCTCGGGCCATGAATTTCAAGTCTTTCCACCCTTCTGTTTCATATTTAAGCAGCTCCCTAGGAAATTCCTGGACTCTTGTATCTCCCATGGGTTCCTCACACCCACAAAGAGCAGAGACAGCAGCTCCCACCAGGCAGGAGAGCTGGGAAATCTTCCCTCATCCCATATTTGATATCCATATTTTACCTTTAATTTTTTCTACATACCTATCAATTAAATCCCCTGGTTTTTTAATCACCATTCCCATTTTCTCTTTTCTTGCAAAGCCTCCGTGGCTCCAGGGATATGAGATCAACATCTGGGGATGGATCCTGGAGCCCTGAGGTCAATTAAAAGTTATCAGACAATCGCTGCTGCAATTACACCACGATTTGGAGGGAACGGGGAGCTTTTCACTTGTCTTTGATTTCACCACAGCTAATGCTGCCTTTGTCAGATAAGGATTGAGCCCATATATTTAAAGTTCCAACAATTTTAGATAAATCAAGCCCAGTATGAAATTTTAATCATCTCCTTTGCTGAGTTGATGGCAAAGAACAGCAAGGACTGCTGGAGGTTTCCCTTTGATTCAGAAATACAGAACCACTCCAACAGGAAGAAAGTTAGATTCCAGTTAATTTGCTATTTAGCAGTTTTTACATCAAGAAATATGCTGATAAATGCCTTTTCTTGAAATAAAAAATGCTTAGCATTTCCTAAAAGTTTGATTTTACTAGGTACTCTTTTAATCTTATAGACTTGTCAAAAATAGTGAGATTTTTTTTGCAACTCCTCCTCAAAATATTGTGTGTCTGAGAAGCACAGTGCAAGAATTGTGTAGAAATGTAGGTGGAAGGGCTGAGTAATAAAAATGAGACACAGTTTTCCCTTTGGAAGTAACAGAGAACACAGATTACACTGCAAACAAAAATGTGGATGGAAGCATCTCTGAAACCATTAAGAAATCTATATAAATGTTCTGATAAGCATAATTTTATCTCTTATGCCTTTTTTATAAAGTCAAAATAGTCTATATTATCAAATACATTATTCCAGGTGTTTCCTGGTGTGATGTTGGTGGTAAATAAACACAAATTTTTAAGTTAGATTTATCATTTTTTGCACTTAAGCTTTTTTGGTTATAAACACCAGAGGGTTTATCACCAACTGACTCAATTAATTTTACATATATTTTTTTTTTTTTTACTTCCAGCCTATCCTTGAACACCCTGCAGTGTTTCCAGCAGTATTTTGATGTTTTTTGTTTGATTTTTCCTGCACTTCCATTCAATATCCAGAGCAACCCCACAATCCTGTATTTTCATACAAGTTGGAAATTGAGGGTGTTTCCCCCTCCATAATCTTCTCAGGGAGGAGTCAATGGAACCAATAAATAAATCCAAGGGCAGCATAAGCAGCATTGGTTAGAAGAACATTTTAATATTTCAGCCCAACACAGAATTCTGCACTAAAAGGAGATAAAGAGATTCAAATCCGATCCAAATCCAACAGCACGAGGATAACTGGAGCACACAAATGAAAGGGAGGGAACAGAGCACGAAGTCTCCAAGGCTTGCAAATGACATCAAATATGTTGATAATCATTGCATCAAGCTGGAGAAGCATTCCCAGTAATCCCAAAAATCCACCCTGGGCACAGAAATTGCAGCTCTGCTCTTGTGTCCTTTTCCTGGGATGCTTTTCCTTGGATCAGTGCAGATTCTGCCTCAAAACTGGGGTGGGATTAAAATCTCCTTCACCCTCTGCTGCCTTGTTCACAGAAAAGAGTTTTTACACTTCCCATTTTCTTCCCGACTGGAAGTGCTGTACATGAAGGGGGGTTTTGCAAATCCTTTTCCCAATTACAACAAAGCCTCAGGTGGCTTGGCAGGACTTTTCCATTTGAATGCAAATAATCTAAGAAATATAGAACACAATGAAGTCATAAAAATATTGATATTTTTATTATAGCAGCATGCTGAAAAGAGAATTTGTTAAATCCTGTGAGCATATACCCACTCACAGTCCTTGGGCTTCTAGGGAACTGATCAATTCAGCATCAGAATATAGGAAATTTTTTAAAGTTTATGTTCTGAAACAATTGGTGAAAGAAAAACAATCCAGAATGTATTTCCCATAACTGAGGAAAAATATTTTCCAATGGTTGAATGAAAAAAACGCACAAAACTACATCGATGATCTCTGCCTTAAGGGGCTCATGTTAAAAATTCCCTAAAATAATTATCCAGATTTCTGTGTATTAATACACTGCAGAACACATAAAGTCATTAAATCATTGTCTACCACATGAATTCATTAATTCGCTTCCTTCAGTGATGTAAACATATTAATTAGGGAAAAAGCCACACCAGGAGCTGAACCCCTGATCTATATGCAAAGTTTAATAATCATTGTACCATGGTGATTAGAATGATTATGGGGATACTGTGAAGAATTCATTTGCAGCAGCTAAGCCAACGTCTTCCCATTTGTTTGGAAAAACAATTATAGATCTTAATTGGGAGCCATGCAATGATGACAGCAGTTATTTCAGTGATTGATTCTGAAATTAAAGAGAACTGGCAAATTAAATACCAGAATATCTTAGATTAGAAAATGGAAAGCTTTAGACAACTTGGAGCATATGTAAATCCTGAAATATGGCAAAATGCTAACGGTAATATCCTAAAATAACAGCAAAACCTGAACCCACTAAAGCAAATATCAAAAAGGAATTGAGGAGAGGTACAGAAACACCAAAAATCAGCTGGAATTTTTAGGAAGAATTCCTGAGAGTTGCACCCAAATTATTCAGTGTGGATGCATCCATGGAAGGGGAGACAGCAAGCAAAGAAATGATTTCACATTATTAGAATTTGCTCACAGAATTCCACTGATTTCATATTTAATCAGTCATTATCTTTCACAACAACAAGTGCTCATCTGGAGGTCAGGGCACTCCCTGTGCTTGGAGAACAGAATTGCATTTCAGAGCCCAGGGTGGAAATGCTCCAGCACAAAAGCAGCTCCTGAGCAGTGTGGGTGTGTGGAGAGAGGGCTGACAGAATCCTGTGCTGCGTATCCAGCTCAGATTTCCAGGGATAAATGTGAGTTTGCTTGAGTTTGTTCCCTGGAGAAACTGCCCTCACTGCCAGGAGCTCTGCAAATGAGCAGAAATGGATCATTTTTATGCTGTGATCCTTCAGGTAATTAACAAGGAGATGATTGCCCCTGGTTTGGGCACTGCCAGGAACCCAAACTGAGCCATTGGCAATGTCTGTGTGAACCTTCCACCCAACGGAGGGCTTGGAATCACACCCAGAGACCAGCACAGATGACAAAGGCTGAGGAGGTGGCTCTGATATAAAATCAGGGGAAGAGAATACCTGGTTGTGTCATTTTAGGATTGCTGACCACCTAAAAAGTGGCATTAACAACCCCAAAACTTGCAGCCCTCAGTGGCTGAGTCCTTTATTCTTCCTTTGGCCCCCACGTGAGCAAGGAAAATTCAACCCCAGCAAGACTAATGGCAAAGCCACAAAAATTCTCTTCCTGAAACACGTAATATTTATTTTCTTTGAAAGAGAAATTGTATTTTGACATCTGTAAACAGCTGGGTAATGTTGCAGACACAATCCATTTTCTGCTTAGTGGACTAACGGGGACAAATGAAGATTTAAAATAGCAGCGTTCTCATCATTAAATGATCAGTCTCAGACTTGCTGCATAAAAACTTCCCTCTCAGCTCTTGTTCTGCCCTCTCAAGTGCAATCCTTCCTCATCTACATCTCCAAAGCATTTTGGTTGCCAAATTCATGATTAATCATTTGCAAGGACTGTAAAGCACATTCATATTATAAAAAATAATGTAGTTGTAGACAAGGTATCAACCCCCCTCTGGACTGAATGGATAACTTTGTTTGAATAAGTTATAATTACTTTTTGTGGACATTTGGGTGAACACTGGTGACTGAAGTAAAGATTTTCCAAAGAATGCCATTATTGCTATCATTATGATTGATGTAAGAAGCAGTCATGTGTGAAAAATGATCTAATTTTGTGATATTTAACTACATTTTTATCATTACAGGTATGCTACAGCACACTATTTAAGATAAATATGAATAGGCTCTGTAAATTATAAGCATAATTTGATTTTTTTCCCCTCAAAGGTGGAAGCAAAATGGCACAGATATTGATCTTACCATGAGTTATCACTACAGGTTGGTTGGAGGCAGCTTGGCAATCAATAACCCACATAAAAATCAGGATATTGGAACATACCAGTGTTTGGCCACAAATTCATTTGGAACAATTCTGAGCAGGAAGGCAAAGCTTCAATTTGCATGTAAGTTGGGAAGATCATATTTATTAGAGCATTATTTTCCTATTAATTCTGCACATGGACTGTAATTTATTGGGTAATTAAAGGATCATTGGGGATTCTGTCCAAAAGGTTTGACTTCCTTCTGCACTGCTTATTCCTAAAAAATTCCTAAAAAAACCCCCAAAATGTTCCTAGTAAATATTAATAACAAAACCAGACATCTGATGGCTGCTGCCTTCGGGAGCCAGAATAAAAATCAGGAAATTGAAAGGTCAAGGAAGATGAGCACAATTATCTTCACTTAATAAAGGTGTTCTCACTTTTTAGGACAATGGTTTTGTTGTTATCCCACAGGTAGCTACAGCTGGGGGGGAATTGTTGCAAAAAGTTGTGCTTTGAGTTTTCTGTAGCTAACGAGGTCTAATTGAGACACAAAAACATTGTTCCCCTAATTGGCACACTGATTTTTTAATTTTTTTTTTACATTACCAATGAAACACTCCTTTTCCTTACACAATGTGTAAAAGTGTGAGCTGCTCTCTGAAATATTTCACATTTCAGCTCCCTCAGGTCGAGCACGTTGTCTGTCTTGAGATGATTTAAAGTTTATTTCATCTTTGCTCCCCGTTTCACTCCTTCACAACTTCACAACCTTTTTCACAAGGTTTGGATGCAGTGACCGAGTTCTGTGAATGCCCTGGGGAGGGGGAGAAACAACAGTGACAACCAAAAAACTCCAGATATTCCCTCCAGCCCTTCTTTTTTTTTTTTCAGTCTAAAGCTCAGAGCAGTCTGTTGCTGGGAGAAAGCAATTGTTTTCAAAGCTCATTAATAAAACATGTGACTAAAGCCAACCTTGTGTCACTATTTCAGACACCAGCAAACGGATTAATTATTAATCTTGTTCCATTTCTCATAGCAAACCTCGTGTCACAGGGGTTACACAAAGGAGACATCAGAGGTCAGGCTGGTTCACAGAGTGTCTTTCAGCAGAGCTGATCAAAAGGTGTATCACTGGTACCTCATTTAATAATGTTTTACCCTGAATTTCTCAAACAGCTTTGATTCCCAAGGGCTGGTCAAAAGTAAAAAAAAAAAAATTGATTCATTATTTTACCACTTTTTCTGCTGAAACATTTATTCAAGCCAGACTTCCTGTGTGAGAATATTTTTTGAGATTTGGAGGTGAAAGTTGGTTAGTGACAGAACAAATTCCATTTTAAAAAGGAGCAAGAATAGACAGCCACCTCAAAATTGTCCATGGAGTCTGTAATCCTCAAGGAACCAAGGCAGGCCAGGCAGGGAGCTGGGAAAAGACCTAAGGAAAGTGAATATCCTTAAATGCAGGGACAAACAAGGTGTAAAAAAATGAAACTGAAAAAAAGAAAGCAGGGGGGAGAAGGGAAAACCAGGAATATCTGTGAAAGAAAGAGGGCTCTGGTGATTATTCGGCATTTTACATCAAGCAGTTCCTTTATTTAAGTTTTACACCCCCACCCAAACACTTCCCAAAGTTCCTGCAGGGAGCAGATCCCACAGCTGGGTCTGCTTTGCCCCCAGCCCTCAGCCTGCTCCAGTCCTCCAGCTCTAACAGCACCACAGAATCCTAAATTTATCCCATAATCAAGCACTGCACCACTTTTCCAGTAGTGGTGACAGATATTTACCTCCTTCCCCATGGAGAAGAGAGAGGACAGACAAATCAAAGGCTGTTATTTACACTGACAAGCACAAATTTACAGGAAAATGCTTCAATTTAGCAGCATCAGTGCAGAACTGGGAGTTTTAAGTTGTCTTACAACAGGAAAAAAACCCACAGTACATGGAAAACGTCATAATGACCTGATGAGAATAGTGGAACAAATTACCTTGAAACTCTTATTTCACAGTCAACATTTCCTTGTTTCTTATTTTCATGTTGCCATCCAATTTAATTCTTTGTTTCAACCAATACTTCAGGCTGTATCTTAAAATCCAGGCAGGCAGGCACGTTGCTGTGATGACACTTTCATTCAACACCTCACAAAATGGGATTTTTCCCTGGACTGGGATGCCTGGCATATTACTGCAATCTCCCTGATAAAGAATTGAATCAAACCTATTATCCAAGTACCAGGGTTTATGTGTATTTGTCTCTTTACTACAAGGTAACTAACTCTGAGTTGGAGCTTGAATTAATGATACCTCCAGAAACCTATTCAACATGTCAACTTAATATATAAAAAATACTTTTTTCCTCTGTTCAAGATAGGAAGTTCTCCGAGAAGCAAAATAAACGCGGGACGAGATTAGAAATATGTCTTCAGATTCAGCTGGAGTTTGGTGCTTATCCTCTATTAAAACCAGAGCTGTCAAAGGAAAGCTGCAGGAGGAATATTGTACAGAAGGCAGTGGCATAGATTATTAAAGCTACAAGCTGAAAATGAGAGGCAGTGGCAGGGAGAGCGAGCACGTAAATGCATGAGGATGGCAGGCCCTTGGCATCCCCCTTCCTGCACGAGGCTTGTTTTGTCATAAATAAACTCCAAAGCTCCCCATAAATCCTGCACGTCCCCTGCTCCCTGCCAGCAGTACGTTTGGAGCAGCCCACGTGTGTTTTTGCAGTTGTTGGGGTGGAAGTTTGTAAAGCTTTGGTGTCGGGCCTTTGCTCATGCAGCCAGCGCCAAGCACAGGAACAGGGTCCTGGGCCTGGGCCTGGGCCTTGTTCTTGTCCAGGCTGGGGGCATTTCTGCCACCCACAGGGCTTCCACCTGCCAGGCCAGTGGTGACACCCAGCACAAGGTCAGCTGGAACTCTTCAGCTCAGCCTAAAATGAAGTAAAACGTTTGGGAAGTTCATCTTGGAGCTAGGCCCAACTCAGCTTGAAGAGATGGGGACATGAGAGCTTTTCCTTCAGCTTTTCCACAGCTCAGAATGGTAGAGTCCTGGTCCTTGTCCTTGTCCAGGCTGGGGTCATGTTCTGCCACCCACAGGGCTTCCACCTGCCAGGCCAGTGGTGACACCCAGCACAAGGTCAGCTGGAACTCTTCAGCTCAGCCTAAAATGAAGTAAAAGCCTTTGCCCAATCTCCCCCCGCTCATAAACCACATCACAAAATTTCACATCTACTCATTTTTTTGAACACTTCCAAGGATGGGGACTCCATCATTTCCATGAGCAGCCAGTTCCAGAGCTTGGCCACTCTTTCAGCGGTGAAATTTTTCCTAAGGCATTTTTGTTTAAGGCATTTCATGCCTTAAAAAAAAAAGACAAACAAAAAACCTGTTGGGGAAAACTGCTTCAGTATGGCTTCAACCAGAACTTTCTCCCAAGGCACACAGGGGATTTGCTTTAATTATTTCCTCAGTTTTAAGCAAAAATAACTGTGTGCAAACAACTGGTCTTGAGGGAAATCCCTGTAACAGGCTGCATGAAACAGCCTGTCCAGGCCTGTTACTTGTTCTTTTAGTTCTCAAACACATCTATAGCAGAGGCATTAAGGGATATGCAGGAGAATTAAGAAGTTCAATTAAACAAACCAGAATAAAAAAGGATTCCACAATGAAAAAGAATCAAATGCAAACCTAATTCATAATTATTCAGGGCATAAACCCAGAAAATTCAGTATTAATTGAAAGCATCTTGCTGCTTAGGGATCTTAAATCAGATTCTCAGTCAAATTATTCTACCCTTGATGATAAAAGTCACGATGATTGCAGATTTCTCAGACCTGAAATTCTGAGAAACAAGGACAACAATCTAATTTCCTGCCTAGAGTTGGTCCCTTTGCCCTGAACCTCACAGAAGGGCACACAGTGCAGCCATTAGTATTTTAAAGTTCCCCACAATGTTACAGACCAAAGAGGGATTTCTCCTTGGAGTTTTTGGGCTCCAACCAAATTCTCCTGGTTTTCCAAGTGCTGCTCAGGGCTTTGCTTGGTGCTTATTCTCAGCAGCATTTTCCTGACACTGCCACCCTCCCTGCTCTTGGCCAGTGATGATGTGCTCACAGCAGTGTGGCTGAGAGTGACAGTGCTGGAGCACTTGGAAGGAAATCTGCAGCTCCCAAGAGCTTCCATATGCTTTTTGTCAGAGACAGAAGACACAGTTTTGCTGAAATAACAAATTAGAAGCAATAATTCTCCTGGACTGAGTTTTTGCCATTCCGAAACACAAAAATAACAGCCCACCATTAGCATTTAACCATTTCAGGGAGGAATATGTTAAACCCAATCAAACCCATTTAGTGTTTGCTGGATGGTGACAGGCTGAGCTTTAGCAGAGCCCTGTTGGAGGGGCTGGCTGGGAGATGCTCAGCCAGCATAAAAGCCCACTTTTCATCTGATTACTTCATCGTGTTATTTACCTCTGAGTGCACAAAAATTACAGAAACATCACAAAGCAATCCAGCAGCCTCAGGATGTCATAACCCTTTTCACTGGCAGTGTATGCTTTGAAACAGAAAATGGAAAAATCAATAGGCTTGGATCAGATAGGCTGAATTTGCAAAGTCTGGACATGCATGAATTTAAGGCTAAATGGCACCTACACTTCTGGCTGGGTTGTGTTGTGGTGCTGTGTGTGTCCAGAAATCCCTCTGTAACAATTGTATTTGATTAAAAGGTGTGCTAGCTGTTGTAACTACCACCTGGAGTAAAGCTCTCTGGGTCTTTAAGCTGATTGTTAATTCATCACAGCACACGAGGGCTGGAATGCTGATCAGGCTCCCTGGCAGATGATTGCAGGAATGAACTCTGGCAGTGCCTTTCTTTTTCAAAAGGAGGCATAAACTGCTCAGTTCAGCACTCAACAGGCACTCAGGGGTGACCAGCTGATAACTGAGGAGCAGGAAGCAGGAAGAGCTCAGCTTGTCAGTGCCAGGAAAAGTTCACCATCAAAAATACATCCCCAAAAGTTTGACATGGCATTCTAAATTCCTTTTTTCCCTTTAGGGACGTGTCAGGTAAAGCCATAGAATTGCCTCTATCTACAGGGAATCATGGAATGGCCTGGTTGGAAGGGACATTAAAGATCAACCAGTTCCACCCTCTGCCACTTTTCTCTGCACCAATTGGTCTGTGCAGCCTGGCCTTGGACATATCCAGAGATGGGGCAGCTCCAGCTTATCTGGGTACCCTGTGCCAGGGCCTCAGCACCCTCACAGGGAGGAATTTCTTCCCAATATCTCACCTAACCCTGCCATCTGGCAGTTTGGAAGCTATTCTCCCTTGTCTTGCCCTTCCAGGACCTTTCCAAAGTCTCTCCCCATCTTTCGTGTAGCTCCCTGCAGGCACTGGAAGGCCACCATGAGGTCACCCAGGCTGAACCACCCCAATTCTCTTAGTCTCTGTCCTCATTCCAGCACCACTCTCTACCCCACATGTGCTGAGTAAAGCACTGACCCCACCTCTCTGTTTTAAAAGGCTGGCTTTCTATATAATCCTAGAATGATTTGGGAGGGACCTTATAGTTCACCTCATTGCAACCCCACTTCCTCTGATGCAGAAACACATCTGAACGGCAGACATGTGGAGAATCACCCACAAAATTCTCCTTTGCACACTCTGCAGAGCCCTCCTGGTGATCCTGGTAACACCTCCCAGCCTTCCCTTCAGCAGGTGAGGAACAAATGCAACCTGCAGCGGGAACATTTGCTGTGGATCGATGCTGTGTGGAGGATGGAAGTGCTGCTGTCATCTCTTCCATATGTCACTAAAAAGCCTCACAGCTCAAAATTGCCTTTTGGACTTTTAAGCACAGGTAGAATCCAATATCACTGCAGCAGCAGCAGCAGCCACCCTCCCTGGTGTGGGGAGCTGAGGGCCAGGTTCTGAGCAGAATGAGTTACAGAAAACAAACCCTGTATTTTGTCAGAATTCTGCTTGGAGTGGAAAGAAAGAGAACTTTCATTTATCACTTCTTGATTGTTATGGACACTCTGTGCCAATGCTCCAGCTCTCTCTGCAGCAGTTCCCGTGGCAGGAGACCACACCAAGGTCTTTGCTTAATGGATGCTCTCCATGGACCAGACCCAGCAGCCTCAGGCTTGTTTTCTTTTTTTGCCCCTTTACTTCACAGAGTTTCTTGAGAAAATCAGGAAAAACCTGGTGAGAACCACTCTTGTAAGGAATATGACATTTCCAGGAGTAACAGCCCCAGCTCTCCCAGCTCTCTTCACAGGAGAAGTGCTCCAGCCCTCTGATCAACCTGGTGGCCTCCTCTGGGCTGGTTCCAACAGGGAGAGCTCTCCAAGGGGTCACTGTCCTGCTCTGCCCACCCCAAACTGGGGCTCTGGGCATCCTTCAGGGCCACTTTGAGCAGAACACATGCAGAGATCCCTCTGAAGTGATGCAATTTAATCACCCCGAGACCAAAACCACTGCAAGACCTCACCATGCTCAGCTCATCTCCCTTCTGAGCTTCCCAGTGTTTATTTCTTTGCAGAATTCTGTGCACACAAACCCCCTCACAAGCTCCAGGAAAAGCAAGAACCACCACTCAGCAGTGATGAAGCAGGAAGCCTGGAAGGGTTTCACCTGCCTGCTGACAGGACAAGGCAGGGTGATAATGGAACTTCTATTTTAAAACTCTGGCATCACAAGAATGGGATTATGCAAATCTCCTGACATTCCTGAAGACACAGAGAACAGCCTGGAATCTTAAAACCAGAAGATATCTCCATAAGGAAGGGGGTTTGCTTTCTCCATCATTCCCCCTTTTTGTCTCCTCTGCATTCTCAGAGCCCACATGATGTCCATCGACACCAAGTGTCCTGTTTATTTTAAGTTGTAATGGACCAGGCACACCAGAAATTCCACTTTTCTGCCCCTCCCATGGTTTAAACATCTCTCTCAGAGTACTTAACCACTGTGTTCAAGGCTTTGCTCTATCAGCACTTGGTTAAAGCTGCTTTATTCCAGGTTAGTTCCTTAGACTTTTATTATAAAAGGAGGTTTTTTATCTGTGCAAGAGAGATCTACATTGCAGAGAGGTTGTAAGGAGCATTACAGGCAGTGAACCAGGCAGATAAAGTAGCAATAGGGAACATAGAGTATTTGAAGATTATCTTTCAGTTCTATATTACTTACTCTTCTTTAGGTCCTTTAAAAGTGTTTATCCTAAATCAACCCATTGCCACTTGTATTGGAAAAGCAATATATGTGATTGAGATATGGTGGGGAACAAAGCATCCACAGGTCCCAGAGCTGATAGATTCTGATTGATAAAATTTAATACTGGGGAAGGATAAAACCTGTCTATGTTTGCAGTCTAGATCTGCTATTTTATCTGTTCTTCTTTCATTACAGACAAGATTATGTAGATTCCAATACATTATTGAGTGAAATATCCACGATGTTCACATCAGATTGTTCATTTTTTTGGTGTGACAAAAGAAGTTATGGTGGAGGTTTGCAAGGGAAAAAAATACTGAATTATTTGGAATAAATGATTGGCTTTTTAAAAATAAAATAATGAAATTAATTGATCGATTCTTTTTGCAGTGAAGGTTTATCCTGTGTAATGTTTTAAGGCAGCAGATAAAATGTCTATTCTGCAGCTGATAGTGGAGAAGGAGGAACAGTGTGAAACATTTGGACTTTTCATGGAGTGAAGGAATGAGGTCAGAGGCATTGCTTTTCTCAACAGCAAAACCACATCTGGCACAGAGAGTGCACTGAGCTGTAAATATCCATTTCTAAATGCTACAGCAAGAACAAATAATGTAACCTGCACCTGAAATCCCACTGACAGATTCACATCCAAAAATCCTCTCCATTGATCGCTCGGGTAAATCTTGAAGTTCCCATTGGAAGGAATTCTTTGAGGGTTTGCAGCTGGATTGAGGGAGGTAAAGAAGGGGCTGGGGTAACTCAGGGTAGTTCTACAAGAATTCTGTGCTGGATCAAGATCTCCAAAGGGCTGGGCAGGAATTTGGGAAGGGCTGAAACAGGCACGGTCATTGACAGCAGTGTGTGAGAGCTCTTTCTTCCTTGCCACTTTTCCTCTCTTCCCTGCCACTTTTCCTCTCTTTCTTGCTACTTTTCCTCTCTTCCTTGCCATTTTTTGTTGGATGTATTATGAGCTTTGATTATTATTTTGTTGGTAGAAGCATTATAGAATGAATTATTTGCTTAGGTGGGACTGTATCCATCAGAACCCAGGGCAGGGATGCCAGAGGTTCCTTCCTGCAGAATCAGGGTACAGCTATGTGTCCCCAACAGCAAGGTCAAGGTCTGAGGGAAGGGAGAAGTTCCTGAACCATCTCCACGTAGTTAAAAACAGGTTGCTGTGGGAGCAGTGGGAAATATGAGGGAGAGAGGGTTTGGATAAGAATGAACCCCCTGCCAAAAGGACATTTGCCACAGCAGCCAGGGCTGTCTCCCCTGGAAGTCAGGAGGATCAGTGGGGTTGTGGCAGGGAGAAATCCGACCCTTGAGGTTCAGCCCAGGGAGAGAAATCTGTCTTTAAGAGCTCTCCAGTCTGGAGAAAACTCCTGCAGACGGCGAAGTGACTCTGGTGATGACAGGTGACAAATGAACTGTGCCGTGACAAGTGAGAAAACTGTTCAGGAATATGAAATATTGAAGAAATATTCCCTGTGTGCCCCTCCCTGGGAGAGGGGCAGCTCCTCAGCTGTGCCTCTGGCCTGCAGATGGGCTTTGGAGCAGGAGCCCCAAGGCTGTGTCAACACTTACTGCTCAGAGCAAGTCCTGTGCTCAGCTCAGAAGAGAAATTTAATATTTTATGCTGCTAACTCTGTAAAAGCAGGGGGAAAAAAATAACAAAGGCCAGATGTAGACCTGCTCTACAGCTTCCCAGCATATGTTTCTGTGCTCTGGGTTTGTTGGTGCATGAACAAAAATCAAGCCAGCTCAGGGTTTTTCCCCCCCTCTCACCTCACCCTCCCTTTTAATTTAATTGTGACCTTCCACTTTTTTCCTCTAGAGAAGCTTGATATTACTTTGTAAAGGGCATTTTCACTCTTTAATTGAATCAGACAATCAGACTGTGGCAGAAATTATTGTTCCCCACCTTGAAAATGAGTGCCTGGATTGGCCATTCAGATCATTTAAGCTGAATTGAGGACCCAGGGCCTGTGTCCATCCTGAAGTGTAAATTACAGATCCTTGCCCTTGGAAGCTCCAAAGTAATTTAACTAAATAAGGAAGCACTGATGAAGGTCTTTGGATGATTACACAGATAAGGACAGGACCAGTGATTGTGGTTTCCCCTCATTTTTGACAAGCAGCTCCATCAGGGAGTTTTGGGGGACAGGGCAGCTTTTCCTTTATCCACTCTGGGGTGCAGTGCCCCCCTAAGGTGGAAATGAGAACAAAAGTGGTAATTCCAGTGGATTTTTAGCCTGTGCTGGTAAAAAGAGACACTCAGGCATTGCCCAGGCTGCTCCTGGCTGATTCAGCTCCAAATCCTCCAGACCTGAAGTGTTAAAGGCTCACGAGTGCTTCAGATGGAGCAGAGGAACTCAGCAGGTGTTGAGGAGAAAATCCAAGTATTTAAAAGGCAGGAAATGGGAAATACTAAGCAGCTTTCAGACACCTTAATTAGAGATAACACCACTCTTAATCTCAGAATTGAATTCATAGAAAATCAATTAGAACATTTAAAAAATTGAGATTAGATGCTAACGGGGAAAGATTAATGTATTGACAGTATTACCAAGACAAAGGAACTGTCAGAGGGTTTGTTCAGCAAGTTTAGTGCAGTTTGGAAAGCTGAAAAAGAGAGTTTACTTTGCAGTGGAAGTTGGAGGGAAGGAGATTAGCCATTCCTTTGGGACATATTTGGAGAAATAAGGAATTTTCCATAAAATACCCTGTAGTATCCAGGCTGCAAGAGATTGGTGCTCCTCTCCTACAAGGTAATTCAGTACAAAAATACTCAGAAAAGCAAAGAACAGGGATTAGTGTCCAGGAGGGGTCTGGGATGGTCTGGATAGGCACAGCCTGTAGCTAAAAGAGCTTTAACCCCAAATTTTTTGGGACTTCCTTTATGTGAGAGAAGAAATAGCAAACCCAAAATCTGGAAGCATGGGGCCTTCTAGAATTTGAGATAAAGATTCAATAGGCTTCATTTTTATTATCTAAATTCTCAGATTCAGGCACCAAATTCAGCCCCAAATGGGGCCCCTAATTCATTACAGCCAGAGCAAAAGAAAATAACTAATGATCAGCTGATAACACAGGTGCTGGAAATACTCCCAGCAAATCATAACCAGGAGCTTCCTTGGAAAAGTGCTGAGCTTTGTGCCCCATTTCCCTGTGAGGAAACTCCTGTTGTGCTGCCTCACTGCAGGAACACCTCTCCCATTGCAATATATCACAGGCTAGAGGAGACACAGAAGGAAAAAAAAGGGGAACAGAAGTGATCTATCACAATTTGACACAGGCACATGGAAATGTGAGGAATTGTATTGATTTGTCCTCAGGAGCGTGGCTGATTTGTGAGGAGCTCTTACTCCTCATGCCTTAACATTCATTGCACATTTCAATACCAAGTAATTACAGCCATTATATTTGGGATTATGTAATGACGAAACATTTATGAGGGGAAAAAAAAATTATCAAAAGTTCAAGAAAGCATGAAATCACTTTAATTCAGATGAACTGTGGTAATTATGCAAGGTGATAAATTGGAGTTTCTCTAATTGTCTGTAAAAATTTCATATATTAAAACACCCAAATTTCCTTGGTTTCCTTGGAGAAGTTCTATGCTCCTTCTTAGGATGGACTGGTTTGGAATGGATGGATTTGGGTGGACTGTCCCTGAGCAGGTTCAGGAATTTCAAACACAATTGGGAGGTTGAAATAAATGAGTTTCTGCTTGTGATTTGGTTTTTGTTCCTATCCAATATATTTAGGAAGCAGTTCCCTAATCCCAGGAAAATTGACCTATCACTTTGTTGTGTAGTTAAATTTGGTATTCCAACACCTGAAAGGCAGTTTTAAATTAAAATAAAGCAAACAAAAAACCCAGATGTCGGTAATAGTGGGGAAATTAAAATAAATATATTAAAGAGCAGTCAGCAACTGGAGCTTGGAGCACCCTGGTCTAGTGGAAGGTGTCCCTGCCCATGGCAAGGGGTGGAACAGGATGAGCTTTAAGTGCTTCCAACCCAAAGCACTCTGGGATTTATGATTATTTCAATTTTTAGGAGCTTTAAAACATTAAGGAAAAAATAAGGTATGGCTGAACCTATTAATTAACCTATTAATTAATGGAATTGCTTCAGCAGGAAAGTTTTCTGTCCACCACTTCCATTTTGTTGCTGTCTCCAGAGACCATTTTTTCAGGCAAACACCTCCCCCAGCCTGGATTTGCTTCTCTCACTGGCACATTTGTACAGCAAAGTGATGGTCATCTTCATCCAACAGAGATATTCTTCTCAAGCTCTGGTTTTATTCTGTTTAAAATCTACCTGGAACACTTTCAGGCCATAAATCAGGATAAAGGCAGGTTGGAGCATCCTGGGGTAGTGCAAGGTGTCCCTGCTCATGGCAGGGGTGGAATGGGATGGGATTCAAGGTCCTTCCCACCCAAACCTTCTGTAATTCCATGATGACATCCTTGACCCCAGAGGGTAAAGCTGGGTTACACCAGGTGAAAAATGATACTGATATTCTTCTTCAACACTGATATTCTTCTCAAGCTCTGGTTTTATTCTGTTTAACATCTACCTGGAAGACTTTCAGGCCATAAATCAGGATAAAGGGAGGTTGGAGCACCCTGGGATAGTGGAAGGTGTCCCTGCCCATGGCAGGGGTGGAATGGGATGAGCTTTAAGGTTTAACCTTCTGTAATTCCATGATTGTTGTAGTGTGTTGTTAAGTTTCTTGTGTTATTCCCCCAATTTATGTATTGTTCTCCCCTATTATGTGTAAAATGGTTTCGTTCCCCCAGTTTTTCCCGCCAGGGCTAGCCTGTCAGCTAAGTTGCTATAGTAACCGCTATTCATAGTTGCCGATGTGTAATTGCTCCTCCCCTGGTTTCCCTTATAAGTGAAAGTTGTTTCCTCCCTAGGTCCAGTCAATCACTCCCTTTCTCCTCCCAGGTTTCGAGAACCTTCTCTCTGGAGATGGTGGCTGGCTGGGGTCCCAGGACACCTCCTTTACCTTTTGATTATTGGTCTCCATGGAGTATCAGTTCTGTGAAGTTCATCCCCTCACCTTTCCCGATTGGTTCCGCCTGTACCCACCCCCTCCTTTATAATCCTGTTTCACCCCCTATGAAAAAACTTTTTCCCGCGTTTGGATCCCGCAACACCTTCAATAAACCGATGTTTAACCCCCGGGAAATGGTCAGCTCCGTTCCTCCCCAATACCAGCGGTGTGAGCCAGTCCGCAGCCAGCACAGCCCGAGGCCCTCAGACGCCGAAGGGGTGCTGGCCAGGAATTGCAGAGGGGCGTCGGCCTTTCGCCCTCAGCTAGTCGGACTCTAAACTTCGGGCCACATATGCCCCCCTCTGCACATGATGACATCCTTGAGCCCAGAGGGTAAAGCTGGGTTACACCAGCGAAAAATGCTCTGACCCATTTCTTCTCCCCACTCCTCCCCTCATTCCCAGCGAGGGGCTGACAGCCTCCCCCACCCCAAGAACTCCTGCTCCCATCAGAAAAGGCCCTTCCCTGACCCCACCCCACAAAATGCCATCTGTTTGGGGTGCTGAGAGCTCAGCCCTGCAGGAGACGAGGCCGTGCCACCCGCAGCTGAGTCCCTGCATCATTCCCACTCCTCCCTGGGAAGGATCACTGAGCATTTTGCTTGGCCCCCACGACCTCATTATCACATCCAACTGATTAATCCTGCTCCACCAAGAGCAGTCTGCCAACATGCACAGATCCAGGGGAAAAAAAAAAAAAAAGTGGTTTTTTTGTTAAAACTCGCAGCTGAGAGAGCAATGGAGTGTGAGGGAACTTGTTGTTCTTCAAGTGAGATAAATACAGACAAAGAATGAAAGGAATTATGTAGGAACTAGGTGATAATTTATTTATAGATCTCTGCAGAAACACTGAAGTTAGCAAATATACCATCTGTTAAATAGTCATCTTATTCCTAAGTGCATATTAGCAATCTAAATGTGTGCCAAACACCTGATCTTAGCCTTCTTAGTTGATACTCTTTTTGACAAGCAACATTCTGCTTTATTAGGTTATGTCATGTTACGTTATAGAGCTGTGCTAGGGAACAGGAGCTGGAAGAACACAGTGCTTGTGCTCTCCTGGTGTAAACGAACACCCAGGGCAAGGAGAAGGGCTTTTGACAGCAGCCAGAATTTCTGAATAACAAGAACAAAGTAGAATATCTGCATTTGTATCCTCAGGTAATTTTTTTTTCCTATATATATACACTTAACGCATTTCAAAATGCAATAAATCATCGAAAATGCAACCCTGTAAGTAGGGAAATAGATGGAGAAATCTTTGTGTCAAAGACAAACATTATTTCTGAGGGTCCACCTCTTTCCTCTCTCATCCACCTGGACTGCAAAGCAAAAGTGGATTATTTTATAGCTCATTATTGAACCCATTCGAATGAGGTGTCACAATATTCCATGGGAGATGCTGCCTGCCTGCAGGAAGAGTCCAATAAAGATGAAAACAGAAGCAACACCGACTCTACTAATGAATTCTCTTCATCTATTTTGCCTTGGTTTGCTCTTTCAGAGGTTTGGGGCTCTTTTGTTCTTCAATGATTCTTTATTACAGAAAAAGGCACTGAATAAATTCACTTTGTACAATTATCTATCAAAATCAATCAAAGCAAAAGATCATTTCTGGTTTGGCCTGTGAAATTTTGGGGAGGTGAGGGTTTCTAAAGGATGCAGAATGATGAAGATCTCGGAGTTAAGCAGTGCAGTGAATTCTTTAAAGAAAATGTCTTTTCCTAAAGGCCTTTAAAAATTGGGTTAAATAAGGACATTGCATATTTGTCCCTGTCATGGGTGAGATGAAGAGATTAAATGATGATTTATGTGCCTCCACAGCTGCTTTTTTATACCTATGATTAATAAGCATAAAGGGATGGAAATCTCCTCTCCCTCACTGGAAAATCCGAGTTGCTTTGTATATCAAAGCTACAAACAGGCCATGAAAGAGGCCAAACTCCTGCCCACGGATTTTGAACCTCAAGGTTGGAAAGTGGAGGTTGAAAAGGCACAGCCAACTTCATCCCCACATGGTTTCAACTGAAAGGGAGAGGGCTATTGGGAAAAAAAATGGGAAAAAATTGGGAAAAAAGTGGGGAAAAATTGGGAAAAATTGGGAAAATGGGATATTGGGAAAAAAATTGTTCCCTGGGAGGGTGGGCAGGCCCTGGTACAGGTGCCCAGAGAAATTCTGGCTGCCCTGGATCCCTGGCAGTGCCCAAGACCAGGTTGGAATTGGGGCTGGAGCAGCCTGGGATGGTGGAAGCTGTCTCAGGGGTAGAGCTGGATGAGCTTCAAGGTCCCTCCCAACCCAAATCATTCCATGATTCCATTGTACAATCAAAAATAGTCCTGCTCCCTGCAAAACAGCAGATCCCTCAGAGATCTCATCCTCCTGCTTTTAATTATTCCAGTCAGGGACACTCGTCACGGTTTTAATGGAGAGACACGGACAGGTGACACAGCACCTAAAATGAGAGTAAAACTGATAACATGACATATTGTGTCATTAAACTAAAAATTGCTACTAGCAGCTCATTACTTTCCAAAATCTATTCCCATTTCAGAGCGAGGTATTACACAGTTAATTCTCAATTGTCAGGAAAACCTTTTCCTGCTGCTGCACTGTGCTTCCTTTATTTTTTCTCCCTCCTTTCTGGGATGTCTCATAACAACTGAAATTTTGTTCTCAGCAAAAAAATAAAAAATAGGGCTGATTTCCCACAGTGAAAAGGTTGGGAAGAATTACTTAGAGTGCACAGATTTTCCATACTGCCCCAGAGTTTTTGGGAGGGTGTTAACTCTATTTTTAAGTAGAAATTGCAATTTGTTTTGTATTACCAGCTGAAGGAACTGCAACCAATTTTGTTGTTGGTGCCTGAATCCTAAAAAAATCTGAATTTTTGCACCTTTCTAATATTAAAAAAAAAAAATTAATATAATAAATATGGAAATTTGAGGATCTTTTCCTCCCTTATCCCAGGGCACAAAGCCTCAGAGCAGGCACCCCAAGCAAATCTTGACAGGAATTCCAGGGACCATTTTTCCACACAAATATTTGGTGCTGGCCTTTTTCTTCTCAGAAAACAATTGCCAGGAAAGAAAGAAAATGTGGTAAAATTTCTCGGATGGAATTTTCAAAATGAGTAAATAAACCCACAAATTCAGACACTGGACTCTAATGAAGCCAAACTCTAATTAGTCATATTATGTCCGTCTACTATCTTGTCTTTTATATAGAATTAGAGGGTGAAATACAACTAAATAATTTTTTTTTTCTATTTTTCTTGGCCTTTCTTGTGTTTTTTCCCCCTTGGACTACCCAGAATCCAAGGCAGAGCTGTAGCCAGCAGGCAATTAAAAGAACATCAGAGTTTAAAACCCTTTCCCCGTGTATTGACAGGGCCCATCCATTGTGCTATGACAGCACGAGGAGGTGCTACAGGTGCTTAATTCAATCCAGCCCCCTCTGAGCAGACAATGTCTTCATAGGAGACCAATATCCAGGAGATGAAGAGGAGGAAAAGAAAAATTAACTGTGTAAAGTTCAGCTAAGGGGGAGAAAATTGATATATTGACATAAATAGCTGAGGCTGTACAGGTAGTAATCGTTATTGCTCTGACCAACGAGGGCTGTTTCTCTCTATTGAACTCTGGCTCAGGTTGGTGTTCAGCTGATGAAAAATGGAACAATTGTTTGAAACAAGAATCTGCAGCAAGGTAAATAAAATGAGCTTAGGGCAGGCAGTTTACAGCTCTGTGGTATAAAGAGGTTTAAGGGGAAGCTGATATTTATTGTATTGAAGCATATTTTGAATGAGTTTCGAGCAATCATTTCCCAAATGGCTCTAAGAAAATGGGAAGGGTTCTCATTAGGATGAGAACTGGATCAAAAAGTAAATAATCTTTTCTTTTAAAAGCACAGCTATTGTGTCATGTTTTGTAATTGAATTAACAGGAACCAAGCTGGTAATTCTTCAACATCTCAGTGAAACATGAGGAAGCAGCAGATTGAAAAATAGACATTAAGAGCCATAAAAATCACCTGTGGGAGATGGGCATGGACAGGAGATTTCCCACTGGAAGTCCTCTCTTCTCCCCTCTAAAACCAGTGCTAAAGCTCAAGGCAATCAAAACATATCCAAACACTGCAGCCAGTTTGGGCCAGCCCAGAATCTTAAAGAAAACAACATATTTTTATCATCATTTAAACCTACACTCTGTGGGAGTCCTGCTGATCTTTAATTATCACTTGTATATATAGAACACAGCTGTTCTCTATTTCTATGGAAAAGGAAACACAACAAAATACATTTTTTTTCCAACTCATGTAGATCCAGCCTGGCAAGTTCCAAAAAAATGATGCTGGAAAAGCAGTGGAATAATAGACTGGCTTTGCAAATAGAAATTGTAAACACAAATTCCCAAAGTTGCAGTAGAAATGCTGCAGGAATAAATATTTTGTGAATGCCAAAGGACTCAGTAATGGTTGGACTGCAGGAGCTGGGAGGTCTTTTCCAACCTCAATGATCCTGTAATTCCACAATATCAGGTTGGACAAGCTATTCTTGCATACAGTTTCTCCAGGAAATTAAATTCTGCTGTCCAATATGTGGCTGGTTTTGAGTTAATAAATTGGGATGCAGTTGGGAATAGCTCTGATGGACAATAACCAGGCCTTGTTTTCTCCTTCTCCCTCAAGACCTGGAAAACTTCGAGACGAGGCCGAGAAGCCCGGTGTCAGTGAGAGAGGGACAAGGAGTGGTCCTGCTCTGTGGAACTCCCCCCCACCATGGAGGTATATTTGCTCCTGCATCAATTACCTGGGTTTACAACAAATTTGGATTTTGTTTCTTCAAATGATGCTGGGTTAATGCTTTTTCAGGGCCCTTTTTTATTATTTTATTATTATTTCTATTATTATTTTGTGTTCTTTTAATTTTAATTTTATGATTTTATTGTTATTCATTATTTCCTATTATTTCCTTATTTCCTATTATTATATTATTATTTCATTATTATTCTATTCTATTTTTTAATTAATTAATTTATATTTATTCTTTTGTATTATTTTATTATTTATTATTATTTTAGGTTTATTATTTTTATTTTATTTATATTTATTATTTCCTATTATTTTATATTATTTTATTTATATTATTTTAGTTTTATTATTTCATTATTATTATTTATTATTATTATTTTATTTGTATTTTATTTGTATTTTATTTTTATTATTTAATTATTTTCATTATTTTATTATTATATCAGGGAGTAGTGATGTGTTAAGGAGCTGGAACAGAGGCTAAATGGAGTTAAGAGGAATAAAGTGGATATTTATTGCAGTGCCTTCAAAGGCCACACCCTGGCATTACCTGAGCCACAGCTGTGGCTCTGCCTGGATGGCTCCAAAATGGGGTTGGTCACAAGATCTCACATTTTTATAAGTTTTACTCCATTTGCCAACTGTCCAATTAATAGCTTCAAATGATGAAGTTTCATCCTCCTCGCTTGCTTGCCCTCCTCTTTTCCTGTTGTTTGTGCTTTGGGCCTGAAGTTTGAAGATTGTCCTTGAGTCTCCAGCTAGAACAGGATTGTTTTGTCCTCACCACCCTGTGGAAAGATCCCAGTAACACTTAATATAAAGCTAAAAGCTGCACACCAAAACAGAACAGAAAAACCTAAAACTCAAGGTATAAATGTGACCTGTCATTCCTTGGGCACGGCAAGGACAGCATGAAGACTCTCTGCTGACATTCCTGCTTATCCCAGGGCCTTGGGTCTCATGGAATGGCAGAAAATCAGCCCTCAGCATTTCCTCCTGCACCAAAACCACACCAGGTCTGCATGGAAAGGCTCCTTTCCCCTTTAGTGCTTGCTGCTCAGTGCCCTCCTTTGAATCCTGCATCGGACACATTGCATTTGTCTTGAAGGTTTGGGTTCTGCTCTTGAATCCCTGATTTTATCCCTGCCTGATAATGAGAGAATAATTTAGATTGGAAGGGGCTTCTGGAGAGGTGAGCTGCCTGGTTAAAGGAGGGCTTAGATCAGGTTTCAGTGCTTCAGATGGGGAATGAAAAGGAGTTTTCTGATTAATTATTTGGGGGTGCTCACCATAAGCCCCTGGAGATCTTCCTTTCTGGGTGGCGTAAATCCAGGTGAAAATTTTAAGCAAGTAAAGCAAACATTCATTAATAGAGGGGAAATATCAATGACAAAGTTACCAAATTGTCCTGTTCTGCCCTTAAAGAATGAGCAGCTCTAGGATGACTCCCTTCCTGCTTTTGGCAGCAGCGACCACACACCCACAGGAGCTGCAGTTTCCCATGTCCCGCTCCCAGCAATGCTCAATCCTTCTCAAAGCAGCAGTTATGAGCCAAACTCCCAGGAGAAGGTGAATAGTGATGTGGAAAGAGGAGGCAGCATTTCAGAGAGGGAGAAAAGCCCATCAATCACCAGCAGCCCCTCCAGTCCTAGGGAGAGGCAGTGTCAGCTCACTGGGTGTTTACAGCCATATGAAAGGAGGATATAATCAAGGAGATGAAGTGAAACAAGGTCCTTAAGGGCACGAGAGGCTTCAAAGAGTTCCTCAAATGCATCAGTGGGACAGGCAGAAAGACAACACATCCATCCTGCAGCCACTGAACTATCCATTTCCCTCCTGCTGCAGGGTAAAATTATGATTTGACAAATAGGAAGGAGGGGAGGAAAACATTCAGAACAAATAAATAGTTACCAGGTGAGCTCCCCCCAGATTAATTGAAGTGACAAAATGGTATCCACCAGCAAAGCCTTTCCCAGAGTGTTCCTGCAGCTGGGAGCTGCTGACCAGCCTGGAAAATCCATTCCCTGCAATAACAAGTCCCCAGAGAGCAGAGCCCGAGTCCTTTTGTCATCCCTAAACACTCTGCTCAGCATCCAGAATTATATACCATGGGGATGGAGTACGTGGTGCGAGCCATGACAAGTCAGAGACTATTTCAAGATGCTTGGGAAGTCATTTTTGCTGGAAAGGATTGTATATTTAGGTTTTTTTAATTGCAGCCCTTGCCTCCACCTCTCAATACCTACAGGAGGAAGGATTACAAACTGTGCTCCCAGCTCACATTACAAGAGCTGTGTGCAGCACTTTAAATGTGTCAGGAATTAGAGAGATGTCAAGGAATTTGGAAGATAAGCCCCAGCAGCAGGGAAAGAGTTGCCTTTCCTGTGATGTAATGACTTGAAGGAAGACAGGAACCCTCTGTACAGCAGTTGTTTGAAGCAGCTGCTATTAATATAGGAAATGTGAAATAGGAAGCACTGGGTAAAACCTCCTGCCAACCTCTGAAAGCCAGGATAACAATAGAAGAAGAGGAATAGAAATAATAGACTGGAAAACAAGGAGGGTTCATTAATTCAATTCCTCCCCTATAACATCAAGGAGATGGAATGAGAGCTGCAGAAGTGTTTCTACCACCCATGGTCTCCAGGGAAGTGTCTCACTTCTCTTTCTCACGTTGCCAAGTTTGTCTGGTCCTGCACCACAGCACTGGAGTCAAACCTCCTGCTCACAGGAAAACTCTGCAGAGCTCATCAGGACACCCAGCTGCTTATCAGACACCTAAAGTGTTGGTCCATGGTCAAAAATATTTAAAATATTTAAAGCTCAATTGGAATTAAACCTCATTTTCCAATAGAGGTGACAAGAAAAGATGTGCTGCTTCTTTTTTGTGTGCTGGTTTCTTAGCTGAGAGCACTGCTAACCTATTTTTGTACAAGAAAAATGAGTGATTCATTTAAATAGAGGACAAAAATATATTAGTCAGCTAGAAGCCAAAAACAAACAAACCTCACCAAGCAAACAAACAAATGTACAAAAAGGCTTCTCCAGCAGCTTTCACATCAGCTTTAAAGCATCTCAGAGAACAAAAAGAGAATTCCATATTGCTGTGAACTAATATTAGGACTTTCACGACTGATCAAACACAAGCATGAAATAAAAAAATACCCAACCAAGTTTATATCTTAGATCAAGTAGGACATTAAAAATTACAGTTAACAAACAAAAAAAAATCACAGCCTGTAATTAGTTTTTAAAGCAAGAGCAGGGCTGCCCCAGGTTACCTGACCCAGCCCAACCCCTTTATTCTTTATTCCCTCAGCCTGCCCCTCCTCACTAATTTATGTCTCTGGTTATTTATGAGGCTCATTTCCACACCTTGCACAGTTCAGCTCTGCCATCCCTCTGCTTGTTAGTGAGGCTCAGCAGGGCAGGGGGGACCAGGTGAGCTGGATTTCTCCCTCAACCTCATCCCAGCTCTGCCTTAAGTTCTTTAGGTCAGCCCTTTTCCCCTGTGTAATCAACATATAGCAATATTTTACTATATTGTAATATAGCAATATTTTACTCTATTGTAATATAGCAATATTTTACTCTATTGTAATATAGTAATGTTTTCCTGGTGAAAAAAAATAAATTGGTTTCTAGAGATCTCTGAGATAAGGAAAGGCATGGAGGGAGGAAGCTGGAAGAAGCTTTAATTTCTGCAGCTAAACACGAGCTTGACCTGCCTGTGCTTCAGAAGCTGCTGCCTAAATGGTAATACTTGACACAAGGCTATGGGGTGGACTGTTGTTCATTTATTTCCTCAGAAGTGAAGCGTGATCTAAAGGCTGTTTCCTCCGAGCTGGCTCCCTGCAGAGCTTTAAGGAAGTTGCTAATCTTGTTAGGAGCAGCAGGATCACTCTGCATTTGCATTTATTGGTGTGCAAGAGCTGCCAGGGCTGGGAGGGGGACGGAGGCTCTGGGCTTTCCTGAGTGCTGACATTGCTGTAGGGAGGATAAATAAACCCCAGAACACTCCTGAGGATGCTGGAGCCCCCTGTGGACCTGCTTGGGAGGGTAAAAATTCCCAATTCTCAGCCTGCAGGAGGCTGGGGAAGGAGGTGAAACGTGAAACTGGGTGTGTGCAGAGGATGGGAGGAGATGAGCTGAGAAAGGGCCTTTGATTTCTGCATTTCCTATTAAATGCTGCCCTTGATAAAGTGCAGGATCTGAAAGGGAGGGTTTGAAGTGTCTCTCCCTCTACAGAACCCAGTCATGGGCTGGGAGTGCCTTTCTCTCTGCTCCTGTGAATCTTCAATCCCCCTCCCTGAGCCCAGCCTGAGCAGCAGCACTGGTTTGGGTTTGCTCGGGCTGAGGGAAGCACTGGAATGTTCAATCCCCCCAGATCTGTCTATCAGGAATGATTATCAGCTCATTCCCAGCCGAGCTCTGCAGGGAAACTCTCAGGGCTGGCAGAGGTGGGAGATGCTCTCCAGCCTGGCCAAGCTCAGGAATTGCCCACCTGGAGGAGAAGGTGGATTAACCAGATTTTGGGGTCTCTGGGGTGAGAAGAGACACTGACACCACAAATTAAAAAAAAAAGAAACCCAAATAAACACACCCTAACATTGCAGCACTATAAAATAACTCCTGCTCTGCCATAAAAGTGAGAGCAAAGCACCTTTTCTCCATTTTTTGGCTCACTCAGTGGATCTGCTCATCTAGTTTACTCCAAGTGGCCCAAAATGAAAGATTTTATAACACAGTTCTGGATTTTTTACTGTATTACCTGTTGCTGTAGTAACTTTCCAAGAAAAGATCCTGAGTAAGGGAGTAGGTTGTTGGTATAATGCCTTTAAAGCATGAAAAAAAAGAGTTCAATCTCCAAAGTTTGGCTCCTTCCTCTTGAGATTTCATCCAACTCCCACTGAAGTCAATTAAAATTAGGGTTTCTACAGAGTTTAGTGGAGCTGAATTAGGCTCTAGGCAAGGATGGCCTGCAGATGGGTGAGGATGAACCTGCAGCTAGGAGAGGGGGAGTGTTTCTATCCCTCATACTGGGGGAAAAAGGATTTAAATATGACTAAGAGGGGCCTGTGCTTGTTCCCATTAATGGAAAAATTCATCAATAGTCCCTGAAGCAATGGTGGGGAGCAGGCAGGGAGAATCTTCAGAAAATGAAGTCAGCTGGAGCCCCCTGAGAACAGAAATCAGGACAGAAAAGGTCTGGTTCTCTTTTATCGATTAATTAATTCACAGATTGACCTCCTGAAGAATGTCTGTGTTGCACAAAGTTGGCATTAATAGAGTTTTATTTTATTCCATCTTGCACAGAGAATTCAGCTGCATCACCTGCTCCCATGGCTGGTTTTGGTTCCATGCCATAAAATATTTTAAAGGTCCTTCCTGAGAATCCTTTTGGAGTCTTGGCAGGTACAGGGATGCCCTTAGAGGGGGTCAGGGCTTTCTTCACTCTGTAATTGCCACCACCAGAATTTGGCAGAGAAATTCCAAACTGCTTTTCCCTATTACTCATTCTTAAAATTATTCCCAGATTCTCTTGTTTAAGCTATCCTGGCATGGAAATCTGGGCATCCAAAGGTCAGGTCCAAGCACTCAGAGTGGTTTTATTTTCCAGAGGTGCTTTAGTGCAGGTCTGAGTAAGGAGGAAGGCAAGAATTCCATTTGGCAGGAAAACACATTGGGGTACCAGCCCTCAGTGCTTTGGGAAATCTGGGGAGAAGGCAGATCCAAGGGATTTCTTCCACAGAAATGTGGACAACATTTAATTTAACACAGCTTAAAATATTTACCTGCAAATCTTCAGCGTTTTCTGTACAGTCCCCGTCTTGCAGCTTAGAGACCTTCAAAAAAAAATGAGCTGAAATCAGAATTTTGCACACTTTGGTCTGCTTGCCCAGACAGTCTGCAGTCAGCAAAAACCTGTTCCTGAGACAGGGAAACAGTCTGTGTGTCTCTGCAAGACTGCTGCATCCCTTATTTCTGATCCTGCAGGAAAACCCTCCCACCTCCAGATTTCCTTCAATAAATAGATGCTTTAAGGCACCTCAAAGTCCAAGGGCAGGTAAATATGCAAAAGTGGGGCTTTGATCCTGTGGGTGAGCACGTGGACCTGCACACGCTGAGGATGAATTGCTGCATCTCCCAGGTTTACTGCAGAGCACGGCCAAGTTTCGCATTATCTGCAGGAAAAGGGAGCCCGTTGCAGGATTTAGCCAAGTATAGAAAGTGTCATTGATTGCTCCCTGGAGATGCATCATTTCTAATGAGAGTCCTAAAATGCTGGAAGCTGATAACATAAAACTCCACAAAACTACTGGAGTTTGCAGACTTATTACCATACTGCTCCCAAGCTGGAGCTGAGGGGGGGAAAGCAACGTAAATAATCTTTTTGGAATGGGGTTGTTGATGGGGGAAATGTGTAAAAATGAAGCTGTTGGCAGAACACTGTTAGCTTATGAATTATGCATTTAATTAAGAGGAGCTAAACTGGTAGATTTGGAAAGTTGTGATTTACTGTGGCTTGTAAAAGGCAGGGTTTGAGCCCTGCTCCTGCTGTTGGGTGCAGAGCAGCTGCACAGAGGGGCTGCCAGGACACCCTGGGCCACCCCACACTGGGGGACCAGCTCTGAACCTGATCCTCATTGCCCAAAAAACTTTCCCAAAACAGGGAATGGTAAACTCACAAGAATGCCTGCTTTTCCAGGATGGGCTAGCCAAATAAATCAGTTTCAAGTTTCCTGGTCTTATAGATGTACATTATAAAGATTTGCATTGTGGAGCACCATGTGGGAAAAGGGGGCAGAAAAGAGCAGGAAGTGAGAATGGGGCAAGAAGTATGGAAGATAAGGGGATGTTCTTACAAATGGGCCATAGGATCAAATTTTAATTTGTCTCCAAAATACTTTTGTGCAGCTCAGCTCATCCCTCCATGAAAATCCAGTGCTCAAGCTCCATGTAACCAGTTTAATTTTTCCATACTGAGAGTGAAGAAAGGAGCTGTAGCACCAAGCAGTAATTTGCCCTCTGGATTTTCTGAGGGAAAGCGCCATAAACAGAAATTATTCACTAAAGCAGCTTTCCCACACCATCGCAGCACCACCATTCCTGCTTAGGAGCAGGCTAGGCAGGGAAATGAGAAGTAGCAGGGGACAGAAACTGCTGTGACCTCCTGAAGTGGCTTGAAATGAGCTGAAAACTCGAGCAATGCTTACCTGGCTATTGTGAAATTCAGGGTCACCAGCAAAGGAAGGAATGATGAGGAGGACTGCATCTTATCAGAAGGCTAATTTATTATACTATATATTATACTATTATATTATTATACTATATATAATATAGTATAAGAGATTATACTATATATTATATAGTATAATATATAATAGTATAATATATAGTATATAAATATATATATTTATATACTATATATTATGTATTTATAGTTTTATTATTAAATAATTATTCATTATATATTTTATTATTAAATTCTTAATTACTATATATTTAAATAATATATATTATTTATTATATAAATAATAATAGTAGTAGTAGTACTATTTATTATACTATATTATATTAAAGAATACTATACTAAAGAATACAGAAAGGATACTTACTGAATGCTAAAAAGATAATAAATATAGAATATTTTAAATATATAAATAAAGATAATAATGAAAAGTCCTGACTCTTTCCAGAGTCCCAGCACAGCTTGGCCCTGATTGGCCAATGAGTGAAAAAAACTCACAGCAGAATCCAATGGAACAATCACCTGTGGGTAAACAATCTCCAAACACATTCCAAAGCAGCACAACACAGGAGAAGCAAATGAGATAAGAATTGTTTTCCTTTTCTCTGAGGCCTCTCTCGCTGCCTTTCAGCTTCCCAGGAGAAAAACCCTGGGTGAAGGGATCACGTTCAGAGAATGTGGATGCCACACCTGGCTAATTTGTGCCTCCCCAGTGGTTTTCTCTCATTCTCCCCACCAGTTGTGCTGGGAAGGGATGTGTGATGCATGTCTGGTGTTTTCCAGCCTTGTCCTACACGTGGATCTTCAACAACACCACCCTGGATCTTGGGGCAGACAGCCGGCGCTTCGTTTCCCAGGCCACAGGAAACCTGTACCTGGCCAAGGTGGAGCCCTGGGACGTTGGCAATTACACCTGTGCCGTGAGCAGTGCCGAGGCTCAGCGCCAGGTGTGGGGCGCCCCCACTGCCCTCAGCCTCAGGGGCGATGGTGAGTGCACAGAGGGGCTGGGCGGCCTCAAAACCCAACAGATCCTGCCCCAGATGGGGGGAGTTCATCCCCATGGAGGGAAAACTGCCCCAGTGAAGGTTCTGCAGCAGGACATGGCCCCACGGTGATGACGGCTTTTTGGGATTACCTGAAACAGAGGCCAGACTGAATTAAGGCAATAAAAAGCTGTTCTATTAATTGAAACTGTTCTATTTATTGAAGGGCTTCAGGTACATTTAGGGCAGACAAAGCCCCTTGGGGCTACACCCAAAAAATGGATGATAGATCATTGGTTTTCACACTTTTATGAGTTTGGCCCATTTGCATATTGGGGGTGAATCTTCCAATTCCAGCTTCAGGTAATGAAGTCATTGACCCCAAGTTTGCTGCCCCCAACTCACTTTTGTTCCCATCTCTGGGCCTGAGGCAGTGAGGTGTCCTTGATTGCCAGGCCTGGAGAGGAATTGTTGTGTCTGCCCCAAATGGGAAAGCAGCAGCTCACACTGAGTTTGGAGTTACACACTGAAGAATTACAGAATTACAAATAGATGGAAAATAGAAAAGCTGAAATCCTGAGGCATCAGTGACATTTGAGCTATCAGGGATGAGATGAACACACAAAGAAAGTTCTCAATGCCCCTGAACAACAAGAGAATGTCACATGGCACGTTAATATTTCCCACCTCATGCCCATGCTGAGGTTTAAATCCAACAAATCTTTCTAAATTTGTCATCTAAGTATAGCTCAAATATCAAATCCAGACAGCTGCCTCGAGTTGCCGAGGTGAGAAACTCCCCTGCACACGTACCAATGCCTTCCTGGCAACATTTGTAATTAAATGTTCATGGGGAGAAATACAGACCTGGAAATCTGTACACAAAGTTTGTTTTGGGAGTTTGCCCACCTAAGTTTCAATATACTCGTGCTGTTTGCAAAGCAGTGGCAACAATCAGTGACAAAAGTCTGTGCAGATTTGGATTTGGAGGATAAACAAAACTCAGCTGTGCATTATGGAATAATAAATAAATAAATAAAGCATGGAATAATGCTGTCACTGCGAGGCTCTGCTGTTCAGTAACATCAGCAGATCACACAAAGCAAAGCTGCACTTCCTCAGCTCCAAAGTTAATAATTTGGCACAAACTCTGATTGCAGATGCTTAAGATCTTTTCTGATTCTTTTTTCCTTTTCATCACTATTCCTTTTCTCAGATTCCTTCTATCAGCCCCTTTCTCCTCTCCCATTCTCTCTGCTGGCCTCTGGATTGGCTCCAATGCTGGCAGCCTCTGAGGCAGCAGTGGAAGTTGAATGTACAATATTATGCAGATGCCTGTTAAATATAAAACAAGAATTGGTTCATTTCCTGTGTGGGATCTGGGCAAAGACACTGCAGGAAAATACCTGATTTATGTTCATCCCTGCAGCTGGAATGAGTTTCACTGTGAGACACATAAAAGATACTGCAGAAGTTCAGCTAAAAGTTTAGTTTCCTAAATCCATCCCAAACCTGCTGCAAAATTAAATGCCCTAAATTAATACTGGATTATCTGTGATTTATCAGATGTTCAGCCAGATTTTCAAATATGATAATTCCATCTAATTACATCAGCCTTCCTGAAGTCTGCAACTTACATTTGGATAGTTTAAAGACATTTTAAGAGTTTTGCAAGCAGTTTGAACGTGGGATTTTCTAATTTTTTTGCAGATAGAGTCAATGCAGTGTCCTGAGATTGACTAGTGGCAAAACTGTTGCTTGATAAGAGGTGTGAACCCAAAATTATCCCAAAAACCTTGATGCTCAGCAGACTTGGAATGTAAAACTTGCATAAAGTCACACTCTTCAACTCCTAAATGCAGGGAAGAGATTTCTCTCCTAGATGGAGAGATTTCACAGAGTTTTCAGCAGAGGGCTGAACCCCACCCAGGAGGTTAAACCTGCTCCATCACGGGTGGAACATGAGGCTCTGAAGAGATTCATGGCACCCTCCCTCTCACCCTGCAGCTGTGTTGCACGAGAAGGTCTGGGCTCAGCTGCAGTGAGCTGTTTTGATGTTCCACAGGTGTGATGGGGGAGTACGAGCCAAAGATTGAGGTGCGTTTTCCAGAAACGACCTACGCCGCCAAGGGCTCCTCTGCCAGACTGGAGTGCTTCGCCCTGGGAAAGTAAGAGCTTTGTTTTTGTTCAGTCTGGGGTTTAACACTGCTCCTGTCACGTTAGAATTATTCTGGTCAGAATGAGATTTGGGAATCTTGTGGGTTTTTAACCTTGCTTTGATTGGGCCATGTGCTCCCAAGGAAATGAGAGAGAGCACTGTGCTATGACTGAGGCTCACGTGGGTGCAGGGGGAGGGAAAGTGGGAAGAGGAGGGAAAACTGGAACAAAGATTTTCTTTCCTGAGAGTAGTTTTGACTCTGAGATGAGACCTGACTCCAGGCGACAGCACTCGGTGTAACTGCACCCTCACCCCCTGATAGATATCACAAAAGGAATGGCTTTTTGCTTGTGTGGCATCATGGAATCACAGACTGCTCTGGGCTGGAAGGGACCTTAAAGCTCATCCAGTTCATCGAATTTCAACCCCCTGCCCTCAGCAAGAACATCCTCCATTATCCCAGGTTGCTCCAAGCCCTGTCCAGCCTGGCCTTGAGCACTGCCAGGGATCCAGGGGCAGCCACAGCTGCTCTGGGCACCTGTGCCAGGGCCTGCCCACCCTCACAGCCAAGAATTCCTTCCCAATATCCCATATAAACCTGCCCTTCTTCAATTTAAACCCATTCCCCCCTGTCCCATCACTCCATCCCCTGTCAATTGTCTCTCTCGAGGTTTCCTGCAGCCCCTTCAGGCCCTGCAGGGCCACCCTGAGCTCACCCAAAGCTTCTCCTGTGCAGGTGAGCAATGCCAGCTGTGCCAGCCTTTCCTGCCAGCAGAGCTGCTCCATCCCTGGCATCATCCTGGAGCCTCCTCTGGGCTCTCTCATTGCTAAAAATCAAACGTGGGGAATCAGGTTATATTTGAAGAGTGTGGGGGGACGGATCTCCTGACCCTCCTGTCTCCAAAGCAATGCTGAGGAGCCCTGGGAAGACCCAGCAGCAGCCCTTCCTTCCAAAAGTCCATTTTCCTGCATTTTTCTGTGTTTTCTTGCACTGCTGTGCCTGTTCCCAGCTGCTCTGGTGGCTCAGGCAGCTGCTCTGCATTCAGGGAGCAGCTGGGGGACTGAATCACTGTAACCAGCCCACAAACCCCAGTCTTTCCACTGAGCATCGTTGGAAAAGCCCAAATAACCCTGAGATTGTTGACCTCTATTTAGTTTAAGTTCACTTTGACAATCCATTTTAAGGCTGTAAGCTTTTAAAGTGTTTAGAGCTTTCCCAGAGGTTAAAAGCCTGACTTGCAGACAGCACAAATTAATCAAATGTTCCTCTGGAACCCAGGCTGGCAAGTAGAAAAATAAAGCAAATAAAAAGTTAATAAGATTGAAATGGCCTTGCCTTTCAGATGAGATTTCTACACAAACTAATACTAGAGATAATTTTTATTAAAGGTATATGGACTTTTTTTGGCTCAAAAGCAGTAGCAGACTTTAGCACACTTAGACTAAAGCTGATTTTCTTTCCCAAATTCTGTCAAGCTACTTCTCTTTAAATACCTCCTTAATTGTGTGTTAGTCCGTGCAGGCTCTACATTTCAAGTTGTCATTTCTTATTTCCATCTGTTGCATGGAAAGCATTGAACAATGCTGGAGAAAAAGCCAGGAAATGAGATGTACAAAGCACTGACATCTTAGTGAAGGGGTAAAGATGGGTCATGTTAATGTGATGAACAGATTTTGCCATTTTAAGAACATCTTAAGGAGAAAAAAGGGGACTAAGAGGACATATGGATAATGAGATCCCTCAGGGAGACCCTTCTATGCGGCGCTTAGGAATGCCTGAGAGGGTTAATGCAGATTTAATGTAGATTTTCTTCTTCATGTGCAGCTGAAAGCAGTGCTGCCAGACCTCCCTGGAGTTATCCTGCCTAAATACCAGGGATCCATGGCCAAAATCCACTTTCCACACACTCTGGTGTCACAGTGCTGATGTGCACCCCGTGTTGGAGGTGCTGCTTGGGAGCAGAGGCCTTGGGTGCTGACACTGGAGAATTTCTCACTATTTCTCCTCTTAAATTTTATTTTTAGGAGTTCAATGTCTCGTACAGAACTGCACAGGTTTCACTCTGTGTGGTTTTTTTCTCCCTAAACAGAGCCTTCAACCACCTTTTCACCAACATGTCCAGCAGTGCAAAAGCTTTATTTCAGAGCTGGCACTTAGATGTGAATAAAGCAAGCAAAACAGATTGCAGGTGAAACACTCTTAACTTATTAGATAAGGCCAGATTTCTAGAGGTATGCGGGTGATTAGTGGCATTGTGAAAAGCTGGAAGTTTCCTGCCTCCAACCGCTTACAATTGCAGGCAGAGCCATCTAAATGCAGCAGCACCTTCAGATTCCCAAATTCCACTAAAACCCTGGCCCCTGCTATTGTCTGTTTATGTTAAAATCAATTCAGCCCAGCATTTGTTGAGCTGCACCTCTGATCTGCCACGAGCACCGGTGGTTATTATCTCGCTCAGGTTTCAGAACTGCTTTCCCATTATCCATAATTTTCTATATTCACACTGTTAGGCCGCTGGCTCCGACAATGCTGCGGCTGCTGCTGCCTGGGCACTGTGAATAACAGAAATCTTTCATGCTGAAGGCAGATCATAGGCAGCCCGCTGGGGTTTTGGGCTGCAGAAGTCTTAAATGAAAGTAGTTTTGTGGTATTTAGAGAAATAGCGTCTCTTTTTCTGCGTGGAACAGCAAATCACACCAATTGGGCCTGGCTCAAAAGGCTCTTCCACAGTTCAGGTGCAGCCAGGAGAGGCCAGGCTCTTGGCTGAGTTTAAAACTTGGTTTAAAACATCTCAGAAATGCCTTTTTTAATGTGGGGGAGCTGAAAGTCACCCAAATGTGCTCCTGAGGGGCACCCTGGGGTAGGTGCATTCCACATGGATCTGTTGCAAAGCTCTTTTTGCACTTCACATTAAAATATCACTAAGGATTTTTACAAATCATCTACCAGCCCTGGAAGTTCTTCTTGTTTTGAGGAAAATAAGGGGTTAAATAAAGATTTCTCCCTGCAAAGAGGGTTTGGAGGGATGGATCCCAAATGGACAAAGGATCTCAGGCCAGTCCTTGACTTTGAACCTTCTTTTATAGAGCAGACACCACAAATAGAAGATTTGGAAAAGCAAATTAGTGCTCACTCCGATGGGATTATAAAATAAAGTGCAGCTCTCTGATGAATCTAAACAGGCAAAAAACTGCACCTTGCACTTAATCCTTTGAAAGAGGGAAAACTGAAATATGAAATAGTGGCTCCACTATTTCAAATCCTGCAGCTTGTGGCAGTTTAATAGAAGAGATGAGACTTTGTGTTCTGCACCAATATTCATTACAATGACAGTGTTTAATATTATGCCAGGATTAAAAGTCCTGGTTTGGATCAAGCTCTATTAATCATGCCATATATCCAAATTATTGCTCCCTGTCTTTCAGGGGATTGAGCACCATGGAAAGAATTATGTTCAGTTGAGTTACACTGTGCTGCTTTCTGTAGATTTCTCTCAAAATAACTTTTTTTTTCTTGTTGGATAAATAAGAATAGTCCCTGGAATGAAAAAAGGCAAAGTAGTTTCCATGTCTGGTGCACGTATTTATTAAACTCTGTCTGTGGTTTATATTTTTCTTCATTCCCTTCTCAAAGAAAAGGAAATAATCAGTTCACAATCCCTGCAGATGGGCTGTTGCCAGCTGAGGTTGTAAAAAGCATATGTGAATAACATAAAACAAGATTTCTTTCAACCCCAGAATATTCATTTTTCATGGGAAGTTCCCACCTATTCCTCTAAACGTATTCACAGAAGGGTTTTTTTCTAGCAGCTCTTGGAATAAGTAGATAATCACACAGCTCCAAGGGGGTTCCAAATAACCATTTTTACTAAATTTACATAAAAATCCCAGGCTTCACCTCTGGTATATTCTCAAACTGTTCATGTAGGAGGCTTTAAAAGGGTCAGTTATGGGAAATCCCAGATATGGGGATGACTTTGGGCTCCACAAGTGAAGTTTCCAGTTTCTTTTTTCCATTTCTGACCAAAGCAAGGCCTGGGTTTGTCCTTCCAGGGCTGAGCAGATCCCCTCTCACACAGCTCAGGCTGTGCCTCCAGGAGAGTGGCTTCAGAAAACGGCTGTTTCCAGGTAATCCATCAGGAGGATCCAAAATTAAATGCTTTAATTATGGCGCTCCTCAGATCCTAATTCTCCCCGGTGTCAGCAGTGATGCGCCTTTCAAAGCTCAGCTCGGGCTCATTTGTCTAACGAACCACGGGCTTCATTATCCCAAATGCAGATTGAATTTCCCTTTGAAGGGCCCCCAGATGCACAGGACAAAAGATGAGGCACGGTCCCAATGCATCATCTCTGCTGAAAAAGGTGAAACCTCCCTCGTGGTGTGGGTTCTAATTCTGCAGACAAATTAATTTCGCGTTCGCTGTGACAAGAACTTGTCACCAACCACAAAATATTTTCCATCTCCTTTTCTTTCCCAGTTAGTAACTTATGGTTTTGTGATTCTGCTGCCTGTATGGTGGAATATAAATTAAATTAGTGCTCCTGGATGCTCTGAAGGTTTCAAATAAACTGCAGATTTATGTACTAAGACACTCTCATATTTATGCACTGTTTTCTTATTTACTCAGGAGAAAGCCAGACTTTGTGTATGAAGTGTAATAAATTTGGGAAGTGCACTCATTGTTTCTTCATGTACTCCAAAACTTTTTAGGCCCAAGCAGTTATTATTTTTAATCTGGTTATTGGAAGGGACTGAAGGACAGAAGGACAATGAGGGGCAGGGCCACCCCAAAGCTGCAAGGGCTGAAGCAATGACAGGTCCTGGCCTTCCAAGGAATATGAACATGCAAAACAATCCCACGAAAACTCACAAGGCTGAATTAGGTTTTATACACAATTACCTCCTTCTAAATGAATGATTTACTCCTTAAAGCATCAATTTCTAAATAGATTATTTAGAAAACCAAAACCAAATTTAATCAAACTGGTTTTATTTTTTTTAACCTTGAAAGGTTTCACATTGCCTAAGTAAGAGTTGCTATTAAGAGATTTGGTTATAAAGGTGGAAACTAGCAGCAGAAAAAAGTGGAACCAGCCAAAAAACCATTATTTTCTGCAAAATACAGCAATTGAAGATGCTGGTAATTCTGTAGCAGTGAGGTATCGATGCAGAAATGCAGATATTCTCTAGGAAGGTCCATCCCATGCATTGGCTGAGTTATGGACCCTGCCAGACTCTGCTCCTTTACCTGTAGCTCAGGTGGAGCTGCTGCCCTGACCCAGGAATTGCCCCTCCTGATGAATCCAGGCTGCCTGGCAGGAGAACCAAGTGCAGATAACGATTTATTGCCTTGAAACACAGCAAAGCTGATGAGCTCTGAGGTTTCTCTGTCCTCCTGCTCAGCTGACATCAGGAGTGAGTGTCAAACACCCTCGTGTTCGGCCAAAAATGAGCTGAGCTCGCCTTGAGACATCCCCAAGGACGTGATTAAAAGTCTGTGGAGTGGAGAAGGAGATCAGGGGAGCATCTCCTGCTCAAACCTTGGCCAAGCCGACAGAAGGAGCCTTTTCCCACCCAGCACTGCCTCTGGCCTTGGTGTCAGCACAGAATTCCCTCGCTCACCAACAACCAGAGCTGAGAGAAAACAAATGGCTGAGAGAATGGGAAATATGGAGATGAAGCTCTTTCAGGTGGCAGAACGCATCTAATTATTGGGTTTTTTTCCTCCCATACGGCTGCTGGTTCCCTTTAATCTCTTTGTTATAAAAAAAAAACAAAATTAAATCCAGAAGAGACGCCTTTAAAGCAAGCAGTTAAACGCTCCTGGCATTCTGCAGGCTGCTGCTGCTGCTGCACAGTTGCTGCTCCCCAAGTGCTGAATATGCAGGAGGATTTGGAGAGGCAGCCGTGCTCTCCTTGCTGTGGATCAGTCCCAGCCAGGCTGGGAAGCTCCCCTGGCTGTTTTCCTGCCTGGAGCACAGCAGACATGAGCCAGGCTGGGGCTGCACCAGAGCTGTGCTCCTTTTAAACAGCCAAAACTACCTTGCTTTATAACAACTGAATAAATAACTGGATAAATAACTCAATAAATAACTGAAACTAACGTGCTGTAGAGAAATCCTGCAGGAGGAAAGAAGGCTCGAGGGAAACCTTGCTGTTCTCTAAAAACACCTGAAGGGAGCCTGAGCCAGGTGGGGATGGGCTCTTCTGCCATCCAGCTGCACCAGGAGTGGTTTGGGGTGGATTTTTAGAAAAATTGGTTCATTGGAAAAGCAACACTGAAATTCTGGAGTCACCAGCCATGGAAGGCTTCAAACCATGAGCAGATGTGGCACCTCCTGATTAGAGAGTGGGTGGAAGGTTGGACTTGATCTTGGAGGTCTGTGGTGTTGTGAGGTCCCCAGGATGTGATGAGAGATGCCTTAAGGGCTTATAAGTCCATCTCTTTTAAAGGTCATCTTGACAAGGATGTACATTTCCAGAAAAGCCTATCTGATCCCCCTGCCAGCTGAAAGCCCCTGTGGATGTGTAGATGTTTGCTGGTAAGAATGTGTAGGTGTATGGCAAATTTCCTACATGGCATATCTGGATCAGGTCTAACAGTAATAATTTTATAGACTTTGAAAAAAAATAATTAAAAGACATTTTGTAAAGTAATAGAGTAAAAATGCCTTCAAAGTTTAAAAACAACATAAATATTAATTGAAATGATTTTGTATTGTGTGCCCCTAGCCTGTGCTACGAACTTGAATGCAAAAGAATTATGAAAAAATAAACGGCTTAGGCAATTGCCAAAATGAAATGAAAATGTGTAACTGAACTCCATGTTCTCAGAAGGCTGATATTTATATTATATTATATTATATTATATTATATTATATTATATTATATTATATTATATTATATTATATTATATTATATTATATTATATTATATTATATTATATTATATTATATTATATTATATGCTAAAACTATACCAAACTATAGAGAAAGGACACATCAGAAGGCTAAACAAGAATGTGATAATGAAAGTTTGACTGACTCATTCTGACACAGCTGATGGTGATTGGTCATTAATTAAAAACAATTCACATGGGACCAATCAAAGATGCACCTGTTGGTAAATGATCTCCAGGCCACATCCCAAGCAATCAGATAATTATTGTTTACATTTCTTTTCTGAGGCTTCTCAGGAGAAAGATCCTGGCAAAAGGATTTTTCAGCAAATATCCTGCTGACAGGGATCTTTTCCAGCCTGAATGATCCTGTGGTTCTGTGCTGAGGTTTCTGGAGGAGACAGCACCTTTTAACAATTCCCCCAGGGAAAACAAACCCTTAGAAATTCCCTAGGAAGGAATGGTATTAAATATCTGAAATAGCTTTTGGTCTTGTTGGAAAGGACAATTAATAAACGTAGTGGTGACAGTGGCTGTTGTGCAGAAAGATCTGGAGTTTTTTAGAATTTGACCAAAATGAGGAAAAGTGGAATAAAATCTCAGATTTGCTTCGCAGCCCTTTGACTGGTTAACAATATCTGCCATGTCCCAGTCACTCCTGTTTGTAGGAAATTGTTCAGAGAACTCACATTTCTCCCAACTCTGGTCCTTCTTGCTCAGAGGAAGTTGTGAACATCACAGACACACAGACTCAAAATGCAGAAATCAGGCCCAAACTTCCTGAATTATTAAGAAATTAATCCATTCTGTATTTGTGACTTGATTTCTTTGTTCAATAAACAAGGACTTCAATTTGAATAATTTAAGGTGCGAGCAGGAATTAAAAAGGAATAAAAGGAATTTATTATTATTAAAAAGGAATAAATCCTTTGTAAGTCAGCACTGCAGGCAGAGACCTTGGAGACTGGAAACAAGGACTTGTAACTTCCATGAAAGTTGTGTTTTCAGTTCCTCTGGATGTTACTTCCAGCAGAAAAGAAGTCAGCATTGAGCCAAAGCCCCTGTAAAAAATCTAAAAATTGAATTTGTTAGAAAAGGAAACTTAGTTCAGTTTGCAGAAACAGCAAACAACTGTGAAATCCACGACTATTAATATTTCAAAGTGTTTTGGTGACATAATAGATCATGAAAGTGAGGCATCTATGGTTTGTGATATTACCAGAAATCCAAGATGTATTTATAGCTGCCTTCACACTTCACTGTTTTGTGGTGTATGGGATACATTGATCCAAATACAAATGAAAATGATAGAAAGCTTCAAAAACATGAAAAAAGAAATATTCCTTTTTTATCTCTGTCTCTTTCCAGCCTCAATGTTTTGTTCTTTCCTCACTCAATTCTCTGTCTGCTCTCTTCTACCTTGGCTCCTGTTTTTATATTTAGATTTATTGGTATTTTTAGATCTTTTGAAATCTTGGCCAATATTTCCTATTTTGGGGTATGAAAATGCCTTTAGTGCTGCAGGGAATTTGTTTGCTGGGAGAACCAGTCAATAATTCAGAACTTCTGTGGTGTTTATTTGGACTTGCAAAGTCATTGCTTCAGTGTCACAGGGCTTAAAAACAGGTTTGAGCCCCAGGTAAGAGTTACTAAGGGGAAAACACAAATTGGCCTAAGGAAAAATCATAGAACTGGCTGAGGATTTCATCCCTCTTTGGACCTGTGCTCCTAAATAAACTGGACATGCTATAAAGTCTCAGTCTTATATGAACCTCTGTATGTCATGCTTAGGATTTATTTCTTTTTAAAAAATATTGCTACTCTCAAGAAAGGATTTTACATTCTTTTTCCTCTGCTGTAACCAATGCTGTCTCTTTTTCTCCAATAAATACAATTCCTTAGTCCTGTCCCAAGCATTAGCTGGAGGAGGTCTGATGGAAAATCCTTGGCAAAGAAAATCCAACACAACAGGACTGGGGGAGTTCTTGAAATCCCCAACGTTGAGCAGGAAGATGAAGGTTCCTACGAGTGCATCGCAGCAAACACCCGAGGAATAAACATTGCAAGAGGTCAATTATTTGTCTATGGTAAGCAGATTAAGTGAATTTTGCTTTTTAATGAAGAGCAGGATGGAGTTGTGCTGCATTGTGCAGATGGAGTCTCCCAGCCCCTTCCTGGAGGTAGAAAGTGCATGTCAGGTTAAGCTGATTAAAAACTGATTGGGGGCTCTCAGTGACCTTCACTGAGTTACAGCCTCAGCAAATAAATAGAGATATTTTACATCAAAGCTGGGATTGGAAGGGGGGGAAGTTGGGAATGTTAATAAAAGCAGAGAGGAATCCCTGTGCAGGTGTGTGAGACAGGAAAGGCAGGCAGGGATCTGTTGGGGTGTTGGGAGGGTCCCCAGGATGAGATGAGAGATGAGAATTTCACCCCAAGTTCTCAGAAGGCTGATTTATTATTCTATTCTATTCTATTCTATTCTATTCTATTCTATTCTATTCTATTCTATTCTATACAATGATATACTAAAACTATACTAAAGAAAGAGAAAGGAGACATCAGAAGGCTAAAACAAGAATGAATAATAAAAACCCGTGACTGACCAGAGTCCTGACACAGCTGGACTGGGATTGGTCATTAAATTAAAACAATTTCACATGCTGGGTAAACGATTCTCCAATCCCAAAGCAGCAAAACAAGGAGAAGCTGAAGCTTCCCAGGAGAAGAAATCCTGGCAAAGGGATTTTTCCTAAAATACCATGGTGACAGGGATGAGTGTCCAGCAGAGATGCAGGGAAGGTGGCAGTGCAGGTGATTTCACCTCCTGCTGTCCCATAAACACAGCAGGACAAAGCAGAGGGAACTCATCCCATTCCTGCCTCTCATCCAGCTTGGCTAAAAGTGGAGAATGACCTGGGAATGTTCTCCCTTTCCCTGTCCCTTCCCATGGGCATTGTTTCCCTGCAGTCCCACGGGATGGTCCCTCGTGAATGAGGGCACTTTAGTGGAGCTCTTCACACCCAGGGAAAGCAGCACACTTGGACAGGAATCAGAGGAGAGATCTTTTCTTTACCTCATAAATCTTTCAAAGGAGAAAGCAAAAAAAAAGAAAATGAAACATAACAGCAAGGAGAAAAAAAAAAAAATCACAGCAAGCAAGACTGAGCCTCCAGTTAACATCTGTTGAGAAGACTCTGGCAAGCATTTTCCCTTTTTTTTTAAAGTAAATCTCTTCTAATGAAGAGATGCAGGCTTTGCTGATAAGCTCCCAGGCTCCTGCAGCCATGGCTAATATCAAGATATATGCCAGGAATAGAACAGTCTGCTGCTGGTTTAAATATTTCATTATTTCCTTGCTTTCAGGGGGTAGATTTTGCGCTTGTTGCTCACTAATTTTTTTCCCCACGTCAATCAAACAGTTCTATTAAATTTAAGTTCAGTAGATTACCTGGCCGTGATTGATAACAGCACAGGCAATTATAAAATTATGATCAGTTAATTCAATCTAAAACAATGTGCTTATTAACTGTGCTTTGTACATTAATTAATAGCTGTTCATGGAGCAATGTATAAACAGCACTCATGAAGCCTTGGCATGAGGTTTTTTTGTCATATTAGGAGTGTGCTGGTGAATTATCTCTGTAATTGATTTCCTCTTGCTCCTTCTCTGTTCTCTGGGGGTTTTCCTCTGGAGGAAGGAAGGCTGTGTCCAAAAAATAGAGATTCTTTCCTGGACACTGCTTTTTGTGTGATCCCTCCTGAGAGCAGTACAAATTAAATGTAATTCGAATGCTTTTACGCAGGGGGAACTCTGTCCTTAAAGGATCTTTGGGCACCTGAAGGGGCTCCAGGAGAGACTTTGGAAAAGGGATGGAGGGACAGGACCCAGGGAACGGCTCCCACTACAAGAGGGCAGGGATGGATGGGATTTTGGGGGAAATCATTCCCTGTGAAGGTGGGGAGGGCTGGAATGGAATTCCAGAGCAGCTGTGGCTGCCCCTGGACCCCTGGAAATGTTCAGGGCCAGGTTGGACATTGGGGCTTGGAGCAGCCTGGGAGAATGGAAGGTGTCTCTGCCATGAATGAGGTGTTATTCGGTGTTATTTGGTGTTATTTGGTGTTATTTGGCTTTATTTGGTGTTATTCATTCTCCCCAGGTCTCCCCTCCAACCTGCTCTGAATGTCAGAGCCTTCCCAAGGGAGCTCCTGCCCAGCTCAGCCCTTGAGGCTCAGTTGTTTACAGAGCTCCTGCAAATTCTGCTTTTACACCTCAGTGAATTTCTACAGAGGGAAACTTTGCAGAAATGACATGTCTTGGTGCTTTCCTGATTTCTGGCATCTAAAATCACCATTTCTGCACATTTTGGCCACAAAAATGGATAAAATCTCAACCAAACTCCTTACCCATGAACCATTGATTTCTAAAATTTTCCCAAGCTTGCCCCAAAGTTAATGCCAGAGAATTGTTGTACAGAATTCACCTGCAGTATAATAAAAATGTGTTGAACAGATATTAATTAGCCCTGCTCAGTTCATTAATTAATGGCAGCATACTTTTTCTCCTGCTTAAAATGCTTTGCATATTCTTTTCAGCACCCCCTGAATGGGATAAAAAAATCCAAAATGCCTTTCTGTCTCTCTATGACAGTTTATTTTGGGAATGTAAGGCAAGAGGAAAACCAAGCCCTTCCTACAGCTGGCTAAAAAATGGCCAGCCCCTCATGGCAGAGGTAAGATTCCTGTCTCCTTTGATTTCTTCCTCATCTTTTCATTTGTTTGTTTGTTTGTTTCATTATTTAGTCATTATATTAATTTCACAATATATTAATTAATTTTCCAAAATAGGTAAATATTAATATATCAAAGTAAATATAATAGCACAAACAAACTCTTTGCAACTCATAGCCTCAATTCTTGGACTTCATCCTTATTGGAAATGTATGAAATTGCAGTTTAGAGAGAGAGAAACACCAATTTCTTAATGCAAATTATTTAACTGCTGCAATATATGGCTGTAGGTATAGAAAGGCTTAAAAATACGAATTATAATTGGTGAAAGAATCACTAAATACATTTGTAGACATAACCTGCCGTTTGGGGGACTGGTAGGATGCCAAAGGACTGGAAGAGGATTCCAGAGCTGAAATTGCAAAATGCTCAGTGTTGAATTGCACTTTTCTTCTGTTTCTGTTCCAAATCAGTAGCTGGGTGGACCTTTGGTCTCATGCAGAGTGCTGCTCCCCTGCTGAGTTAATTCTTCACCTTAATTAATCAGTCAGCTCTGAAAATCAGCTCCTTTTGAGGGTAATATTTGCTGTGCTTTGTAGCAGGATAACCCAAAGAAAGCGAGGCCAAGGTAAAAGGAGGAGCTGGATAAGAGCAAAATGTCACTTGAAAGGACCAAGTGGGAAGGGAGGTAGGAGAGCAGGAGGAGAGGGGGAGTTTGGAGCTCAAACACTTGGGAACCACCTTGAGATCCTTCATCAATCAGCCAGTGTCGGTTTTTCTGGTCTGTTTGAAGGGCCTGGAAAGGCCCGGGGTGGCCTTGGGGCAGCCCGCGTATCGAAGGACGAGAAGAGGCTTCAGTTCTTCTTTCGATTTTTATGTTTATTAATTGTTTATCTAAAAGATTTTCTTTCGGCCCGACAGAGCTCTGCTCAGCAGCCAGCCATGAGCACACTGTCCCCCCTCCGGACAGTCACCTATCTTTATACCCATAGTTACGTGTACAATATTTATCATTTTTCCCCAATACCATTTATTCCTATTGCCGGGTGCACTTTTAGTAATGACCAATCCCAAAGTGCCACCATCACCACAGAAGATGGAGGAGAAGAAGAAGAAGAAGAAGGACAGGACACGCCCCAATTCCTCCATCTTACTTCTCTAAACCCCCCTGTACAGAAATCCTAAACCCTGTGTCTCACCCTCTAATTAACCAATCCCTTCACCATTCACCCCGGTGAAACCCTCCTGTCCTCATACAGGTGTCGTCTCCTGTGTGGGATCAAAGTCCAGCCACCAGACACTTCTGGAACATTCCAGGACTCCCGAGCCCCCCAAGGGTGGTCTCGGTGGCTCGGCACCTCAGGACTGAGATGCTGAGATCCGACAAGCCAGGTCTTTGAGAGCCCAGCTTCCAGGCACAGTCCTGGGGATCCCAGGCTCCATCCATCCTCCGCCTCATGGAGGAGATCTGTGATAAGAAGCTTTTTGCATTCTGCTGAGGCCAAGTTTCCTTATTTTTGTTTGATTTTTTTTTAATTTTATGGAGCACCCACCCAGCATCTCTGGAGCACACAAGGGCTCATCTGCGAGGCATTTTCACTTGGATGGAAAAAAAAAAAACTTTCTGTGATTAATTCCTGCCTAGCAAGAGCACATACAGGAGAATTTCCAGAACATATGGGCTAAATTAGCACCTGCTGGGCTGCAGAACCAGCATTTATTTGATTTAGTTGTGCTTATTTTAAGTTGTTGGAGTAGGGTCCAATCTTCCATATAATTTTCTGCTGGATCAGTCCTAAACAGACCCAACCTGCATCTGGGGAAAATAGCCAGAATTTACCTGGACTGCAATTTTTCTGAACCTGCTCATTGTAGTCATTGTCACCTTTTTCTGAGCGAGATTATCTTGTTTCTCTCTCTTTGAAGGCAGCAATATTTAGAGTCTGTCACTCTTCAATTGCAGCGTTTCAATAAAGAGGAATGAAACGCTCACAGACACATTTTCAAGCAGCATTTTCACAGTACTTACAGTGTGCTGTAAATGCAATTCTTCAGGCAACAAAGTGCTGGATGTTATTGCTCAATGGACAGAATGGACACTTTGGAGGGGAAAGTACAAGGGAGATGTAATAAAATATTCAGTTTGTCGCAGCACCCCGCGTGTCGGAATTCTCCCAGGAAGAATAACATCCCGACGCTTTTCACCCTGGGGCTGGTTCTGATTGTCTCCTCTTTGTCAAAGCTCTCTGCCTGACCACCTGGCTGCTCACCCCAGCACCCTCCCTGCTCCTGTACACCGTGTGCTTTATTCTTCCCTTTGTCTGCCCGGCTCAAAAGGGAACGGTGGGGAATTTGGGATGGGGATGGAACGCGAGCCTTGCTTCAGAGAGGGGGTTTTGTATTCAAAGGGTGTTTGTAAAAATAGAATGCATTGAGAGCATAGCAAACAGCCTGGAGGTAAAACTAAGTATGCAAAAGATATCTGTAGCCAGAGCCTCGGAAAAAATTATCAGAGGCTAAGTAATGTAATGTTGTTAATTAGCTTGCCACACACCAGCCTTGCAGCCCCAGGCTGTGCTCTCATCACATTTCCAAGCTAAACAAGCTTGGGCTGGGTCAGTTCGGGGTTGGGAGACCTCCAAGGAAAAGCTGGGGTGTTGGAAAACATCTGGATGTGTGGGCTGACCCCAGAACCCCCAGAGCTGGAAAGGGGGGATCCTGCCCTGTGCCCAGGTGAGCCCCCACCTGCAGAGCTGCCCCAGCCCTGGAGCTGCTGCAGAGCCCAGAGGAGGCTCCAGGATGAGCCCAGGGATGGAGCAGCTCTGCTGGCAGGAAAGGCTGGCACAGCTGGCATTGCTCACCTGCACAGGAGAAGCTTTGGGTGACCTCAGGGTGGCCCTGCAGGGCCTGAAAGAAAGATGGAGAGAGAATATTTACAAGGGATGGAGGGACAGGACACAGGGAATGGCTTCAAACTGCCAGAGAGTGGGTTCAGATGGGATATTGGGAAGGAATTGTTGGCTGGGAGGGTGCCCAGAGCAGCTGTGGTGCCCCTGGATCCCTGGCAGTGCCCAAGCTGGACATTGGGGCTGGAGCACCTGGGACAGTGGGAGGTGTCCCTGCCATGGCAGGAGGTGGAAGCTTTAAGATCCCTCCAACCCAACCCATTCTAGCATTCTATGACAGATTTTCAGCACTTCACAAATCCATTTGAGGTGCTTGTAGCTGTTCATCAAACGCTGGAGTGCATCCCCAAACCGTGCACTCCAAACTCCTCCATTCCTGCTCCACAGGCAGGAGAGCCAGGCTGAGTGAGAAGCAGCATCCTCCCCGTGATATCTGCTGTTCCAGCTTGCACTTGGTGATGGGATTTATATTCCCCCTGGGTATCTTCCAAACTCATCTGTTTGGGGGAATGTTGTTTTTTTTTTTTCTCCTCCTCAGTGCTCCACTTTGCAGTACAGCTATTATTGTCTCCAGAGGGTAGTAATTGTAAAATCACAAGATATTTAGCTTTAAGTTATGATTGCAGCATGAAACAGGCTTTTTTTCTGTTTTCCAAAGCAGAGCAAGTAAAACTTCTTTTAATACACCAAATTCCAAGCTCTGGTCCAAATATACCCACTGTGCAGCTGCCTCTGTTTCAGCAGAATTGCTGAAGAAAGTTGGTGTGTGTAGAAATGCAGGCCTGGAGGAGGCACATGCTCTCCCTGTGCTCTCAGCAGCTGCCTGGGGCTTTCCAAGTGGAATTTAAGTGTTGGCTTTCAGTGGAGCTTTTCCTGTGGCTCGTTTCTCTGTGACTCAGGGTGTGATGATGTTCGAAATGTTGCTGTTATTGGAGCACCTCTCCTGTGGAGCCTTTTGGATCACCGAGGGTGATCCTCATCTCATTTAGCTGATGGGATGATGGAATGGTGTCCCACCAGCCAGGGATGAGGTGCTGCCTCTCAGGATCCTGAAGATGCTCCAGGCTCCCAGTGTGGAGCATCCCTACAGGGAACTCCTTCTGTGCCACCTTCATGGAGAAGGAAAATGACATTCCCAGCTCAGCAGTGCAGGGAAACACATGGAAAACCTGGAAAAACTGCTGTAACATGTGCCTGGATTTCCTGAGCAGCTGGAAGAGCTCAGAGGGCTGGAAATACAACCACCACCACACAGAGGAGTGCACATCCCATTTCTGGTGCACCCATCCTCATTGCTCCCAAGAAAGCAACATTTCTGCTTCTGAATCCTGATCAGGTGCATCAGTGAGACACTAAAACACCTTTTGTTTGTTCACTCATCGGCTCTGTCAATGTTTTTTCCTTGTTTTTCTCTTATCAGGAAAGAATTCAAATAGAAAATGGGACTCTCCTCATCCCCATGCTGAATCTGTCAGACTCAGGCCTCTATCAGTGCGTGGCAGAAAATAAATATGACACCATTTATGCCAATGCTGAGCTGAGGGTGATTGGTGAGTAAATGTCACTGAAATGTGCAGGTACCAGTAAAAAGGACACTTGTTGAAAAATGTTTGAATTTAACAAAAGAGGAGATGAAACCTGGCAGTTCAAACCTGATATTTCTTTGCTTTTTGCCCATATGGAAATGTGGTTTTTTTAGTTTTATTTCATGCTTTGTTTAGGGAAAGAATCTAATCCATGCATGATCTTTTTTATTATCACATATACACCAGTTTAATGAATGCTGTTTCTCGCTTAGTTTGAGTTATTAATGGTTATTCTGCAGGTTTTTAAAGTTATTTCAGAAAGCAGGGAAAATAGCTTTAGCTATAAACAAAGAGCATATGGCAAATATGGACATAAACAAGAAACATGGAACAGGGAATCTCATTAATGACAACCAGAGATGAACATGAATGGAGCTTGCTCATATATTGTAAAAGTATTCTGTTCTAAACTTCAAAATGTAAAGTTTGCTCAACAGCCAAATATCAGAGCTGGTAAAACACAGACTTCAGGAGCACCCAGTGCCTTGTGTTTTCTCCCGGTTCAAGAATGAATTTTCACATAAGCTGCTGGAAAAATAAACATATTTTCAGAAAACAGAGTAGATCTCTGAAAAGAAAGCCAGAACAGAACTGTGCTTATGACAGAGTACTCTCTGCAGATGAATATATGTGGCTGAATCAGGAGTGTGAAGTTTATCCTGCTCAGATAATCTTGTTTTCCATCATGGATAGATCACTTCTCCCAGTCTCCAGATTTCCTCAGGAAAGTTTGTCAGAGGACACAGCTCTAGGTAGGTAGACAGCTTTAGAAACAGAATTAGAATTCTTTGGTACTTAGATGCATTTTTAATGTTAGATTTAGATTTACTTTTGCAGAAATCTAAAAGCCAAAACAATCATTGAATCTTCTGGCTGAACTCAAAGAGAAAAATCTGGCAAGTTCCTTTAGTAACACCTCTTCTTCCTTCTCTCTCTCTTTAGCTGCAGCCCCGGATTTTTCCAGAAACCCCGTGAAGAAGCTGTCTGTTGTGCAGGTTGGAGGGGAAGTTACAATCAGTTGTAAGCCCAGTGCTTCTCCCAGAGCCGCTGTTTCCTGGAGAAAGGGTGCGGAGGTTCTGCGCCACAACAAAAGGTACGGGCAGCAACCAGCGGCTGGGCCGCTGCATTTCCTCTGCTTTGACATCATTTAGAGCTGATTGGAGCCCAGCTGGCTCAGGATTGCTCTTGGCAGCTCGTTGGTGGCAATGCCAGAAGCCTCTTTGTGTTTAGGGTGGCTCTGGAGCTCTGTGGGTGCAAAGCGGGGTGAGCTGCGGGTGATGATGGCGTGATCTGTCCGTCTGTGCTCAGCATCCCTTAATCCATGGCCAGCATGGGCTGGAGGGAATCAGCCTCACCAGGAGACAGCCAGAGAGGTGGGATGTGCCCCCAGGCTGGGGCAGAGTTGCTGTGCAGCTCTACAGGCTGGACAATAACCCCTGGCCTCCCATCCTGTCGCTCTCGTACAGGCAGGATTGAGCTGCTGGCCCAGCAGTGACAAGGCCTCACCAACTGCTTTGGGTCAGGTGGGCTTTGGTGAGAGCCAATTCCTCATGGCTGAGCTGCCAGCAAGCATCTCCATTATTGTATTTCAATGCCCTCAGGCACAGGGTGGAAACCCAGAGCACACAGGGAATATTTCTGTGTCTGCTCTGGGGTGCCCTGACCTCAGGGCAGCACTGACTCTGACCCTCATTCATGGAGAAAATTTCCCAGACTTCAAGATAGACTGGAACCCACAAAAGTGTGAAATAGATTATAGAGAGCAGTGTAGGTGTGTCACTGGGTGAGAAATTGAGGTTTTGGGATTTTTAGTATGTTGAGGATGGCAGCAAGATGGAGGGCACAGGGTGTCATCCTGGGTTTCTTCTTCATGCTTCTTCTTCCTTCTTCTCCATGGGTTTGGGTGGCATTTTGTCATTGGGCAGCAAAGTCTGCATTGCAGCTCTTTGGGATCAGTTATTGGGTTTAAATGGAAAATAATCCAGGTGTCAGTTCTTAATTGGATAATTTAGTTTTAGGAGACATTGTAACAAGAGATTGTTGGCCATTTTGTGCCTCCCAATGAAAAGCTGCCAAACTCATGGTTGTTCTTCTCTTTTACTGATAAAACTGGTAAAACTTCTGTTTTACTGATAAGAAATAATAAACACCTGAGTCCAAATATGAACTACCCTCTCAAGTGCCTTCAGTCCAGACCCAGAGAAACTGATAGCACAGGGTGGGGTTGTTGGGGTGGGCAATCCCCATGGAGTTGGGCTCCATGATCCCTCTGAGCCCTTCCAGCTCAGGCTTCTCCATAATTCTATAATTCCACACTAATGGCAATTAAATGGGGGAATATTAAAATCAAAGGGTCTTGCATAAAATATCCCTCATTTCTGTCAGTAGCATACAGGCCTGAGGATATTTCCATACACAAATGGAGACAGATGGATGAAATGGGCAGCAGTGTCTTCAGAAGTGCTGAGAATGTCTGAGAGTCCTCCTCAGCATCTCTTTCAGCTCACAAATATAACAGCAACCCTCTCTTGTCACCTTCTGTTGTCAGCCTTTGAAATCTATAATCAGTAATTCATGAAGCTCTGGCAGCTGAGCACAGATTTTCACACAGGACCACTTGCTCAACGAGGTTACTTTGGGTCACATCAGACTTAGAATGATGATAATTCTCTAAAACATTATCCCAAACGGTGGCACAGAGAATTGTTTCCCTATGCCACACTGCAGGAATGTACAATAGAGATAAATCACAGGAGTATTTATGAAAGAAGGAGCAAATCTGAGAATTTTACATAGGTGCTGGCGGTGGAAGTGAGAAATTTGGGTGAGCAATCCATCCCATGGCCAAAGAGAACTTTCCAATGGCTTTTCCCCCTTTAAGAAGTGGCCATTTTATTTTCATTTTAACCACTCACGATGGAAAACACTTTTCTAACCAGTGTTTAAACAAATCTCTATTTGTCTTCTGATTGCATTTTGATTGTGTTGCCTATTCCATTGGCTGAACTAAGCCTGGATCTTGAGGTTCCACTACTCTGATATTCCCCACCTGATTTACTGATATAAGAAATATTTACACACTCTGTACAGTATTTACTTGTGCTCCTGTATTAATTTACTAACAATAATTCTGAGCACACTGTAATTTCTGAGTATCCCAGAAGGCTCCTGCTGCTGGGCGGGAGCAAATAACAGGAGCAGGATTTACAAAGGAGGCAGAGTTTAAACTCTCTGCATGCACATTATTGCCAGTGTGGCCACTGGTGCAAAGTGGAATTTATGAGGCTGTTTGATTATTAAATGACAAACTGGCTAATGCCGTGGTTTAAAAAGGATGGGAGATAAATCAGCAGTACAGTGTTAGTCCAGAGATCTCCCTGACAGAAAACAAAATGAAATAAGGGTTCGTGTGGCTGTAAAGTACATGGCTAATTAAAGTGCTGGAATTACACATAAAAAGAGAGGGAACATGGTCTGCCTTTCTCCACAGATATGATTAAACCCTGACAAAGCCTATTTCTGCTCCCATTTTATCGTGCTGCAATTATAACCTTTATGGGCTCTTTTATTGGCCTTTTTTAAAATATTTGGTAGGGTTATAGTTGCTAAAAAAAGGGAAAACCAATCCCTTCCAGTTCTGCGATGGCTCATTCTTAAATAAGTCAGATCATGCAGCTGCTTTTAAATTATTTAGACAAATTTAATCTTTTGTTAAAGAAATCATGAAACCAGACCTATTCCACCCAAAGGGGAAAAAATATTCCTTCATTTTCCTCTTTTTCCTTTCACTCCTGATAATAGTTTATTCCTGATAGTCCTGAATACATGGTAACCACTCTCCCTGATCAGCTGAACTCTTGATATCACAGGAGATTACATTAAATTCAGTTTGCAAGTGTGTAAAGAGAAGTGTGCTAAATAGGAGCACTAATTATTAGATTTTCCATATTAATATATCCACAATTAAATATTTTTAATTAGATTTCTTCTGAGTTCTTGAGGTCAATTTTAAGTTTCCAAAGCTGCAGTATTTGGGCCCTTGCTCTCTGAAAAATATCTTAAAAATTTTTGAAGGGTAATTTTCTGCATTTCTTGCTGGGGTTCAGCAGTGAAGGTCCTCAGCCCTCAGGCCCCTCTTCAGGGCAGAGTTTTCCCCAGCCCCATTTGTCTTTCCCATCCTTTTTGTGGCTCCATTGCTCAGCTCTTCAGCAGCTTGTCTGCTCTCATTTCTGTAAAACACTTCATTGCACTTGAAGCACACATGTAAATCCTGCAGAAAATGCCAAAATAATATTTTTTTAATGTTAGATGGTGAAATAAAACCTGGACATACCAGTTCCAGACCTGTTTATCATTCCCAGCCCTCTCCATTGAGTTTCCCTTCCAAATTTTCAGCAATAACTCCATTCCACTGTTATTGGCAGGGTTCAGGCCCCAGTAATGGGATTTGTCCATGGTGTTGGCACCTGAGAGGGAATTCCAGGTTATCAGCTGCAGGAATCCAAGGGAATCCCACAGTGGCTCCTCCTGCTGGTTTTCCCTGCTCCCTCCTCCTGTGATTTCCACCAGTTCAGCTTCAGGTGCTCTCTTGGGCAATTATCCTCCTTCTTTGGGTCAAAATCTGCAGAAATGGGGTTTGGGTAGCAATGCCACTTCTGCAAGGGACAGCTGGGATAAAGAACTTTTCCTGGCGTGTGCTGGGGGTTTGAGCTCAGTGTAGCAAGGAAACACAACAAAAGCCAAGCTTTGTGTGCTCCAAACTCCCTTCCCGTGGAGTCTGACACAGATCTCAGCTATTTTCATGTGTGTCACATCCTCAGTGCATGCAACAGGAGCTTCCTTCATCTCTCTCCTCGCTTCTATCCCCTCGTATCCAACTGAGGGAACAGAAGAGAAGAAAGGAACAATTCATATATTAAATAAAACAAATTTTCAAGTCTAGACACCAGTCTCATCACAAACGTCTTTGTGCCTTCAGTGAATTCAGATTTGGGACTCTCATGGAAAACTTCTTTTACAAAAATTCCTTTTGATGGGAGCATTTTAATGGAAGGGAATTGGGGCTGGTTTTGCTTTGCCAGAGAGAGGTGCTATTCCCCCAGCCTGGGCTGAGCATCCCTGAGCCCTGCAGTGAATGCATGGAAACATATGGGATTCACTTCACTCGGAATTTCAATGAGGAGAGCTGAGGGAAAACTGAGAAATGAGGTAGGCTGGAAGAATGCATTAGTCATATACAGCACTTTCCATGCATTAATAATCAGTAATAAGCAAATATTCATAATTTAAATTGTTTTTGGGGGCCCGGACAAGAAGTGCATTTAGAGATCATAAAATATGCTCAATACTTGTTGGCTCCAAGCCTTGCTGGTAGGACACAGCTCAGTCCCAGCTCTGTGAGGGATGGGAATGGATCCTCTGCCATAAATACAGCTGGTGAATTCTGTGTCCTGTGGCACTCTTGGTTCTGGTGTTTTACACTCAGGTTATTGCCATTAATCTGAGGAAACATGGGAAAGCAATGAGGTGGGAAGCTGCATTTCTTAAATTCCATGGAAAGTGAGTGGAGCAGATGTTGTGATGGGTGGGGGAATTATCTGGGAATTGCTGAGTTCTTGGAGTATCTGGGAATTGCTGAGTTCTTGAAGAGTATCTGGGAATTGCTGAGGTTCTTGGAGTATCTGTGAATTGCTGATTTCTTGAAGAGTGTGAATTGCTGAGTCCTTGGAATATCTGGGAATTGCTGAGTTCCTGGAGCTGCCCCTTGGAGCCCAGGCTCAGGGGTTCTCCTGCTGCCAGGGGAGCAGCCAGGACCCAGTAGATTTCCTTAGGATCTGTTCCTTAGGATCTATATCCTCAGGATCTGTTCTCCCACCCCACACTGGGCCACCCCTTGCTTGTGCTTTCCTTCTGCTCTTCCACTGCTCACAGCCAGATTCCAAACCCAGCAGCATTTTAACACATTTAAACTTTTTTTTTTTTTTTTGGTTATTTGGGTAAAGGATTGTTTTGTGTCTGTGGAATTAGACAAATTAGAATTAGACAAATTAGAATTAGACAGACAGGGAGTTAAAAAGTCTGCAGCTCCTCCTGAGGGGCAGCTCCAATCTCTGTTCCCTGGGACAGGGAATGGCTGGAGCGGTGTTAGGGCAGGTTTAGGTTGGATTTTTGGGAAAGGTTCTTCCCCTAGAAGGTGTTGGCACTGCCCAGGGAATGGGCACAGCCCCAGAGCTCCAGGAGAGATTGGAAAACCCTCCCAGGGATGCCCAGGGTGGGATTTTGGGGTTGGATTCTGATCCTTGTGGGTCCCTCCCAGCTCTTCTTGTGCTGTGATTATTGGTAAACAGGAGAAGTCCTCACTCAATGGCCTGATCAAACACAAAATGCATTGTCTGTGAAACAGCATCTCAGCTCCAGCCAATTTGAGCAGAAATGTGTCAGGACAGTTCAGCAAACTTCAGGGAAGCATTTCAATTACCAGAATGTCAATGCTGTTGGTTTAGCTTCAGAATATCCGTTATCCTTAAAAATAAATTAAAAAAAAAATCTGCTTGGGGAGGAATCAAGACCAAATGGATAGAAAATTCTAAAATTTGCACTAGTCTGCTAACAAAGGAGGAGATTGATGGCACTTGACTATTCTTTAGCTGAAGTCAATATGCAGCCTAAGGGAGTTATTTACTTGTTCTTGGCAGGTGCCTCCCTCTCAAATGAGACACCAAACTTAGCTGAGCAAAGCTGAGGGAATGAAATCCATCCACAGTGTCTGAAAAAAACCACAACTGCCCTAAGTCAAAGCAGATGAGTGGCACAGGCAAAGAGGAGCCAGGCTGCTTAGTGCCACAAACCACCCTGCTTTCCTCACCCCCTGCTTGCACACAAAATACCCCAGATATTTGCATGCAGATACCAAGTTCCATATAAAATCTATTTTTCTTATGATATTCCAGAACTTACTGTTCTATTCCCAGCTTTCTACAGCAATGCAGTTGGGTGACTAGTAATTTTACTATTATTTTATTTTTTAAGTCTGTTTTTTGAAGCCTGGATTAAGTGTGTCTCTGTTTTTATCCTCCTTGCTTTTCCAGTTTTGCATAGCTTTGATGAGATGCCTTAACCCTTCTAGTTTATCAGTGTCTGTGTGCTTGTAAAGAAGTTCATTTCCTATTTTAGTATTTAAATAGAGCACTTGAAGTGTGGGCACCAGCAATCAGAGCAATTCCAGCTATCTCAGACACCACTGCTGAAAGTCAACACGAATACAAATTAAGCTTATCTGTTGATGAAATCCCACTTTTGCCTGGAGAACCATTGGGATTGATTCCACCTCTGCTAAATTTGATTCATCACTTCAGCTCCATTCCTTGCTTACAAACAGACTGACAGGAATTAAAAGGACGGATTTACCTGCCTGTTTCCAGTGTTTGGTCTGAAGTTACTCTTTAAGACTCCTACAAACCTGGGGTTGCTGTTTAGAGGTGTTTTTTTATCTCTGAAACCCCAGTGTCACAGCACATTTGGTGCTAACCAGACAAGCCCCACCATCACACCATTCCCCAGGGAATGCTGAGAGCTGCAGGATGGATTTTCTAGCTAAAAATATCCATTGGTCCTGGTTTCAGACAGAAAACAGAAGGGAATTGCAGAGAACTGGGAGAGGCAGTTCCAATGCATTTACTGAGGATTTATTTGCTCTCAGCAGGGAAGTTTGTCTGGTTTTGGGGTTTGTCTGGTTTTGGTGTTGGTTGTAGGCATTTTCCAGTGCCACTGGATTTTGGAGGAACATCACACATGGCAGCAGCCACAGGAATCACCAGAACTGCTGATTTTGGCAGAAGTTTTACAACCAAAGGCTTGTCAGAAAACACCCCAAACTCTCCTGAAGTGCTTTCAGTCTTCCCTTCTTCTCCATCTTTCTGGTTATTTTATTCTTGTTCCCCACGCTGAGAGTGAAGGCAGGGGAATGGAAACTTTGACTGAAAGATGAGGAGGGAGATAAGGAGAAGGAAGAACGAGCACAGATGATGGGAAGAAAAAAAGAAATACTTTATTTTTTTTCTTCTTTATCTTATTTTCCTTTGTTTTCCCCCTTTCTTCTCGCTCTGTTCTGTTTCCATTTGAAGTCAAGGCACTGCAGAGTAACGAGGAGGCAGGAGGGGACCCCCATTGCTACCTGACCCAGGCAGCAGCCAGAGGATATTGGAGCAGGGGAAGACAGCAGAAAAGGGTTTTTCCTTTCTTTTCTCTCTTCTTGGAGAGTTTCACAACAGAACCAGCCAACAAACCTAATTTCACCCTGCACTGCTGAGTGCTCAGTGCCAGTGTTTAGCACACCAGGTAATGGGAGCGTGGAGGAAGTAAATGAAGCGGATGTTCTCACGTGAAAAAGAGGATTTATTCCAACTCCCCTCTGCAGGGCACCTCTCTGATGCAATTTGAAAATGCTCCCACTCAAGTTATGACAGCATTGTTAAGGGAAGCCTTTCCAAGGGGCTGTCCTGCTTGCTGAGATGTCCCAGGAAATCTGCCTCTCTTCCCTTCAAAAGGAATTGCAATAATCCAATCTCCAGTGAGTGTCAGTGCTGTGCCCTCTCCCCCTTCCAGTGTCCTGTCCCTGCTCCATGCACATTTTCTGATGGATGTTCAGGATTCCATCCAAATCCAGACAATCTCAGTGGATCTTTTTCCACTGAGCAGGCTGGGAATCAAGGTTCCTAATTAGGAGTTTGCAGGAAAAAAAAAAAAAGTGATGAGAGAATTCTACCTTCTGTGCTTCTCTTCCAGTCCAAGTTGTGCTGCCATGCACATTGTTGCTGCTGATGGTATTGCTGCAGCATCCAAAAATGCCAGTGTGGGATGGAAAATATGCACCAAACTTGGAAAACCTGCACCAGATTTGGGAAGCATACACCAAATTTGGAAAGCATGACCCAAATTTGGAAAACATGCACCAAATTTGGAAAGCATGCACCAAATTTGGAAAGCATGCACCAAATATGGAAAACATGCACCAGATTTGGAAAGCATGCACCAAATTTGGAAAACATGCCCCAAATTTGGAAAGCATGCACCAGATTTGGAAAACCTGCACCAAATTTGGAAAGCGTGCACCAAATATGGAAAACATGCTCCAAATTTGGACAACATGCACCAAATTTGGAAAACATGCTCAGAATTTGGAAAACATGCACTAATTTCTTGTGCCTGTTGGTTGGGCTCCCCCTGGAGCTGCAGGAAACCTGGCTGGATGGGGTTTGGAGCACCCTGGGGTGGGGGAATTTGTCCCTGCCCATGGCAGGGGTGGAATGGGATGAGCTTCAAGGTCCCTTCCACTCCAAACCATCCTGGCATTCTCTGATTCTGTTTTGGGGGTTTTTGGTCTCTGATTCTATTCCAGGGTTTCTGAAATCCAAGCAGGGCCATGCTGGTGTCAGCTGCTTGTTGTCTGGACAGAATTCCTTAAGGTTACCTGTAGGTTTTATTGTTCTTGTGCTCCTGAAATGTGTTCTGACAAGCAGAGGGAAGCAGCTTCCTGCAAGTGAATGGAACTCCCACACAGAGGGCAATTCAGGCCCTTCTGTACTGGTTAAATTCTACTAAAATCCCATATTAAGGGCTTAGTTTTACATCTGGAGTGAATTTTGTTGTGTGAAGGGCTGAGTCAGAGCTCCTGATAGTGCCTGGATCATAAAAATGATGATTAATGGTGGGATTAGAATAGTGGCAGTGTGGACATCCCATCCTGCACTGGAACAGCTTTTGTCTGATGTAGTGGAGTTACAAAGATTTCATAAAACCAGCAGAACTTGGAAGATAAAGAAATTGGCAGCTGTTTTATTTGGCAGTTCTGCTCCTTTTCTGCTTTTCTTTCCCATACACACAGAGGTGCTGTTGCCCAGTATTCCCTGGCTGCCAGCTCTGGGACGTGTCACCACAAGACATTTGGGCACATTTGGGTGCTTTTGTCACTTTTTTCCTTTGGCCATCGCAGAGGAACATCTGCCTCACATTTAATCCTTGAGTGTGTTACAGACAGAGCAAAACAATTTTTGCTATTTTATGTTAAAGGCAGCAGCAGCTCCTGAAAATCCTGTGTTTTCTCTGGAATCTGTATGATGGAGTACAGCTCAGTTCAGATGGCTGTATATATTTACATAAATAAATATTTGTGGTCCCAATTGCAGGGATTTGATGCAAAAATAATTCTATTTTTAGGAAGAGAGGGAGAATTTTAAGAAATAGGATGGAAGAGTTCTAGCGTCACGTTTAATAATTTCTAATAATATTATTTTCTACAATATTTTAATAAGAGTATTCAGCTGGATTGTGTTTTGATCCAAATAGTTAAAAGATTATAATGACATTTATTTGATTCCCAGTTAATTGTCAGTCAACCCTGAAGCTCATTTATATCAGCATGCAGATAAGGAAAATCTTTTTAAGCTCAGTTTATTAAATGGCAACACTATTAGCATACAAATTATGCTCAGAATAGAATAAACAGGTACAAAGATCATTAACATATGATACAGACAGTCAGATCTCAGATGGGATTCAGTGGGACCTTTTCAAAAATACCAGGGCTGTCAGCAGCAGGGACAAGTCATTCACTCAGCCAAACTTTGCTCACATTTCCATCTGCATAAATCACTGCTAATTCCAACTCGTTTGGGAGTTGTGCTCATCCTTCTGCCCCTCACTCACTTCCCTTTGTAGTTTTTTAATGCAGCCTCTCCTGCTCCTCAATCTTGGTAAAATTAGAGGAGTCAGATATTGTCTCAGTGTCTGGCAGCATGTCTGGAGAAATTTATAAACAATATATCTCTTTGCACAGCCTGGAAATAAAGAGGGGGTTTGCTCCTGAGCAGCAAAGGGAGGCTGAGCAGACATGGTTTCAAATAGGATTTCTCAGATAATAAAAATTACTTTGCCTCTGATTTCATCAGATCCAGATTCCTCTCTTTTTATCAGCAGAGCGCCGTGATGAGGCTTCAATAAGGCTGGGAGGTGTCAGATGTGAGAGCAGACAGGAGACAAGGAGAGGGAATCTGTACAAAGTACCAGGGTTACTTTATTTGGAAAAGAATTACACCCTCGAAGGGAGAGCTGCCCTTCTGGCAGTGCTGAAAGCTGCAGAATCCACCCAGTTTTACACGGATCCAGCTCAAGATTTTGATGGGGATTTCAAAGCCCTTTGCTGTTTGAATCCATGCATTTCATATCCATGAATTAACATCCCCCTCTCCCAAAAACACATTGGCTGAACAATGCAGCAGTGCACAAAGCTACCCCTGCTGCACTTTTAAATCTAATGACTTGACACCTCTTTCTTTTCTCAGATTTTATTTCTTCCCTCAGCCTTGTTAAATACATATTGTTCTTTCATGCTCTTAAGATCAAAGCAAATAGCCATCAACAATCTTTTGTTCACACGAGACAACACGCCCGGAGATGCTTTGTTTGGCCTGGTTAATTAAAAGCTGCACCTATCATCCCTGCTTGATTTCTCAAGTTCTTTGCTTAAAAAAGTATGTGTGACAATTTTAATGAGCTCTCACCTCTTCCCCACAGCCTCTGGCTTCTGCACAAACTTTGCAAACTCTTCTTTTTGAACGTCACACGGAGCTCTGGCTCCAGCAGATCCCAGGGAAGATGTTTGTTTTCCTGCCTGCACATGGAGCTCATCCCCTGATGGAGGCACTCAGAGGGGAATTTCAATATTTATATCTGGTGGGTTTAAAGTGAAAGAGGGTCAGGTTAGATTAGGAATGAGGAAGAAATATTTTACATTGCTGGTGACAAAATGCTGGCACAGGCTGCCCCTGGATCCCTGGCAGTGCCAAGGCCAGGCTGGATGGGGCTTGGAACAACTGGGACAGTGGAAGATGACCCTGCCCATGGAACTGGATGATCTTTAAGGTCCCTTCCAACCCAAACCATTCCACAATTCCACATGGAATAATATTTCTGTGTATTCCCAACTTGCCCTCTGTGCAGGAACTTTGCACGAATAGTCAGAACTTGATTTTCATCTCTTCTTTTGCTCCCAGCAGCTTGGTTTAATTGAGCTGCTCACCCAGAGGTAGCACCAGGCAGGAGGACAGGAGAAAGCAGGACTCTGATCAGGATTTAAGCATTTTGTAAATTAGAAATGCCAGCCTAGAGTTAGGCTGGGCTTAAGCAATCCCTTGGTGCCTCAGAGCTTTATGAACTCAGCTGGGCCCTGAGTTCTTCCTTCTCCTCCTTCTTTCACAGCTCTGCATTTATCAGATCTGCTTCACATCTTGTGCTTTTGGGCCCTTGACAGGCACTTATTTACTTATTGAGAGAAGTCCAGTTTTCCTGGCAGGCAGAATATTCTCCTTGCATTGTGTTGGACAAGTTAAACTTTTCTGTCTCGTCACAGCACTTGGAATTACCTCGTCTTGTGATGCAGCTGCTAAGAATTATTATCTATAGCCTTCACACAGCCTCAAATGTTGTGAAAAGGAATGGTTTCCAGCAGGTGAGGCGTGCCTTTCACAGCTTCTTTTTAAACCATTTGTCAGAGCTTGATCCAAAGCCCATTAAAGACAATATTCCCACAGCCTTGTGCATCACAGCTCCCTGATTTGGGAGAGAAATGGGAGAGGACAAAGTGCAGCCCCCTGAACCCACCCAGGGCACACAGTCCTGGCTCTGAGGGAGTTTAGGGCAATTTTGCTGTTCTTGGCACCCAGGGCAGCATTTCACATTTGTTGTTTGTCTTCTTGCATTTGAAATGCATCATCTCGATTTTCTGCTGTGCTCTGTCTTCCCATCCCTCTCCTATCCCAGACCTCAGGACAGCTGGAAATTTCTCACTTTTTAAAAACATTTTTTTTTCATTCCTTTCCCCACTAAACTAATTACAGTGGAGTTCTTTGTGCTGTTACACAAATTCTGCCTGAGTGTCTTATTTACTGCTCGCTCTAATTGTTGTTAGGTAGCGTGACCTGTTTCAAACAACTCAGGAGCTTTTATTTAGCAGATTTTCTCTCTGCTAAGCTCCTTTTTGATCCATTAAAAGAGCCATTCCATCCTCAGCCTGCCCAGCCATTGAAATATTGTTTCAGAGCAGCATTTCTTCAGATCAAACGTGACACTGCCAGCTCCTGAGTGGGTACAAACCCCTCTTAGTGGCTAAATGAGAGAGATGGGAATTATCAAGGTCTCAATTCATCATGAAGAATACAGGGATGAAAAATCTGAGGCATGACCAAACTTCAGTGGAAAAGCTGTAACCAGAATCCACAGGGGCTAAGATGGAGCTTTCAAAGCTTCTCCCCTTTGCTATTCTGTATTTTACTGACTGTTTTTTCCTGTGTATTTATCTACACTGAAGCCTTTGGGGTTGGAGATGGTCTTTTTATATTTTTTTTTGCTTTATGCCACTTCTGGATTTTAATTTGCACCTAAGAGCTTCTAGGTGCAACTGCAGTAAAAGTAACAGGTCATCAATATTTGATGGAAAGACACCGAGGTGGCTTGCTATGAATTATTATTCAGGTGCCCAATTTATGAACATTTGCTGATTCACACTGGAATCTCTTTGGGTACTGTTTGATGAACACCATATGTTACCCAGCCACTCCATTGCATCCTCTGTTTTATCACCAGCAGTTTTTCTGGTGGGAAGATGGGAAGAAAAGCAGCATTAATGCAAAAAATATTGCAGAGGCAGAAGGGGAATGCTTGGAAATGTTTCTTCATGCTCAAAGCTGCCTTTGGAACAGCCAGAGGTGGGTGAGGGAGAGGACCCAGGGCTGCTGTTGATGCTCAGCTGTGACACCAGCTCAGTTCATGGGATCACAGAATCATGGAATATCCTCAGCTGGAAAGATCCCACAAGGATCAGAAACAGCCCCAGGTGCCAAGATCCAGCTCCTGGCCCTGCCCAGACACCCCAAACCCCACCCTGGCATCCCTGGGAGGGTTTTCCAGAGGCTCCTGGAGCTCTGGCAGCCTCTGTGCCCATTCCCTGGGGAGCCTGGGCAGTGCCAGCACCCTCTGGGGGAAAAACCTTTCCCAAAAATCCAACCTGACCCTCCCCTGGCACAACTTCATTCCCCCTTCCTTATCCAAACAATACCCTTCACCCTTCTCCTGTTTTGCTCAGTTCCTGTTCAAAATGATGGATTATTAAACCTGAACTTATTCCCTCACTGTACCACGAGTGGCAAACCCAGAGCTGCTGCAGCACCTGGTGATTATTGCCAAGGAAACAAAGATTTTTCACCGAACCCTAAATCCCTTCCCTTCCCAGCTGTACAGGGACATCTCTGCTTGTCCCCCAAATACACCCTGCCCTGCTCAGGAGCAGACCTTTGTTAAGATGTGCTTAATTTTAATTTTAATTTTCCCTCTAATTTTATGAATTCCCACAGGGAAAGGTCAGATGATGGTGTGACATGTGAAATTAGGGGGGTATAAGCCAGAAGATCAGCAGAAATCCAAGTTTAGTGCTTCTCCTTCCCAGCTGAGCTGTTGGGAGGTGTGACAGGAGCAGGACAAGGTCTGATGTGTGTTCCACTTGCAGTTACAAATGTACAAATGCCAGAATGGGAAACAGAAACACACTGTGATGGGGTTTTTTTTGTGTGTTTAATGGTTCTGATGCTGCTGCCAGCTCCAACTTCTGCTCTTGTGATTGTTCATTTCCTTTAATAATTCAGTACATCACCCAATCTTATGTTGTTAGTAATAAATATTAAATACCCAAGCTGTGATGCATGAATTAGATATTTTCTATTTTATGAAAGGAGCCTTGTATTAGAGTTAAATGTCAATTAAATGAGGGATATAAAAAATGATGCAGTGCTGCTGTGAGTGAATGGAGCCTGGTTTCCTGTGGAGTCGTGGCTTACACTGAATTTTTTTGAGTGTAAGGAAATGTGGCATTGGGTGCAGATTCTCTAATGCCTGTTGAGGAATGAGCTTAGTGGCAAGAGGAGGTGCACACAGGGACCCTGACCCCATTTTTATGAAACTTCCAGGACCTACATGTCTTAAATTTCTTCTAAATTCAGAAAAAAATTTATTCAAGTTCCACATTTACTATGTGGATGTTGAAGAACTGGGGGAAAAAACCCCAAAATATTACAGAATAATATTTTCTGTGCTAATTCATTGCTAATTCAGCTGTGATTTTAAAATCCTCTACTTTTGGATGTGTGTTCTGTGTGATTCTGTAGAAAATCCCCCAAATCCTGAAGTCCTGCCCTTGTATGTGACAGCAGAAGGGTCCAGGCACAGTGACAGCTTATCCCAGGAAATCACATCCAATCCTTGTCCTGACTTATATCCCAAAGCATCTCAAAAACATGAAAAAATAAAATATGAACAAGGTCAAAAATTAATTTTGTCCATAAAAGCCAGGAATGGTCCTGAAATTACCATTAAATGCAATTTCTCCAATTCTTTGAACACTGACATAAACAACTCAGTAACTCCAGTGTGGTTTGGGGGCCCCATGAGACAGTGATGGATTTGATTTGGCTCCTTGGCTTGTGAGGTGGCATTTGAGCACCTCAGCCAGTCTGATAATATCTTTTAATAATCCTGACAGAACTCCACAGGCAGCTGGGCTCACACACAACCTTAGCTTGGCTTAGGAGCACTGGGATCTGTAAAAAAAAAACCCAAAAAACAACAAAACCATGGTAAAATAGAATGCAAGTAAGTAGCAAGTTGAGTCTTTTGACTTTTTCTTGAGATTCCAGATTTTGCTGTAAGGAAGTCGCCTGGAGAAGTGAATGATCAACCCCAGTTTGCCAATAAAACATTTCTAATATAGAAATTAATAAGCAGAAGAGGCGAAAATTGGTTAACATAGATTCACCTTGCTGTAGAGGGGGAAAATCATAATGGAAATATTAAAATAATAAATATTTAAATACTAAAAGTCGCACTGCATTTCTGTTACTATTCCTCGGCCAGAAGTCTTCTTTATTTCTATTTTCCTATTGTTGCCCAGGAAATTGTGGATTCCTCATCCTTGGAAGTTCCAAGGCCAGGTTGGGCAGGGCTCTGTCCCTGTCCCTGTCCTGTCCATGGCAGGGGTGGGATGAGCCTTAAGATCCCATCCAACCGAAGCCATTCTGGGATTCTGTGGTTTTAAATAAAAAAAAAAAAATTAAAAATAAAAATTTTGTTTGTTTTTCCCCAGGGTGGTGCTCCTGGAGGATGGCAGCCTCAGGATCTCCAACATCTCCAAGGTGGATGCTGGGCTTTACACTTGTGTAGCCACGAACCAGTTTGGAACTGCCAGAAACTCAGGGAACCTCATTGTTAAAGGTATTTCAGCATTTCCTTCTTTTATGGACTGAGATGAACTTCAGAAACCCTTCCAACCCAAGATTCTCTGATTTTGTAATATTTTATTTTAATATCCCTCTTTTCAGCAGTACCAGAATGGTGCTGTATCCTGCAGTGTGAGCTCCTCTTTAAATTTGCATCTGGCAAAAATCTTTTAAATATTCACCTTCTGACAGAGCAATTAGCACTGATCCAGCTCAGAGTGTGACCTGAGATGGGGCTGCAGCACAGCCAGCGATGAAAGCACCAAGAACTTCAGGGTTTCTGCAGCTCTGACCTCATTAAGGTTCTCCCCCTTTCACATGCCCCATACATTGTGGCAATATGGGAAAATCCCATTAAAACATGAAAAAAAAACCCCAAACCTATTTTGTTTGGCATTTATGAAGTTTATTAAAACACCGAGTAACAACATGGTATAAAAATGATCTTGTTTGCAGGGAACATTTGTTTTTGTTTCCCCTCTGGAGAAGTTTGGGCTGTTCAATTATAGGCCTCATTGCTTCAGCATTATTTTCAACTGAAATGTCAGAACTTGGGAAAGCATGGCTAATGTGCAAATTAAGTTTATTGCTGCTCATTGAGTTGTTTATTCTTTGTGGGAGAAGTCTTTATTACACCTCCAGCACTCACATCTCCCCTCTTTTCTCCTCTGGAATGGGATTTGCCATATAATGCATGTTTGCTGTTGCTAAGCAAGATAGATGGATAAGGCAGAACCAAGAGCTTTTAAGAAGCTTTTAAAAGTATTTGAGATAAAAGTTTTGAAGGCAAGCCTATAAAAGAAATAAAAAATATCACCCAGGTGAACATTCTGCATTAGTGGGCATGAGGAGGATACAACAAGAGGTGCAAGAAGATGGGAATACCATAATAAATTAATTTATGTTTTGTTATCACTACTAAAAAACACACTTCATGCCCAAAAGCCAGTGTAAGTCCCAAAGGGACAATTTTCAAGATTTATTTGGTGGAGGTAAACAGCTTCAGGCCAATAATAAAGGAGATTTCTTATGATAACAGCAGTGCCCAAGGCCAGGTTGGATGGGGCTTGGAGCACCCTGGGGCAGTGGGAGGTGTCCCTGCCATGGCAGGGGTGGCACTGAATGGGATTTTAGGTCCTTTCCAACCCAAACCTTCCCAAAATTCTGTGATTTAAGAATCACCTAAATTCTGAAGTTAAGCTGTGATGAGCACTGAACTAACCCAGCTCGTGCACATTTCCTTCTCCTCCTCTCGCATTATTTTCAGATCATATTAATATTGTTGAAGTGATTCTGCTCTCATTTTCTACATGTGTCTAAATTCTCACCACTTTACAACACTTGCATGCACAAAAGCTTTATTCAAGGGAATTGCTTACAACAAAGTGGTTGTTATCTCTAATCTGTCTGCCAGTCATATCAACAAAAGTGCAGCCATATAAACCCATTTCTTTCCCCTTCAGTGAGCTGATACTTCCCTTCATAAGAGCTACAAGTTTGGGTCTCAATGTAATGGGTTAAAAATGATCAAATAAATAATTTTCCTGCCTGGGAACGTCTTTGAAGCTGTAACTTGAGCAGTGCTGTGGAGTAAAGTGCCACTGACATTAATACAGATTAAGGATGTCAATGTGTAAAGTAAGTGGAGATGAACAGCAATTTTGCTTCTGCTGCAGTTTTTGGCCAGTAGGATTCTTCAAGTTTGGAGAAGCATGGGCATGTTTTTAAGAGAAGTCTGAAGCTTTTGACTGAAATCATAACTATTGATTATGGGCTTTATCAAGTAGTACAATTTAGAGTGTTCCTAATATAAATATAAACTAATTTAGGGTGTTCCTCTCACATCTGCTCACTCTCAGGCACACAATGTGGTCGTGGTACTGCCATAGGAGTGATCTAAAATCATCTCTATTTTAGAGAGAATTCCCTTTATTACAGAACATTTGGGCCAGTTTGAAATCATTTCCCAAATGGCACAAACCTCCTTCAATAGCTGCTATTTTTATAAGTATTTCAATTAAAAATATATACATTTTTTTTTTGTCTCCTCAGACAGGACTGTGATCACAATTCCCCCCTCTGACACAGATGCAACAGTTGGAGAGAGCATTGTGCTGCCATGCCAGGCGTCCCACGACCCCTCCCTGGACGTGGCCTTCTCGTGGTCATTCAATGGCCAGAGGATTGATTTGAGCAGGGGAATCCATCACTTTGAAAGGATTGGAAGGGTGAGTTTCCCAAACTCCTTCATGAAACTCTTTGCCACAGTCTTTACACGACACGGGTGTTTATCATAATTCCTCCTTGGCTGTTTATGTGCCTGGCAAATCACTGTTTCTTTACAAGGGCTGCAAACATTTATTTTTCTTCCCTAAATTTCATAAAGGCACTTGAGTTATTTGTGAAGCCATAATAAAAATGTCCCCATGAAAGAAACTGATGATAGCTATGAATATTTTAATTTAAAAGCTGAATTTTGTATTAATATTGAGCAATTTATAAAAATGCCCAGTATGGAAAGCATGTTGTGAGTGATTAGTTTACTTTTTTTTTTTTTTAATCTCTCCAGGAATCTTCTGGGGATTTGATGATAAGAAATATTCAGCTGCATCATTCTGGGAAATATGTGTGCATGGTGCAAACTTCTTTAGACAGTCAATCTGCAACAGCAGATATAATTGTGAGAGGTATGTCTGTAAGGGAGACACACTTATCTTCTAGAGGAATTAGGAATTCTTAACATCAGCTGTTGTTTAAATGATTCCTAGGATGTCAATTCCAAATCTCATTAGTGAAATGCTCTCTTTCTTTTACTCTTGGCCCCAAAATCGTGGCCAGCATGGTCCTGGTGTTCAGCCAACCCAGGGGAACCTCTGCAGTTCTGCCCTGGTGTCTTTGGCAAAAATTTTGGGCTACACAGATGGGAGGGAAATCCTTTAATTTCAGCAGTGTTTTTGTTTCCTTCAGGCATCTCTGGGTCACTGTGCAGGCTGGGAAAATCAAAATACCTCATTCCTTTCCCCTATTTGGAGATAATACAAAATAATATTTTCTAACTCAGCTTTTTACTGCCAGCAGTGAGGAAATGCTGTCATGGGAGCAGGTCTGTAAACCCTAGGAGAAATCAGAAACTTGTGTAGTGCACCATCCTGCATTCCTTCTGAACCTCAGTCTTGACTGAATTCAGTAGGAATTCTCAGACTGTTCAATGGTTCAACAAAAGACAACACCGGGTGCCTTTCTTTGTCAGACACAAAGAAGAAATCATTCCTTTGTTTGTAGTTTTCATGTTAGCGACGTCAAGACATTAATTTTCCTGACTCATAAAAATGTAATCCAGGCATGGAGCCATCATTTAGGGATTGTGCAGCTTTTATGACACTGCAGCTTCATGAATAATTCCTCTGAGTTGAGAAAGTAAGAGTTGCCCAACCCATTCCAGCGGTGAATCTTCTCTTCCCAATACCTTCCTCTTAAAATGCTGATCGTGTCAGGCCCTCCAGGTCCACCAGAAGATGTTAAAGTTGAACATGTTTCTAGCACAACTGCTGGCTTATCCTGGAAGCCTGGAGCAGATAACAACAGCCCAGTGCAGATCTACAGTGTCCAGACCAGGACTCCCTTCTCGGTGGGATGGCAGGCAGTCGCCACAGGTGAGCAATCCAGGACTTGCCTTGGAATTTTTATTTTGTGTGTACCATTAATTACCTCAAAAACCCATTGATGGTGTCATGTTTGCCTTCAGCTCCCGAGGTCATTAATGGCAGGACTCTCAAGGCCACCGTGGTGGATTTAAGCCCCTGGGTTGAGTACGAGTTCCGCGTGGTCGCCAGCAACAGCGTTGGGATCGGGGAGCCCAGCAGGCCTTCAGCTCTCCTGAAAACCAAAGCAGCAGGTGAGGCCCTGCTTCCTGCCAGGCTTTTCCAGCTCCCAGCTGTGGGAATTTCACTGCAGCAGAGCCACTCATTCCTACAGGGTTATTTACCCAATTCCACGGGCAGGGATCCAGCGTGTTCCATGAGAACGCGTTACTGGATGGGACTTGGGGCAACCTGGGATTGATGTCTCAGGTTTAGCTTTTGTATTTTCAGATTCTGAGCTGCTTTAGAGTGTGGGTCTGGGCTTCATATCAGGGCATGGTGAGCTCTCTTCACAGAGTAGGGAGACAAAACAATTCCTTCTCTAGCTTGGGACAAAAGGCAAATGATCCAAATCTCAGCCCCAGAGCACAAACACCGTGGGCTGGAGAGAGAAAAACAAGCAGGGTGGGACTGCCTGGGCTAAAGCTGGGATGGGACAATGAACTGCAAGGTGCAAATGGAGCAGAACTTATAAAAGTGAGACTGGTTGTGACTGGTTGTCCATTTTGGGACCATTTTGGTTCATCTTGGGTGCAGCCCTGGCTGGGCTCTTGTGCTGCCCAAGGTGGATCCATTAAGGATATCCTTTTAATAAATCCCCTTTATTCTGTAACTCCATCCAGCCTCTGCTCTAGGGCAGCCTGCACAGGGCATCAGGACAGTGGAAGGTGTCCCTGCCCATGGCAGGGGTGGGACTGAATGAGCTTTAAGGTCCCTTCCAACCCAAACCGTTCTGACATTCCATGATAAAAGCTGGAGTTATCCTATGTTCTTCCCTTTGATCAACCTTTCACTCATGCAATTGCGGAGAACAATTTTTGTTCTCCCAATTAAATCCAAGTTTTTACCCTGCTCAGGGACTTGCACATCAAGTGATAACTCCACTCTCTGAGTGTCCCTTGGCTGCAGAGGTATTTGATATCTGAGCATCAGGAGGAGCAGGATAATTTTAACTCTGGATATTGGATGAAATAAATGACAGCATCCAAAGCCCAGTGAAACCAACAGCTTCTACTGGCTCCAGAGTGGAATATTTTCTGTCTGTCTGTCTGACCTTTACTCATGTATCTTCTGGGACTTGGCACCTCAGGGGAAGCTGCCTCATTCCTGGGTGACCAACACTGTCAGTCCTTTGACCTGCTCAGTTTGGTACAATTTATTTGCAGCCCAAACCTTTGGTTTGTTTTATGTTCCTCCCAGCTCCCTGCTTATCAACTGTCTCCCACCTATAAAATCAGTGTTTATGGGATGGAAAGCAGTAAAATGGAAGCAGCTTTTACAATCCACTTTCTCTTCTCTGTTTATCTCATTTGCCGAGCTCTGAAGTTTGGCAAGCTGCATTTCAGGACAGAACTCAAAATACAGTATTGTACATTATACAGAAAAAAACACGTTTCTTTTAGAATGTGGAATCCATTTATTTCTGGGGAATAGAATCCCAGAATGGTTTGGATTGGTAGGGACCTTAAAGACCATCTAGTTCCAACCCCAGCACCTTCCAGAGGAGGTCAGATTTTTTAAATTTCCCAGCAGAGTATCTCAAATGAATATTCTCCATTACATGATTGATCACAAAGACCAAATTAATCTTGAGAATGTTTTTGTGGCTGTTACCACCGTGGGGCTTTGTAAAGTGGGATATTCAAAACCAGACAGGCAGTGAAAGCTTTCATCTTTTAAAGCTTTTATTTATTTATTTCTTAGAGGGATTCACAAGACTGGGGCAACGAGGAGAAAGAAACAATAAAATTATTGTTATTTATCATGGCAATAACACAAGGAAGATTATTTCTGTGCTCTGTAGCACTGTCTGAAGTTTAACAAAAGAGACAGAAAGACTCACTTCAGGTTTTAGCTGCTTAACTCCTTCACTGCTGCAAACCCCTGTCTCCAAATGTTGCAGTGCAGTGGGACAATATTGGCTTTTATTAATATTTTAGTCAGAATAGGAACCTGAAATCGGCAGGGCAGTGTGGACAGCAAACACATGGCCAGGAAAGGGTGAATTTGAGCTGTTGTAATAACTATTTTGGCAGCTAAAATCTGAGCATTAGTAGATTTGTGAATGCAAATGAGCCACTGTTCATTTCATTAAAATGGAGCTGAGAATTAATTGAGCCTCTGTTGGTGCACTCAGCTGTAAATTTTCATCTGTTTCTCAACTCCGACCCAGTTGAGGCTCTGCTGAGCCGCAGCACAAAATTCTCCCCTTGCAAATGTACAAGTACCAAACACATTTAACACATGAGCTAATTGAGCATCACTTGGTTCATGAAACAGTGAAACACCAGGCTTGAGAGTTTGTTTTGCTGTTTCCATGCCGTTCTTGTCAGTCTGAGATTGTTTGCCTCTGATGCGCCCAAAGACATTGATTGTGAGTGACAAAAATGAACAGCCCTGTGAAACCCTCCAGGAGAGCCCAGGCTGTTTGCTCTCAGACTCACTCTTATGGCTGCACAGCAAAATTATTCTGAAATTCCTCCCATTTCTAGAGGATATTTATTTATACATGGACTAGAATCTGGAAATTATATATAATTCATATATTTAATTATAGATAAATTATATTATGGGTTGGCGTCAGTTTCTGTGAACTTTAAGCACTGTTGCTTTTATTGCCACCCTTGGAGCTGGGTTAATGCATTTGTCAATGGGAAGGACAAGCAGATTTGGTAAAATTTGCCCAAAATCTCTGGGAAAAAAGGTTTCTGAGATGCAAACATCCCTCCTATTTCTCACCCTACACATCATCTTTTCAGACAGTGAGAGCTGAATGAGGACAATGACAAAACAATCTTGAAATTTCTGAAAATAAGATTTGAAGATGGTACCACTAAATGTCCTGTAGAGGGTTCCTGTCTCTGCCCATTCCAGGGATGTCCTCTTCTCTTACACTTCTCCAGCAGCTGAAAAAGAATATGATATCATGGAACCATAGAATGGGTTGGGTTGGAAGGGACCTTAAAGAAGAAATATAAAGCAAGTGGCAGGAAATGCTGATATTGTCTTTGGCTCTCCACCATGAGCCCCTTCAACGTCAACAAAGTCCCCTGATCTCAGTCCTGTACCTCTCACACACCTGTGGAATGCTGGAGAAATCCAACTCTCATCAACCAACTTTTGGGTACCTATAGTCTTGGGAGAAGGAGAAAAGCAATTTGTGAGTTTTGAATTCACTAAGATAAGCATACAACCAATTAAAAAAATTAATATATTGCTCCAACAACATGTTTACTGAACAAATGCGTAATTAGTAAATCAGTAGTGTTGCAGCTACAGTCTGAATGGAACATCATTTTGCCAATTAGTTGATGAGGCATAATAATGTCAGATACTTGATGCTCCCAGTTCTTTAATTAATTTTTTGAACCAGGGTACTCATGTATCAAATTCATCTATGGCTTCAGCCTCAGAAAACGTGTAAACATCATTTCATTTCATTTCAAATGGGCTGCTGTGCAATGTAATCCCTGTTCCACTGTTGAGAGGCTGCAGGTGAGGTAGGAAATGCTTGGATCACCCCCTTGGAAAGACCTCCAGGATCTCTGAGTCCAACATTTGGCTGACCAGAGCTGGACACAGCACTGGAGGTGTGGCCTTAGCAGAGGGACAATGACTGCCCTGCTCCTGTGGCCACACCATTGCTGATCCAGGCTGGGTGACCTCGGGCTTCCTCCCCACCTGGGCGCACCTGGCCTCATCTTCAGCACCCCCAGGTCCTTTTTTTGCTGAGCCACTTTCCAGACACTCTTCCCTCACCTTGGAGTGCTCCATGGGGCTGTTCTCAATGGTTTATGTGGTTTATGGTTTATGACCCAAGAACAGGACCCTGCACTTACCTTGTTGAGCCTCACAACGCTGGATCCAGCCTGCCCATATCCACACTCCCACCCAAATTAGTGCCAGCTGTGAACTTTCTGAGGCCCAGATCAGCTGTAAAGACACTAAACAGGGCTGGCCCCAAAGCTGAGCCTTGGGGAAGCTGCAAACTCCAACCTCTTTTCTCCTCCAGTTCCCGTGGTGGCACCCACGAACATCGGCGGAGGAGGAGGGAGCCGCTCCGAGCTCGTCATCACATGGGAGGTAATTCTGAGCTCACTGAACCTCAGCTGTCCAACAGGGATAAATCTGTGGGTGAAACCACAGCCCTGCTGAAATCCAAAGGCTTTTGGTCACCGGCTTTGGTCGAGCCTGGATTTCACCCTGGATGTGGAGAGCAAACAGCCTGTAAGATATACAGCAAGTTTTCTGTGTTATAGGGAACAATTTGTGAAAATAAACAGTTTAAGAGGCATGTTGTAAAGATGTTTAGAAGTCTGCATAACCCTCTTATCTCCATTGTACAGGAGGTGCTTAACACACTAATCTGCTTGGCCATTTTCTGCATTTACATTTTTCCTACTTTTGTTTACATGTTTTCCATTCTGGAACACTGTGCTGACAAGACATATCCTATTATGCGTTAAAGGAGATGAGCCCTTTAATTCTGCAGCACTCCAGCGAGAGCAGAGAATACACATTTCCAGAGCAGTTAATGCCAGACAAGTTGCAAAGGGTGAGTGCAGGTCATTTCAGAGAGTAGAAAGTGAGTGCTGTGGGAAGGAGCCTCCTTTTCCAGCCTCCCAGCAGCTTCCCACAGGCACTGGGATGAAGGCAGGCAGCCTCTGGCAAAGCCTGGGAAGTGATGGGGTAGGTGCTTGGTCAAAAAAGTGAAAAATCAGATCAAAAGAAATTTTTAAAAATCCCCACTAGATAAATAACATTGCTGATGTTTTCCCTCCCCGTGCTGCAAACAGAGTGAAATTCCACTTTCCCTGAACTAAGTTTTCCTCCATCTGCACCTTTCACTCTTTTGTTTCATTTTCTCCTCTTTGGGAGGAGAAGAACATGAAAATAGAAAACAACCTGAGAGGTCTCAATCAAATTATTCTGTTGGACTCTGTATTATGTCCCGGAAAACAATCAGAAGAAATCATAATTATGGCCAGCAAACAACATTGAACACGACTCTGCGGCTTTCTGTGATGAACTCACTAAATGTCTTGATTAAATCTGAGGTCACAGAAGCCTCAAAAACAAATTAAATGCTCTAGAAAGTAGCTTCGACTCCTATAAATCCCCAGTGAGGCACCATCTCTCACATTTAACTCTCTCAGGGCTGGAAAAGAGATGGAAAATGGAATATTGGGTGTTGGTAAAACACTGAAGGAAATACATGTGTTACAAATGCCAGGGCAGGCTTATTATCAGGATTTTTATTATTAGAATTAGAAGGAATTTATGATAAAAATAACATAAGTGCCCTGAAGTGTTCTGAAGTGCTTCCAGATTTCCCCCATCATCTCACACGGTTTGTGCTCCCAAGAGTTTGCAGAAGATGTTGGGGTCAGCACTCAGGTCCTGACCCTTTTTCTGTCTTTTTGCACCATTTTCCATGCCTGCTTTTCCATGCCCCTTCCTTTCATGCAAGACTCCGAAATAAATGCAGTCTTACTGAGAAACACTTCCTTTCTCCATTTAATCCTGATTTTATTTCATAAATGTCCTCTTGCTTGGAGAATGTGGAAGTATTTTTATCCATGAAAAACCAAACTTCATGCTGGACACGGTGTTGCTGTAATTGCCTTTTCAGTTTGAGCCTTTCATACGTATCTTGACATGAGATTTTATTAATAGAAACATTAATTTTGCCATGTTGACTTGCAGGAACATTTCTGTTCTGAGAACTTAAATAAGAATATGTTCATGCACTTGAGGCTTTTTCCTTGCTGAAAAAAATACATCAGTACTGTACTCAGAGGCAGGCAATTATACAACTGACACACATTTCTTTGTATACATTTGTTCCTTCCCAGCTCTTTTTTTCCTTTAAAATAATTTATTTAAAATTAGCATTCCTATGCCCCTTTGGGGAAAGGAAAAAATCTACAAGCTACAACTTGTACTGAGTGAAATGCTTTTAATTTTGCAAACTTCATGCCTGAAAGAGACAACTTTAATGGAGCTGATCAGATCTTTTGTTTCTAAATTGATTGCCCCGATAGATTTATTATTTTGATTTTTATTTCAATATTACATTGACGGATGGGACAAACATTATTATCTTCTCCAAGGCACAGCCAACTAAATCAATAGCACTAAAATACAGTCAGGGACTGAAGATTCAATTAAAACTGTGGATACATGCAAACCTTTATTGACTGCCTTGTCACCACAGCCGGTGTCAGAAGAGCTCCAGAACGGGGAAGGTTTTGGCTACGTCGTCATGTTCCGTCCCCTTGGCTCCACAACCTGGACCAAAGCTGTGGTGGCCTCGGTGGAATCCAGCAAATACATTTATAGGAACGAGAGCATCACACCCCTGTCTCCTTTCGAGGTCAAAGTTGGTGTCTACAACAACGAGGGAGAAGGGACCCTGAGCTCCATTTCCATCATCTACTCAGGAGAGGATGGTAACACGAGTTACTCTTATGGGAATGGGTGTGTGACAGCAAGAGGTGACAGATATGGTCAGCCAGATCTCACAGGGTTTTTAAGGGCCCTGCCCAAACCTGCTAATTGGATATTTACAATAGACATGAGGCAAGAGATGGGGATCTGAACTAAAAATAGCAAGGGGCAAATTTTTAGAATGATTTTCAGCACAGGGCCTGTTTTGACTAATTTGTCCCCAAGGTGCTCCTGCTGAGTATATTGGGAAAACTGGGAGCCATTCAAAGGTGTTGCTCTCAGAGGGTTTGGTTCCTCAGACCACTCAGTGTGGCTGATCTCTGAAAACCTGCTCCAGCAGACAGGGAATGGACAATTCTGAGAGCAGGTTTTGCTGACATCCCTCCATAAGCGGAGAGCAAACCTCATGGTTACACCAGGGGCTCTTCCTGCTGTTTCCCCTCCCTTGCACTGTCCCTGTGGTCACAGCGTGTCTCAGCAGCTCTGTTCTCCCTGTCCCAGAGCCACAGATGGCCCCGGCGGGCGCCTCAGCGCTGAGTGTGTCGGCGGCGGTGGTGGAGGTGTCCTGGCTGCCCATCCCCTGGAACCGGCACACGGGCAGGGTGCTGGGCTACGAGGTGAGGGACTGGGATATGAGGTGAGGGGCTGGGATATGAGGTGAGGGACTGGGATATGAGGTGAGGGACTGGGCTATGAGGTGAGGGGCTGGGATATGAGGTGAGGGGCTGGGCTATGAGGTGAGGGACTGGGCCATGAGGTGAGGGGCTGGGCTATGAGGTGAGGGGCTGGGATATGAGGTGAGGGGCTGGGATATGAGGTGAGGGACTGGGCTATGAGGTGAGGGACTGGGCTATGAGGTGAGGGGCTGGGCTATGAGGTGAGGGGCTGGGATATGAGGTGAGGGGCTGGGATATGAGGTGAGGGACTGGGCTATGAGGTGAGGGGCTGGGATATGAGGTGAGGGACTGGGATATGAGGTGAGGTGCTGGGCCATGAGGTGAGGGGCTGGGCTATGAGGTGAGGTGCTGGGCCATGGGCTGACAGGCCTTGAAGTTGTCCCTTTCCTCTCCAGAATCCTTTTGGCCTTCTGGTTCCTCCTCCCAGTTAACAAACTGCTGCTTCCAAGAGCATGGAGATCTTCCCCTGGCTCTCATGAGCAGCAAGCCACCTGAGATAATCGGGAGGGTTTATAGCCCAGAACTGCAGCTCTGTCACAGACTTTCTGTGTTCAGATCTGGGGACAGGCACAGGAGGCACTGCTGACAGAGCAGGGCAGGATAAATGTGCTCCAGAACTACCCAGAGCTTGTGCTGTGGTGCACTGAAAGGCTTTTAACTTCTCCTTCCTCTTAATAAAATCATTTAGGTTGGAAAATACCTTTAAGACCATCAGGTCCAACCATTAGCTCAAACATTTGAAGAGGGCAGTGGAGGAGTCCGTATCCCTGCAGGAATTTAAAAGCCCTATGGATGTGGCACTTGGGGACGTGGTTTAGTGCTGGCTGAGTTAATGGTTGGACTTAAAGATATTTTCCAGCCCAAATGATTCCATGATTTTAGGATTAAGTACTGTCAGATATCATGCCTGGTCATTTTATTTGCATAGTGAAGCAATTTCTTTTTTTCTTTCTTTTTGTTTATTTGTTTTTTGTTTGTTTGGTTTTTTTTGAATTTGAACATAAGAGGAAAACAAGTCAAAAACACTTTAAATTCTATGCTACCACTGCAAGGTACAAATGAAGGTAGTAAGAGTCATGTACAGTCCAAAAACCTTCCTAAATCAATTACTCAATGAAAAAAAATAGCAAGTCTAAGTAGGTGTCACTGAATCAAAACTAGAGCCAGGATACAAAATAATTAAAAACCTTTTAGATGATTGAGATAAATGCTCTTTTGTGTCTCTTAAGGTTTTTTTCATTGTGTTCAACCATAAAACCAACAAAGCTTTTATCATTCCTTACCTTATCAAAGGTTTCCTTCTGGACATCTGTAAGTTTAAGGATTTCATTTAGTTCCTTAATTGGGATTCAGTCTCTGAAATGTTATTGCTTCTCTATAAATATTCATGCCTGGGTTTACATCCTGCTAGATTGGAGTACAAAAAAAATTCCTGTATTCCTCGAAATCGTCCTTGTCAGCATGTCTGCTTCCCAGCCAAGCCTCTAATTGCTGGAACACAATGAATTGCCTGTTCTTTGTTCTCGCTTTTTAGGTTTTATATTGGATAGATGATCCCAAGGAAAGCACAGCTGGGAAGGTCAGAGTCAGTGGGAATGTGACAGCCAAAAACATCACGGGCCTGAGAGCTAACACGGTGTATTTTGCAGCAGTGCGAGCCTACAACACTGCGGGGACGGGGCCCTCCAGCACCCCCGTTAATGTCACCACCAAAAAATCCCGTGAGTATTGGATCTGGCACAACAAGGGTGTCACTTTTGTGCTGAGAATGACACAGGAACGGATGAGGGGCAGGATTGTAGGAAGAGCAAAAGAAGGTTTTATTCAAGAGAACCGCGTGGTTTCTATAGAGTGAAATGATAGATTCTATTTGTTTGGTTAGTTAACAAAAACACCTTTTTCATACAATTCCAGGGAATTGTATGAATTGAGAAGAACAGAAAGACAAAGTAAAAAAACACTCCCTGTAGACTGTTTTTACTTAACAAGTTATCACACCTTTACATCTCCTTGAAAGTTCTCCCAAGCCGCTGCGAGAGACGTTTGCCATTGCTCTCTCTGTCCCATGGCTTCCCCACAAGGGTCCCAAATTCCCAGCTGGGACAGGCACATCCCAGCTCCCCATGACCCATCCCTGCCAAAGGCTTCAACAGCTAGGAAAACTAAATCCCAAATTTCTTCATGAGTCAGACAACAAAATCTGTGACTGAGAAACTTCCTCTGGTCCTAAATCAGTGCCCACGAGGGAGGATTTCTGGAACAGCAGCCCCCTTGCTTCCAGGGGATTCCAGAGGTGCAGAGCCAATAAAGGAGGGAAGTCCAACAGGTCAGACAAGAGATTCTGGGGTGAGGCTGTGTTGGTTTGGGGGTTTCAAAGGAAGCTGTTGAATGCACCAAATACAGAGGGGTTTTCACACCTCTGAACTTTGCACTGCAGAGCTCAGCATAAGGGATATATTGATACAAACACAATTTAGGTTTTTTGGGGTTTTTAAAATTAATACTAAAAGTAAAGCCCTCTGCTGTTTTGTTTTCCTTGGAATCTATTTTCCCAGTAAATTATTGATCAGTACTTTAGCATAAAAGGGAAATATTTCTCCTGAGTTTCACCAATTTTTCCTCTTTTCTATATGCTGTTCCATGCCATTGCTCCAAGTGCAAGATAGGAACAACTTGTAGAATGAGTTAATTGATTTTTAATTGCCACAAACCCAATATTTATTGTAAATAAAACAATGAAAAATAAATCCAGAGAAGATATTTCTGAAGGGCTCAAACAGGACCCATCCCTGGAATTGTCCAAGACCAGGTTGGACGAGGCTTGGAAAAACCTGGGATGGTGGAAGGTGTCTGTGACCATGAATGAAATGAAATTTAAGTGCTATTCCAACCAAACCATTCTGTGATTTCATTACTTTCATCACAGTCCATTTTTCAATAGAAAATAGATTCATATCTGGGAATTCTTCCCTCTATTCCTATGTGCATCTGAATGAAAGACAAGTTAAAGACATGGCAGTCAAATGACAAAACATAGAAGGAATAAATTTGCTTTTGTTTTACATCTACTTTATCTTCTGTCAAATTCAGGATTGTGCTAATGGTTCATTTAAAAATTAAAGTCAAAATAACCTTTTTAATATTTAAATATATAGATTAAAATTTCAAGCTCTGTCTGGGGAAGATGCAAGCGCTTGCAATAAGAGAAGAGATAATATGTCAAGAGAATATAAACAATGTGCATCTGGAGCAGGAGATGGAGCTCCAAAGTAATAGCTCTGTCTTCCTGCTCAGCATCCAGCATTCCTGCATTCTGCTCATCCCATTATTGCAGGGACTCAGCAGAGCTGAAATGATCCTTCTGCCAAAGAGGTGCAATTCTGATTGAAGTGTTCTTCTCGAAGATCGATGTAAGGTCCAAGGTGACATCCTGGGTTCAGTTAAAAGTACTTAGGGAGGTGGAATTGAGGTCCTCAAACCATGGACATGGCTCCATAAAGAGCTGTTCTCTGCTGGTTTTTTAATTGTATGGCATGGATTGCAGAAATTCCTCTTCCTCTTTCCTCTTCCCCTTCTTTCCCTCTTCCTTTTCTATTCAACTTCCATCTCCTTCTCCTCCTCCTTCTCCTTCTCCTCCTCCTTCTCCTTCTCCTTCTCCTTCTCCTCCTCCTTCTCCTCCTCTTCCTCCTTCCTCCTCTCCTCCTCCTCTCCTTCCTCCTCTTCTCCTTCTCCTTCTCCTTCCTCCTCTCTCCTTCTCCTTCCTCCTTCTCCTCCTCCCCCTCTTCCTCCTCCTCCTCCTCTTCTCCTCCTCCTCCTCCTCCTCTCTCCTCCTCCTCCTTCTCCTTCTCTCCTCCTCCTCCTCTCCTCTCCCTTCTCCTTCCTCCTTCTCCTTCTCCTTCTCCTCCTCCTCCTCTCCTTCTCCTTCCTTCTCCTTCTCTCCTCCTTCTCCTTCTCCTTCTCCTTCCTCTCTCCTTCCTCCTCCTCTCTCCTTCTCCTCTCCTTCTCCTTCTCCTTCCTTCTCCTTCTCTCCCTTCTCCTTCTCCTTCTCCTCCTTCTCCTTCCTCCTCTCTCCTCCTCCTCCTCCTCCTCCTCTCTCTCCTCTCCTCCTTCTCCTTCCTTCTCTTCTCCTTCTCCTTCTCCTTCTCCTCTCTCCTCCTCTCCTCTCCTCCTCCTCTCCTCTCCTCTCCTTCTCCTTCTCCTCCCTTTTCCTTCTCCTTCTCCTTCTCCTTCTCCTTCTCCTTCTCTTCTCCTTCTCCTCTCTTCTCCTCTCCTTCTCCTTTCCCTTTTCTCTCTTCCTCTTCTTTTTTCTCTCCTCTTCTTTTCCCCTTACAAATAGATACATATACACCCAAAATATATCAATATTACATATAGATACTGGAAATACTTGCATGGATAAACCTCAGCACAGTACAGCAACAAAGCCAAGTGTTACCTAAACCATGGCAATAACACCAGCACCTCAATGAACGTAAGCAGATATTTGGGATTTCTATTGTTCTTGACAGCATTGATTACAAGGAATTAATTGAGGAAATAATCTGCCAATCTCAGATCTGGAACTGCTTGGTTTTGCTAGCAGATATTCCTGTGGATTTGGGAAAGTGCTCTTATCATTTATTCTGGTTTCCGCCTGGGAAAAAAATCCAGATAATTTTGTTTTGCAAATCCTCCTGTGGTGGTTTTTCAGCCCCAAGATCATGAATTAAGATAGCTTTGAGTTTCTATGTCAAAAAGCTTTGGTCAAAGCTATAATTCACCCATTTTTGAGTGATTTCAAACCTCTTCAGAGTGCACAGCCAATGAAGTATCTGACATCCTTTGCCTCTTGTGACTATTTTGTTATCCAATTCCATATATAAAATGTTTCCTGAAAGCAACAAAGAGCTTTCAAGCCATATTTAAATAAATTTGCAGTTTGATATATGTGAGAGTAGATGAATGTCTTCAGAAAGAAATGAATCTTTCCCAGCACTGACAGTGTGGCTGATGGAAGGACACCCCTGGATATTCACCTGGGAGCTCCACCAACACCTCATTCCCTGCCAGAGGGATGGATTAAACTTCTCCAAAGCCACGAGGCAGATGGATATGAAACAGCAGCACCCATCCATTTGTTTTATCTCTGTGGGAAATGATAGAAATTATCACCAAATCAACTGCTCCTTCCATCACTCACCAACACGCAGCGGGGAAGAGAAGGATCCCAGAGTTAAACAATTTAGAATTAGGGCTGGAATGTGTTTCTCCAGCTCTCTCCTCATTTTTCCCTGTGTTTCAATCCTCCTTTCCTGTGCCACCAGGCAGCAGGGCCTGCAGGATGTGCCATGGAGCAGGAGAGAACGTGTTGGCCTAAATCTGAGCTCTGTTCAAAGGCTCAGCTCCACCCTCACATGTTCACACAGGATTCAATTCCAGTCACTTGTAGGCAAATTTTCAAAGTCCTCGCACTTAGGCATAAAAAGCCTTTGAAAAAGCTGCTCTCAGCCTATTGTGCTGAGAGTTTCTAAAATCCTACAATGTTTCATGGTGGATCACATGGAGACTTTCATGTGCAGCTCTTTGTAACCTGTCCTGGCTGATGGAAACCTTGGCTTCTGTGTTTGCTCTCAGTTTTAGCTTTTTCTGAGATCCAGACAGCAAAACAACCTCTAGGACATGGAAATACAGAGAGGAACAACATTTTCCTTCCACAAAATCTCTAAATGTAACTTGAACTGTCAGACACTGTCAGGCTGTGCCTAATTTTGCAAATGAAGCCTCACAGTAAGAGGTTCTGTGCTATGAATAGATCTTTATTCTGACTAATACCAGAGCAATGATGGACTGGAAAATGGTTTTTGCTCTTTTAGGTTGGAATCACCCAAGCATTTGCTACTCCCATATCAGCAGCTCATTCAGCTTCACTATGAAAATTAATACTCAGTTTATCTCGTTATTATCATAATCCTTGTTATTTCTTTTTCTAAAGCACCCAGTCAACCTCCAGCGAACATCGCCTGGAAGCTGACAAATTCCAAAATCTGCCTCAACTGGGAGCATGTGAAAACAATGGAGAATGAGTCTGAGGTGTTGGGCTACAAAGTAAGTGATTTCTTTATCTCATTAATCAGAAATTTTGGTGACAATACAGGTACAGGGGTTTGGTGGAAAGTGAGTGTTCATTACCTGGAACACTGATTTTTCTGGATTTATTGGGATGGTTGGCTGATGTTTACACAAATATTCACTGAGTAGGACTTTATCCCAACAGAAGGATTTTCTGTCCCCTCTCCTGTATTTCTCTTGTCCCCTTGTGATCTTACTTATCTAAAGTTTCTTGCTTTCATATCTCCAGGGAAGGAGTTGCACAAATGTATAAGGAATAGAGAACAGTCTTTGAAGCATTAAAGGCAGTCATAAACTACATTTAAACATTCTCACTCTCTGGCAGTTCATAAATGTACCTTTAAAAAAGAGGCTGAAAGATACTCACACAAAGATCTATGTATGAACCAAAAAGCCTTCCCATAAATCTGCTTTTAAAGGAAATACAAATTTATTTTAAAGTTTGGCTTTGCTGCAGAATTCTTTGATTATTCTCAGGTTCTAGGAAACCACCTGCTGTGGTACCCACCCCAAAATCCTGAAGAATTTATTCCCCTATTTAAATTGCTTTTAAAACCCTGCAGGATGCTGAGAGTGCTCGGAAAACTTTGGGACATTACAGAAGAATCATTCAGTCCCCCCCAAAAAACCCATTAAAACTTAAACCAAAATGAAAAAACTCTTGTTTTCCAATCCCTTTTCTGCTCAGATCCTGTACAGACAGAACAGGCAGAGCAAAGCCCATATCCTGGAGACAAACAACACTTCAGCTGAACTTCTGGTCCCGTTTGAAGAAGATTATCTCATCGAGATAAGAACCGTCAGCGATGGTGGCGATGGCAGCAGCAGTGAGGAAATTAGGATTCCAAAAATATCCAGTAAGTGAGAGAATTTCTTTTCCCCCTCTGAATGCTGTTGCATAAGAAGAAATCTGTGCCTCTAAGCACAACAGATTCCCAGATTGCCATAGGTGTCCTCCCTCCTGGTGCTTTTTGGTGCTGGCTCCTATAAATTTGTCTCTGATATTCTGACATTCATTAGAGGAGAGAGTGTTTTGCTCCACACCTTATTTTTACTGCAGGTCTCTGCTGCTGTGGCATGCAGAGCTCAGGGAAGGACACAGGAAAAAGATTTCTTGGGAAAGTCAAAGTTCTCACATATAATGTGGCTCTAAATCTGCCCTGGACAGAGATCTCAGCCCTGTCCCATGGCTGTGCTGGGGTGGGCCAGGATGCAGCCTCTGCTCTCATAAATCATTTATTATTCATAGAAAAGGGAGTATTTTTATATTTATATTCATAGTTTGTTTTGCAACAAAATAGTCAAACCCCTCTTGAATAAGACACCCATGGGAAAGGTGAGATGTTGATCCAAAACCCTACTCCACAAAATGGTCACTACAGTTTAATCAACAAATAAATAGAAATTACATCTGTGGATAATGTTTCATTTTGAAAAGAGAGCAGTGATTGCTGTTAAGCTAAAATGTAAAGAAAAACTAATTTCTGACACAGATTTACCTCTGTCTGTTTATATTTGAACAGGTTTAAGCTCTGGAGCAATGAAATTATCCCAAAGGATAAACCCTACATTGGCATCTGGGATCCTGCTGTTGGGTTCTGTTCTTCTAAACCCTTTTCCTTGCTGGTTCCAGCAATTCTCTGCCATGGACTTCTAAAAATAAAAGTGTAGATTTTATCTTAATTCTTCACCATAACCAACATTCCTGAGAAAAATCAGCACTGGGGAGGGGGAGGGAGGAGGAAGTGGTCTGTCATTAAGAAAATATTAGGCATCAAAATTCCATGAATTTTTAAAAATAGGCTTGGAAATGAAGGGGTAAATCAACATGCATTAATTAAACGGAGTGATGCCAAACCTAATTTGGGATTGACACGTGGGTGGTCTCAAATTTTCTCCGAGTAGTTGTTATTGGAACAGCATTTTAATGGAATGTCAACCTGTGCAAGCTGATGCCACGCAGGGGAGCAGGGATTTAAAACTCTTGTGATGTGGATATTATTTATCTCATGTTCTTCAATGTATCCTGTTAAAAAAACCCACTTTCAATTAAATAAAAGCTATTTGTTTACATTTTGCACTTGTCTGTATTAGAGGAGGTGTCATAAAACACATTATTTGAAGTATCCTGTGCTATTTTCTGCAGAAAAGGGGAATTTATAATAAAACTTATAAATAAAATGAGTCTCCTATGGACCAACCCAAAGCCCACTGAATTCCACAGGAAAAACTTTCAGTGGTTTCAGCAGGCCTTGAAGCAGAGCTGAAATAGCAGCACCTTTTATACCATCAGACACTTCACATATTCTCAAATCCATTTGAAAGGACTTTTCCGTGCACAGACTGTTCTGATCAGCACAACTTCCAGAGACACTGAATATTTTCTGAGGGAGAACTGAAGTCTAGCTGTCATTAAGCAGGATCAGATGCTCTCTCCTGATTTTGTTATTCTTTGCTGTGGCTTGAAAGTGTAGATTCATCTTTGAGTTGAGTGTGAAGGTAAATGAGAAGAACATTGATTTTCATCATCTTGAAATATAAATAAAAGCAGCTAATTAAGCCCTTCAATCTCCTGAGTCCCCAGAATGACAAATTAAACACCAGAGCTTGGCTTTCAACTCAGGAGATGCAGCTCAACACTTGAAGCCACGCTCCTGCCAGCTTCAACTACATCTGATAAAAGGTGTTCTTTGCCTGATATCATTACTGGGAAATCTTTTCTTCCTTCTCACTTTGCTCTGAAGTTTGTTTTCTTTTCCCCACTGTCAGATCCATGTTGTGTGATCTTTGTAAACATTTATAACTACAAGATAACCAAATAGCCCAAATATTTTTTAAAAGGGGACTGTTGGAATGGGGGCGAAGATGTGTCAGCACATGAATGAGTAAAAGAAGTTCAGCTGAGCATGGAAATCCTTCAAAGAACACATTAAACCATGTTGGTTATCCATGGGCATGGCAATGGGAATTCACAGAGGAAGCTCCAAAACTTTGGTACCTCCTCAAGGTCCATGCCAAGCCAAACCTTTCTCTGATTCCTCACAGAGCCCATGGGCTGGTCTGGCAGAAAATAAACTCAAAAATGATAAAATCATTGCAGAACCACATGGTAGAGATTGATGTCCAAGCAAGTAACTCTTCACAGGATCATGGAATGGTTTGGGTTGAAAGGGACATTGAAGATCTCTTCCAGCTGGTGATATTTAATAACCCCCAGACTGCATTCAATAAAATATTTTCTAGAGGTCACTCCTATTTGGTTTTGAGAGAGTTTTTTGCATCATTCCTTCCCAGCAGGTGTCCAGCAGGACCTCTGCTCGCTCCCAGACCTTCTGAGCCCATTAAACAACAGGTTCCTTTTATTTCCCTTCATTAAACTGAATCTGAAATTCTTATACTTCATAACATAAATGTAATTCTCTGCTAACTTTACCCAAAACATCCTTTTATTCAAGTGAAAAGAGATTTTCTGCAGAGCAGTTACAGCTCAATAGAATGCCTGAGCGATGCTTAATTACAGGGAGGCTCTGGAAATAAAATGTCACTTTTAGAAGTCTGTCCTCTGGGATTTCTACAAAGTTCCTAATCACAGGAGTTATTAGGAAGAGGTTTAACAGAGCTTTCAAAAGAGGAGAATGGTTTAGAAAGAAATGAATGTGCTATAGAAAATCCTGATAATACCTTAATGAAGTAAAAACATTTTTCCTTGCGGTGGAAGTAAACAATGAAACACTTCTTCAGATTTCTTCTCCCTTTTGTGCACCAATGACGTTCTTTTCTGGCTGTAGAAGATCCAAAGCAGACTCTTTAGCCTCAGCATTTCTCCATTTTGTCACTCCCATGGGAGCAGCCCTTTATAAAAAAGGGACAACTGCAGAATCCCAGGAATATGAGTGAACGTTCCCTTGCTGAATTCCCTTGGAGCTGGAGTTGCAGGGTGAATATTCTGCCTCAGGAGTGTCGGATCTCAGGATCTCAGTCCTGAGATGCTGAGCCACCGAGACCCTGGGGGGGCTCGGGACTCCTGGAATGTTGCCAGAAGTGTCTGGTGGCTGGACTTTGGTCCTGCACAGGAGACGACAAGGATGAGGGCTTCACCAGGTGAATGGTGAAAAGATTAGCTAATTAGAGGGTGAGAAATAGGGTTTAGGATTTATGTACAGGGGGTTTAGAGGAGTAAGATGGAGGAATTGGGGTGTGTCCTACCCTCCTTCTTCTTCCTCCTCTCCTCCATCTTCTTTGGCCACGGTGGCACCTTTGATTGTTATACTAAGAGTACACCGAGTTATAACAATAGATGGTATTGGGGAAAAATGATAAATATTGTATACGTAGCAAGGGGTATAAAGATACGTGGCGGTCAGGGGGACGGCACAGTGTGCCCATGGCTGACTGCTGAGCAGATCTCTGGTGGCTGAAAGAAAATCTTTTAGATAAACAATTAATAAACATAAGACCAGAAAGAAGAACTGAAGCCTCTTCTCGTCCTTCGATACACGGGCTGCCCCAAGGCCACCTCGGGCCTTTACAGGCCCCTCAAACAGCCGAGATAAACCGGACACAGGAGCAGAGCTCAGCAGTCCTAAGGAGAAAAAAAAAACTTTAAATCCAGCTCCTCCCACCCTCCCTAAATCTCTGCAGATCTTGTGCAGGTTCATTTTCTCCTCTGCAGCTCCCCACTCCTTTTGTTGGTGTTTCACCAGGACAAATTGAGCCCGAGCTGCCCAAAGCACTGAAAGTCCAGCTCTTTTTATGTGCAAGTGTTATTAAAGCAGCTGATGCTGAAATGGAAAGAGCTCACATGGCTGGCAGCTTTCATTAAAAAGAAAAGAGAAAGGGTCAAAAAGAATTTTGTCACTTAGAGTTGCAGGAAAAAAACTTTGGAAATAGGAGCAGCAAAAATCCCCTAAAACCAGAAGTTGAAAAGAAAACAACAGAAAAACTCTGCAGTGCTCCTGATTTTTAACAGCCAAGAACCTGAATTAAAAACCCCATTTAAAGGTGCCCAGTAAAGGGAATTTTGGGCCCAGACTTAGCAGATTTTAGAGAAAATCACAGAACAGCCAAAGTTTTCAGACAGCTGGAAAAATAATACCTATTTTCTTTTGATAACCTAAGCAAAGTACCAAAACATGAAAGAGACTCACAGTCAGGGATTTTCATTTTGAATTTAACACATCAACAAAATATTTCTCCATGAAAAAAGCAATTTTGAGCCTCTCCAAATGTTTCCATTCACTCCGAGCACAATGTTTCTTTGTGATTTACGAGCATTTAAACTTTATTTAACACCTTCTCCCTTCTTTATAGGGCAATTTTTGAATAGGAATGCCAAGAAACGAAATAAAATAGCCCATGTGTGTTATTGCACCAGCCCCTAAATCAACATTATCCCAGAGTGCAGAAACTCCTTGTTTTCTGTGGGTTGTTGGAATGCGGCCCTGGTGATGCCTTGACACCGAGATTTAAATCACACCCATGAACAAATGTGTTGTAAATGTGCAAAAAAGGTTTTTTATTAATATTTTATTAATCTCCACCTCAGTGGTGGAGAATTCCCTGCAGGGATTTGTAGGGCTGTGTGGAGGAGGGGATTCATTTATTCACAGGGGTTTGGGGGCTCTCTGGGGGAAGGCAGGGGATCCTGGCTCCCTCTGTGCTCCCCTCCATGGGATTTTGTCTGTTCAGGGAGCAAAAAAGATGTTAGAACTTGAATAAACCAATGGTTTTGGTTTCCCTGCTCAAAAGACATCAGAGTTTGAGTAAACCACTGTGGTTTATTGTGAGGGTAGAGGTGGAAAACTCTTATCAGAGCCTTGCATGCTTCTGTCCATCTCTGCAAGCCTTTGTGAGCAAAGCAAGGTCCAGTTTGTGGTGTTGTGAGGTCCCCAGGATGTGAGAGGTGAGAATTTGACTCCATGTTCTCAGAAGGCAGATATATTATATTATATTATATTATATTATATTATATTATATTATATTATATTATATTATATTATATTATATTATATTATATTATATTATATTATATTATATCATATCATATCATATCATATCATATCATATCATATCATATCATATTATATTATATTATATTATATATATTACATTATATCATATCATATCATATCATATTATATCATATTATATTATATTATATTGCATTATATTATATTATATTATATTATATTGCATTATATTATATTATATTACATTATATCATATTATATACTAAAACTATACTAAAGAAATAGAAAGGATACATCAGAAGGCTAGAAAAGAAATTAATAATAAAAGCTTGTGACTGATCAGAGTCCCGACACATCTGGACTGGGATTGGTCATTAGGTCAACACAATTCACATGGAACCAATCAAAGATGCACCTGTTGATCAGCAACCTCCAGACCACATTCCAAAGCAATCAGTTAATTATTGTTTGCGTTTCTTTTCTGTGGCTTCTCAGCTTCTCAGGAGAAAATGCTGGGCAAAGAAGATTTTTCAGAAAATATCATGGTGACAAGAGTTAAACAAGTTAAACGAGCGCACTTCATCTAAATCCAGGATTAATTTCTACTCTAAGGGAATTTCTCTCCTCCCATGTCTGATTTATTCCCCTCCAGCACTGATATTTCCAAGACATCATCCCCCACAATTGCCCTGGACGTGCCCAAGGGTTGCTGCATCTCAGTGCTCCCAAAATGAGGTTTCAGGTGCCTCTGTGGGTGCAGCCACAATGTCATGGAAGCACAGAATCCCAGAATGGTTTGGGTTGGGAATAAATCCCACCCAGTGCCAGCCCTGCCATGGCAGGGACACCTCCCACTGTCCCAGGGTGTCCCAAACCCTGTCCAGCCTGGCCTGGGGCACTGCCAGGGGTGACCTGGCTTTGGGAATGAGTGGGTTGAGCTCTGGGGGCGGGCACAGAGTCATTCCCACAGGTGTCCGGTTATCTCGGCTGTTTGAGGGGCCTGAAAAGGCCCGGGGTGGCCTTGGGGCAGCCCGCGTATCGAAGGACGAGAAGAGGCTTCAGTTCTTCTTTCGGTTTTTATGTTTATTAATTGTTTATCTAAAAGATGTTCTTTCAGCCGAACAAAGATCTGCTCAGCAGTCAGCCATGGGCACACTGTCTGCCCTCCCAGGCAGCCACGTATCTTTATACCCTTTGTTACGTATACAATATTTATCATTTTTCCCCAATACCATCTATTCTTATAACTCGGTGTACTCTCAGTAATAACCAATCCAAGAGTGCCACCGTGGCCAAAGAAGATGGAGGAGAGGAGGAAGAAGAAGGAGGGCAGGACACGCCCCAATTCCTCCATCTTACTCCTCTAAACCCCCCTGTACAGAAATCCTAAACCCTGTTTCTCACCCTCTAATTAGCTAATCTTTTCGCCATTCACCCGGTGAAGCCCTCATCCTTGTCGTCTCCTGTGTAGGATCAAAGTCCAGCCACCAGACACTTCTGGCAACATTCCAAGACTCCCGAGCCCCCCAAGGTGGTCTCGGAGGCTCAGCATCTCAGGACTGAGATCTTGAGATCCGACACACAGGGATGCTCTGGGATGCTCCCCCAGGTACAGCCACAGCAGGACTCCCCCAGCCCATCATTCCTGCCAAGGGGTGCCCCAGCCTCTCTCCACTGAGCTGAGCCATTTTCCATAGGCTCCCTCTGCTCCTGACTGAATTTATGGGAGGGACAACACCTCCAGGACTGCTCTGAACTGAAAATATAAAATAACGGCAAATGATGCATGCAGAAATATCCACCTTAAAATTTAAATAAGGTTCCACAGACTTCGCACAGAATGCCCCTGGCCAAATCCGGAGTCTGGGTAAGGATGTGACATTTCTCTCACTCTGACCATTATCTAATCTAAAAACTGAAGGAGAGGGTGGGCAATCAGCACTATTAAAATAGCCTGTATGAAATCTTCCCTGGAAAAATTTACCATCAGGAAAAGGTCAGTTGGACATTTTGACAGCACAGTACAATGAGGGCCTCTAAATAGCTTCAATCATTCAGGCTTTTTTATTAGGAACTTCTTTTGTCAGTTCCTAGCACTAAATACTTGAAAATAGGTCTGACGTAGCAATTAAAATGTCATATTAATCATACTGGTGTGCATTGTTTCTTTGCTTAACCTATTTTATAGACACCAATATATTTCAGTGCTGAAAAGCAGCTACAAATGTTTGTCATCTTTATGGAATGAACTGGAATAATTCTGAAATGCTAGGGGATCCCAGAAGAGCAGAAGGTTTTTTGTAAGGTGCTGTACTGGGTTGGCTATATGATGCTTGTATCCCAAATAATTTTATATATGTGTGTATATATATATATATACACACACACATATACACATATACATATAGGAATCTTAGATACAGGATAGGAATCTTAATATTCCAATAAGATAAATGGAATTGTTGCACTTGAGTCATCAAGTCCTTACAGTTGTTTTTTTCCAGATTTCCTCCAGTGAAATGTCCAGTACAAACTTTCCTCATTCATGTCCTTATTTCTCCTTGTGTTGGTGTTCCAGCCACATTCCCAGTCACATCCCTCTGCTCCAACCACTCTGCTGCATCTCCTCAGGTAAAATCCAATTTTTCCCTTAGAAGCCATCCATGGGTTCTGCTAGTAGCCTTGCATTGGGTCACTGTTATGGTAAGAAGTAAAATACAAACTGAGGTGCTCGAATGCAGGGTTTCATAAAGAATGAAGGTGGATGGAGAGGCCAAACTTTCTACAGCTCTTGGGGCTGTCAAATCTCCAGGTGGAGCAGCAGCACCTTCCCTTCTGTGTGCACCTCTGGCTGTTCTTAGAGTCACAGAAATAGGAATAATGGAAATCATGGAATGGTTGGGTGGAAAGGGACCTTAAATCCCGCCCAGTGCCACCCCATCCATGGCAGGGACACCTCCCACTGTCCCAGATTGTCCCAGCCTGGCCTTGGGCACTGCCAGGGATGCAGGGGCAGCCCCAGCTGCTCTGGGCACCTGTGCCAGGGCTGCCCACCCCATTCCCCCTGAAATCCCCTTTTCCTGGCAAATCTGAGCACAAGGATCTTTCCTGGAGCTCTCACTGCAGTGGTCTGTGGGAGCACTGCTACCATGATTTAATTACATTATTCTGCAGCCGTGCTGTCCCAGAGATTTTAAAGAGAAACAGCACAAATCTTCCCCGGGTCCCAGTGCCCTCAGCAGATTCAAAGCCTGTGCAGTTTGAGTGGGTTTGGAATTTATTTGAAAGCCTTCTTACATCAGTACAATTTATCCACAGAGATCAGCAGTTTACATCCTATTGATTAATGCAGTTATTGATTTATTCTGCAATTGTACTGGCCAGGTTTATACAGCGCTGGAAAGTGCTATTTTCCAGGAGTGATTGACTTCTTTCTTTATTGACTAAAATGAGCTGATAAAAATCATCCACTGGCTGAGCCAGAAGTACTTTTTTTTTGTATTCCTGCTTCCAGCAGAGAAAAGTAGGAGACAAACAGTGCTGCAGAGCAGAGGGAAGAATTTCCAAGCTTAACCCCTCTGTTATTGCCCTGCCTGGGCTAAGCCCAGCCCCAGCCTTAGCCAGGTGAGAATCTGGAAGGCTGGGATGGGGAAAAGGCAGGCAGGAATTTGGATTTGGGAGAGGAGGATTAACCTGCTCCTTCTCATCCTTCTCATATATATTATATATTATATATTATATATTATATATTATATATTATATATTATATATTATATATTATATAGTATATAGTATATAGTATATAGTGTATTATATAATATATAATATATAATATATAATATATAATATATAATATATAATATATTGTGTATATATATACAATACAGTGTATTGTATATATATATATACAATATAGTGTATATAGTGTTATAGTGTATACTGTATATAGTATATTATATATTTTATATTATACATTGTATATTATATTAAATACATAATAATTTATCTAATAATAATTAATCTAATTAATCTCTGGCACCACATTCCTCAGCAGCAGCAGCTCCCAATCATTGCTCTGCATTAGGAGATGTGTGTTCCTCCCTCCAGCCACTGAAAGGTTTCCTCCATAAACCAATCCTGCTATAAATACAGCCCTGGCTCCCTCACTTGCTGGTTGTTGGAGGAAATAAAATAACAACAAGCCTTGCACTTTAAAACCTTGTTTATAAAACATCTTCATAAACCCACTCCAAGAAACATCTGAAATAAAATCGTGGCTGTTGCTCCCCATCACGCCAGCCCTACAAATTGATTATTTTCTTTAAATTAAAGCCATCAACTACAACAGGGCTGCTTTGTGGCACTTGGCAACTTTCAGTAAAATAAGGCTGCCAGCATTTATTGATTCATGGGCGCTCTGGGCTGTGCTGGTGCCTTCCTGGGCCTTTCAGGAAATGCAAGAGCCCAGCCCAGATGATGCCTGTGGGTTTTGATGCCTGTGATACCCAGGGGCTGCCGAGGCTTTCGGCACCACTCAAGGTGGCAGGATGCTGACTCTGGATCCATTGATATTCTTTGGTAAGATACTAAAACATTAAGGGGTTTTTCTCCAACAAAACCACATTTTCTTCTGGTTTTCCCCTGTAATACATCAATTTTTGCAGAGAACAGGGGCTGCCAGATCCTTCTAATCAGATTTCCCCAGATCTGTGTTTTGTAGAGTTGTGTAAGCCAAAAGGGGCACCAAAATGCCCTTGGCTGTGCTTTGTCCCTCAGGAATTTTGGGCTCTGGACATTTCCCTCAGGATGGGAAGGATCCAGGAATAACCTTCTCCAAAACACCCCCTGTTCTGGGAGCCAAAATCCAAAATTTGGCTGATTGCCCTGAGCTGTTGTTTCCTCCCTGTACACGACAACTGTTGAGTGGAAATAATTTGAAATTAGAGAATGAAATGAGTTCACAAAATA